>NW_026606579.1:3162500-3832500 GCF_029890125.1 Rhinichthys klamathensis goyatoka
AAAAACAGAGAAAACAGTTTTACAATAAAGAAAATAATGGCGTCGAGCTCCCTACTTTCCCAAAAATCAATCAGTATTTACAAGATATACAGCCAGGCAAACAAACTGAAAAGGGCAGTCCAAATCAGTGTCGGTAAACAGGCAAAGAGTCAAATATACCAATGAGGATATTCAGATACAAACAGCTTTCAAAACAAATAAACAAACAGTACTCACAGTCTCAATACTCTTAACAGTCTCAAATCACAAACTTTCATTTTCAAATCAAACAAACAAACAAAAAGCTACTCAGTCTCAAAACTCTTAACATTCGAATCACAAACTCTCTCTCTGCTCAAAACACAATATCTCCTGACTTCCTGTAAAGGAAGTGATGTCTCTTTTTAAAACAAGCTGCACCAATCAGGATCGAGCAGCAATCATCGTGCAGGAACCAATCAGATGGGCGTTCCAATCATTCTGCAGGAACCAATCAGACGACGTTCCTAAACAGACATACTGAGAGACTGACAAAACAACAGAGATAGCAAGATACAAACCATAGGGTCGTAACACCCCCACACATGAGTAAACATGGTTACAAGTTTACAAATGACATCTGGACAAAGAGTCTGCAATTACATTGTCAACACCTTTCTTGTACTTAATGTGCAAATTAAAACTTTGACAAATGAGTGCCCAACGCATAAGTCTCTGGTTTTTATTACACATACGCTGCAAAAAGACAAGTGGATTATGATCTGTGAATACATCAAAGGATTGTGAACTGGAACCAACGTAAACTTCAAAATGTTGAAGAGCTAACAAAAGAGCTAATGCTTCTTTTTCTATGGTACTGTAATTGAGTTGATGGCGATTAAATTTCTTTGAATAGAAACATATCGGATGGTCAATTCTTTGGTCATCTTCCTGCAGTAAGACAGCACCGGCACCTGTACCACTAGCATCTACTTCAAGTTTAAAAGGTCTAGAGAAGTCTGGGGCAGCCAAAACAGGAGCATTGCACAACAAATTTTTCAAAGACTCAAAGGCAAATTCACACTCAGAATTCCAGTTAAAAGACACAGCTTTACGAAGGTTGTCTGTGAGAGGTTTGACAACGTCAGAAAAGTTTTTACAGAAATTTCTGTAGTAGCCAGCCATTCCGAGGAACCGTCTGAGGTCTCTTTTAGATTTGGGCACAGGAAACTCAACAATGGACTGAACTTTAGCTTCTAAAGGGCGGACGGAACCATGACCAACCTTTTTACCCAAGTATGTGACAGTGGCATGACAGAATTCACATTTTGCCAAATTAAGAGTAAGATTAGCAGCTTGCAACCTTAAGAACACTTCTTCTAGGGTTTGTAAATGACTACTCCATTTATCGGAGTAACACACTATAACTTTATGCATTAAACGTTGGAAGGTAGCTGCTGCGTTTTTGAGGCCGAAAGCTAAAACGTTATATTGCAGAAAGGCGTCTGGGGTGGCAAAGGCTGAGATCTCAGAAGCACGCTCGGTAAGCGGCACCTGCCAATACCCTTTAAGCAAGTCCAACTTAGTTACAAACTTAGCGCTTCCAATGCGATCAATACAATCCTCCATTCTGGGAAGAGGGTAAGAATCTGACTTTGTTAACTGATTAACTCTACGGTAATCCGTACAAAAGCGTGAGGTCCCATCAGGTTTTGGAACTATTAAACAAGGAGAACACCATGGGCTAGAGCTTGGCGCAGCCAGACTATTTTCAATGAGATACTGGGTTTCTTGTTTCATTATCTCACGCTTTACAGGATTGACACGATAAGCGTTTTGCTTAACTGGACGATGATCACCAACATCAATGTCATGTTTCAACACATTAGTCACAGTAGGTACATCTGAGAAAAGTGTAGAGTATCTATCAATTAACTGTATCAGATCACTTTGGGATGATCTGGATAAATGTGAAAGTTTAGAACTGAGACTTACAAGAGTTTCCGAATTTTGCAAACGAGCACCAGAAAGGCAAGCACTTCCTAAGTGAAGATCATCAATAGAAGGAGAGTATTCAGAAGGAACCACATCCACAGAAGTTACAACAGTAGGAGTAGACACTGGAGAATCGGCAGAATCTTTAAAGTTAGATCGAGAGACATACAGTTTAAGCATGTTTATGTGGCATATGCAAGTCTTTCGCTTTCTTTCAGGAGTTCGTACTACGTAGTCAGTATTACTTAACTTTTCCTCAATCACATACGGCCCCGCAAACTTTGCTTGTAGAGCTGAGCCAGGCAAAGGCAGCAATACAAGAACTTGATCACCAACCTTGAATGAGCGTTGAACAGACTTTTTGTCATATCTGCTTTTCTTACGAGACTGGGAGTTTGCTAGTGACTGTTGTGCTAATTGCCGCACTGAATGTAAACGTTCACGAAATGAACTCACATGATCTAGCACATTCTTACAAGGAGTAACCGACTGACTTTCAGAGAGTAACTGTTCTTGTAACACCTTTAATGGACCTCGCAGACAATGTCCAAAAACTAACTCGGCTGGACTGAATCCAAGTGATTCTTGTACCGTATTGCGAACAGCAAACAACAGAAGAGGAACCTCCTCGTCCCACTCTTTCTTATGCTGGAGACAGTAAGTTCTAATCATGGTCTTAAGAGTCTGATGAAATCTTTCAAGCACGCCTTGAGACTGAGGATGATAGGCACTAGATACGCAATGTTGAATGTTCAGCGCTTTCATTACCTTACGGAATACTCTAGACATGAAATTAGATCCTTGATCAGACTGAATAAACTTAGGTAGACCAAAGGTTGCACAGAATTTTACAATTGCTTTCACAATTGTAGGGGTCTTCAACGAACGTAGTGGAATGGCTTCTGGAAACCTAGTAGCAGAGCATATCAAAGTTAATAAGTAGGAGTGACCAGACTTAGTTCTTGGTAAAGGACCAACACAATCAATCACAAGCTTCTCGAATGGTTCATTCATCACTGGGATAGGCTTTAAGGGGGCTGGTGAAATAACCTGATTCGGTTTTCCAGCAATTTGACAATCATGGCAAGAACGACAATACTGGGACACAGTGGACTTCATTCCGGGCCAGAAAAAAATGTTTCAAGAGATTAGTATAGGTTTTCTTGATACCAAGATGGCCAGAAAGTTCATGATCATGGGCCACACTCAGCACATAGTCTCTGTAAGACTTTGGAAGGACTACCTGAAAAACAGCACTCCAGTCATGCTTCAAGTTCTCAGGACTCCATTTACGCATGAGCACACCGTCATCTAAAAAATAAGCAACAGCATGATCGGGTAGTTCGGACTTATCAATCACTGCAGAAATAAGTGAAGTCAAAGTATCATCAGCATTTTGTGCCTCTACTAACTGTTTTCTGTCAAAAGGAAAGTCAAATCTAGATTCAAAACTCAAATTCTCTGAACGAGCATTTACAGAATCCTCAACACCTGGAAAATCTGAACTCATGAATGAGCTAGAGAGAACAATCTCATTTTCAAACTTACGAGCTTGCGCTCGAGTCACAACACAAGAATGGAATACACTAGAAAATTCCTGAGTCAACACATCATTTTCTGATGCACAAGGTACATCAGTGACCTCGGGAAGACAAGAAACTTTACTTCCGGCTAAATCATTCCCCAGAATAAGAGAGATTTCAGTGGTAACTGAGTACGTACGGCCACTTTAACTAAACCAGTCACAATGTCAGAACGTAAATATACAGAATGCAAGGGAACTCTGACTACACCAAGTTCAATTCCCTGAACTAAAACATCTGAGTTACAACTAGACTGAGGAAAACGGGAGCACATTTGCTAGAATGAATGACTGCGCGGCGCCCGTATCTCGCAAGATACGTACTGGTTTGGGTTCGGAGTCCAACTCAGAAAACGACACTGTCTCTTCGCATACAAAAGGTTCAAAGGAGGGATCAATAGATAGCAGAGAATCGGAAGAGTGAGTGCGCACAAACGCTACGCTTTTTCTCTGATTTTTCCGCTGCAGCACAGGACAAGCAGCAATCAAATGACCCTTCTCATGGCAATAGAAACATTCCCGCAACATCATTGAAGAATCAGAAGTCTGATCTTTTTGAGCAACCACTTCATTTCTAGAACTGTGACGGCGATCTACAGTAGTGTGATGTGAAGAACGTGGGGGGCGGAAAATAAACTTTGTGCGTGAGCACAAACTCATCAGCAAAGACAGCCGCCTCTGACAGTGACAAAACCTTTTGTTCATTCAAATAAACTACAATCTTTTCCGAAATGCAGTTTTTGAATTCTTCCATTAAAATTAGCTCTTTCAATTGCTCAAAAGTTGTAACTTTACAGGCAGTACACCATTTTTCAAAAAGTGTGGTTTTCTCACGTGCAAATTCAACAAATGTTTGACTGGGGGTTTTCACATGTTTTCTAAACTTCTGTCGATAAGCCTCCGGAACTAATTCATACGCTCTTAACACGGCCGATTTAACAGCGCCATAGTCTAAGCTTTGCTCAAGCGTCAATGCGAAACATACTTCTTGCGCCTTACCAACAAGTTTGCATTGTAACAATAAAGGCCAAATATTTCTAGGCCACTTTAATGTGGCAGCGATGCGCTCGAAAACAGTGAAATAGGTGTCAACTTCACTCTCTCTAAATATAGGAACTAGTGAAATTTGCCTACTAACATCAAATTCATGACTTACCGGCGACGCATGCAACGCTGTAGGGAGAGGAGAGGAGCTGTCTGCTGGGCTTAGCACAGGGGTATTTCCCCGCAACCCAGAAGGTGGATGCCGGGCCTGCTCGAGTTTTAGGTCAAGCTCCAGCTCTTTCAACCGGATGTCTCGTTTTGTCTCAAGCTCAACAGCTCGGACATGTAACATCTGACTTTTGTATTGTTGTCGGCTTAATTCCACTTCCAGTTCTTTCAACCGGATCGCCAACAATTGATCTTTCGGTGCAGGAGGACTACCAGGATCCATGCGAGCCCCATCATCAAATTTGAACTCCGCCTCGACAGTATCCAAATCCTCAGACAGTGCTGAAGATGCAACACCCGTAACCTCACTTTCAACACCAGGCAAGATCTTTTGCTTTACAAGCTCCATATGCAGTACCTCCTTAATCTCTCTCTTAAGCGCATTTCTCGGTACAACTATATCAAAGAAATCAGCGATTAACAAAAAATCGTCTTTACGACATTTTTCAAATGTCTCCTCTGTAGGAGCGATCGTGAATTTATCGAGCTCAAATTTTGATGCCATGCCAATCTCTATATTTCCTCCCACACAAAAAGAAAATCCCCAGGCAAACACTATCAAAACAAATTCGGCTAATAGAACATATCTAGCCAAGGGACGAGCCCCCAATTTCATGTTACACCCCGTCTAGGGGAAAAGGGGCAACATGAAAGAGTCAACGAAAAGCGAGGAATTGGAACAAAAGTTATTTATTTTTCTTAATTTGGGACTTACGATTCAGGAGCTGACAAAGCCAAAATAACAAACAAAACAACCTTAAATTTAAACCTCTTTCCTAAACCCTAACCCAAAAGAAAATGAAGATACAATCAATAAACCTATCTCCCTAACCAAAAACAGAGAAAACAGTTTACAATAAAGAAAATAATGGCGTCGAGCTCCCTACTTTCCCAAAAATCAATCAGTATTTACAATATATACAGCCAGGCAAACAAACTGAAAAGGGCAGTCCAAATCAGTGT
This sequence comes from Rhinichthys klamathensis goyatoka, assembly GCF_029890125.1. NCBI lineage: Eukaryota > Metazoa > Chordata > Actinopteri > Cypriniformes > Leuciscidae > Rhinichthys > Rhinichthys klamathensis. Next base: position 3,168,211 of record NW_026606579.1, read on the forward strand.
CGGTAAACAGGCAAAGGGTCAAATATACCAATGAGGATATTCAGATACAAACAGCTTTCAAAACAAATAAACAAACAGTACTCACAGTCTCAATACTCTTAACAGTCTCAAATCACAAACTTTCTCTTTCAAATCAAACAAACAAACAAAAAGCTACTCAGTCTCAAAACTCCCAGATTCATTCGAATCACAAACTCTCTCTCTGCTCAAAACACAATATCTCCTGACTTCCTGTAAAGGAAGTGATGTCTCTTTTTAAAACAAGCTGCACCAATCAGGATCGAGCAGCAATCATCGTGCAGGAACCAATCAGATGGGCGTTCCAATCATCCTGCAGGAACCAATCAGACGACGTTCCTAAACAGACATACTGAGAGACTGACAAAACAACAGAGATAGCAAGATACAAACCATAGGGTCGTAACACATTAAAGTGAATCAAACAAAAGAGAAAATAACTTACTGCTCTTGACTGAATAACTTTTCTTTAGCTTCAATAAGAATACATTTATACTTAATTCATACAGTGAAGACTAAATATTGCTGTGCTAATTCAAACAGCATGTTAAATAAACCTATTGTATCTATTGTGCGTGTCAGCTTTGATTGCTTTATAAGTCCCTGCTCACACATCCACACCCATGAGAACACTGTGTCCAGTTCAATAAACTGCTATTCTGTAGATTTTATTTGCCAAAGGATCAAGGCAAGGCAAGGCAAGTTTATTTATATAGCTAATATTGGTATTTCTAGCTGATGTTATCCTAGTGATCTGAGTGATCTGTTGGGTTTATATTCAGTGAGCATATCTGCAATGTATTGAGGTCCTAGGCCATTGAATGATTTATATACCAGTAATAATACTTTAAAATCAATTCTATATGTAACTGGCAGCAAGTGTAAAGACCAGAGGACTGGTGTGATATGTTCATATTTTCTGGTTCTGCTCAGAATCCTGGCAGCAGCGTTCTGTATGAGCTGCAACTGTCTTATGAGAGAGAGGTATAAGGGCACAAGCCATCACTTTGAGTGATTTATTGCCCAATAAAATGTTTCCCACGCTCAAGCCACGCCCCCTTCTACCCCACCCACCCACTTCCGGTCTGAACACCTGGACCGTGGGAATTTTCCCACGGTCCCCCCTCCTCTTTCCACCTCCCTCACCCCCCTCCGGCCACCCCTCCCCTCAGGGTTGTGAGGATTTGAAGTGTGTCAGTGAGAGTTTTATGATTTAAAAATGTAAAACGTTAAAAAATGTTGAAAAACATTAAAACAATGTTGAAAAACATTAAAACAATGTGTTTTCAAATCTTTTTTTTTATTTTATTTTTTATTTATTTTTAAGAAGGTTGACCGTAAGGTTGACGAGGTAAGTTCAGTGTTTTATCAAAGTCTGTTGTACATTCAAAACCAGTTTTAAAACAGTGTATAAATGTTAAAAGTATAAATTGTATTTCTTATAAGTGTTAGTGTTAAAATGTCATCAGACAAATAATCGTTTGTGCAAAACGTTGAAAGAGGAAGATAAGTTTAACCAGTTTTGTGTTTAAACATGTGTGAAAGAGCACAGAGTGTAATCTCTGGGATGCACGATAAAAAACACATCTGATCGTACAGGAGGTCTGACAGCAATGATGACAGCAAAGTCTGTACACCACCCCACACCCTGACTCCTCCCACGGCACACCCCACACGTGACGTGTGTGGGAAAACACCGCACAGGGAGGACCCTAGCGTCATACACAAACCACACCCTCATGGTGTGATGTCACATGAGATTTAAAAACGAGCGCGAGCTCAGAGCGGAATACTTGTGATTTTTTTTTATTCAAGTAGAAAAGTATGGCCACTGCAGCCCCCAAGACTCCTGAAAGAAGGATTGATGAGGTTATGGAGGATCTGACTTTGGCACCGCGGAAAAAACACGGTCCTTCATTAACGAGGTTTCTCCACGAGCCAGCGGAGTGTGTGGAATATGTATTCCACCTGTCAGGTGGCCGTGCGTGCATGTACAATTTTGATAAAAACAATCGAGAAGTTAGACTGAGCAACGTGGACGGTGATGAGAAATTTACAACGAATATGACGGAAGACCCCGATTTGATGTTCACGGAGCGAGATTGGATTTTATTTTATACAAAAGTCTGGAGAGACTTGAAAGACGGAGGAGACGAGCCTCTTTTCATTGCTGAGTGGAGCGGGTTAACAATGGGGACACGATACAGACTACTCGCTGATCATGTCCACAAATATGCAGAGGATTACATATACATACTCTGCAGTGATTTCGGAAAGGATGCATCCGTGTGTTCATGGCCCATTACCGAGAGTGAGCATTTAGAATACTACGATTTAAAATTTATGTTTCAATGGAAGGATTTACCCGTACTGGAAGACATTTTTTCTAAAATACATAAGCTTTTTCAATGGTCCGATGCTTATGAGAGGTACAAAAACATCAAAGTCAAACTGTTTCACCCTGAATGGTGCACGCCCAGCAGGAGGGGTGTTCATATAGCCCCTCCCACACTCTACAAACATTAAATACCTCCCCATACTGACAGTCTGGCTCACACTCACAACAATGTCTCAGGAAGATGTCACCTCATCATACTCACCTCTTGGAACTATTGATGGATACCCACCAATAGGATTATCACCGGTTTTGGGGGTGTCAGATGCATCGAATGGATGTACACAGAGAAACATCGACTGGCTGAATACATTTTGTACAGATTTTGGATACCATAACCTTGCATTCCTCACAAGTCATGGTTCTGGTGCATCCTCTGCGGCTCCACCCCCAGCAGTCTACGAGAGCCCTGGCGTCACGACCGGTGACGAACCGGATGCGTGTATAGGGGATGCCGGTCATAGGATTATTAAGGCGGTTGTAGCCATCATATTGGAATTTTTAATAGACAAGCGGATGAAGCAAACATGCGACGGTTGCACTGTGGATCATCCGTCCCAGACAAGACATTCCTGTTTATTTGAGCCGTGTCCCTATTACTTCTATGGATGTTTTGACGAGATCAGACAGGAGGTCCTCAGCCATGGGTTAAAAAATATCCTGGCGCATGCTCTGACTCTGTATGGAACTACTCCGCACCTGCAAAGAATCCAGGGGTCTATCGAGACGATTTTGTTCGAACTCCGGGATGAGATGTACATCGTGGAACACCTAGGATCTATCAGACAGAAACTTGTGGATGAAAGTTGCGAGGAGATTATCTACTCTGCTGTCGATAAGTGGAAACTCGTCGCAGTCGAAAAACCTGAGTCTACCGCTGTGTGAAAATGTGGAATCTCTGCACATTCTGGATCACCAAGTATTTCTTTAAATCGCATGTTAAACACGGGGTATCAAGTCTGCTCTACAAGATTATCGATGATAATCATGCAACAAATACCCACGTGACTATGGATGATACAGGTCTAGCGAAGTTAATGAGTCATATGAACACTGCACGCGAGTCATCGAGCGACTGGAATAACATGGTGAACATATCCGTCAGCCATAACTCCGATCCGTACACGACTGTCAAAAACATCCTCGAACTAATGCCTGAATGTCAGAACTCTCTTAGAATAGGAAACATTGTATGTCTTTGTACGTATGTAACTGATGTCTGCAGATTGTTAAGAAAGAGGGGGGCGGATGCCCCCCAAATTATTGACCTGTTACTTGAACACATTCTGGAGAGAAATTTTGAAATGTGTGTGAGGTTTATTTTACTGTTTGGATGATCGACATTTAATTCATTATGTATGCTTGTAAATCCTGAAAAAAAAAAAAAAATGTGTGTTTTTGTAAAAAATTAATTGATATTCCTGAAATAAATAAATGTACACGGAAAAAAATAAATGTATATAAAAAAAAAATAATAAAAAAAAAGCCTTTGTTGTTTGATGATATATACGTGTGATTGCAAAAATAAAAATAAAATCTTGACAACTTTCGCCATCTGACTCATTATTCTCTGAAAACCCGGAGTGACGACATGGCTAATCAGGATCTTATGAAAAAGATTTACTATGACCCTGCAAATTCCGGTGCTTTGGGGGGTAAAAACAGATTAAAACAGGCTGTTTTACAGGAATACGGTGTAAAATTATCTGATAAAGAGGTGACCGAATGGCTTTCAAGTCAGGACACATACACGCTCCATCGAACTGCACCAATAAAATATAAACGGAACCGTGTAGTGGTGTATGGGAAAGACCAGGCGTTTCAAATGGATTTGGTCGATATGTCTTCTTTTTCTAAATACAACCAGGGTATTAAATATATAATTACGGTTATAGACGTCTTCAGCAAATTTGCATGGACCAGACCTTTGAAAAATAAGACCGGACCGGAAGTGGTTAAAGCTTTTACGTCTATTTTGAGAGAGGGGCGGATACCTGTCAAGTTACAGACAGATAAGGGTACAGAATTTTTCAATAAACATTTTCAGCAATTGATGAAAAAATATAACATACATCATTTTGCAACAGCCAGCGATTTAAAAGCAAGTGTGGTCGAAAGATTTAATAGAACTTTAAAAGGACGAATGTGGCGTTATTTGACAGCTATAAATTCCAAACGTTACTGTGACATATTGCAAGACCTGACAGATGGCTATAATTCAAGCTACCACAAATCAATTAAAATGAGACCTGTGGATGTGGATAAGGAAAATGAAAATGTGGTGTTTAATAATTTATATGGGAAAAAACTAGTGCTGGGCAACGATTAAAAAATTTAATCGCGATTAATCGCATGATTTTCTTGCGATTAATCGCGATTAATCGCATTGTTACGCGCAAAATTGAATAATGAATTCTAGTAGTGTATTGCGCACTTTTGATTTAAATGTACTGCTACAAAAGTGCAATAACATGTGGTTTGCAAAAACTTTAAACAAATAAGGTGCTTTTATACCAGCAGTATTCCCTTTCCACAGTATCAATAAAATATTTCTTGTAAATCTCAACTTAAACATTAATGTAATCAAATCAAATATTTAAACAAAGCTATTTGCCACTGCCAGGGCATTACCTTTTATCTAGCTTGTTAAAACGAGTCCAGTTTTCTTTTTTTCTTTTTTTCTGAACAGGTATCTTGTATCAGGGAGCAGCAGAAACAGTCTATGTAGTCAAAGGGTCATGATCACTACTACAGATATAAGTCGACCAACGTTACTTCTCTGATAGCAGCTTAGGTTTGGTCATGGCATGCCATTTCCCACGTAAGATTACATTAAACAGAGGTAAAGCCCAATTTATACTTCTGCGTCGAACTCACGCCGTAGCTGTGTAGCGCGCGTACCCTGACGTGCATCTCTCCAAAAATGTAACGTCAATTCTACGCGTACCGCAAGCGCTGTGATTGCTAGAACCGCTCCCCGGGTTTCACACTCTCCCTCATGTGTAATTGCGCGTCAACGCGGACAACGACGCAGATATATAAATGAAAACCAACGCGTTGTCTATAGCGTAGAGGCTCCGGCGTAGGTCCGACACAGAATTATAAATCAGCCGAAAAGAGTGAGGTGAAGTGGTCGAGCACAGGTGCAGCGACAAGCGGGTGCGTTCCTGTGAAACTGTTGCAGTCATGCTCGCCTCACGCACGCGCCCGCGCGTTGCCGAAGTTGAATTGTCTAACTTTTTTGTACACGACGCGCAGCACAAATCATTGGAAGAGAGACTGATCCTCGGCTCGCTGTTTGTGAGTTTCCAGAATCTAAATAGTTATCAGGACATCAACAGAAGGGAATTCACATTGCAGAGCATCCCCGCTAAACTAAACGCAGGCCTATCAGGTAAAGTTATGTATCATTTTAATTTAAGTTAAAAAGGCTACCGCTGCGTAGCGCACAGAAGCCGGTGCCATGGTTACTAGTATCCATAGAGCGCCTGTCATTCACTCGCGGGGCGCTGTCTCCCTTTCTGTTCACCTGAGAGAACCTGCCAAAGCCTCTCCACTGCTTGTTTGGGTGGGTTATTTGCTGGCTGACCAACATCCCACCCCTCCTGTGATCATGGTTTGACTGTAGGCCTATGTGTATTCAGAGGCAGTGAGCAACGGACTTTCAAAATAATAATAAAAAAAACCTCTGCGTTAACGCGCGATAAAAAAATTGTCGGCATTAATTAATAAATGCGTTAACGCGATAATAACGCGTTAACTTGCCCAGCACTAGAAAAAACGTAAAGAGACACCCAAGTTTAAATTCTCGATTGGAGACGTTGTACGAGTATCTAAAACCCGTAATATTTTCGCAAAGGGGTACGAACAGAATTATACTGAAGAATACTTCACCATAACGGCATGTATACCCCGAAATCCGGTCGTGTATCGGATACAGGACTATGATGGGGACTTGATTGAAGGTTGTTTTTATGAACAAGAATTACAGAGGATTATAGTTAGTAATAATTCGGCTTTCAAAGTTGAAAAAATATTGGACAAGCAACGTCGTGGAAAAGTCATGTACGTTCTCGTCAAGTGGCTTGGATGGCCTACAAAATTCAACAGCTGGGTCCCCGAAAAGCAGGTGGTGGATCTGCAAAACGTCTTAAAGTCGTAGTGAATTCGCGACAGGTGTCATTTATGTAAAATATGTCTGAGGAGGGGTTCTATGTCACGCTCCCGTGCAATGCCTCGAGTGGCATCTATCCTGAGAATTGTATATCCAATTACAGAACTAGACTGGCCAGAAGTATAATTTTAAAAGGCCTGTGGGAGGTGGCATTGGTCGAATTTGAATACCCGTTGACGTGGTATGCATTTAATGAGGATGACGCATTTTTTGTTATTGTTTGTGATCAATGTCTGCTGCAGGATAACCACGAGCTCCCTGTTAGGGGTGATGCGTTTCAGAAACCTCTAAAATTATCAACAAATCGGTATACGTTGAAATGTGGGTATTTTGAGGATGTACCTATCTTACTCAGGGATATAAACATCTTTCTCCCCCCGGCGGTACGACTCGTCTACGACCGTATAAAGAATAAGGTATTTCTGAAAGCACCTCACGGGACGTCGTTGACATTTTATGGCAAGCTGGCTATCATCCTGGGTTTAAAACCAGGGGTTTCTATAGAAACTGTAAACAGTTCGGATGAACATAGAGACACACACATCGCATATGCTCCGTTCCAGGCTGATATAAGCGGGGGTTTTTACACATTGTATGTATACACTGATATAATCGAGTGCCAGACAGTTGGAGATGTCCATGTACCTTTACTAGGCACAGTACACATCGAAGGTGAGACTAACAAAGTTGTCAGTGTCAGGTACGACAAGTCACACTACGTGCGCCTTAATAAAAACAGTATTAACGAGATTACTATAGAGATTAAAGACGACTTAAACAGAGACGTCCCATTCACCTACGGGAAGGTTGTATCTAAACTACACTTTAGACCCGTGAAGCAACACCTGTTTTAAAAAATGGCTTATCTAGCACCATACCAGCCGGATCCCGAGCGTTACGTCTCGTACTACCAAGCGCAAACCGGAAATGGTATCCCCGGATACACCGGCGGCGGTGTTATGTACGGCGGGGGTTTTTTATCAGGTATCGGTGGTTTGTTTAGAGGGTTGTATAGATTGGCTGTGCCGCTTATTAGGAGAGGGTTCAGTATAGCAAAACCACACATGAAAACCGCAGCAAAAAATATAGTGAGTGACGTCGTTAGCACAGCCCTAGCAAAGTCATATAACAACGATGACGGTCAGAGCGGGCATGGTCTGATGGTGATGGGGCGTAGACGATTAAAGCCGCCTGGGGCCCGTATGAGAAAGGGGCGTGGTCATGGCATAAAGAAAAGCAGGAGCGTCACCAAAAAACGCTCAGTCGCAAAAATCAAAAGAAGAACTCGTGTGAAGCGTGTGAAAAGAACCACAAAATTAAAAAGACGAGTCAATACTATATTCTAAAAAATAAAAATAAAAATAAAAAACATGTCTCTGCTACATTGCATGTCTGACGAATGTGTTAAATCCGAGCTGGACCTGTTTACCGTCCCTTTGACACAAACAGCTATTGAGAAGAACACCTACATCGAATACCCACCGATTTCGTCTATTTCTGATTTATCTCCGATTGAATTCTTCATAGCGGGGACGGGTGAAGATTACACAGATTTGAATAACACATTATTATTTACCCGTGTCAAAATAACTATGCCGGACGGATCCGATTGTCCTGAGGGAGCTCCAGTGACGGTTCTCAATTACCCGGCGGCGACAATCTTCTCACAGGTTGATGTGTCTTTGGGGGACCGTCTAGTTTCACAACCGTCCAGCACTTACCCTTATAGATGTATTATCGAAACGCTCATTAATTATGGGAGAGACACGTTAGAAAGCAACTTTTCAGCAGGTCTTTTTTTTAAGGATACGGCCGGGAGTATGGATTCGACTATCCCTGGAGCCGGCAACGAAGGTTTGACAAAAAGAGCCGCGTTCACCAATGCCAGTAATGTGGTGGAGTTATTAGCACCGATACACTGTGATATGTTCTTTCAACCGAAACTATTATTGAACGGGGTTGATATCCGTATTCGCCTAACCAGAGCAAAAGACGCATTCTGCTTGATGAGTGGCGACGCCATCGATTACAAGCTAAAAATTCTCTCAGCTTCACTCTTTGTCAAGAGAGTGAGCGTGTCACCGGCTGTGCGTTTGGGGCACGCACAAGCGCTTCTCTCGGCGACAGCCAAATACCCCATAGACCGTGTCTGTGTGAAAAATTTCTCCATACCAGCAGGGGCGCGCGTCTCAAACCACGAGAATCTCTTCCTCGGCACTCTTCCAAAATCTATCATTTTAGCTATGACTGATAACTCGGCGTTCACAGGGGCTTATGACAAAAACCCTTTTGCTTTTAAGCACTTTAATTTAGAGTATCTCAATCTCACCGCAGATGGAGTCTCGAATCCTAATAGGCCTCTTCAACCCCAATATAATTTAGGTAACGCCGTTAGGGAATTTTACCAGCTGGTGTCTGCGACCGGTAGACATTTGAAGAATCAGCCGCTGGCCATAGACAGGGAGGATTTTCTAAATGGATACACACTCTACGCTTTCAATCTCACGCCCGATGACGAATGTGGGCAACACATGTCACTAATTAGATCGGGAAATATTAGATTAGAAGTGCGTTTTAGAGAGCCGCTTGAACACACCGTCAATCTTTTAATTTATGCAACCTACGATTCTCTTCTCGAAATATCAAACCGGAGACAGGTGCTCGCTGAACACCACTGACGTGGGGGCTTGAAATGAATACTGTACAGTTGACGGAAATCATGGATAACTTCTGTGACATCAATTTTCTAGGTGTGTTTCCTAGCGATTACCTCCCCAAAGCACCATTGGTAGATACACCGGCCCTGTTAATCTCTAATACAGACGCATCGGGTGATCCGGGGCAACATTGGGTGGCGATGCACGTAGGTCGAAATGGTGTCGCGTGTTTCTTTGACAGCTTCGGCAACCCTCCGAATGCAGACTGTTTTCCTAGGTCTATTCAAGATTTTCAAAAAAATAATTCTACACAAGTTCATTATTCTACCAGACAAGTGCAAGATTATACTTCTGTTACCTGTGGACAGCATTGTGTTTTTTTTCTGTATCATATTTCTCAAGGTTTTGAGTATGAGGATATAATGAAATTTTACCATAATGATAATCTGTTAAAAAATGACTCTATGGTATCTCTTTTTGTAAAAAAATTGAAACCCCGTGTCTGTGATAGGAAATCATTCAAGTGTATACAGTGTGTACAGACTGGTAAAACATATCAGACGTATTAACTCATGGTGTATGTGCATATGTATCGAATAAAATGACACGTAAACGAATGATGTGTTTCTCCCCTTTTATTTGACATCACAAAAGCAACAACACAATATACATCTTTTAAAATAAAAAATATGAAATTCATAGACTTATGAAATAGGATAAGTCACACACATTGGGTAAAATAGATAAAATCATTTGTTAAAAATCCAACCATTGTTTACTGTCTAATTTAGAAGAATTAAATACAGCTGCGTCAGGGGTGTGCGGTGGTGTTTTACGATGTCCTCGTTTTTTCATTGATTTCGACGGTACATCTCCAAAGCTATCATCTGTTGTTTTTCTTTTAAGCGATTCGATCATGTGCCTAACATGATGGTTGGCTACAGTCGAATAAGGTATGTGCAGATTGGCAAAAGCCTCCAGAAACGCATGCCACCCCACCGGGCGCCTGTTATCGCGTATCATCTGTGGTGACGTCACACTTTTCACCAGATCAAACACATGGGATCCGGGGATGATTGCCCCTTTATAAACAAATTCCCCGTTATCTGTCCATGAAGACAAGTGTTTGGCTTTGGACATTTTATCCATAATATATTTCACATTTTTTAAACTTCTCTGTGGTACATTGTTTAATACTTCAGATACGATTACATCATCAGGGGCTTCCTCAGATCTATCTGATGCATGAGCGATCTCACTGGTCTCGGTCTCAACGGGTGGGTGTGTGAAGGTCAGTGTGCTACTTTCCATATCGTTGTGTTTCACCACACTAAGATATCGCTGTAAAGCATTGGTGTAAAGTTTTGCCTTCTCGTACGTGTTCAAATCATGTTTCTGCAATATCTCTCTAATAGCTGAATCCAGATGGTCCTCCACAAAAGTGTGTATGTTTTCGCGAGGTGTTTGTGCAGACCTTAGTCTGTCCAATTGATGCTTTGGCACTAGATACATTTTATCAGTATGATCCATTCTCTTCAGATTTAGCTTCTAGTTATCAGACTAGATATGAAAGGCAGAGCTACTGATAATAAAGGCAAGATAAACCCTCCTTTTTGATTAATCATGCGCCTCTTTCTGGTTATGTTGATCTTTTTATTAGCGACGTACTTTATTTCAGTCTTTCTCCTTTTTAAAGATCCGTGTTGTTTCGCTGTTAGAGGGATCTTACCATGAAGAATATTGAGTGCGACTTCGCAGAGAGCCAGTATAAGCTCGTCAGGTGCTGAATGGAGAATAGCGTTTCGTTGTCTGGGTGAGCTCTTGTATAATAACTTCAAAAGGTACAGATTTCTGGAAAGTCTCGAACTCATGTTAAACACCCTTTCTGGACGTAGACCGCCGGATAGTCTGACAGTAAATCTGTTCTGAGACGAAATCTTTCAGGTGTTTGCGGTTTATAATCTATCAGTAAATAGCTGTAAGGCCTCTCGGTTGCATCCTGGTACGCTTCGATGAAAAATTTTGTATTACCAGGAAACATCTGACGACCCAAAACACCTATCTGTTGCTTATCTCGGGGTTTTTTAAATATTATTAAATAATTTGCGTTAAGCCCTATAGTTCTGGTAGATTTACCCTGGAAAAAAAGATTCTGCACCAATAATAAGCAACTAATCCCATTGTGATGGGTGTACTGTGTAAAAACCCTCTCGACTTCAGAACTGCATGCTGCTTGAGACATGACATCATCTAAAATTAAAAGGGATCTTTTATTGCGAGGAAATAAAGATTCATCATCCAGTTTCTTGGGGATATTCTCAATGAATTTAATATCAAAAGCATGCAACAGTTCGTCGTATAAAGGTTGCCAGGATGTATATATGTAAACAAAATTATCAAACTTCACAGAGCACATTCTGTCTGAGTTATACATTAGAGTCTTCACAAAAAAAGTCTTCCCACTATTGCTTGGACCGCTAACAACCCCGGAAAAAGGATGTGTGAGTCTATAGTCAAAAACATCTGTTTCACACATATTCACAGATATTGTTAAAACCCGTAAGGTAATGTTGTGAAGTCAGGTAGAAGGACACGCTTGTCATACACGATTCTGAACGTCTTCACAACTGTTTTATTATGCAGCGTGAAGCGCGACTTATTGCGTGTGATGGTGTCCGTGCTAGCGAGCAGGTGCGTACTGACACCTGTCTCAACATATGAGCGCACAAGACCTATCAGACTCTGCAGCGTGACTATTTGTGCGTTCTTAGCGTGAAGCGTTATCCCTTTAGCTTTGAGACACGTATGCCCATTTTTAGTGGCAAAACCATAAGATTTAGGCCCTGATGCTGAAAATAAAACCAGATAGTCTGACGGTTCTAATTCGCTCGTGAGCTGACCGAGATAAGGTCCTGTCTCAGGAATCCAATCGCCGTTTTTCGATACAAAGATAACAGAATCTGTATCGGCATAAAGGACTCTCTTATCTAATTTATCCAAAAGATTATAGAGCTCGAGTCGCGCGTAAGCAGTGGTGAAAGCCCCAATAAACACGTTAACATCACGAGTCGGAGAGGGGTCTTGTTGCGCGTAAGACCATTGGATTAAAGCCACGGAGTCAGATACAAAAGAGAAATGTTTGATCACATACGCATTGCTAAAAAGACGCTGTGTGAACTCTTCAGGTTCTGTCAGAAGCTCGGCGCTGGGGAGATGGCTGCGAAGAGAGAAGCGACCCCACAAACTGTTCATGATTAGCTTCGTTATGGATCTTTTTGCCTGATTATGCGAAATATTAGACATGTCCAGTTGAACACCTTGGTTTTCAAGATAATCGTCGACATAAGACTGCTTATCTGCGTCTGTCACCACGTGCGGAGGAAAGCCAGAGGCTTCCTGCTTGAATTTTAGAAATGTATTTACATAGTCACCGAACAAGCTGTCAGATGTCTGTTCAAAATGCCAGATTTCATCTATTTTCAACACCTCATATCCGTGTTGAATAGCTCGCTGTAATTCGATGGAAACCCACGAGCCTGTCATACACCTGTCCTCATCCGTGTGACAACACTGAGGGGTCTGAATCCGGTTCTCAGCACAAGTCCTACACAAAGGAAATAATAGCTTACCACCGCTTCTGTAAGGCAGAACAGGGTGATAGAGCTTGCGAGGGGGAAGGACGGTGGCTTTGACAAGCCCAAAATAATTCTCTATAGGTTCGAAATCCTTAAAAATTATTTTAGGGTGGCCAATAGGATAAGTTTTACATGATTGTACGTACGGATACAAGGATGTGAAATCATGATAATCCACCCTTTCATCCTCGGCTGTTTCGTGGTATAGTTTATACGAATTTGTACGTCCTCCATAAAGTGCTTCACGAGGCGTCATTCTCTCTGGCGCTTCGTAAGATTTCATAAATTGTATCACTGTCGGATCTGTTTGTTTCGCAGCCTCCCACTCACACCCCCACATAGAAATAACGCGCAAGGAATACACTTTACGAAGGGCGTCTAGTTTATCATCCGATTGTCTCCTGAGTGCCCCGAAAGACACTCTTGATAAGGGATTAATTTCTTCAGCCTTAAATCTGCAACAATGTCCGTGGTAGAAACATCCTAAATACTCTAAAGCTGTCTTGACACCCTCTTGACTCACATAATACCCGTCAACATGATAGGGTCCGAAGCTGGCTTCGCTGCTGTTCAATGCGTGTTGGACATCCACGTTCTGTTTCTTCGCGTAAAACTCCAACCATTGTATAGACGCGTTTGAGAAAGCTTTATACTGATTAATGTATGCGTGACTGTGTGTGAGAGCCAGGGTGTCACGCGCAAGGAAATTAGTTTTGAACACCTTCATACACGTTCCAGCAAGTGTCACTGATTTAAACGGATCAATGTTTGTACATTCGATGAATTCTTCGCGATATTTTATACACGCTAGGCGTAAAATAATCACGTCATTCCGACAGTAAAAAGCGAGCTCCTTTTTGAAGTCAAAGACCCCTGATACACCTGCGTACCATTGATCAAATCTAGAGCGCTCGGTTTGACTGAGAGTGTCATAACCGTAAAACTCTTTTGCCGGGTAGGGCCCCACGTAATTTGCATTCTCCAGTCTATTGAAGTGGTGGGGGAAAAAACCCTTAACACACACACCCAGGTTTAACGCCGAGGGTATTTTTCCCAGAGACATTGGGATAAACTGGAAAGAATCGACAAAACGTTGTCTAAACACAGTATCGTACATGTATAATATACGACATCCTTGCATAATAATTTTTGGTGTTAACCCCTCCTTTGCAAGGTGTTCCGCCAGTATAAAATTGTCAAAGCCCGATGAATTATGTCCTATGAATGTAAAGCCTGCGTATTTCGTACGTCTAAAGTGTTTAACCAGAAGCTCTACACATTCTGTACCACCTGCTTCAAACGTCTCGCCGTCGTGTGTCGCTGCACATACATAATTAGCTGTATGCCTGCCATTTTCAAACATAGTTTCAAAATCGTAATAAATGTATTTTTTGTCATGTGTTTCAGGCTTAAGAGGTTGAATATAGCACTCGTGGCTGCCATCATCTGGCAAGACCTCTTTGCAATGTACGCAACGCTTTGGAGAACAGGTGTGGGGTTTCAACTTATCGCCGTTTCTCGCAACCCTATAAATAGAGTGACATTTCGGGCAGAAACGCAGGGTATCACACTGCGATCTTTCACCAGGTACTCGTGATTTTTTATGCGTATTGTAGCAGAAGGTATTGCTACAATATCTGAGGCAATCTGGACATTGTCTAGAGTTTGTAGCATGTGATCGGCATTCGGCCGTATTGCACACTTTACATACATATTTACATCTATGCGTGCGTATATCGTTGTGCCCTCTGTTGCAGAATTGGCAGACATAGCTATTCCCTATAAAACCTTTCAAATTTTTTATTAGATGATAATGCCCCTCGTGATTATACAAATGCACAGTCTTTGGATGAATTTCATCCATGTTCTTGTACACTTGTAGCCTCCCTGAGCAGTCTCGATGAAATACCACAATTTTTAGATCATATTTTCTCTCGAAAACAGCCAAATTGTGATACCCTATTTTATCATGTGGTGTAAAACCACAACTTGTATGGATTTCGTACGCCGGTCTATGTAACTGCTGATCAGTAAGCGACGGGTTAAGGAAATAGGCTAGACAAAAACTCAAACACATATTATTTTCGAAATTTGTAGGGCTGAACAAATGCATTTTATTCCTCTCCACACTCTCGCTGATCGCATGACTTGTAATTCTTCTGCGACCCCCTCCAGGCCTGTCCATAGCTACTGAAATCTGTAACGATAGTGATGTATCAGTGCAAATCTCACTGTTGCTCTGTGTTGCTTGTTCAAGCTGTTCGATAAATAATGAGGGATCATGATTATTCTCGGGTGTTAAAACGGTGTTTATGGACGTGGGTAAACTTTCTCCAGACAACGCAATGTTGATATATCCCGTTTCACCGGCCATCAGTTGAGAAAAATCTACAATCTCATTTAAAATGTTATGCAGATGAATATTAAAAGCGGCTAAATCGTTCGTGTCTATTTCTCTGAGATTAAGCGTTCTATTAATTTCTACCCCGTTGAAACGCGGTCTTGGAATAATTGTGAAATCACCCACGCGACCACCCTCGGTAGCAAGACTGCGTATTTCTGCCTGGCTCAAACTCATCTCAGGGGGCTGGGGGTTCGTTCGATCAGGCACCCCCGTGCCTGTCTGTGTGCTTTCATTATCGTCATGTACGGGTATTTCCCCCAAATTTTCTTGCTCTGCTATTATATTTCGCAATAGCTCGGTTGCGGTTAGACCATTTGTGTTTATCATTCGTAACTGCTCATTTATTAAAAGACGTAAACTGTTAGTGTGACGTCTAGATCTTTCGGCTTCTTCGGCTTCAGAGTCTGAGTCTGTGCGCACTCTTTTAGAAAGCATTTTGATATGTTTTATTTAAATCGTGTAAAACAAAAGCATGTGTAGGACTACCACATAAACAATAATACCACATCAATAACTAGTCACTACTAGTTTTTTAAAACAGATACAGATAATAACCATCAAATTAAACAAAATAACATCACTCGTTTGAAATAAAAAATAAGGAAATGATCACCTTCTCATGAAGACCTCATGTAATTCCCGCAATAGTCTTTGAAGAATATTTAGTCTCTCTGAGAATAGCGACAATGCAATTGTCTGTAGCTGCAGGTCTTCCCGTGCCTGCGTAATTTCCCCGCGCACTGCCAAAACCTCACTACGTAATTCCCTGTTTTCGTTCAAAGTTTGCTCATGACAAACTCCAAAAAAATCAACAGCGCTCCTTAAATCAGTCGTATGGCGATTCTGCTGGTCTATCACTCTGTGTAGAAGTGTGACAACATCGCTTTGGGACTCGTACACAATGGCCTCGGTTTGTTGAAACGATAAAGGTTGGTTAGCAACTTCTAAAATCCGTAAAAAATTCCGGTTGGTGCTGCGAAGCATGTCATGGCTCAGGTTCTGGACATCACAACATCTGTATGGGGGCCTGAAACATCCTGCAGAGTCCTCAGAACTGCCGTCATCTGATGAATCCTGGTCAGAATCGAAGGCGTCCAACACCGCTTCCTGGGATTGTAAGAAAAACTCTAAACCCCTCTCGTCGTATTCATGTGCTAGATGAAACATAATAATAGGTTATTATATGAAATATTTGTTAGATGAAATATGTAAAAATTTGCAACTCACAATTGTCATTTGGAGAGTTCACAGCCGATTCGGTTCCGTGATATACCTCATCGTAAAATTGTGCTAGATGAAAACATAATAATAGGTTATTATATGAAATATTTGTTAGAAGAAAATATGTAAAAATTTGCAACTCACAATTGTCATTTGGAGAGTTCACAGCCGATTCGGTTCCGTGATATAAGTCTGAAAACCGTTTCCTACACGGTGTTGAAGTGGACGTGCATTGTGCCTCAAAGTTTTGCTCTGGAGAATAAAAAAAAAAAAAATTCAAATATTATTTTAGAAATCTAGGAAAATATAAAATATGATAAGGTAAAAAAAAAAAACATCGTCGCTCACCTTCGCATGGATATTCTAACTCTTCCCCGTTGTCAGAATTATAGCCCCCATAAACCTCCCGAAGACGCTTAATCCCACGTCCGGAGCCTCTGAGACCGCCCGGAGCAATAGATTGTGTTGCCCCGTCGCTGGATGAAGGCTCCTGATGCGTATCCTCGTCCGAAGTCGTATCGGTTTCGTGGGATCTGTGTGACGACCCGTAGCTCGACGACCCTGGCGTCCCCCAAGGTGTGACGTTGTCGTACGACCTACTGGTCTCATCCAATGGATCGGTCGCTACACTCGCCAATACATCCCCTGAGCATCCTAGCACGTGACTGGGGGAGCGTGATAATATGTTTTCGAAGTTATTCACTTCTGACGAATTTTCATTATAAACATGTAAAAAATCATCAGGTGAAACACCGTCTGGAAAGGACTCCACATCTAAAATCAGACAGATGTATATTAACAACAGTAATATTTTCAATGAAATGTATAACGTTTGGAAAATTTACTCACAAAGCTCGTTCAAAATTTCCATCAAATCTTCGTCAAAATATACACCCTCGGCTCCCTCTGCTGTTTCATGTTTAAAAATGAGAGAAGAAAATTAAACACTCATTTGTTATAATATTTTTGTAAAAAAAAAAAAAAAGAAATAGACTACACCCTACCGTATTGATCTTCGGCCATGTTTTGTAGGATATCGAATCTGTAGACGATCTCGCTCAGTGTATATCGATCGAATGAGCTGGTCTCTTGTCTTCGTAAGACCCCCCCCAAATTCAAAAACACATTTTTCCTCTCAACCCCTAAGTAAAACGATCCTCCGTCGGAAAACACATCTTTCTCGAAGAATAGTTCTTTCAACTCCGCATGGGATCTGATAGCTGACTTTACAACTAGAAAAACATATGGTGAATCTCCCGATAGAACCGGGCCAAACATCGCTGATAAAAACCATGCAATAAAATAAAATAACCCTTGCAATAAAATAAAATCACGCTTCAGCAAAACTTCACAACTCCGCATGGGATCTGATAGTTGATTTTACAACTAGAAAAAGACACGTGGTGAATCTCACGATAGAACCGACCAAACATCACTGATAAGCCATGCAATAAAATAAAACCACTCTTCACCAAAACTTCAAAAGAGAAAAAATAAAAACAGACCCCCCCTCATGTTTTTCAAACACATCAAGGGGGGGGGGGGGGGGGGGTCAGACATTACGGAGCCAATAGTATGTGATAGTATGTGATAGTGTGTGTGTGTGTGTGTGTGTGTGTGTGTGTGTGTGTGTGTGTGTGTGTGTGTGTGTGTGTGTGTGTTGGTGTCTAGCGGTGAGACTTAAATTCTTTGGTCTAAACATTTAATTATGCATTCATCTGTAGGGTAGTCATTGTTATGCTTAACAACTTATAGGCTCCTACAAGGAGTATCCATGTACGGAGTATCCAAAACCTATTTACATAGAGAGATATACAAATAATTATAGAATAAAAAACCCCGTATTAAACAAATATAAAAGATTAATAAAAAAATAAATAAAAAAAAATCACAAGTATTATGCTCTGAGCTCGCGCTCGTTTTTAAATCTCATGTGACATCACACCATGAGGGTGTGGTTTGTGTATGACGCTAGGGTCCTCCCTGTGCGGTGTTTTCCCACACACGTCACTTGTGGGTGTGCCGTGGGAGGAGTCAGGGTGTGGGGTAGCGTGCAGACATTGTTGTCATCATTGCTGTCAGACCTCCTGTACGATCAGATGTGTTTTTTATCGTGCATCCCGGAGATTACACTCTGTGCTCTTTCACACGTTTAAACACAAAACTGGTTAAACTTATCTTCCTCTTTCAACGTTTTGCACAAACGATTATTTGTCTGATGACATTTTAACACTAACACTTATAAGAAATACAATTTATACTTTTAACATTTATACACTGTTTTAAAACTGGTTTTGAATGTACAACAGACTTTGATAAAACACTGAACTTACCTCGTCAACCTTACGGTCAACCTTCTTAAAAATAAATAAAAAATAAAATTAAAAAAAGATTTGAAAACACATTGTTTTAATGTTTTTCAACATTGTTTTAATGTTTTTCAACATTTTTTAACGTTTTACATTTTTAAATCATAAAACTCTCACTGACACACTTCAAATCCTCACAACCCTGAGGGGAGGGGTGGCCGGAGGGGGGTGAGGGAGGTGGAAAGAGGAGGGGGGACCGTGGGAAAATTCCCACGGTCCAGGTGTTCAGACCGGAAGTGGGTGGGTGGGGTAGAAGGGGGCGTGGCTTGAGCGTGGGAAACATTTTATTGGGCAATAAATCACTCAAAGTGATGGCTTGTGCCCTTATACCTCTCTCTCTTATGGTCTTTTTGGAAACGCCAGTGAGGAGTCCATTACAATAATCCACCCTGCTGGTGATGAAAGCATGCACAAGTTTCTCTAAGTCTTGACTGTAAACAAAGCATCTAATTCTTGCAATATTTTTCAGGTGATGGTATGCTGATTTAGTTATTGCTTTGACATGATTTTTAGTTGTTTGACCCCTAGACTGAAGGTATGCGTTCACCTTGAGAACTTCATCTTTGGTTTCCAAAAGCAATGACTTCAGTTTTGTCTTTGTTTAACTGAAGAAAGTTTTGGCACATCCCATCGTTTATTTCATCAATGCATTGGCAAAGGGAGTCAATGGGGCTGTAATCGTTAGGCGATAGGGTTAAGTAGATCTGTGTGTCGTCTGCATAGCTGTGGTACGCGATTTGGTTCTTTCTCATTATTTGGCTCATTGGGAGCATGTACAGGTTGAATAGGAGTGGCGCAAGAATTGAGCCTTGAGGGACTCCGCATGTCATGGGTGTCCATTCAGACTTATGATCTCCAATACTCACATAATAACCTCTCCCTCCTAAGTATGACCTGAACCATTTTAGGACTATCCCAGAAAGCCCGACCCAGTTTTCCAGCCTGTCAAGAAGTATGTTGTGATCGACAGTGTCAAATGCAGCACTGAGGTCGAGTAGTATCAGCACTGATAATTTGCTTGTATCAGTATTTAAGCGAATATCGTTTATTATCTTTATGAGAGCTGTCTCTGTACGGTGATGCGGTCGGAAACCAGATTGAAAATTGTCAAAGTCTCCATTCGAGCTTAAGAATTTGTTCAGCTGATTGAAGACAACTTTTTCAATGATCTTGCCTATGAAAGGAAGATTTAAAATCGGTCTATAGTTGTCAGTGATGGGAATAACGGCGTTATAAATAACGCCGTTACTAACGGCATTACTTTTTCCAGTAACGAGTAATCTAATTGATTACTCTTCTCATCTTAATAACGCCGTTCCCGTTACTGCCAAAAAATGCGGCGCGTTACTATAACTGATGAAGCTGGGGGTTTTTTTTTCATCAGACCAACTAGATCTGATCTCTGAGCGAGAGGCAAATACTTTTTTTACTGTTCTTCCTTGGTTAGTGGGCAGAGCACGAGACAAGCGCATAAATGCTGACGACTGAGGTAGAGTAAAATGTCATTGTAAGCCAATCAGAGGTAGAGTTGGGCGGGTGTTCGAAAGCACGCATAGTAGTAGGCATTCGGCACTTTTGACTCAGCTCACTGAAAAGAGCCGGCTCTTTTGGCTCACAAACGGCTCTTTAAATGACTTTGACTATAATATTTAAATTTTTATTACATAATTATTGAATTTCTATAGGCTAAATTTGTAAAAAATAGAGTCGGCTCTTCAGATATGCGAGCCAGCTCCCGACGTTCACTTAAAAGAGCCGGCTCTTAGAGTCGCCTCATTCGCGAATCGCGAACGACCCATCAAAAGCTCATTCGCGAACGAGTCGATCCATCATCACTAACGGCTAACACTCATGAATTGCGAACGACCCATCATAACGCATAGTCGGACAGGACAGGACACACAATGAACAACACAAGCAAGCCAGTCAGTCAACGAGAGACAGGTATGGCGACGAGCTTAACAAGCTTAATTTAATTTTGCCCAGTTGTGGCCTGTTGAGGGGCAATAAATATCAAAAGTTCCAAAACATCTATTGTGTTATTTGCATTGATCCACTATATAAACATAATATCTACATGGCATTTGATTGGAGGCTAGTCTCACTTTGTCCCACAGCAACATTTTTTTTTTTAGATGTGTGTACAATGTTTCATGTTTCTGTTAATAATGTATTGTATTAAGTGTCCATTTCATTATAATATTCAGATTTATCATAAATAATTGAACATGCACATGAATTGTAAGTTCCGTTAAAGAGGGGTAGAGGTGGGGTCACATTTGAGCATTTAAATTTTAATTTTACTTGAAAGTAACGCAATAGTTACTTTCTTAAAATTTGTAACTGAGTTACTAATTTAGTTACTTTTTGGAAGTAGTAACTAGTAACTGTAACTAATTACTTTTTAAAAGTAACTTGCCCAACACTGATAGTTGTTTAATATGGTCTTATCCAGATTGCTCTTTTTCAGGAGGGGCTTAACAACTGCAGTTTTCAGGGAGTTTGGAAAACTACCAGAGAGAAGTGAGGCATTTACCACTTCTAGGAGATCTGCTTTTAAGCTGTTTAACACATTTTTGAGAAAAGATGTGGGAAGTGCGTCAAGGGCGCAGGTTGATGTTTTAAGGTGCTGTACGGTTTCTTCCAAAATTTTGCCATCAATTTCTTCGAAATCAGACCTAGTGACTACATTCTCAGGCTGTTGTCTGATCTGTTTGACCCCAGCGCAACTCAAGGATGAGCTGATCACCTTTCTGATATTAATGATTTTCTCATGATGAGAAGAAGGAAGCAAACTCACTGCACTTGCTCTCTGAGAGCATTTCACTGGGAATCTGGCTTGGGGGGTTTGTCAGTCTTTCTACAGTAGCAAAAAGAGTTCGGGTGTTGTTTATATTGCTGTTTATAATATTTGAGAAGAAAGTCCGTCTAGCTTTGCCTAGTTCCTTATTGAAAGCATGGATGCTGTCTTTGTAGATGTTATAATGGACCACAAGTTTTGTCTTCCGCCACATGCGCTCTGCTTTTCTGCATTGTCTTTTCATATTTTGCACAGCTGTTGAGTTTCTCCAAGGTGCTTTTTGTCTGCCATTCTTCTTCCTGACTTTCACAGGAGCAGTATCATCAATTACACCTTTTAACTTTTGAGTTAAAAGACTCAAGGAGAAAATCAACAGAGTCAGCAGATATGCTTGGTGTTAAAGATATTCAGCCCTGCTGAAGGCCAACATCTCTGCCATTTCTCCATTTATCACAAAGATCATAAACCACTCCCTCCTGGTTGGTCATATCCCATCAACATTAAAGACTGCTGTCATCAGACCTCTATTTAAAAAACCCACTCTGGATCCAGAAGTTCTCTCCAACTACAGGCCAATTTCCAATCTTCCATTCCTATCAAAGGTTCTGGAAAAAACAGTTGCAGCTCAACTCCATGTTCATCTTAAACACAATAACTTATTTGAAAAGTTTCAGTCTGGTTTCCGCCCTGGCCATGGCACAGAAACAGCCTTGGTCAGGATCACCAATGACCTCTTGATGGCAGCTGATACTGGTTCTCCCTCTCTACTCGTCCTACTAGACCTAACAGCTGCTTTTGATACAGTAGACCATAACATCCTTCTTCACCGCCTGCAATACACTATTGGACTCTCAGGAAATGTTCACAACTGGTTTAACTCATACCTGAATGGCAGAACTGAGCATGTCGCCCTGGGCAAAGCCAAATCACACACTCATAATGTCACCTGCGGTGTCCCACAGGGCTCTGTGCTGGGCCCCACACTCTTCTCCATTTACATGCTGCCTCTTGGCAAAGTCATTAGCAGACATGGTATATCATTCCATTGTTATGCTGATGACACACAGCTGTATCTCAGGACAACCCCCACTTCTTCTGCTCCCTTGCCAGCATCCACACTGAACACCTGCCTGGAGGAGATAGAGGCGTGGATGAAGCTCAATTTCCTACAGCTAAATAGTTCCAAAACGGAAGCCATCTTAATTGGCACACCACATCAGCTCCACTTTTCCACCATCAGCAGTATCACTTTTTCGGGCCAAAACATCGCACTTTCCACATCTGTCACCAATTTGGGTGTTAAAATGGACTCTCAACTCACCTTTGACACCCACATCAAACACCTCTGTAAGACATCATTTTATCATCTCAAGAACATTGCCAAACTCCGTCCAACACTTAACCTGGCAGATGCAGAGAAGCTCATCCATGCCTTTGTGTCCTCCAGGCTGGACTATTGTAATGCACTCCTCATCGGGATCTCTGGCAAAAGCATCCAGAGACTACAATACATCCAGAACAGTGCTGCCAGGATCCTGATGAGGGTGCGCAAGCATGATCACATCACGCCCATCCTAAAATCTCTTCACTGGCTCCCTGTCCCACTCAGAATTGAATATAAGGTCTCCCTCCTCACCCACCAGTGCATTCATGGACATGCCCCCCTTTACCTACAGGAACTCCTCCAACACCAGAGCTCCTCATGCACTCTCCGGTCTGCAAACACAAACACCCTTTATGTCCCCAGAACCAAGCTCTGTAGCATGGGTGGTAGGGCCTTTTCATCGGCTGCTCCGAGGCTGTGGAATGCCCTCCCTGATCACTTGAGGGCCCCACAGACTACAGATGTTTTTAAACAAAACCTAAAAACGTATCTTTTTAAAAAAGCTCTTAAATAAATGTATTTTATAGGGACCCCCCCACCCCTACTCCTTTAAACTTATTATTGATTTTGAGTTTTTAATTATATTACTATATGGTCTGTAGCACTTTGAGATTGCTAAAATGTAAAGTGCAATACAAATAAAATTTATTATTATTATTATTATTATTAAAGATATAGCCTTCATAATTAGTACACTAGTGTTCTCATTTAAGCATCTCTTCTTGACAGACACAGATCTAGCTTCAATGGCAGGAGAGATCAATATATCAAAGAAAATACAAAAATGATCAGACAGTGCTACGTCCTTAATAACAATCGATGAAATGTTTAGACCCTTACTGATAAGTAAATCTAGAGAGTGTCCACGATTATGTGTGGGTCCATGTACATGCTGAGTCAGATCAAAAGTTTTTAAAACCATTTTGATTTCTTTTGCCATATTGGTTTCTGCATTATCTTTGTGAATGTTAAAATCTCCAGCAATGGCAAAGCAGTCAAACTCTGAGGAAATTGTTGATAACAGTTCTGTAAAGTCATCAGCAAAGGCTGGAGAGTATTTTGGAGGCCTGTAAACAATGATAAGTAAAATGCGTGGAGCACCTTTTAACACAATACCCAGATATTCGAAAGACGGGTAATTCCCAAATGATATTTGCTTACATTGATAGACATCTTTAAAAAGAGCAGCTAAACCTCCACCTCTTCTAACAGCTCTGCAGACACTCATAAAAGTAAAGTTAGGAGGGGCTGTTTCATTAAGGACTGTTCTACTGCAGCTGTCTTCTAGCCAAGTTTCATAGTGGTAACTTAACAGTCTTACTTTTTGTCCCCACAGCAATCTTAGTTTGGCGTGTAATAGGCACCAGATTAGATACAGGTACACTGGGTTCCCGCTTGTTCTGTAAACATTTGAGAAAGTTATTGTTATCATAGCGGGGACCCGACACATATCACTGAGAGCTGGTATCAGTTGTTTTTGGTTCACCTCGAGCCGCTGGATGAGGGTGTTGGCCCTGGCGCTGTGGCAGAGGCCGAAGAGCTCTCACAGGGGGAGATCATACCATCATCAAGTGGTATTTCAGACTGGACGTGCTGCGATGATAGCTCAGTTCACAACGACAAAACACACAGATCACTTTGGTCTTGTCAATGGGACCATTTGGCAACTTTTTATAAGTAAACTTTTAAATCCATTTCGGCGTCTCGCGCTCGTCATCCACTCAAAACGTAACGTTAACCTACTATTTGGCTGGCTCGCAAGCCTAAACAAGTGTGTGCGGCATGCCTGTTGTTTTGTTTCCGGTCTAACTAGATCCGCATGCGCTTTGGTCGACGAAGCAACAAAACGTCCTCGCGCGGCGCAAGCCATTGAAATAAATGGGTTTCATAGCGCAGCGCCGCACATGCCGCATCCTGTTGCAAAAGCATGTGAAAAAAACTACAAAGTTTGCTAGGCCAAAAAGACCGTTAATCGCACAATAAAAAAATTGACGCCGTTAAAATGGGTTTGCGTTAACGCCATAAGCGAGAGCGTCCAAACAGTAGCTGAGCAGGAAGTGAAAAATAATTAAAATATAGTTTTGATCAGTCAAAATTATCTTTCAAAGTAAAGTTTGTGTCACGTCAGGTTCTGTCTTGCTTGTTTGTATACTTTCACCTGTCTCCTCGTTAGTTTTCCCACGTGTTTCATCTCGTTTGTCTTGTCAGCTGTGTCTTGTTAATTATCTTGTTAACTCTCCATGTTTGCCTGTGTATTTAAGACTGTTAGTTTTGTCCTGTAGTCTGTCGTTCGTTGCGTATCGTAGGTTGTTCTGTTATCCCTGAGTTTTTAAGTTTGTTTAAATAAACACTGCAGCAGATTAGATCCTGCATCCTTCCGTTGCGCAACCTGCAGTAGGCTATTCTCGTATATATATATAAAAAAACGAAAAATAAATAAAATGCTAAAGGAAAAAAGTAGAGTAAATCGCACTAATATGCAGCTGGTACTGATTTCCATTACACAAAAGTAGATGTTAAAACTTCATGCTGATTTGAACTTGGCTTTCGCCAAGATAAGCAACACTAAGACGTAGCTTTACAGTAAACTATGCTTCACCCATTTACGCTTTTTTCCAAATGGTGGTTTGACTCCCCTTCTGTCCGGCGTTAACGACTGCAGTGTACTTGGCGCGTCAGCACACACGACGGCTGCACCTACAGTTTGGTCTCCCTAGTGGACCAGCACGACAACCGTCTGGATTGAGCCAAGTAGGGGATATATCAATATCTGCCCAACCACCCGTCATTCACGCAATATACGCAGGAACGTAATAGAGACTGTAAATACTATACAACCTATACAAATAAACCAACAGACTCTTCAAGTTTTCAAGAATTCTAGGAAACCGTAGCGTGGCGGCCTGTACACAGCCAGCTAGAATCTTTCCGTCTCAACCACAGCCAGTTGCTGCTCCTTTCTGCTGCTTCAGATAAGTTCTTTACTGTGCGACGCAACTCTTGGCCGCTGAATCCGACGTCTCTGAGGAACTGGGTTGTAGAGTGTGCCACAAAACCTCGACTACCCACTTCCACTGGATAAACCTGGACTCTCCATCCTCGCTGTTCTGCTTCACCGGCCAGATGAGCATACCGCAGTTTCTTCCTCTCATATGCCTCATCTACCGCATCCTCCCATGGCACTGTTAACTCTATCAGTTGAACAATGCGTGCTGATCCAGACCACAAAACAATATCTGGTCGTAGGTTAGTGGTGGCAATCTCAGGTGGAAAAATAAGCCGTTGATCAAGATCAGCCAGCATCTTCCAGTCCCTAGCAGCTTCCAGTTGTCCTGGGCGAGAATTGGTGTTAGCACCTTTTCTTGGTGGTTGCTCGCCTGGGCGGAGGAATATTGTCTTCTGCGTGTAATGTTTTGCTAGGACAGGTGGCAACTTTGTCATGATTCTGCCATCTTGTCTTTGATTTCACTGGTCTTGTGGCAGGATCATGGCAGACCCATGTTTTATGTACAAGCGCATGGTCTGTTATTTGGACCATGTGCTTGTGTTGTCTCGTCTCGTTACCCCGCCCCCTTGTTATCCTCGTCTTGTGATTATTGTCTAGTCAGTTTCACCTGTCCTCGTCATTAGTGTTCCCTATTTAATCCTCTTGTATCTGCTGTCTTTTGTCAGTTCATTGTGATTGTTACCTGAGTGTTAATCCTTGGTCAGAGTCTGTGAGTATCTTGTCAAGAGTTTTAGTCCTGTTGCGCTATTGCCTGTAAAGGTTATTTGTGTTCTTATAGTTATCTGTCTCAGTCTAGTTAGTCTTCATAGTCCTGTCTTGTTTTGCCCCCTCGTGGGTTTTGTTTTCCTGTTTTTTGTATCAATAAATCCTGTGTTCATTGCATCTGCTGTCTGCGCTTGGGTTCACCTTCCCCCACATAACAGAATGAACCGACCACGAACGAACCCAGCAGACAGTATGTCCTCCCGACCCCGGCTGCAACCGGAACAATGGTGGTTATCGGCTCCCACCGATGAAGAGAGGGTAGATTGTCCAGTCCCGTCCCAGGGTGAGTGGATCCTGAAGAATTATGCCCGACTCTGGGATCATTACTCCCGGGAGGGTCCGCTGTCTTCTTCCTCGGGGTTTCCACCCTCTGCCTGTCTGCCAGTGATCCCGGAGGGTCGTGTTTTGGCCGTCATCTCTCAAGGGGATCAGGCTCTCTCCGTTTCTTCTCCCGAGGTTTCATCCACACCCGCAAGTCTCCGTGGAAAACGAGGGAGACGGATTTCCTGGGAGTCTGCTTCGGAGTCTTCAGCGACGGAGTCTTCCCTGCCTGAGACAGCCCTCCCACTTCCAGTCATGGACCCTGCTGCGCTTCTTCTGCCGATCACCAGTCCAGCTGTGACATCAGCTCCGCGTCCCAGAAGGAAGAGGAGGAGGAAGGGACCCTCTTGTCCTCCGTCTCTGTCTTCCCATGAGCCCGCTCCAGCAAGCGCCGTCCATGAGCCCGCTCCAGCAAGCGCCGTCCATGAGCCCGCTCCAGCAAGCGCCGCCCTAGAGGCCGCTCCAGCAAGCGCTGTCCCAGAGCCCGCCTCAGCAAGCGCTGTCCCAGAGCCCGCCTCAGCAAGCGCTGTCCCAGAGCCCGCTGAGAGAGTTGCGGCCGATCTAGCCGCTAAGGAGGTTCTGCGAGCAGTTTCAGCTCGTCAGGAGATGCCCGTCATCATTGCGGCCAAGACCCTTTCCGATTACCTGTCTCGTCTCGTTGCTATTCTTGAACCCCCTGTCTGTCCTGCCTTGTCCTCAGCTCCCAAGCCTGTCTCTGTGAGCGCTGCACCTGATCCTATCCCTGTGAGCGCTGCACCCGAGCCTGCCGCTGTTATTGCTGCACCCTGTTCTGCCCCTTTGCCTGCTATGTCTCACGTCAGGAGTCCCGGTTCCGCATCCTCTGTGTCCTCGTCTGAATCTGTTGCTGCTAATTCCCGGTCTGTTTCCCCGTTCGTCCCTGTCTCCACCAGCCCCCGGACTGTTTCCCCATCTGTCCCTGTTTCCACTAGCCCCCGGACTGTTTCCCCGTTTGTCCCTGTCTCCACTAGTCCCCGGACTGTTTCACCGTTCGTTCCTGTCTCCACTTGTCCCCGGACTGTTTCCCCTGTCACCATTAA
The DNA here is from genome assembly GCF_029890125.1 of Rhinichthys klamathensis goyatoka. Lineage (NCBI taxonomy): Eukaryota > Metazoa > Chordata > Actinopteri > Cypriniformes > Leuciscidae > Rhinichthys > Rhinichthys klamathensis. The sequence continues at coordinate 3,196,419 of NW_026606579.1, forward strand.
ACCCCGGACTGTTTCTCCCAAGACCTCTACTCATGTGTCCCCGTCCAAGCCTGCCCGGAGTTCTCGTCCTCAGCCCTCCTCCCGTGGACCCAAGACCCCCAGTCCTCCCATCCACCCTGGACCTCCCCCCATGAACTCTGTGTTTCCTCCACCTCCTTTGCCTTGTATGTTGTTTTTGATTTTTCACCCGAACCCCGTTATTGTTTATTCCTGTTTGCCATTGTTAGTGTTTTCCATGTTTTGTTGGTGTTTATCTATGTCACAGTCTGTCTTGTCTTGTGTTTAGTTTCCCCTTGAGGAGCGTCTGGAAGCCGCTCCTTAAGGTGGGGGTTCTGTCATGATTCTGCCATCTTGTCTTTGATTTCACTGGTCTTGTGGCAAGATCATGGCAGACCCATGTTTTATGTACAAGCGCATGGTCTGTTATTTGGACCATGTGCTTGTGTTGTCTCGTCTCGTTACCCCGCCCCCTTGTTATCCTCGTCTTGTGATTATTGTCTAGTCAGTTTCACCTGTCCTCGTCATTAGTGTTCCCTATTTAATCCTCTTGTATCTGCTGTCTTTTGTCGGTTCATTGTGATTGTTACCTGAGTGTTAATCCTTGGTCAGAGTCTGTGAGTATCTTGTCAAGAGTTTTAGTCCTGTTGCGCTATTGCCTGTAAAGGTTATTTGTGTTCTTATAGTTATCTGTCTCAGTCTAGTTAGTGTGGTTAGGTCTCAGCAGCAGGAGGGATGTAGAGGTCAGTAAGCTGGGCTGAGTTGAGTGGGGGACGGAGGGGGGTGACTCTGGGACGCCAGAGTCACTGTCGAGCCCTCTTGAGGTGTCGTGGGCTAGTCGACGAAACACTGAGGACGGAAGGTGCCCACTTGAAGACCCTAGAGATGTCCCCTACTCGGTTCAATCCAGACGGTTGTCGTGCTGGTCCTGTAGTTGCAGCCGTCGCGTGCGCTAACGCGCCAAGTACACTGCTGCCGTTAACGCCGGACAGAAGGGGAGTCACACTACCTTATGGAAAGAAGCGTAAATGGATGGAGAAGCATAGTTTACTGTAAAGCTACGTCTTAGTTTTGCTTATCTTGGCGAAAGCCGAGTACAAATCAGCATGAAGTTTTAACATCTACTCTCGTGTAATGGAAATCATGAAGATCTGGATACATCCAGTGACTGCGGTGAATAGTGCTGCTGGCAACCAGGGAAAGACCTTGTGACAGCCTGGAGAGACAGCTGACAGGAGGAAAGAGACCCCAATGGGGCTGGTAAGGGTTAGCTACCCTTGTCGGCAGTATCCAGCTCCGTGTTTACAGGATGCTGGAGACACCCGCCCAAGGCTTCTGAGAAATTAAAGAGAAAAATACCCCTAGAGTCTGCGAGAGCGGGGGCGGAAGATGACTCAATGTTGGACAACATGGTTAACGACTTAGGAATGGAAACGGATATGAGTATGGAGAGTAAGACTAGTTCAAGATCTGCAGTAAGTAAAGTCATTGAACTCCAAGTTTGTGTCTGTGGCTGGAGCAAGGTGACAACGGTCAGGGGTTTGAAGGTTCATCAAGGGAAAATGAAATGCTTGAGGGGGAAGGGACAAGGGCCTCGCATTGATCAGTACTTCTTACGAAGTCAGTCAAGTCAGTCGAATGAAATCCAGCGACAGGAAGCAAACCACAGCTCGCAGGATATCAGCACCCCTGTCATTGACGAAAGGAGGGCTTGCACAGTTAGTGATGAACATATTCATACTTGTGAACCCGGTCAGGCTAACCAGCATAAGAGAGAAAAGAACCTCAACGGGCATAGGCCTGGAGTTAGATGGCCAATAGCTTGTGAGAAAACTGCATGGGACACGGTAAACACAGATCTATGCTTTGCATTGGAAAGATTAACTGGTACAGTTGAAAAGAAGCTGGATAAATTTGGGGACATCATTTACGCATATGGAAGTGAGAGGTTTGGTGTGGAAAAAAGGAAGGAAAAAGTACAAACTACTCCTGGAATGTCTAGACGGCAGCAGAAAATTGAAGGGTTAGTTAGAGAAAGGAGACAGCTGAGGAAGCAATGGAAAAGAGCAGAACAAAGTCAGAAGGAGGGACTCAATCTCTTACAAAGGGCCATAAAAGATAAGCTGGCAACATTACGCAGAGCTGAGCGCCTACGGAAACGCTACAAAAAGAAGGAACGTGCGAGGGCTAATTTCTATAAAGACCCATTCAAATTCGTAAAGAAGTTATTCACCAGTGAGAAGAATGGCACTTTAAAAACATCTAGGATTGAGCTAGAGAGATATTTGGAGGACACGCATACAGATGCAAAAAGGCATGAGCCTATGTCAATTCCATCAGACATACCACCTATCAACCCACCAGAATACCAAATGGAGGTCTGTGCACCTAAGTGGAAAGAGGTAGAGCAGGCTGTGAGAAAGGCAAGGGCTTCATCATCTCCAGGGCCTAATGGAGTTCCGTACAGAGTATACAAGAGTGCTTCAGGAGTTCTGCGAATTCTGTGGAAATTGATAAAAGTGGCATGGGAAAAACAGGTTGTACCTAGAGCATGGCGCAGAGCAGGTGGAGTCTTTATACCTAAAGAAAAAGATGCTACAAGCATCAGTCAGTTTCGTCCTATTTCACTATTAAACGTTGAGGGTAAGATTTTCTTCAGCATTATTGCCCAGAGATTGTCCACCTACCTGTTAAAGAATGGCTTCATTGACACCTCAGTTCAAAAAGCGGGTATTCCAGGGTTCTCAGGATGCTTAGAACACATCAATGTTATCTGGCAACGAATTCAGTCAGCTAAAAAGGAGAGGAAGGAGCTCCATGTGACATTCCTGGATTTGGCTAATGCATATGGTTCAGTGCCACATGAGCTTCTTTGGGCAGCATTTGATTTTTTCAGAGTACCAATGTCAATAACAAATTTAGTGAAAGCCTATTTTGGAGATTTGCAATTCAGTTTCTCAACTCCAAAATTCAGCACTGCATGGCAATGCCTAGAGGTTGGAATAATGGCAGGATGCACCATTTCTCCACTGGCTTTTACCATGGCGATGGAAGTAATCATGAGGGCATCAAGATGGGTAGTAGGAGGAGAGCGCTTGGCTTCTGGGATGCGACTACCACCAATCAGAGCATACATGGATGACATGACAACCATGACTACAACAGTAGCCTGCACTAATCGGTTATTGGGGAAGTTAACAGATAATATTGAATGGGCACGAATGAAATTTAAGCCCTCTAAATCAAGGAGCATCTCGATAGTTAAAGGAAAGGTAGTAGATAAAACATTCTTCATTAATGGTGAGGCAATACCAACAGTTTCTGAGAAGCCAGTGAAGAGTCTTGGGAGATGGTACGATGGGGATCTAAAGGACACAGTTCGGGTGGGAGAAGTTAGACGACAAGCAGTGGAAGGGTTGAAGAGCATAAACAGCTGTGCTCTACCTGGTAAACTAAAACTCTGGTGCTTTCAGTTTGGTCTACTGCCGAGGTTGCTGTGGCCACTGACCGTGTACGAGGTTTCTTTAACAACAGTGGATAAGCTGGAAGCGTTGGTAAGTTCATACATCAGGAAATGGTTGGGAGTTCCACGCTGCCTCAGCAGAGTAGGACTTTATAGTAAAGGAATATTGCAGCTGCCAGTCTCTGCTTTAACCGAGGAGTTCAAGTGTGCCAAGGTCAGACTGGAAATGACCTTAGTAGAGTCACGCGACAAATGTGTAAGGGAGGCAGCCCCTGTGTTAAAAACTGGTAGAAAGTGGTCAGCAAAGAAATCTGTAGTAGAGGCAAAGGCTGCCCTTCAAATTAGGGATATCGTGGGACAGGTACAGCATGGAAGAGGGGGTTTTGGGCTCAGTTTAGCTCCTCCTAAATGGCACAAGGCAGGCCCAGCTCAAAGGAGGAAGCTGGTAGTCAACGAGGTGCGACAGCAGGAGGAGAGGATGAGGTGTATAAAGGCCATTTCACAGGCCAAGCAGGGAGAGTGGATGAGATGGGAGAGTGTGGAACAACGTAAGAAGGGCTGGCAAGACCTTTGGTCAATGGAAGAGAGTAGGATCAGGTTCCTTATTAGGTCAACATATGATGTTCTCCCATCACCGCAGAACCTAAACCTCTGGGTAGGAGAGGATCCCTCTTGTCCTTTGTGTTCATCACCTGCCACATTAAGGCACATTTTGACAGGATGTAAGGTGGCTCTTAGCCAAGGTCGGTTTACTTGGCGCCATGACCAAGTACTGCGATGTTTGGCTTTAGCATTAGAAGGCAAGCGTAACATGACCAATAAGTTGCCACCTGTTCTAGCAAAACATTACACGCAGAAGACAATATTCCTCTGCCCAGGCGAGCAACCACCAAGAAAAGGTGTTAACACCAATTCTCGCCCAGGACAACTGGAAGCTGCTAGGGACTGGAAGATGCTGGCTGATCTTGACCAACGGCTTATTTTTCCACCTGAGATTGCCACCACTAACCTACGACCAGATATTGTTTTGTGGTCTGGATCAGCACGCATTGTTCAACTGATAGAGTTAACAGTGCCATGGGAGGATGCGGTAGATGAGGCATATGAGAGGAAGAAACTGCGGTATGCTCATCTGGCCACTGAAGCAGAACAGCGAGGATGGAGAGTCCAGGTTTATCCAGTGGAAGTGGGTTGTCGAGGTTTTGTGGCACACTCTACAACCCGGTTCCTCAGAGACGTCGGATTCAGTGGCCAAGAGTTGCGTCGCACAGTAAAGAACTTATCTGAAGCAGCAGAAAGGAGCAGCAACTGGCTGTGGTTGAGACGGAAAGATTCTAGCTGGCTGTGTACAGGCCGCCACGCTACGGTTTCGTAGAGTTCTTGAAAACTTGAAGAGTCTGTTGGTTTGTTTGTATACGTTCCTGTGGATATTGCCTGAATGACGGGTGGTTGGGTAGATGTTGTGTTTTGCGGTAGGTGGTATGCCATACGGAACCGTTGTCCACTGAAACTGCATATTAACGCACCAGTGGGGCTCGACAGCCTTAGTCAACGGGTTGGCGCGTATGGTTGGGTCGCGGAGAGATATATTGTGGTTAGGTCTCAGCAGCAGGAGGGATGTAGAGGTCAGTAAGCTGGGCTGAGTTGAGTGGGGGACGGAGGGGGGTGACTCTGGGACGCCAGAGTCACTGTCGAGCCCTCTTGAGGTGTCATGGGCTAGTCGACGAAACACTGAGGACGGAAGGTGCCCACTTGAAGACCCTAGAGATGTCCCCTACTCGGTTCAATCCAGACGGTTGTCGTGCTGGTCCTGTAGTTGCAGCCGTCGCGTGCGCTAACGCGCCAAGTACACTGCTGCCGTTAACGCCGGACAGAAGGGGAGTCACACTACCTTATGGAAAGAAGCGTAAATGGATGGAGAAGCATAGTTTACTGTAAAGCTACGTCTTAGTTTTGCTTATCTTGGCGAAAGCCGAGTACAAATCAGCATGAAGTTTTAACATCTACTCTCGTGTAATGGAAATCAGTCTTCATAGTCCTGTCTTGTTTTGCCCCCTCGTGGGTTTTGTTTTCCTGTTTTTTGTATCAATAAATCCTGTGTTCATTGCATCTGCTGTCTGCGCTTGGGTTCACCTTCCCCCACATAACAAACTTATTGGTCATACTACGCTTGCCTTCCAATGCTAAAGCCAAACATCGCAATACTTGGTCATGGCGCCAAGTAAACCGCCCTTGGCTAAGAGCCACCTTACATCCTGTCAAAATGTGCCTTAATGTGGCAGGTGATGAACACAAAGGACAAGAGGGATCCTCTCCTACCCAGAGGTTTAGGTTCTGCGGTGATAGGAGAACATCATATGTTGACCTAATAAGGAAACTGATCCTACTCTCTTCCATTGACCAAAGGTCTTGCCAGCCCATTTTGCCTTGTTCCACACTCTCCCATCTCATCCACTCTCCCTGCTTGGCCTGGGAAATGGCCTTTATACACCTCATCCTCTCCTCCTGCTGTCGCACCTCGTTGACTACCAGCTTCCTCCTTTGAGCTGGGCCTGCCTTGTGCCATTTAGGAGGAGCTAAACTGAGCTCAAAACCCCCTCTTCCATGCTGTACCTATCCCACGATATCCCCAATTTGAAGGTCAGCCTACTGATAGTATTCACAATTTGGGGGTTTTGAAATAAATTAATATATTTTTCAGCTAGGGCGCATTAAATTGACAAAAGTGTCAGTAAAGACATTTATAATTTATAATGTTTCAAAAAAATTCTATAACACTGTTTTTTTTCTAACCTTCGATTCATCAACGAATTATGTGAAAAAAAGTGTCATGATTTCCACAAAAATATGAAGGAGCACAACTGTTTTTTTTTAACATTGATAATAATCATAAATGTTACTTCAGCAGCAAATCATCATATTAGAATGATTTCTGAAGGATCATGTGACACTTAAAGGAGTAGTTCACTTTTGAAAAAACTTTTGCTGATAATTTACTCACCCCCATGTCATCCAAGATGCCTATGTCTTTCTTTCCTCAGTCGAAAAGAAATTACGGTTTTTGATGAAAACATTCCAGGATTTTTCTCCATATAATGGACTTAAATGGGAACCATACGGTCCAAGGTCCAAAATACAGTTAATAACAGTTTCAGATGCAGCTTAAAATGTCTTTAAACGACACCAGACGATGAATAAGGGTATTATCATGCGAAACGATCGCTCATTTAAAAAATAAATAACAACGTTTAAGTTTTATAAGCTCACATGCCCGCCTTGCTCTGTTCTATGTGACTCTCCTGTTCGAACTCGTTCATCAAAATGAACAAATCTTTTTTCGAGTCATTTGATTCATTTAACGACCGAAATGAACGAATTGACTCGGAAAAAGATTTGTTCATTTTGATGAACGAGTTCGAACAGGAGAGTTACACAGAACAGAGAAAGGCGAGCATGTGAGCTTATAAAACTTAAACGTTGTTAAATGAGCGATCGTTTCGCATGATAAGACCCTTATTCATCGTCTGGTGTCGTTTAAAGACATTTTAAGCTGCATCTGAAACTGTTATTAACTGTATTTTGGACCTTGGACCGTATGGTTCCCATTTAAGTCCATTATATGGAGAAAAATCCTGGAATGTTTTCATCAAAAACCTTAATTTCTTTTCGACTGAAGAAAGAAAGACATGGACATCTTGGATGACATGGGGGTGAGTAAATTATCAGCAAAAGTTTTTTTTAAAAGTGAACTAATCCTTTAAGACAGCTATTATAACATATCATAACAGCTATTTTAAATTGAAAGTTCGCTGTGACAAACTTTTATAACAATGCTAGCATGTTTTATCATGCTGTTAGCATGTGTTTAGCATTATTTAGCAATTTGGTAACGTTTTAATATATTGCTAACATGAATTAGCATGATGCTAACATGTTTTTTCACATTGTATGTTGCCATGAAATGCATTCAATTCATAAATACTCTCTGTGTGTGTTTGTTTCAGCTGACATACATCACGCACGCGTGTATGGAGCTTAAAGCGGGGAACAAGACGATGATGTTTGACCCGTGGCTCACTGGACCAGCGTTTGCCAGAGGCTGGTGGCTCGCTCATGAACCTCCATCTGATGCCATGGACAGACTCAGTCAGGCAGATCTCATTTACATCAGCCACATGCATTCAGATCACCTGAGGTTACAGTCTGATCCACCACAACACTTCAACTGCATATATTATATTCCTTATAATAAATTATATTATGCAAAAAATATGTTTTGCATATTTTTTCTATCAGCTACCCAACGTTGCGACGTCTTTCCAAAAAGCGTCCAGATATTCCCATTTATGTCGGAGACACTTCACGGCCGGTGTTCTGGTGAGTCTGAACTCTAGAGCAAACGACTTCATACACTTAAAAAAAAAAAAAAAAAAAATTCCAAGAAGAATCTTTAACATCAATGGAATCTTTCCATTCCACAAAATGTTATTTAATAGTGGAAAAAGGCTCTTTTAAGAACTGTTCACTGAAAGGTTATTTTATGGCAAAATACCCCTTTTTGAATCTTTATTTTTAAGAGTTATTGCAGCTAATACTTTTGAAGCATAAAAATTACAAACATAAATTTTCGTCAGCTAAACCCCTTTGAACTCAAATATTTTCTTTAAGTATACATCTGACATTTTAAGTTACTATTTAATTTAACAGCACATTTGCATACTACTACTATAATAATAATAATAATATTAATAATACTTTGTGTGTGTAAAAATTGTAACGTGTAGGTTTAGTTTCGTTGTGTTTTGGTTCTGAGTTCCCTGTGCATATAAGGGCACGTTTACACAACAGCGATATGCTTAAAACTGAGAAGTTTTTCCTTTGAGTTTTCCGCGTACAGACGACACCATTGTCAAAACATCCCCATTCACACGGATCTGCAAAAACGACTAAAAACGCTGTATTCTGCTGCCAGCCCATTAGATGGCGATGAAACACTAGACTGAACACATTAGGTAAGTAAGTTTACATTAGATTAGGCTACTTAGTCTGTGCATTTAAGCCTTCAGTTCGCAACTTTTTACACTTGCATTCATGAATTACAACCATTTAATTGGATACCAAAAATTAAAATTCTGTCATTAATTACTCACCCTCATGTCGTTCCAAACCCGTAAGACTTTCGTTCGTCTTTTTAATGAAATCTGAGAGCTTTCTGTCCCTCCACTGACAGCTACGCAACTACCAGTTTCAAGCCCCAGAAAGATAATAAAGACATCATTTAAGTAATCCATGTGACTCTAGTGGTTTAACCTCAATTTTATGAAGTGACGGGAGTGCTTTGTTTGTGCAAAAAAAACATAATTTATCACTTTATTTACAATATATTTATCTCCAACGCGCATTCAACATCTGCTCTTGTGAACCTACATTGGAGATACATATCTTGTAAATAAAGTGGTAAATAGTTTTTTTTTTGCACTTACAAAGCACTATCCCTTTAAGAACGGATAGTGCTTTTCACATCTATGTTCAAAAAGGGGGGTAACAGTTCAGAGGTTTTCAATTTTACATTTTTATGATTTAATTATTAATTTCGGTTACACTTTAGTTTAGGATCCAATTCTCACTATGAACGAGTTGCTTATTAGCATGCATATTATATTAGCTGTTTATTAGTACTTATAAAGCACATATTATACGCCTTATTCTGCATGGCCATATTCTACATCCCTTAAAGAGCATATTGCAGGTAAAAAAAAAAAATCTAAATTAATATATAACCTTGTATGAAAATACCATATGAAAAGTTAATGCAGGATTTAAAATGTTTTAAAACGACATGAGGGCACTAATTTAGTAGATAAAGTGAGCGTTTCTTGGACTGCTCGTAAAAACGGCTTTTTTTTTTTCAAAATCGCGTCATTTTACGTCACGCTAGGGAGCCTCAGCCTCGGCTCAGTGCAGAGTAGGCTGGTGTTCAGTGAGAGCGGCCGTGAGTCAGTGTGTTTTCGGTAGTTTTTGTATTTTAATTTATCATCGTCATGGTAAATTATTGTGTGTGGAGGTTGCAAAAACTCCGGCCTGTCAGGACATCGAGTCCACAGGTTTCCATAACAAGAAAAGGGACGGTGTTGTTGTATATCTTTCGTGCCTGGTGCGGTTTGTGCAGGTGAAGAGACGGGATTTTTCTTCCGCATCGGCTTCGAGAAACGCGGTCGTGTGTAGCTTTCACTTCAGATCGTGTGTAGCGTTCACTTCAGATCGGAGGATTATCATCCCGGCGATATGATGGAGTTCAACATGGGATGCCGAAGCAAAAATATTGATCGTCTAATACTGTACCAATGGCATGAAATAGTGTGATATAGGTAGTCATTCCCTAAATAGAGGCAACTTGTAATTGAAAAACAAAATTACTCAGGTTGTTTAAATATTCAAATCTTTAATTTTCTGTTTATGTTATAACCCAGGTGAAAAATATGTATTAAAAATGTGCTTGGGTATGTTTTTAGTAGGCTACAATAGAAATATACTCAAGTATAGTTTTTATACATTTAATAGTATAAATCTACCCTAAAAATACTAATGTCTGCTGGCCTGATATACGATGGTAATAATCTGTACAATATTGTGAGCACAGTGTATATCGTTAGCGAACGTGTATCTATAAGCACGTCTCTCACCAAGACACCTGTCCTGTTCTCCACTGGTTCTCCTCACACCACAACTCAATGTGTCTCTGACCGTTCTGTCTAACATTAATCCTGGCCTGTCCCTGCTACTCTCTTGGCAGCATAGCAGGCTCATAATTGTATGGCTGTGGTCCGTCATACGAGTAAGTACTTCCTCAGCCTCCGAAATGTCATTGCGATCCATTGTTTTCCTGTTGTTTGAATCAACCGCTCTCCCGCCCGTTATGTCACGCCCGCCACGGCCATTTTCAGACGCGGAAGTAAAATTTTCTCACAAAAACGACTCCAGAAGCTTCTGTAGCGTATTTATAAGTATATTTTAAAGAAAATCTAGTTCCTACATTATTTTTCTATACATTGACTCGTTGGGTCCTCAAACCTGCAATATGCCCTTTAATCCACCCAATACCTAAACTTAACAACTACCGAACTATTACTAAGCAGTAATTAGGCGTTTATTGAGGCAAAAGTCGTAGCTAATAGTGAGAATTGGACCCTAAACTAAAGTGTGACCTTAGTTTTTAATTAACCCGTTTGGGAAACCCTGCTCTAGAGGAATCCTGCGATCCGGGGACCATCTGACTTGCAGGAAAACCGTTTGTCTGTGTTTTGTTGCAGGTATCTGGAGAAAAGTGGAGTGAATTTAACAAACATCAACGTGGTGCCGTTCGGTGTGTGGCAGAATGTAAGTGATACGGTGGCTTTTTTCCCTTTTGCTCTTTTTCACGTGTTCTAGTTTTTTTGATCTCGGCTTTTGAATCATTTGAAAGGTCGATGATCACCTGAGATTTATGATTCTGATGGACGGAGTTCATCCTGAGATGGACACCTGCTTGATTGTGGAGTATAAAGGTATTTTGCTGCTCATTCAGACTGATTTTTCCTGTTTATCCCTGTAAAGCTGCTTTGAAACTATTTTTATTGTATAAAGCACTATATAAATAAAAGTGACCTGACTTGATGTGACCCTATATTATTCCTCTGTTTGAGGAAGGACTAAGAGTGTATGTACTATATGTTACTAATGATCTAATTAAGTATGAAAAATAAGTAACAAATTAATGATTAAAATAAGATGAGACGAACAAAGTGAGGTCATAGAAAGAATTTCGGTTGCCTTTATCTATACCATGTGATGTAAAGTACATCCAGGTCACATTAAGTCAATAACTGCCGTTAGGGAAAATTTCAAGTGTAGATAAACCAAACATAATTTATTCCGTTCAAAGGTTGTGAAAGTGTCACCCTCCATAAATATGTTAAGATAATACAGTTAAATAATGTCCAAAAAAATGATGAATCACCTACAAACAGATTGTCTTCAACAGATAGTTTTTGTCCTCAATAAAGAGGCTAAGGTCCCTCAGAAATGCACAACATTGCTAATAGGTTGGATAAATTTTAAAAAAATAAAAAATAAATCACCATTCAAGGTCACATGATCCTGAATACGGTGGACTGCACCAGACCAAACAATGGACGTCTCCCTCACGGTGTTGATGTGATGATGAGCGACTTCGCTGGCGGCGCCTCCGGTTTCCCCATGACCTTCCACGGCGGCAAGTACACTGGTGAGTTACACACACCGAAGTCCCTTTGAGGCGAGTCATTTCACTCGGCAGCCATCTTTGAAATGCTATTTTAAGTCATGCAAGCACAGCACCTATCTCTCTTTAGGGAAACTTTTCCAAATTACGAATACATTTTATATTTGAAATCACCAATTCAATCTGACAACATCTGTCTCATGACATTTTGTTTCTAAACGCTCAAATCATGACAAAAAACGATACTGGTTGGTAACGTAACCTCGGTTCTCTCTAGAAGAGGGAACGAGTATTGCGTAAGTTTAGCTTACGCTGCGGGAAAGATTCATCTTCTCGAGATATTGAAGCCAAAAATTATCCTTAATTTTGTACATGTTGTCAACGCAGAGCAGCAGCTAGCAGACCTAGAGCGGGCATTCTAGCGCGCCCATAGGCTGCTCTGCGGGAACTGCACAGCCTACCAGTGAGCCCGACGTGACGTCACGTCCAATCAGCGCCTTCGCCGCGTCATAGCCCGCCAGAATGGGCGTGGCTTAGTGTATATAAGTGGGGCTCGGAGGCTGATTCTCTGGTTTTCATCGACTGAAGCGAAATAGCGCTGGTGGCGTTTAGCATGGCGGGTTACGCAATACTCGTTCCCTCTTCTAGAGAGAACCGAGGTTACGTTAGTAACCAGTATCGTTCTCTTACGAGAGGTTCTCTCGTATTGCGTAAGTTTAGCTTACGCTACGGGAACCCATTGTCCACGCCGTGCGCACCCGCATCCACCTTATGAGTCACAACACTTCTGTGAACCCAGAAAGGGGGAATAACACGCATGTACATAAGCGTGAGCATAAGCGCGAGTACCATGAACGTATAAGCGCATGTAAACAAGCACTGACAGTCAATACAGAGCGGCCGTGTGTGGCCGGTGTATAGGCATATATAGCACACATATATAGCACATAACCTGAAACAGTGCAGCTCAACCAAAAGAGCTGAATTCACGTGAGGGTAGTCTGCGCATGATAGTATCTGGACAGTGCTAGCCTCTCACTTAAACAGACAGCAGTTTCGCCTGCAGGGCGGGAACTTCTGGGCTATAAAACCTGACAAAGGTGGACGGAGAGGACCAGCCCGCCGCCACACATATGTCTTGAATGAAAATTCCACTTGACCATGCCCACGACGAGGCCACGCCTCTAGTGGAATGAGCCCTGATGCCCAAGGGGCACTGCAGACCTATTGCCGTGTAAGCGGCTGCGATTGCGTCTACTATCCACCTGGACAGGCTCTGTTTCGAGGAGGCGATACCCTTAGTGCGCCCACCAAACGAAACAAACAGCTGCTCAGAGCGCCTGAATGGGGCGTAATGTACAATATCAGAGCTCTGACTGGGCAGAGGAGATTAACATCACTTTCACTATCGGATGCTGGCAGAGCCGATAGAGAAATGACCTGTGCTCTGAATGGGGTGCCAACCACTTTGAGAAACCATGTCTAGGCTTGAGGATGACTTTTGAGTCATTCGAGCCAAACTCAAGACACGACGCGCTTACAGACAGCGCGTGTAAATCCCCCACGCGTCTGACTGATGACAGTGCGATCAGAAAAACAGCTTTGAGCGACAGGTATTTCAGGTCCGCTGTGTCCAGGGGTTGAAAGGGGAATGCTTTCAGGGCCTCTAGGACCAGTGAGAGGTCCCACATAGGAACCGAGGGGGGCGCGGGGGCTTCATCCTTCTGGCTCCTCTGAGGAAGCGGATGATAAGCACGTTTCTGCCTATTGACTGGCCGTGCATTGATTCAGAGAATGCTGCTACAGCCGCCACATAGACTTTGAGCGTGGAGGAGGATCTGCCTCTATCCAGCAGCTCCTGAAGGAAACTGAGCAGCCGCGGGACCCCACACGTTCGCGGATCAAGGTTTTTGTTAGTGCACCACTTAGAGAACACAGACCATTTGGACGCGTAGAGCCTTCTGGTAGAAGGTGCTCTAGACCTCGAGATTGTGTTCATTACTGCGTCTGGCAGGGATACCCGTTGATCACCCACACGTGTAGCGACCAACGCTCCGGGTGGGGATACCAGATCGAGCCGCGCGCTTGAGAGAGGAGGTCTGCTCTCAGCGGGACAGGCAATGGGGCTGTTTGTGACAGCCGCATTAGCTCTGGGAACCAAGTCTGGTTCTCCCATCGCGGGGCTATGAGGAGCACTGAATGGCGCGTTTCCCTTGTAAGGCCTTCTAATTCGATCCAATGGCGGTACTCGATTAGAGGTGAAGGTCTCACGCGTGTTCCGTCTCTTCCCATGGCAGGAAGAGGGATTTTTAATTAAATGCAATACATTTTATCTTATGTATTAACTCGTTTCATCTGACTCCATAAAATGAAAAGGTTTTTCAATGATATCTGTGCATCATTAAATATACGTTAATGTTTGACTATTCCTTTTAACTCCAATGAAAATAAAGTCTATTAGAATAATCAAATATAATAGGTAAATGTATTATTACAATTCCATAATCAATTGAAAGATTATCAATGCAAACCATCAAATGTTCTAGAACAAAGAGGAAAATCTTTTACCCGACATTGTATGGCTACGTGAGCTGAGAGTCGCGAGACCCTCAACCACACGGGCTAATCTGAATACAGAATAGAGCCCTGAACGTTGCATTTCATTATATATCCAGACCTCCTTTGATATGTAAAACATGAGTTTAGTGGAAATTTACTGTGGTCCCCTCCTCAGACTTACTGAGGATAGAAGTTTTTGCTAGGAACAGTGAAAATTAGCATTCAGACAAATGATAAGAAGGTGTTAACTCAAAGACACACCCTTCTGTGTGCAAGATATTTCTATATTCTTAAGAACTTTATTACCCTTTGATTTACTTCTTTGGGAATGAGACATTTGTACCAGTCACCCTGAGACCTTTAAAATGATACTAAACAATCCTTAAAGATAATCACTTTCACATTAAAACCATACACTCACCGGCCACTTTATTAGGTACACCTGTCCAACTGCTCGTTAACACTTAATTTCTAAGCAGCCAATCACATGGCGGCAACTCAGTGCATTTAGGCATGTAGACATGGTCAAGACAATCTCCTGCAGTTCAAACCGAGCATCAGTATGGGGAAGAAAGTTGATTTGAGTGACTTTGAACGTGGCATGATTGTTGGTGCCAGAAGGGCTGGTCTGAGTATTTCAGAAACTGCTAATCTACTGGGATTTTCACGCACAACCATCTCTAGGGTTTACAGAGAATGGTCCGAAAAAGAAAAAACATCCAGTGAGCGGCAGTTCTGTGGGCGGAAATGCCTTGTTGATGCCAGAGGTCAGAGGAGAATGGCCAGACTGGTTCGAGCTGATAGAAGGGCAACAGTGACTGAAATAACCACTCGTTACAACCGAGGTATGCAGCAAAGCATTTGTGAAGCCACAACACGCACAACCTTGAGGCGGATGGACTACAACAGCAGAAGACTCCACCGGGTACCACTCATCTCCACTACAAATAGGAAAAAGAGGCTACAATTTGCAAGAGCTCACCAAAATTGAACAGTTGAAGACTGGAAAAATGTTGCCTGGTCTGATGAGTCTCGATTTCTGTTGAGACATTCAGATGTTAGAGTCAGAATTTGGCGTAAACAGAATGAGAACATGGAACCATCATGCCTTGTTACCACTGTGCAGGCTGGTGGTGGTGGTGTAATGGTGTGGGGGATGTTTTCCTGGCACACTTTAGGCCCCTTAGTGCCAATTGGGCATCGTTTAAATGCCACGGCCTACCTGAGCATTGTTTCTGACCATGTCCATCCCTTTATGGCCACCATGTACCCATCCTCTGATGGCTACTTCCACCATGTCAAAAAGCTCTAATCATTTCAAATTGGTTTCTTGAACATGACAATGAGTTCACTGTACTAAAATGGCCTCCACAGTCACCAGATCTCAACCCAATAGAACATCTTTGGGATGTGGTGGAACGGGAGATTCGCATCATGGATGTGCAGCCGACAAATCTCCGGCAACTGTGTGATGCCATCATGTCAATATGGACCAAACTCCCTGAGGAATGCTTCCAGCACCTTGTTGAATCTATGCCACGAAGAATTGAGGCAGTTCTGAAGGCAAAAGGGGGTCCAACCCGTTACTAGCATGGGGTACCTAATAAAGTGGCCGGTGAGTGTATATATTCTTGTGTGAGTTTTTAGTGTTACTGACTGAGAGAGAGAGAAAATGTAGATAAGGTGCTCAGAGGAAGGGGGGTGCAGGGTGTGTGTGTGTGTGAGATGTTCAAATGTTAGTGTGCAAGCAAGGTCCTTTGTCTTATAGACCTGTGGTGAGGTTGATTCCATCAACCAGTTCTTCCAGTCTTACACCCTGATTCTCTTGATCACCTGTGGTAACAGAGATACCGGAGGAAATGCATATAGCGGACGGCTGGGCCATGTCCGGGCCAGCGCGTCCCTGTCCTTTGAAAAGAACGTCAGGCAGTGAGCGTTGTCTTGTGACGCAAAAAGGTCGATTTCCGCTTTGCCGAAAAGGCGCCATAATAACTGGACTGGTTGGGGGTGCAGTGACCATTCTCCCGGGGGAACGTTGTCCCTGGACAGTCTGTCTGGGCCCTCGTTCAGGTGACCCGGCACATGTGCAGCTCTCAGTGAGCGCAGATGGTGCTGAGACCAAACGAGGAGGCGTTCCGCCAGATTGCAGCGGTTCCTGGATCTGACACCGCCCTGACAATTTAAATAGGATATCACAGACATGTTGTCCGAGCGGACTAGAACATGGTGGTCCTGAATGAGCGGGAGGAAGCGTTTCAGCGCGTTCTCGACCGCTATCATTTCCAGACAGTTTATATGGAGGAGTTTTTCCCGGTCTGACCCCAGGCCGAAGACTGGTCTGCCCTCGAGGATGGCGCCCCAACCTGAGTTGGACGCGTCCGTCGAGATGACCTTCCTGTATGAGACCGCCCCCATAGTCACTCCCCTCTGGTACCAGTCGGCCGCTGACCAGGGCTGCAGAGCTGTAATACAGCTCTGAGTCACTCTGATCCGCTCGCGACCCGACTTCCAAGCTCGGTGTGGCACACGCGCGGCCAGCCAGTGCTGTAGCGGGCGCATGCGTAGTAAACCTAGCTAGAGTACCGCCGAGGCTGAAGCCATCAAGCCTAGCATCCTCTGGAATTTTTTCAGAGGGGAAACGCTGCCCGCCGTGAATGACATGGCCAGTTGCCGGACGTAGCGCGCGTGCTGTGTAGACAGGCGAGCCGTCATGGTCACTGAGTCCAGATCTATTCCTAAAAAGGAAATTGACTGACAGGGCAGTAATGAGCTCTTGGTCCAGTTGACCGTGAGACCTAGGCATTTCAGATGGCTGAGAAGCGCAGTTCTGTGAGATAATAGCTCTGTCTCTGACTGTGCTAGAATCAACCAATCGTCCAGATAGTTCAAAATTCGCACACCCTGAGTTCTCAAGGGGGCGAGAGCCGCGTCCATGCACTTCGTGAATGTACGGGGTGCTAAGGACAGGCCGAACGGCAGGACGGTGTATTGATGAACCCGATCGTCGAAGGCGAATCTCAAGAATGGCCTGTGACGGGGTATTATCTGAATCTGGAAATAGGCATCTTTCAGATCGAGAGATATAAACCAGTCCCCCTGGCGAATGTGCGCGAGGAGTTGTCTGGTTGTAAGCATTTTGAACGGTCTTTTCATAAGAGCTTTGTTCACATGCCTCAAATCCAGTATGGTGTGCTACTTCTGCTTTCACTGTCGTCACTGTTTGAAGCGCGCGGCTTGGCCGTGTGACAGAGCGGGCAGATAATAGATGTGGGCACGTGGGCACATCTGCTATGGGCAACACTCGAGCAGCATTTGCCTGCTTCATGAGAGTGGGCTCTATGTGGGGCACGGGAAGTGTTGTGCTTACATGTAGGGGTGAACATTGGGTTGTGGGCACTTTTACTACACAAACACCTTCGGCATGAGTCGGATAACCAGAGAACCTGCTTTTTATGAGATTTCTCTGGGTCGCCGTAAAAACGGCGTTTGTGTGCAGGGTTGTGTAACCGACTTGTTGACTGCTAAATGATCCACTGTAGTAGCCTGAGATGAGGGGACTGACAGGGCTAGAAGTTTTGACGGTGGTCCGGCCGCGGCGAGACACAACCGTCTTTTTCCTCCTGATGGTGCTAGGAGGGCTTCGCGTGCTCAGGTTTCAACGCGATCTTCGGCCAAGGCCCTCGTGGGGGGTGCGGCCTGCTGCGGTTAGCTGAGCGCGATCTAGGGCGGCCGCCCTGTCGCTGCGAAGAGTGGCTGTTCTGTCTGGGCTGAGCTGGGCGCTGCGTGGCGGCTCGTGCAGGCGGCTGGTCACGTGAGCGACCTGCAGCGGAGCTAGCGCGACGCAGCAGGAACAGGTTCATGGCTTGCGACGTTTTCTGCAGTGTGAGAGAGGGGCGTCGAGGAAAACGGATCGCTCAGACTCTCTCATGTCAGCCAGCGTCAGCCAAAGGTGCCTCTCAGTTACAGTTAACGAGGCCATGCATCTCCCCAGGACCTGGGCCGCAGACTTAGTAGCGCGAAGGGAGAGATCCGTCGCGCTCCTCAGGTCCGTAACGGCAGCTGGGTCCCGGACTTTCTCGTCCCACTCACGGAGGAGATCGGCAGAGAATTTGCAGAACAGCCACAGGGGTTAAAGTGAAAAAAATTCCTGAGCCTGAACTTTTTTTGGGGGGTGGGCAGATGAACTTATCTTCAATGGCACCATTTATTTTCAAGTATTACAGCTGTATTTTAATGCCGTCTTTTTATGAATGAAAGCCAGTATCACTCATATTATATCTACTGATTATCTAAATGATTTTCCCCCAAATTTTAAACATTAGGCTTCAAAAAATATAAAAACCTTTAATTTAAGTGAACTTAAAACAATCCTCACTTAAACCCATAATAAATGTAATTTACCTGTACCATACAGAAATTGAATAAGGTTATAAAACAGTCCGCACTGCATACATTTTAAATGAAATATAGATTAATCCTTATCAAAGCTACAAGCGTTCTTTAGTCGAGGGCAGTTAGTAATTTTCTCTGTTCTCTCTGTTCTTTAGGTTAACTTTACAGACAGACAGAATTAATGGCTCCTGTCACTTTAAGATCTGCCGCTGCTGACAGGATCTCACGCATCTTATTCTCTCACTACTATTTACTTCCATTTAAGATTGTATTTAACTCATTTAAGACTGTTCTTGTGAGGATACTCGACAAAACTGATATTTTGGCATAAATGTGTGTGTTATTGTTCGTTCAAGCGCGAAAGAGAACTTGATACTGGCGCGCGTCTTTCTGTGCGTCTCGTGTGTGTGTGTGTGTGTGTGTGCTGAAAGCGCGTTCTCTTTTGTCTTGTCGAGCATGAGTGGTTTAAAGCATTTGCGTGAATAAGAGCGTGATCATAACCCTAGCTAAAGGATGACAGAAAGAACGGATGCTGCATTAATTGCTTAAATATTTTAACACGTTAACTGGACAAAAATGAATCGCATGTGAAAATAATAATTTTTTCCTCACGGCCGCACGCCGGAGATCCGGCACGGTGCCGGAATACTTTAAGCCCTGCAGCCATTGAGTGCAGGGCAGAAGCTGCTTGTCCAGCGGCGGCGTAAGCGCGACCGACAAGGGCAGATGTGGTCCTGCAGGCTTTAGATGGTAGGGCAGACTTTGAGCGCCATCTCGTGGAGGGCGGGCAAAGGTGCGCTGCGACAGCTTCCTCGACCTTTGGAATAGAGCTGTATCCCTTCTCGGCGGCGCCGTCCACTTGGGAGAGCGACGCGGAGACAGAGGAATGAAGCCTCGCGGAGAAAGGGGCATTCCACGATTTAGCCAGTTCCGAGTGCAGCTCAGGGAGGAAGGGCGCGGGCCTGGAAGCGGGCGCCCGGTGGCTTCTCATGATCCAGCAATGCGAGCAGCTTCGCTGAAGAGATGAACATCAGAGAATCAGCCTCCGAGCCCCGCTTATATACGCTAAGCCACGCCCATTCTGGCGGGCTATGACGCGGCAAGGGCGCTTGACGTGACGTCACGTCGGGCTCACTGGTAGGCTGTGCTGTTCCCGCAGAGCAGCCTATGGGCGCGCTAGAATGCCCGCTCTAGGTCTGCTAGCTGCTGCACTGCGTTGACAACATATACAAAATTAAGGATAATTTTTGGCTTCAATATCTCGAGAAGATGAATCTTTCCCGTAGCGTAAGCTAAACTTACGCAATACGAGAGAACCTCTCGTAAGAGAACTGCATATTTTAAGTGGAGTGCACATGTGTAATCATAAGCATGCTTCTCAGAAAACACTGACAGTTTTTATAGCAATAATTAACGGCAGCTGCAGTGATGCGAAAACTTTACCAATTGGCGATTGGCTCTATTATTTGAAGGCGGGATTTATTCCGCCATATTGTGCGTTGCACTTTCTTACAGTAATGAATGTGCCATCTTTGTATATCTAAAGTCTTTGTTACACATGCAGGTTTATTTCTTCAAAAATGTGCATTAAGGCAACTCTGCATTCTAATTCTAATTTTCTGACTTTGACAGAAAGCTGGAAGGCAGATTTCATCAAGAATGAGAGGAAGAAACTGCTAAACTATAAGACTCAGCTGGTGAAATCCCTGCAGCCCAAGATCTACTGCCCGTTTGCTGGATACTTCACTGAAGCTCATCCTTCTGACAAGTGGATATTAATGCAATCTCTCATCACAAAACCTTCTATATAGTTAGCTACTGTATGCAAAAATGCATTTTCACTTTTAATGAAAACATCATTAGTCAACACGAAACAACATTCACAAGCTATTTTATGCATGTAGTGTGATGTCTGACTCAAACACATTACTATCACAATACCGTAAAGATTATTATTTTTTTGGAAAGAAATTAATACTTCAGCAAGGGCGCATTAAATCGATCAAATAGAGATTATAGTGTTTATAATAGAGACTTCTTTCAAAAACATTAAAAAAATATTAATTATTCCTGTAGTGTTTATAACAGTCATCAAAGTGTATTATGAAGTAACACTCTAACATGATTAACAGGTACATAAAGGAGACGAATATCAAGAACAGCCCAGAAGACCTGAACGAATCCGTCAGGAAGAGCTGTCCAAACACCTTAACCTGGACACCTTTACCCGGTTCTGTCCTGGATCTGGCCCTCGCGCTAAATGACGCATCTAAAAGGTATCATGGCTTTATTAGCATTAGCATGTAACTTTCCCATGCCTTTATTAGCATGTAACGTTCCTATGGCTTAATTAGCATTAGCATGTAGCCTTCCAATGGCTTTATTAGCATATAATCTTCCCACGACTTTATTAGCGTGTGGCATTCCCTTGGTTTTATTAGCATTAGCATGTAGTGTTTCCATGACTTTATTAACACTAGCATGTAGTGTTCTTTGCATTAACATGTACCATTCCCATGGATTAATTGGTATTAACATGTAATGTCCCCATGGCTTTAATAGTGATAGCCTGTTGTGTTCCCATGTCTTTAAAAGCATTAGCATGTAGCGTTTCCATGACTATTAGCATTTAACATTCCCATGGCTTTATTAGCATGGCTTTATTAGCATTAACATTTAACATCTCCATGGCTTTATTAACGTTAACATGTAGCGTTCTCATGGCTTTATTAGCATTAACATGTAACGTCCCATGATTTGTTAGCATTAACATGTATCATTCTCATGGCTTTATTAGCATTAGCATGTAATGTTCCTATGACTTTATTGACATTAGCATGTAGCATTCTTTTCATTAGCATGTATGTAGCATTCCCATGGCTTTATTAGCATTAGCATGTAATGTTCCTGTGGCTTTATTAGCATTAGCATGTAGCATATGTACTTGATGTATCTTCAGTGCATTATATCAGCAGTTCTCAACTGGTTTTGCAAAAAGTTCCTTATAAATCATTGAGGCATGTATTATGCTTGTTTCTTTTTTACTCTCTTCTCGTTCTTCATGTTTTCTTAATTCTGTAATAATTTGATGTTTAATTATTTGCTTTTTTATAATAAGAGCAAACATTGAAATGTATTAAAATTAACATTAACGAACATGACAGTGTTATTTTTACCTATTTACCTTTTTATGTTTCTTGTTTATAGTTTTTGAGCATGCATCTCTTTAATTTTGATTTGAGAATTATGTTATGATCACATTCACATATGCATGAGTGAATTAGCATGTAGCATGACTCTCTGTAATTATGTCTGCCTGTTTTTCATTTTCTTTTCTGGTTTTAATATCATAATAGGAGTGCCATCACTGAACCGCCCAGCGGTACAAAGATCTATAAGGACAGTTGGGACTTTGACTTGTATGTGGATGAACTGAATTCTTCCATTTCAGCTGAAATCTTTAAACACAAAAGCTGGATCCAGTACTATTATAACTGGGCAGGATTTAAAGGCTACAATCTGGTCATTCGGGTAAAAAATATTTTTATAGCCAAACGGCAGGTGGATCTCACACATACACAAACAAACCCGCACACAGATGAGTTAAACTCTAACACTGAGTGTTTTCCCATCAGGTCATAGAGACGGATGATGATTTCAAGCCCCTGCATGGAGGTTACGACTTTTTAGTGGACTTTCAGGACCTTTCTTTCCCAGACACGCGCCCGGAGAGAGATCACGCATACGAAGAGGTGACCTGACTCAAGTCCTGTAGCACACTCTCAAAAAATTTTTTTTTGCCTCTTGTTAAATTTAATTAATTAAAATAAGCAAAAGTAACACGATTGTTTAATATTTTGTCACAGCTTAATTTAATTGTGTTCAATATACCTAATATATTTAAAACTGAAGTTTACTTAATTTATTTGTGTGCAAACTACATGAATCATTTTTAACTAACTGGGCAGTGGATCTGTAGTTCCCAGCATGCTTTGCAAGGGACTGCATTAGGAGGTTAAATTTAGGGACTAAAGTGTTATTTTATGTGTTTTTCAGTAAATGGAAAGATGTTGTTAGTTAATGTTAGTATTTAATGTTCAGTTATGTTAGAAACTTGTAGGACTTTCTGTATTTTTTTTTTAATTTTGTGGTCACCATTATGGAGAAGAGTGACGACTGTGTTTAGGATGTGGGCACTCACACTACATATGCATTAAACCTTACTCATAGACCTGCATAAGTCATATATAAAATGATTATGTATAAATATATTCTAATTAAATTGAACGCAAGTAGCTACTATCATTGGAAGTAACTAGGGGTGTAACGATTCATTCGTTTTCTCGATGCATCGATTACAAATCCTGACGATGCATATGCATCGATCTTGAAACATGTATTTCGAATCGTGAATCGTTTATTTCGGTCAATATTCGATTTAAAATGCTAAGAATCGAATAATTTGCGATTCTATATCGATTCAGTGCTTTAAAAACATATAAACATTAAATGACTATATGCGCGAATTAATGAGGCGTTGTGCGGCGTCATTTCGCGTCCTCACAGCTCTCACATACTCGCTGCACTCTTACCATCTTTCACTGGATTTCGCTCGCGCTCGGTCCCATATAGCTCATCTACAGATTTGAGCAGTCCATGTTTGAGCTCTCCTCTGGACAGCCATTGGTGTTCACATGAGCAGATGACAGCTCTCTATCGAGAAAGCAAGCCATCGAGAAAGCTGTCATTGCGCGGTCACTGCTATGAAACAACGCGTTCGTTGTGTGGAAACGTCACCGTTATTTTCTTTAAGATAAGATAGGCTACTGAAGTTTTACGGAAATGGGTCATACCCGTCCTGAGCAGTTAAAGTAAAACCCCACTTATTCAAGGGTGCGCATTTATTACATGGAAAGAGAAAACGTATAATAGGTGTCTAAAATGCACACGCTTCCAATTAATCATGAATGATGAATGAAATGTAACTTAATGTCGTTAAACTGAACTGATGAAATAACTACAACATTAATTACACTGAAATAAGAGCGCGTGGTTTATCCATCAATCAGATGCGCATTAAAGTTGCATTCGTAATCGTTAATATAGCACAAGTAGACAGCCGGCGCGTTTTCTTTCAGAATCACAAGGACAATCAGTCGGATAAAGAGAACAAAGAGTAGCTATTCCATGAGGAAACGTTAGTTAAGGTTTAGTTGGGATGGGAAAGTTCATGGTATTTTTAGTCTCACAATGGAGGATGTTTAATGTACCAGAAACACTTTAAGGTTGAGTATCCATTCCTACAAAATAGTTTGCATGATGAACTAACTATACTTTTAAAGCCTTTTTAAATCTTGGTTTACATTTTTACAAATGCTAATTTATAGGCTTTGGAAATATTTTTTATAATAATAGATTCATTAAAAACTAACATGGACTAACGTTAAATAGACAAAATGTCGTTTTTTTTGTGTTTTTTTTTTGTTCCCACTCTCTGACCCCCGAAGGCAGCTGTATAATTCACACCCTGACTAAGACCCATAGGGGGAAGCATTTAAATAATCCTATACAGGCATATAAAAAATTAAGAATCGCATCGAATTTTAATGTGAATCGCATTGAATCGAATCTTTCTGAATTTGCAAAAATCGTTCTTGAATCGAATCGAAAACCTATGAATCGTGAATCGAATCGATTCGCTGCCTACCCAAAGATTCACAGCCCTAGAAGTAACTGTTGAGTCAAATTAGCAAAAATTATTTGGCAGGACAAAAATTAAATCTAGTTAACTTGACAAAACTTTATCTAGGAATGACACAATTATTTTAGTTGACTAAATTAATTTAAGTTCATACAGCAAGATTACAACAAATCATTTCAAACTAATTAGATTTTGTTGGAAAAATGTAATTTAAATTTTCAAGAAAAGTTTTCCTCAGTTAAATTAAGTTGGTTCAACAGCTTATTTTTTTGAGTGTGTGTTGGATGAGATATGCACTGATTTTAATATATGAAACGTGTGTGTTTAGATCAATAA
Organism: Rhinichthys klamathensis goyatoka; assembly: GCF_029890125.1. Lineage (NCBI taxonomy): Eukaryota > Metazoa > Chordata > Actinopteri > Cypriniformes > Leuciscidae > Rhinichthys > Rhinichthys klamathensis. The sequence continues at coordinate 3,221,106 of NW_026606579.1, forward strand.
CAGAGTGGGCGTGATGAGACACGTGGTTTTGAACGGGCTGCTATGGGACGACCTGTACATCGGCTTCAATAACAGAATGAGTCGAGATCCTGATGTTTACCACCACAAGTAAGATGCAATCATCACAATATGAAAAGGAAAAATACATAAGTGTATAAGTGATGAATCGACTGGAATTATCATGTTTGGGATTTTATTCATTTACCATAGTACTACTCACTAAGCTCCAGTGAGGAGAGAACCTTTTAGGGGTTCAAATCATGGGATCATTTTATGCATTTAGTATTAATTACTTGATTTAGTCATTTTTATAACCCGTCGAATATGAAAGTATTATGCAATCATTTAAGACATTTCTTCTTATTTAGAACCTTTCTGGCATAAAGTTATTTAAAAAATAAAAAACACTGACCCCTTTTCAGTTGGTAAACATGATGACGTTTTTATGAGGGCGGAGCTTAGGTGGAGGAAGAACGATCCCTCTGGCCGCTTCACTAACGCTAGTTTGCAAGTTGTTAGCTTGTTTTTTAACAATGACAGGAGAAAATCAGATTTTATCTTAATGTGCAAGGTCACTCACTGTCCAGGACCACGATTGTTTTTTGCAAAGGTTAATTTTAACGGATGGAACCAGATTGGCCGACCCGTAGCCTACACGCTCAATCAATGCATGGACGATCTGACAGGATTAACGTTACGTTACCTTGGTTGAGTGGCCTGACTTCTACACCTACCTGATAGAGAAACTGAGGGCATATAAATCTTTAGATGCCTATAACTATGTGATGAATGGTCTTGACTTGTGGCAACGTTACATTGCGCGGTCCTGCCCAGCGCCAAGGCCAGAAGACGACAATGTAAAGCGACATTACGCTGCAATTTTAATGATGTGAATATTTTCTAGAAATAAAAAATATTTTTTATGTATTAAAATTATATTAATTAACTATATACTGTATTTAAAATCCTTCTTACCAGGTTCTTCAAAAAGTCTATCACAATCAATCAATCACAACAATGTAGGCCTATACAATCACAATGGTTCACAAATAATCACAATAATTTAGAGAACATTATGCGATAAAATTTCACATTGGATCCTGTAGGTGATTCTTGCACCCAGAAACACAACATGATGACATTTAATTAAAATAGTAATAATTTAAGATCCTTATTATGTAAGTATGGTCAGAATCAATAATAATAATAATAATAACTTATACTTATATAGCGCCTTTCACGGGACCCAAGGACGCTTTACATATAGCTACATAAGGAATAAAGAATAAGGAAAATAATATAATAAAATAAAATAAGTAAATAAGTAGATAATAATAATTAATCAGTCCTGGTTAAATGCCTTTGTAAAGAGGTGGGTTTTTAGAAGGTTTTTGAAAATGTCCAGAGAGGGAGCGTTTCGGATGTCTGCAGGAATGGAATTCCAGAGGGTGGGGGCTGCGACGCTGAAGGCTCTGTCCCCAAAAGTCCGCAGTCTTGTGTGGGGGACAGAGAGCAGGCCCTTGTCAATGGACCGCAGGTTCCGTGAGGGGATATAGGGATGGAGAAGGTCCAGTAGATACCGGGGGGCAGTGGCATGAAGAGATTTATACGTGAGGAGCAGGATTTTGTAAGTGATACGAAATTTGACCGGGAGCCAGTGTAGCTGGGTGAGGATTGGTGTAATGTGCTGCCAAGACCTAGTGTGTGTTAGAACCCTGGCAGCCGAGTTCTGGACGTATTGTAGTCTTTCAAGAATCTTACTGGGTACCCCATACAGGACACCATTGCAATAGTCCAAGCGAGAGGTGATGAAGGCGTGAATGAGTGACTCAGCCACAGGGTCTGAGAGTGATGGTCGTAGTCTGGAAATGTTTTTGAGGTGGTAGAAAGCAGATTTAGTAATGAGTTTGATGTGTGACTGAAAGGAGAGAGTGGAGTCCAAAATGACACCAAGGTTGTGGACTTCCTTGGAAGGAGAGATGGAGCAATCATCCACTTTGAGGAGTAGACCACCTACCCTCGAGAGTAGCGGCTTGGGAGCCACAACCAATAGCTCTGTTTTGCTGCTGTTCAGCTTGAGTAAGTTAGATGACATCCAGGTTTTTATTTCATTCAGACAGTCAATAAGCGATGGTGGAGGGAGCTGAGTGGATGGTTTGGTGCTGATATACAGCTGTGTGTCATCAGCATAACAGTGGAAACTAAGACCATGGTGACGTATTATCTGGCCAAGGGGCATCATGTAAATGGTAAAAAGGAGGGGCCCAAGCACAGAGCCTTGAGGCACACCTTGTTTGACTGGGGCCGGGGGTGAACTGCAGTTTCTAAAAGTAACAAACTGTTCCCTATTTGAGAGATATGACTGGAGCCAGGAGAGTGCTGAGCCGGTGAGGCCAACACATTCAGATAGACGTTTAAGAAGGATAGCATGGGACACTGTGTCAAAGGCTGCTGAGAGATCTAAAAGGATGAGGATGCTAATATGTCCAGAATCAGCGGCGATGAGGAGGTCATTGACGATTTTGATAAGGGTAGTCTCAGTGCTGTGATGGGCTCTGAAGCCAGATTGAAAGGGTTCATAGAGATATTAGAGGGACATGTGATGATGGAGTTGGGCAGCAACTGCTCTTTCAAGGATTTTACTCATAAAGGGAAGGTTGGAGATCGGACGGTAGTTATTAAGGTCAGCCGGGTCCAAACTGGGCTTTTTGAGAATAGGGGTAACTACAGCTGTTTTGAAGCCAGAGGGTACCAAGCCAGATACCAGAGACTTGTTTATGATATCCACCATGATGGGACAGAGAGTAGGGAGGCATGCCTTGACCAGAATACTTGGCACAGTGAGCAGGTGGAGATATTGGCTCCGGTAACCAGCTTAGCGACTTGAGCCGCATCCAGAATGGAAAAGGATGAGAGGCAGTGCTGTGGCAAACATGTAGCAGGGAAATTGGCGCCATCACGAGTGTGAGTTATGGGAGGGTGATCATGAGGAGGCGTCAGTTGTTGGTGGATAGAGTCCACTTTTGCCTGAAAGAAATCCAGAAAAGTAGAGCCAATATTAGGAGTGTCAAAGGGACAGGGGGCATCATGAGGACGGAGCAGCCGGTTTATGGTGGAGAAGAGCTTTCTGGGTTGCTTTTGCTGGTTACCAATGAGAGTTGAGTAGTAGTGTGTTTTGGCCTTGGAGAGAGCTTCTTTATAAGACCTCACATGGTCTTTAAAGGCCTCAAGGTGGACAGTGAGGCCCGATTTTTTTATAGAGCCTTTCCAGCTGGCGACCAGTGGCCTTCATGGAACGAAGTTGGGTAGTGAACCAGGGGGCAGGACGGGAGAAGGAGACAGTTCGAGTCTTGAGGGGAGCAAGAGAGTCCAGGCTGAGAGACAACGCTGTATTATAATGTTTGACTAAGCTATCCACCCCAGGTTCTGGGGGATCTGTGGCCAAATGGGTCCCTAGAGTTCTGGATAGTGATGATGTATTAACAGACTTGATGTTCCGAAAAGTGATGGTACGTTTGAGGTGTTGCCTGGGCAAAAGGACTGGAACATAGAAGAGGACGGCACTGTGATCAGAGATAGCTAGATCAATGCATTGCAGCTGGGAGGGAGTGACACCAATGGAGCAGACCAGATCCAGTGTGTGACCTTTGGTGTGAGTGGGACCTTTAACATGCTGAATGATGTTGAGGCAGTCCAACAGTGACAGGAATTCAGCAGCAAAAGGACAGCTGCTAGAGTCAACATGAATATTGAAGTCCCCGAGCAGAAGTGTGGAAGGAGACATGGAACAGACGGAAATGAGTAGCTCTGATAGCTCGGCCATGAAGATGGTTGTTGTTTTTGGTGGGCGATAAACAAGGACCACCTGAAGCTGAGCAGGCCCAGCCAATGTAAAACAAAGACACTCATACCCCTTTTCCACCAAGGCAGAGCTGGTGCTGGTTCGGAGCCAGAGCCTAGTTTCAATTCGGTTCTTTGTTTTTCCACACGCAAAGCACCAGCTCCGAACCAGGAAAAGTGGTTCTTAAGTAGCACCAAATCATTGCTGGTCTAGAACAGAGCCAAGTAAGAACCGCTTGCGTCAGGGGCTGGGGGCGGGGTTACCGTGACCAACAAGATGAATAGAAACTTGTGACCGCCATTTTTAAATAGCAGCTAGTCGAGCTAATAGCAGCTTGATTATAATATCCGTCTATGTAAGTTACGGCGAGCTGCACAAACGCGTTGGATTCCGATGTATTTTTGCAAACCCATGAGCATCCATAGTAACGCAACGTCCGTTATTGTTGATGGCTTGTTCGAGATGCATCGGAGCGGCGCGGACCGATCGGAGCTGCGGGAGTGTTTGGAGATCATACGACTCCTTGTGCTTTTGGATCGCTTTCGTAGTGCTTTGATGTCATGCGGCGATCGATCTGCGAGAAGCCGATGCATCTCGAACAAGCCTGGCGTATTTGTGTTTGGCGCTACCGCACTAGCGTTGCTGAGCAACATGAGACGTATGCAGTGACGTAAGATCTGGCTCTGTTGTGGCTCTCTAGCCGGTGGAAAGGCAAACCGGTTCTTAGTAAGCTTGTCAGTCGAACCAACTCCGAACCAGCTCTGGCTCTGGCTCTGAACCAGCACCCGGTTCTTGTTGGTGGAAAAGGGGTATGAAATGAGGTGATGTTAGGCACTGCAAGTTCTTTCACTGGGATGTCAGCTCGATGTATAACAGCCAGACCACCACCACGGCCCGTCGAACGAGGCTTCTGGATGTACACATAGCCTGCTGGGGTGGCTTGGTTGAGTGTCATGAAATCCTGCTGATTTTGCCAAGTTTCTGTTAAGCAGAGAAAATCCATTTTTCTGTCAGTAATGATGTCATGTACGAGTAGTGCTTTATTGTTTAGGGAACGAGTGTTCAATAACATGAACATAGCAGGCCTGTTAATAAGTGCTAAGGCAGGCAGTGTAGAAGAAGCAATATCAACACAAACCAGAGACCTTAGGTTTAGATTGACAGAGCCCACATGAGGTTTGTTGTGATGACGTCGTTTCACTGCGACAGAGCGTCTGTCCGACAGAACAGTGGGAATAACATGATCTGTGTAAACAAACTTACATCGGGAGCTTCTATGTACATAGCGGGGGCGACCCAAGAGTTTGAGTGATTTGATGGTATCAAGGCAGTTTGGTAAGATGTTACAGAAGAGATTCAGAAGTTCCAGGGAGGAGTATTTAATTAACGACATGTTGGTACGAGGAAGCACCAGCTAGCTTCGCCACAGCGGCCGGAGAGGATGCATCCAACACTCGACCATGTCAGCAGGAGAGACAAGAGAGAACAGTCAATAGTCCGGGTTTCGTGACACAGAGCTATCCAATCCGTGGAACCAGGAAGTATAATCCAAAATTGTCCGTCCGTGGTGGATCACCAGCCCGAGCAAACACCCAACAGCCAGCCGACATGAGTGAGTAACGTTAGACAAGCCATAGTTGCGCCGCGCAAACAGTTGGCAATACAGATATTTGCAGATCCAAAACACACATTATCCTAGTTGCCTGATCGTCAAACACAAGTTTTGTAGAACGAAAGAAAGAAAGAAAAGAAAAACTGCGATTAGTGAAGCGGCGAAAGACACGCCAGCGTCCTCACTTCTCGCGACGGTTTTAGATCTTTACAATATACGATCCTCACTTCAATACACGATCCTCACTACAATATACGATCCTCACAATTTACGATCCTCACTTCTCGCGACGGTTTTAGATCTTTAGAATCGTCACTACCAGCGTAATTGTGTTTGCGAGACATCAAACCAGCTAGATTTAAATAGCCAGTAACAGCCACCATTGTAGCACCTGTTTTAAAACTACTTGCTTGACTTGCTTGAAGAAAAAAAAACTTCCAAAAAAGAAATGGCTGAATCGTGGTCAGTGGACGAGAAGTGCAGATGTTTATGGCAAGCCATTTTAACATTTAACAGCTAGACTGGATATGTGTTGTAGATATCTGTATTTCAGTTTTGCCTAGTCAAAAGAACATTTCAGATATCCACAACCGTGCCGCGCCGAGCCGAACCGTACCATGCAGTGGAAAAGAACCTTTGAAGGTTCCATATAGAACCCTTTAATTTAAGAGTGTATGAAGGTTTTGACCTTATTTAATTTCTAATTTCCATTTATTTTAATTTTATTGGTAACACTACATTAAGGTTTCATTAGTTTACAACATGAACTAAGAATGAAAATAGCATTTATTAATTAGTTCATGTTTATCTCAACATTTAAAACTAGATTTTTTTCAATCAAAAGTTAACAGTTAAACATGAACATCTTTATTAAATAACATTAACAAAGGTAACTACATGCTGTTATTGTTATTTAATGTTAGATTATGCATTATTAAATATTAACAAATGGAAGCTTATTTTAAAGTGTTACCATTTTAGTTTAAGTTAACAATAACAACGCTGACGACCATTTTGCTAACATGATGACAAAAACATTTCAGATAAGAGAAATACAAGCAGTGGCATTCATGACTATTAGGTCTATAATAGCATTTGTTTTTCACTGGCAGGTTCTGGAATCATTTTCAGACGGAACTGCCACTATCAGGGCCAGACTGGGATAATTTCCTTCAAGTTACAGGTGAAACGGACGTGAACGATGAGAGCAGTAATGCCTGTGTGCTGTCTTAATGCACGCACACAAACACACACACACACATTGTGTTTTTATGTTTAATGGGGACTTTCCATAGACATAATGATTTTATACTGTACAAACTCTCCAAAACCAAAAAATGTCCAAAAAAGGATTTAATTTCCATAATGTGTTTACCAGGCCAGCCACACACACACGTTGGTCATAATGAGAACATTCCATATGCGTAAAGGTTTTTATACGGATGACATTTAATGACATGTGACATTTAATGATAATGACATTTTCTAGCCCTACCCATAACAGAAAACTGGCTCATAGCTCCACAACTATAGAAAGGAGAGTCAAAGTGTAGGTGTCGTTTGATAGAAAACCTTTATATTTTTAATTTCATTACCTTTGGTTGTTCTCATGCTGAGAAACTGATGATAAAAGACAAAAAAAAGTGCTAACATACATAAAACGTTACAGCATTTGGAACTAAGGTAGCCTTTTTGTTTTGCCCTTGACACCCAGAAGGCATTTTTAAAATTGTTGTTCCACGATCAGAGCATGTTTCATGAAGTTTTAGTCAAAGCCCCAAAAAAATATGCTAGTTGTATTCTACTCCGTGAGACCTGTTGTGAACTTTTTCTCCCAAAGTGTAGAAAACTCAGAAGCGCAGACCAGGAGACTCGGGCGTATCTTTTAAGATGGTTTCTTTGTTGAGAACACAAGCTGCACGTCGCTGTAGTCTTCCAAGCTCGTCTCGAGTCTAACTAAGGGAAAAGTTCCCTTGCAATTATACATTTAGGTGCAGCGCTTAACATTGTGATGATACATTTACATTTTTACATTTAGTCATTTAGCAGACGCTTTTATCCAAAGCGACTTACAACTGAGGACTAAACCAAGTCCGAGTCATCGTGAAGAGACAAAAACAACGCAAGAAGTGCTCAAAATACAAAGTTCAGACATTGCTCGGAGTTGCATAAGCCAGATAAGCAAGGATTTAAAGGAAAAGGAAAGGTTTTTTTTTTTTTTTTTATGATACAGTTTAGTAACCTGCCCTATACAGAAAACAGGATTTGCCGGACTCTCTTGCTGGAAAACTGTTTCACTGCAAATTTCATCACCATCATAACCTTAAATGCTAAATTCAGTATACGAAACGGTCTCAGTTTATATACTATTGTATTGGAACCTCAATTAAACATTTAATACATTTGTAACACTACCGACCTTTCAAATGACATTTGACACATGACTATCTGAGCTATATGATGTTTTTGACATATTACATTACATAGTGCAAAAAGGTATTTCATAAATTATGAAAACTTTTTTTATCAGCAAAAACCTCAGCAATACTTAGGAGATAATCAAGTTGGCTGCATGCATTGTAAAGTTCAGACTTTGAAATGACACCTATTTTTGTGATGATCAAGGCAGTAGTTTTGAAAAATATGATTATTATTTTTTTACTAGCTAGGTGACAAGGGTTATAGGGTTAATTAAAAACAATTAGGTGACATATTGACATATTAGGTGTCTTTAACTACAATGTACCTATATTTAAATTAGTCATTTGATATGCACTTACTGTACATACCATGTTTTTACACGTGCTTATGTTTTTAAGGATACCTGCATGCAGTTACAGCTTAATTAATTTCTGTAATTACGTCTATTATTACAATATTGATGCAGGCTAATTATAGACAAACCTGTCCCTAAACAGTATCCTAACCTGAAAAGCATGCACGAGTGTTTTGCAATACAACAGCAACACAATAGGTACATTGTACTGATTTGATGCAAGTACATAGCTAAAGACACTTCATATAAAGTGTGACCAAAAATGGTTTAGTATGTTATTTAGTGTTTTGAATTACAGGGATATCAGCATGTCCTCATAATGTAGGGGGCGTGGCCTGAAACATGAATACACACTATTATATGAGGACTTACACAAACATTTTTTACGGTTATCAGTGTAATTTTTCTGGTTCATAACATTATGTATGGTTTTGGGGGGGTGAGGGGTGTGATGGGTGGTGAGACTGATGCTGCTCAATCATACGTGTGGAAATTTCTTATCTTATGTTCATCTTGTTTTATATTAAACTGAATTATGTTTCTCTGGAATACTTGATTCTTTGCACAAATAATTTTGCTTTGTTTTCACATTGTACTACATTGTTTGTTTTCCCTGGCATCTGATTTTCTTCATAGTTGTGCTACGATAGTGCTACAATTAACATGTAGTTGATTGTTTATTTATGGGTTTGAAATGTTTGTTTGTTTTGGTTTTTTAAATCACATATTTACAATGTGTTCTCAGACTTTTGGACTCTGTGTGACTGTTAATATGTATTTTTTATTAAAAAGTGCACATTCTCTTAAAGCATTTTTTTTTTTACAGTAATTCAAGTTGATTATAAAGTACTTAAAAAAATTCAAATTAGCTTGGATATTGCCTGAATTCAGAAATTTTAAACACCACAGTAATATAAAATAAATACTTAAATTTCACGCTTTATTAACGGAAGCGACTTTTAATAGTTTTAGTTTTAGTTAACAATAACAGCACTGACAGACATTGTGCTACGATGATGACAAATCCATTTCTGGTCAGAGAAAAACATGTTTTCAACTTATCACCGCAGAACCGCTAAATAAAGCCCTGCTCTCATCAGAAACGGGAAACAAGACAAAATGCAAAGCCACATCTACATGCAGGTGAGGAAGCTCAATATCCTGAAGAACATCTTACATTATTTAATGCTTTGTAAACATGATTGCACAATAAAAACTATTTTTATGGTAGAGATGCCAAACTCATAAATCTTGACATTAAAACCGTCATCCATTGCATTTACTCAAGTTAACCTGGTGAAAACCGGTGTTCAAATGATGAGAAGGGTGAAGTGGTTTGACCCACAATGCAGTGCGGTATAAAACTGATGTGAGGTTTTGACTTGTTAGTTTGATCTAAAAGATTTCTCATAAGCTCTTTGAAAAAGCAGAGGTGAGAAAAAATAGTTCAGCATTACAAGTTAGGGCGATGTTCACATCACTAACAGGAAACTCTTCTCAGTCGTCAGTCAAACTCAGGGATGAGTGACTTTATTCAAACTCTGATCTCTGTCACCGTTCTGCTTAAAGTGGTTTCCAGCAAGCCCTTCTTCGATATCACGGATCCAGCATTTGTTGAGGAATGTGTGAGAGAACACAACATCCACCGCACAAACGTGACTCCACCGGCCAGCAATATGCGCTACATGGTAAATATGAGATGTTTATGATGTCTCTGATCAGTCCAGATGCATAAATTGCTTAGACTACAAGTCAGTCATTGTATTTTTTTCTTCAAGACTGGTCCGAACTTTTTAAAGTCAGTTGCATAAAATGGTAGTTTGGTCTGAATTGAAATGAAAAATTAAGGCTGATTACCTCTAGTCTAACTGCTAGTATTTTCACTTTTAGTTTCAAACTTTTAACTAGAAAATAAAATATAAACTAAAATAGACATTAGGGCTGTGTATCACCAACAATGTCACGATACGATACGCATCACGCTACTAAAGCCACGATACGATACGATACGTATCACGATATGGATCAATTTGGAATTTAAATTTCTTTTGAGCAGTGTTTAGTAACAGTAATATCTTAATTGAATATACAGTGTTATAACAGTTGTGATAACTGAAAAAACTATTTAGTTTTTGTCATTAAAAAACACTGAGAGTTAAATTAAATAAGTGTTGGAATGTGCACCAAACACAGTAATTTCTTTACATTATGTTGAAATCATTTTAAACAAATAAATACAATAAAATAAAGACAGCCTACCAATAAAGAGAAAAGTTTTTGAATAGGTCTAGCATTAAGAACTTAATAAAGTAATTAAATGTAAAATAACATTGGGTAGTATTTTAGTCCTGACTATAAATCCAGATTCCTTATAATCAAAGCTATCTTTTGTTGTTTTGACCAGAGGTGGGTAGAGTATCCAAAAACTGTACTCAAGTAAAAGTACAAGTACTTATAGAAATATTTACTCAAAGTAATGATCTTAAAAGTTACTTGAGTAAGAGTAAAAAAGTATCCAATGAAAAAACAACTCAAGTAGTTAGTTACTAGTTACTTTGGATCACAGAGGCCTATATACATATATATATATATATATATATATATATATATATATATATATATATATATATATATATATATATATATATATATATATATATATATATATATATATATATATATATAACATGATATTTTTTAGATATTTTTTCATTTAAATGACTAAAATTATCATAATTAGATAAGCTATCTTTGCAACAAAAACAGAAGAGACAAACATTTTTTCTGTATATCTGTATATTATATCTATAGCCCGAAAACCATTGCCTGTCATTTGGTTTGTATAATAGTATAATAACTTATACAACTACATTTGGATTATTAGACAATGTCGGAATAAAGTGACTCTATGGAGTTTTGCATTCAAATGTAAAGGGGTGGGAACCATTGACACAGATTAGAAAGTGTTAAAACTCTGCACATGTGCTCGCACTCGCAGTCATGTCATGCCCAACACAAACAACGATCAAATGCAAGGATCTTCTTCTGTCTGTTCTCCAAAATGTATTTACATGTAGGCTACAGTAGCGGAGTGGCAATCGGGAGAGTCGGGAGTTTTCCCGGTGGGCCGGTAGTGTTTTGAGGCCGCGAGGGCCGGTCTGATAAAATGTAGGCCTATTCATTGCAAGTTCGCCATGCGCACTTGGGGCCCGAGCAAGGGGGAGAAAACATTGTTTTTTTTACATTTTCTATAACGGAGCGTATATTTGTACTAAGTGCCTGTCTTTATAGCAAAAAAACGCCCGCTACGAAATAGCTACAGTGGCGTAGGTCGTAGGGCGTGAAGTACTGAAAAGCAGCTTTTGATGCGCTCGACACCTTGAGAGTTCAAATCCACCTTTTGCCGAACTCTCTCTTCTCCCTTTTCCCAACACATATGTAAAGATGTAAAATGTATAACCTAACATTAAGGTCTCTAGCATTATATTTTGCCAACGAACTAAAATTGAAACCATGATATGGCTTTGTGTCTTTACAAAACAGCACAAGACTTTAAGAATAGGCATCCTGTCTGTGCTGGGTGATTACTTTGCTCACGCGATCAGCAAGGTTATCTGGTGTTTTCTCCTAAATAAAAGCCAAGGGTTTATTTCTTGCAAGTGAAGAAATTAGGACAAAAATATTTTAATTGTCCTATATATTATAGTGTAATGTAGGCTAAAATATACTTTTGAAATATTCATTTTCATTTATATAGTACATTTATAGGCTAAATGGATTTTACGTCATAGGAATAATTATATAAATCATTATTACATTATTATAATAATTGTTTGGCATCCTAAAACATCATTGATAATGTAATGCAGACTGAGACTCTCATTACTAAAAAGATGCCCTCGTTATTGTCCTGGCCTACAACAAAGTTACTCTTAAATCAGTAAAACTGTAAATGCCATATTAAAATGTCCCTGGACAAAATATACATTTGGCCCGCCTAAGAGGGAACCTACAAGACATTGTGCCCAGGGGCCTCTTAATCCGGCCCTGCCGGCGATGAGGGCCGGTGGTCTACGAAATTTCCCGGTAGATTTTTTGGTCCCACTCCGCCCCTGGTAGGCTATATTTATGAAAGCATCTTTAAACTGGTTAACTGTGTCTAATAAGGCAGGCAAAGGCATTCGTTTTCAAGTCGAGTTCGCACGCCACTGCGCAATACACACATTGTGTGTGTACACACATTCATAAACTGGACGATGATAGCTTATTTAATGTATAAAGTAAGGTATATGTCCAAAAAAGGGTAATGTCATACTTTGTAGTAGTGCTATATGGCGTAATAATCTGTTTGGTTGTAAAATGTATTACCTCAATGAAATGAAATCGAATGTATCGTCGTGTGGAATAATTCATTCACAATCACAGACAGCTTACGAAGTAACATACGAAGATGTTCAACTAATAAAGATCTTCATCGCTGGCAAAAAATATGATGCATTTGCAGATTTACTTTCTAGACTGTACTGTAGACTGTGGACCGCCACTTCATTCAACGCTCTTGATGTTCTTAAATCTTCCTGTTACGACTCCGAGACGATTCAGTGCGTGAGGAAACTGAACAGATCATTCAAACTGATTCGCGATTTAGACAGATCTGCCCAACTTGTTTGATGAAGTCTTTGAACAGAATTGACTCAACAGAGTGATTCATTTGTGAATTGAGCATCGCTCATGTCCAGAAAAAAAGAGAGAGCGCGCGCTTAGAATAAACGCTTTTAACAATATAGCATTAAAATAAAGTAACGATAGGAACGTCGCCCAACGTAACAAAGTAAAAGTACAGTTTTTTCATTAGAAATGTACTTGCGTTAAAGTACCCACAATTAAATCTACTCTTAAAAGTTAAAATTTTCCAAAAAAATACTCAAGTAAATGTAACGAAGTAAATGTACTTCGTTACTACCCACCTCTGGTTTTGACAACAATATTAAAGGAGGTGTATATACGATTGTGGCCAAAACTAGTACTGCAATCACTGTCAAATTACTGTAGAGTGGTGTATCCCCTCCCCCTCCTCCCTGACTCGAGGTTGCCAGATCGGCTGCAGAATCCAGCAGGAACGTGACGAGCTGCAGCTGTGGTAACTAGAGCAGAGCTGGCAACCCGGATGCCGCAACACTACTGACTTCGTGATTGGTAGATAGGTGGAGGGTGGAGCATCAGACCAAAACACAACATGACAACATCAACATCAGTTGAGGGCTGCAACTGCACTTTTTAAATGACAATATCCTGGCCAGACTACTGTTGTCAGTGATATAAGTATTTGAAATGTACATGATTTCTTAATGTCTATAGTGACATTTCAGGGCCATTTTATGATTAATTGAAATAAATTTCTTACATACAGCTCCTTTAAGACAGACACATATGGCTGCTGTCACTTTAAGAGCTAGTGCAAGGATCCTGATATCATTATACTGTCACATCACATCCATTTTATGCTTATTTAAGACATAACTGACTGTGTTGGATACTCACCAAGACCGACATTTTTTACATCATTTTGCTTGTTTTTGGCTCTAAAATCGATCCGTGAAAAAGAACTTTAGTTACTCACAGGCTGTTTGTGAGGCGGCTTTACTCTATGTAAGCATGCAGAGAAAACCATCTCTCAGAGAGCGTGGAAGTACTGAATAGTTTAAAATCGCTTGAATGGGTATGGTAAGACTTAAAAAGACGAGCGAATGGTAAACTTAAGTGACAATGCAATGCTTGCCCGAATATGCAAGTGAATATTCCGTCATGTCCCAACTCCTAAAAGCGAGAGTGTAGTATCGCCGCCTTCAGCGCGTTTGACGCTTGCCTTGAGCAACCCGTTTTTGACTGCAGTCAAGCCAGCCTCCAGTTCGAAATGAGCGGTCAAACTAGCCGCCCCTATATTTCGTGGTGCGCGTATACACTAGCTATTACGGTAAGACCGTCAACCTGCATCTGAACTGAAAACATTGATCTTCCGGCGAAGGCTATTTCACATTCATTCTGTCTGTCTGTCTGTCTGTCTGTCTGTCTGTCTGTCCGTCCGGTCGTCTGTCTATCTAAATTATTATCTATCTATACATCTCTAATTATTTATTTATTTATCTACATATTTCTATAATTATCTATCTATATATATCTATAATTATTTATCTATAACTATCTATCTATCTATCTTTATAATTATATATCTATATTATTATCTATCTATACATCTCTATAATTATATATATATATCTGTCTATATATCTGTCTGTCTATCTATCTATCTATCTTTATAATTATATATCTATATTATTATCTATCTATATATCTCTATAATTATATATATATATCTGTCTATATATCTGTCTGTCTATCTATCTATCTATCTATCTATCTATCTTTATAATTATATATCTATATTATTATCTATCTATATATCTCTATAATTATATATATATCTGTCTATATATCTGTCTGTCTATCTATCTATCTATCTATCTATCTATCTTTATAATTATATATCTATATTATTATCTATCTATATATCTCTATAATTATATATATATATCTGTCTATATATCTGTCTGTCTGTCTATCTGTATCTATCTATCTATCTATCTATCTATCTATCTATCTATCTATCTGTCTGTCTGTCTGTCTGTCTGTCTGTCTGTCCGTCCGGTCGTCTGTCTATCTAAATTATTATCTATCTATACATCTCTAATTATTTATTTATTTATCTACATATTTCTATAATTATCTATCTATATATATCTATAATTATTTATCTATAATTATCTATCTATCTATCTATCTATCTATCTATCTATCTATCTATCTTTATAATTATATATCTATATTATTATCTATCTATACATCTCTATAATTATATATCTATCTGTCTATATATCTGTCTGTCTATCTATCTATCTATCTATCTATCTATCTTTATAATTATATATCTATATTATTATCTCTCTCTATATATATAGCTATAATTATATATATATATATATATATATATGTCTGTCTGTCTGTCTGTCTGTCTGTCTGTCTGTCTGTCTGTCTGTCTGTCTATCTATCTATCTATCTATCTATCTATCTATCTATCTATCTATCTATTGAGTCCTCATAAAATCATAAATATGCTGTTGTGTCTATAAATGCAATATTATTAATTTTTTTATCCACAGACCAATTCCACCTCAGCTGGAGAGTACACCTTCTCACAGTGTCCCCTGCAAAGTTTCAGGACATTCTGGTGTTGTTTTACAAAATAAGAGCCCCACAAAACTCATATATACGCTGTTTTGTCCATTCATTCAGAAAATCATAAAAATAAAAGTCCTAGCTTCCACAGACCAATTCCACCTCAGCTGGAGAGTACACTTTCTCAAGGTGTCAACTACAATATTTCAGGACATTCTGATGTTGTTTTACAAAATAAGAGCCCATCAAAACTCATATGTATACTGTTTTGTCCATACATTCAGAAAATCATAAAAATAAAAGTCCTAGCTTCCACAGACCAATTCCACCTCAGCTGGAGAGTACACCTTCTCAAGGTGTCAGCTACAATGTTTCAGGATATTCTGATGTTGTTTTACAAAATAAGAGCCCCACAAAAGTCATATATTACCTGTTTTGTCCATACATTCAGAAAATCATAAAAATAAAAGTCCTAGCTTCCACAGACCAATTCCACCTCAGCTGTAGAGTACACCTTCTCACAGTGTCCCCTGCAAAGTTTCAGGACATTCTGGTGTTGTTTTACAAAATAAGAGCCCCACAAAACTCATATATACGCTGTTTTGTCCATTCATTCAGAAAATCATAAAAATAAAAGTCCTAGCTTCCACAGACCAATTCCACCTCATCTGGAGAGTACACATTCTCAATGTGTCAACTACAATGTTTCAGGACATTCTGATGTTGTTTTACAAAATAAGAGCCCATCAAAACTCATATGTATGCTGTTTTGTCCATACATTCAGAAAATCATTCAAATAAAAGTCCTAGCTTCCACAGACCAATTCCACCTCAGCTGGAGAATACTCCTTCTCAAGGTGTCAACTGCAGTGTTTCAGGACATTCTGATGTTGTTTTACAAAATAAGAGCCCCCCAAAACTCATATATTACCTGTTTTGCCCATACATTCAGAAAATCATAAAAATAAAAGTCCTAGCTTTCACATACCAATTCCACCTCAGCTGGAGAGTACACCTTCTCAAGGTGTCAACTACAATATTTCAGGACATTCTGATGTTGTTTTACAAAATAAGAGCCCATCAAAACTCATATGTATGCTGTTTTGTCCATACATTCAGAAAATCATAAAAATAAAAGTCCTAGCTTCCACAGACCAATTCCACCTAAGCTGGAGAGTACACCTTCTCAAGGTGTCAACTACAATGTTTCAGGACATTCTGATGTTGTTTTCCATAATAAGAGCCCCACAAAACTCATATATACGCTGTTTTGTCCATACATTCAGAAAATTATAAAAAATAAAAGTCCTAGCTTCCACAGACCAATTCCACCTCAGCTGGAGAGTACACCTTCTCAAGATGTCAACTACAATGAGTCAGGACATTCTGATGTTGTTTTCCAAAATAAGAGCCCCACAAAAGTCATATATTACCTGTTTTGTCCATACATTCAGAAAATCATAAAAATAAAAGTCCTAGCTTCCACAGACCAATTCCAACTCAGCTGGAGAGTACACCTTCTCAAGGTGTCAACTACAATGTTTCAGGACATTCTGATGTTGTTTTCCATAATAAGAGCCCCACAAAACTCATATATACGCTGTTTTGTCCATACATTCAGAAAATTATAAAAAATAAAAGTCCTAGCTTCCACAGACCAATTCCACCTCAGCTGGAGAGTACACCTTCTCAAGGTGTCAACTACAATGTTGCAGGACATTCTGATGTTCTTTTACAAAATAAGAGCCCATCAAAACTCATATGTATGCTGTTTTGTCCATACATTCAGAAAATTATAAAAATAAAAGTCCTAGCTTCCACAGACCAATTCCACCTCAGCTGGAGAGTACACCTTCTCAAGGTGTCAACTACAATGTTTCAGGACATTCTGATGTTGTTTTACAAAATAAGAGCCCATCAAAACTCATATGTATGCTGTTTTGTCCATACATTCAGAAAATCATTAAAATAAAAGTCCTAGCTTCCACAGACCAATTCCACCTCAGCTGGAGAGTACACCTTCTCAAGGTGTCAACTACAATGTTTCAGGACATTCTGATGTTGTTTTACAAAATAAGAGCCCCCCAAAACTCATTTATTACCTGTTGTGTCCATACATTCAGAAAATTATAAAAAATAAAAGTCCTAGCTTCCACAGACCAATTCCACCTCAGCTGGAGAGTACACCTTCTCAAGGTGTCAACTGCAGTGTTTCAGGACATTCTGATGTTGTTTTACAAAATAAGAGCCCATCAAAACTCATATATTACCTGTTTTGTCCATACATTCAGAAAATCATTAAAATAAAAGTCCGAGCTTCCACAGACCAATTCCACCTCATCTGGAGAGGACACCTTCTCACGGTGTCAACTACAATGTTTCAGGACATTCTGATGTTTTTTTCCAAAATAAATGGCCTTTAAAGACTTCTATTCTCTTACGAGAGGTTCTCTCGTATTGCGTAAGTTGCTTACGCTACGGTAAAAGTAATCTTTTCTTGAGATCTGAAGCCAAAAATTATCCTTAATTTTGAATTTATTGTCAATGCAGTGCGGCAGACAGCAGAACATAAAAGGCTGTATAAGCGTGCTCATTAGCTGTCCTGCTTAAACTGCAGCAGCCTACCGGTGAGCCCTACGCGCCCTCCACGCGTCACAGCCCGCCAGAATGGGTGTGGCTAGCATATATAAAAGAAGGGCTCAACAGGCTGAACTCTGGTTTTCATAGACTGAAGCGAATAAGCTCGTGGCGCGATCACGGCAGGTTACACAATACACATTCCCTCTTCTAGAGAGAACCAAGGTTTAGTTAGGTAACCGAGTATGTTCTCTAATGAGAGGTTCTCTCGTATTGCGTAAGTTGCTTACGCCACGGGAACCCCTTGTCAACGCCATGCGCGCCGAGCATTCACTGCATGAGTACCGGGGGAAACCCGGGGAGCATAACATGCGGGAACAGGCGGCAGCAACGCAGGCCAGCACATGTAATAAGCACTTGATAGGAATACAGAGCGGCTCCGCCGGTCTACGTATAAACGCATGAAGTAAAGGCGGCCGGCAACGCGGGCCAACACCAGTACATAAGCACATAATAGGAAAAACATAGAGCGGCTCCGCCGGTCGATGTATAGAGAGTCTCACCCTTTTGTGCAGCTCAACCAGAAGACATGAGAGTAGTGACATGAGAGTAACCGGCACATGCACCGCTGGGCAGAACATACACATCGCTAGACTGATAAAAGTTTAGCCTGCAAGGCGGGAACTTCCAGGTTATAAAACCTTACAAATGTATAGGGGTAGGCCCAGCCTGCCGCCATACAAATATCGTGAATAGAAATCCCGCTGGACCAAGCCCACGACGAAGCCATGCCTCTAGTGGAATGGGCCCTGATGCCCATAGGGCACTGCAGGTGTTTGGACGCATAAGCTGCTGCGATAGTGTCCACTATCCATCTGGACAGGCTATGTTTCGAGGCAGCGAGACCCTTGGTGCTAGCCTCGTGAGACCATCCTGATCTCGCGAGCTTTCAAGGTTTCACTCGCAGATCAGTCTGGATACTTTCCGTTAAAGAAAATTTGGGAGCAGTTCACCAAACGAACGTCCAATCAGCGTTGGCTTTGAGGCGGGTTGAGGTGTGACGCAACGAGAAGCGCGACAGTTCAGTCTAAAGAACATGTCGGCTTCAGCGGATGAAACTAGCATCAGCGTGGCTATCGAGCAAGTTTTATCGGAATTACAGAGTATTTCTTCACTGAAAGAAGAGCAAAACACTGCTCTGGAGGCTTTTCTCAGAGGAAAAGATACGCTCTGTTAGTACGTCATATGCTTCGTTGATCTGATTGGTTGATTTGGCCCGTCTATCACCAACATAGGCCAATCAGCTAACCAGTATTTTCGCCCCTTACCAAAACTACTTCAACGGAAGGTTTCCAGATGGATATGCGGAGCAAATCCATCTGGCGGAGTCAGGTTACCTTGGTGCGCCC
Source organism: Rhinichthys klamathensis goyatoka (assembly GCF_029890125.1). Taxonomy (NCBI): domain Eukaryota; kingdom Metazoa; phylum Chordata; class Actinopteri; order Cypriniformes; family Leuciscidae; genus Rhinichthys; species Rhinichthys klamathensis. Next base: position 3,240,554 of record NW_026606579.1, read on the forward strand.
TCCAAACAAAACAAAGAGCTGCTCAGAACGCCTGAAGGCGGCGGAGCGCGTGATGTAAACTCTCAGCGCCCTGACGGGGCATAGGAGGTTATCACTGTCTTCGCTATCGGATGCTGGCAGAGCCGATAGGGAGATGACCTGTGCTCTAAAAGGCGTGCCAATCGCCTTGGGGACATAACCATGTCTCGGTTTGAGGAGTCGTTTGGTCCGAACTCGAGACACGCGGGGCTAACAGATAGCGCGTGTAGATCCCCCACACGTTTTACTGATGACAGAGCTATCAGAAAAACGGTCTTGAGCGAGAGGTATTTTAGGTCCACGGATTCCAACGGTTCAAAGGGAAACACTTTCAGGGCCTCTATGACCAAAGAAAGATCCCAACACACTGATTAACTTGCTAAATAAAAAGACAGATAAAGTGATTTTCACTGAACAAAGATACATTTTTATTGACACCAGAGTTTAAGAGTCACAAACTACAGCACATATATATATATATATAAAATTTAAATTAAATAGAGCAAATAGAATAGCATTTAAATATATAATTTTATATAAAATAACAAATAGATTTTTCAAATAAACAAAATTAACAATAACATCTAAAACACCACAAAGAAGATCAATAGTAACAATATTAAGAATAAGGTAACATTTCAATATAACTATTAAAATCCAATCCAAATAAAGAAAATAATTATACATAAAGTTAGACTTAATTTTTAAAATGCAGAAGGTTATCATTTTACAGCCCCTTTATACTCACCAACAGCTGGAGCTTTGCTTACTGGCAGCATATAGCAGCTACTTTAATAGTGCTCCTAAGGGGACATAAGGAGTAAACTAATGTTAGCCCTTTAGTGTAGAATCCAAACTGGGTTTATATTGTTCTGTTAAATGCTTTAACAGTAACACCACAGCAAATGGTATACTAAACCAATTTTATGCAGCATGTTATTAGCATGTAAGTTAAACAACTGTAGAAAATTAATACAAGCACGATTTAGGCTAATATAAGACTTTTAGTGCAGATTATCCATATTAGCCTACAGAAATCGGAAAATTAAGCCTACAGGCTTACATACCTTTATCTTCTTCCTTCTTCTCTTCTTCCAGGCTCTTTTTTGTCGTTTTTCTTGGCCAGAAAGATATTTTCGTTTCTTGTCAGACATCGTCGATTCGTCGGAGTCGCTAACTGACTGACCAAGTGACAACGAGTGACATCATAGGGCCAGTCGGGATCAAGACGCGCGCGCGCCTTAGCGGGGAGCTCCTGGTTGATTTGCCATAATACAGAACTAAATAAATAACAACTCTGTGCTTATCATGATGCCTGATAAAAAGCGCTGTAGGTCCATTTCTTTTTATTTATTTATTTTATGTTACTTTTGTTGTGCGATTTTTTCCCCCCACTAGCTAGCAGTGACTCTAGGGGGCCCTCTGCTGGCCACGGGGCCCATTGCAATTAAAACGGTCGCTTAGTGGCTCGGCCGGCTCTGATCCCAAATAAGAACCGAAGGGAGCCGCGGGGGATTCATCCTCCTTGCTCCTCTGAGGAAGCGGATGATGAGCTCGTTCCTTCCTATCGCTTTGCCGCGCGCCAACTCCGTGAACGCTGCAATGGCCGCAACGTACACTTTAAGCGTGGAAGGGGACCTGACTATTTCCAACAGCTCTTGAAGGAAGGAAAGCACCCACGAAACCCCACATGTGCGTGGGTCCAGGCTCTTTGTAACGCACCATTCGGAGAACACCGACCATTAGGACGCATAGAGCTTTCTCGTAGAAGGAGCTCTAGACTGTGTGATCGTGTTCACGACCCCTTCTGGCAAAGCAACGGGTATCCGTTGATCATCCACGCATGCAGAGACCAGCGCTCTTGGGTGGGGATGCCAAATTGATCCACCGGCTTGAGAGAGATCTTTCCTCACCGGGATCGGAAGTTGAACCCAAGTTTGGTTCTCCCATCGCGGGGCTATGAGGAGCACTGAGCGGCGCGTTTCCCTGATCCTCTTGATTTCCTGTGGTAACAGCAAGATCGGAGGAAAAGCGTACAGCGGGCAGCTGGGCCAGGTTTGGGCCAGCGCATCCTCGCTCTTCGAGAAGAATCTCGGGCAATGAGCGTTGTCTTTTAACGCAAAAAGGTCGACTTCCGCTTTGCCGAAAAGGCGCCATAGTGACTGGACTGTCTGAGGGTGTAGGGACCATTCTCCCGGGGGAATGTTGTCCCTGGACAGTCTGTCTGGGCTGACATTCTCGAGGCCCGGTACATGCGCGGCTCTCAGCAGGCGCAACGAGTGATGGGCCCACATGAGAAGGCGTTCCATCAGTTTGCAGAGATTCCTGGATCTGACACCGCCTTGGTGGTTCACGTAGGACACCACAGACATGTTGTCTGAGCGGACTAGAACATGGTGGCTTCAGCGCGTTCTCGACCGCTACCATCTCCAGACAGTTTATATGAAGGCATCTCTCTTGGTCTGACCACATGCCCAGGCTCGGTGAGGCACTCGAGCGTTCAACCAGAGTTGCAGCGGGCGCATACGCAGTAGACCCAGCTGAAGCACTGCTGCAGCTGATGCCATACAACCCAGCATCCTCTGAAATGTTTTTAGAGGTGCAACTCTGTCTTTCTGGAAAGATGCGGCCAGGCGTTGAACACGACGCACGCTGTGTTGACAGCCGGGCCGTCATTGCCACAGAGTCCAGGTCTATACCCAGAAAAGAGGCCGACTGACTGGACAGTAATGAGCTCTTGGTCCAGTTGACCGTGAGACCCAGGCTTTCCAGGTGACTGAGAAGCACCGTTCTGTGAGAAATAAGTTCTTTCTCTGACTGTGCTAGAATCAGCCAATCGTCCAAATAGTTCAAAATCCGCATGCCCTGACTTCTCAGGGGAGCGAGGGCCGTGTCCATGCACTTCGTGAAAGTACGGGTTGCTAAAGATAGGCCGAACAGCAGGACAGTGTATTGATGTACCTGACCGTCGAAGGCGAATCTCAAGAATGGCCTGTGACGAGGTACTATCTGAATCTGAAAGTAAGCGTCTTTCAGATCGAGGGAAATAAACCTGTCCCCCGGGCGAATTTGTGCGAGGATCTGTCTGGTTGAGAGCATTTTGAACGGTCGTCTCATAAAAGCTCTGATCAAATATCTCATATCTAAAATCGGTCTGAGAGCTCCGTCCTTCTTGGGCACGAGGAAGTAACGGCTGTAAAAGCCTGACTCGCTCAGAGAAGGAGGTACCGGTTCTATGGCTCCCTTGCACAGTAGTTTCACTATTTCTGCATGAAGTAGGTGTGCTACTTCCCCATTCACTCTCGTCTCGGTTCGCGCTCGAAAGCGCGGGGGACGGCGAGCAAACTGCAATGAATAGCCCTGCTTTACTGTGCTCAGCACCCATTCTGACGCGCCTGGAATAGCTTCCCATGCTTTTGCATGCAGGGCTAGGTCTCCGGGTTCCGATTGCCGCATTCTGCGGGCTCGAGTACCTGATTCGGAGGTGTGGGTGCAGTGCGCACGCTCTCAGTACTCGAATATGGCGGCTCGCAGACAGTGATGGCTGGCCGTTTTATACACGATGTCCCGGTGGCTTTGGATGGGGAGCATATTGTGCGAGGAACAGGGCGCACCGGGGGTAAGATGCTTGTCAGTAAGTGTGAGCGCTCGTGAGCAGGCACAGGACTTACATCTGTAATGTGACAGGCAGGGAGTGGCCGTGAAACAGAGCGGGTAGTGAGTAGGTATGGGCACGGGGTCGCAGGCACATGTCCTACATCTAACACTCGAGCGGCTTTTGCCAGCTTTATGAGAGTGGGCTCTGTGAGAGACACGGGGCTTGTGTGTAGGGGTGAACATTGAGACGTGGGCACATTTTCTACACTTAAAACACATGCGGCGTGAGCCGGACAACCAGACATTATGCTCTTTTTGACATTTCTTTGGGTTGCCGTGACAACGCCGGTTGTATACAGGCGAGTGGGTTGTGTCACCGGCTCGTTGGCTGCGTAAAACACATCTGCAGTAGCCATAACTACGGCAGACTGGCAGAGCGTAAAACTTTGATGGTGGACCGGCCGCGGCGGGGCTTAACCGTCTTTTCCTCCTTCGAGCTGCTAGGAGGACTTCGCAGGCTCAGGTTTCAGCGCGATCTTAGGCTGGAGTCCCCGCCCTGTCGACGCTGCGAAGACGGAGGTTGAGCCGGACGCTGGGTGAGGCTTCGAGCAGGCTGGTCCCGAGGGCGGCGTGCGGGTGAGCTCGAGCGTCGAGGCAGAAAAAGGTTCATAGCCTGCGTGGTCTTTTGTACCTCCGAGAAGCGGCCTACGATCCTGCTAACCGCTGGGCCAAAGAGGCCGGTGGCGGAGAACGGGGCGTTGAGGAAAACAGCCCACTTGGACTCCCTTATGTCGCCGAGCGTCAACCAGAGGTGCCGCTCTGTGACGGTCAGCGAGGACATGCACCTTCCAAGAGCCTGGGCAGCGGATTTAGTAGCGCGAAGGGAGAGGTCCGTCGTGCTGCCCAAATCCGTGATTGAGGCAGGATCCGGGCCTTTCTCATCCAGCTCACGGAGGAGATCGGCTTGGAGGATTTGTAGGACTGCCATGGAGTGCAAGGCTGAGGCAGCCTGTCTGGTGGCGGCGAAAGCGCGGCCGACAAGGGCTGATGTAGTCCTGTAGGTCTTGGACGGGAGGGAAGTCTTTGAACGCCATCCAGAAGGCAGGCAAAGGTGCGCTGCAACCGCTTCTTCCACTGGGGGGAGGGAGCTATACCCTTTCTTGGCGGCGCCGTCAACCTGTGAGAGCGCCGAGGAGACATGAGAGTGGACTCTCGCGGAGAACGGAGCATTCAACGATTTCGAAAGCTCAGCGTGGAGCTCTGGAAGGAAGGGTGCAGTCCTGGATGCGGGTGCTTGGCGGCGGCGATGAAGGAAACAGCCATCGAGTCTGTTCAGCGCGGGCTCATCAGGCGCTGACCACTAGAGGCCAAGTTGGTCAACGGCCTTGGTGAGGAGGCGCAGGAGTTGCGCATCGTGAGTCGGCACGGGCCACAGGAAGAGCGAGGCATTTTGAGAAAAACTCCTCGCGCTCTTTTACAAGAGAAAATTGTGTGGACACACACACAGCAGAAAAGGATATAATCGCCGCATAGCGCAGCAGGCATGGATGGCTGAAGGCGGCGAAGACGGCCGGCTTCCTCAGACGCTTTCCTAGGATTGCTGGTCGCTTGTTTAGACGGCGGCAGCTTCGCTGAAGAGATGAAAATCAGAGTTCAGCCTGTTGAGCCCTTCTTTTATATACGCTAGCCACACCCATTCTGGCAGGCTGTGACGCGTGGAGGGCGCGTAGGGCTCACCGGTAGGCTGCTGCAGTTGCCCCAGGACAGCCAATGAGCACGCTTATACAGCCTGCTATGTTCTGCTGTCTGCCGCACTGCGTTGACAATAAATAGAAAATTAAGGATAATTTTTGGCTTCAGATCTCGAGAAAAGATTACTTTACCCGTAGTGTAAGCAACTTACGCAATACGAGAGAACCTCTCGTAAGAAAACAGAAGTCTTTAAAGGCCATTTATTTTGGAAAACAACATGAGAATGTCCTGAAACATTTTAGTTGACACTGTGAGAAGGAGTCCTCTCCATCTGAGGTGAAATTGGTCTGTGTAAGCTAGGACTTTTATTTTTAGGATTTTCTGAATTTATGGACACAACAGGTAATATATGTGTTTTGGGGGGCTCTTATTTTGGAAAACAACCTCAGAATGTCCTGAAACATTGTAGTTGACACCTTGAGAAGGTGTACTCTCCAGCTGAGGTGGAATTGGTCTGTGGAAGCTAGGACTTTTATTTTTATGATTTTCTGAATGTATGGACAAAACAGGTAATATATGAGTTTTGTGGGGCTCTTATTTTGTAAAACAACATCAGAATGTCCTGAAACATTGTAGTTGACACCTTGAGAAGGTGTACTCTCCAGCTGAGGTGGAATTGGTCTGTGGAAGCTAGGACTTTTATTTTTTATAATTTTCTGAATGTATGGACAAAACACCGTATATATGAGTTTTGTGGGGCTCTTATTATGGAAAACAACATCAGAATGTCCTGAAACATTGTAGTTGACACCTTGAGAAGGTGTACTCGCCAGCTGAGGTGGAATTGGTCTGTGGAAGCTAGGACTTTTATTTTTATGATTTTCTGAATGTATGGACAAAACAGCGTAGTTTGGGGGGCTCTTATTTTGTAAAACAACATCAGAATGTCCTGAAACATTGTAGTTGACACCTTGAGAAGGTGTACTCTCCAGCTGAGGTGGAATTGGTCTGTGGAAGCTAGGACTTTTATTTTTATGATTTTCTGAATGTGTAGACAAAACAGCTAATATATGAGTTTTGGGGGCTCTTATTTTGGAAAACAACATCAGAATGTCCCGAAACACTGTAATTGACACCTTGAGAAGGTGTACTCTCCAGCTGAGGTGGAATTGGTCTGTGGAAGCTAGGACTTTTATTTTTATAATTTTCTGAATTGTATGGACAAAACAGCGTATATATGAGTTTTGGGGGGCTCTTATTTTGGAAAACAACATCAGAATGTCCTGAAACATTGTAGTTGACACCGTGAGAAGGTGTCCTCTCCATCTGAGATGAAATTGGTCTGTGTAAGCTAGGACTTTTATTTTTTATGATTTTCTGAATTTATGGACACAACAGGTAATATATGAGATTTGGGGGGCTCTTATTTAGTAAATTAACATCAGAATGTCCTGAAACATTGTAGTTGACACCTTGAGAAGGTGTACTCTCCAGCTGAGGTGGAATTGGTCTGTGGAAGCTAGGACTTTTATTTTTATGATTTTCTGAATGTATGGACAAAACAGGTAATATATGAGTTTTGTGGGGCTCTTATTTTGTAAAACAACATCAGAATGTCCTGAAACATTGTAGTTGACACCTTGAGAAGGTGTACTCTCCAGCTGAGGTGGAATTGGTCTGTGGAAGCTAGGACTTTTATTTTTTATAATTTTCTGAATGTATGGACAAAACAGCGTATATATGAGTTTTGTGGGGCTCTTATTATGGAAAACAACATCAGAATGTCCTGAAACATTGTAGTTGACACCTTGAGAAGGTGTACTCGCCAGCTGAGGTGGAATTGGTCTGTGGAAGCTAGGACTTTTATTTTTATGATTTTCTGAATGTATGGACAAAACAGCGTAGTTTGGGGGGCTCTTATTTTGTAAAACAACATCAGAATGTCCTGAAACATTGTAGTTGACACCTTGAGAAGGTGTACTCTCCAGCTGAGGTGGAATTGGTCTGTGGAAGCTAGGACTTTTATTTTTATGATTTTCTGAATGTGTAGACAAAACAGCTAATATATGAGTTTTGGGGGCCTCTTATTTTGGAAAACAACATCAGAATGTCCCGAAACACTGTAATTGACACCTTGAGAAGGTGTACTCTCCAGCTGAGGTGGAATTGGTCTGTGGAAGCTAGGACTTTTATTTTTATAATTTTCTGAATGTATGGACAAAACAGCGTATATATGAGTTTTGGGGGGCTCTTATTTTGTAAAACAACATCAGAATGTCCTGAAACATTGTAGTTGACACCTTGAGAAGGTGTACTCGCCAGCTGAGGTGGAATTGGTCTGTGAAAGCCAGGACTTTTATTTTTATAATTTTCTGAATGTATGGACAAAACAGGTAATATATGAGTTTTGGGGGGCTCTTATTTTGTAAAACAACATCAGAATGTCCTGAAATACTGTAATTGACACCTTGAGAAGGTGTACTCTCCAGCTGAGGTGGAATTGGTCTGTGGAAGCTAGGACTTTTATTTTTATAATTTTCTGAATGTATGGACAAAACAGGTAATATATGAGTTTTGTGGGGCTCTTATTTTGTAAAACAACATCAGAATGTCCTGAAACATTGTAGTTGACACCTTGAGAAGGTGTACTCTCCAGCTGAGGTGGAATTGGTCTGTGGAAGCTAGGACTTTTATTTTTATAATTTTCTGAATGTATGGACAAAACAGCGTATATATGAGTTTGGGGGGGGCTCTTATTTTGTAAAACAACATCAGAATGTCCTGAAACACTGCAGTTGACACCTTGAGAAGGTGTACTCTCCAGCAGAGGTGGAATTTGTCTGTGGAAGCAAGGACTTTTATTTTTATAATTTTCTGAATGTATGGACAAAACAGCGTATATATGAGTTTTGGGGGGTTCTTATTTTGTAAAACAACATCAGAATGTCCTGAAACATTGTAGTTGACACCTTGAGAAGGTGTACTCTCCATAGACATCATATAGATAGACGCCCTATTGGCCGCTGGGCGCAAGAAATGCGGCCGCCATCTTAAACCGGTCATACTCCAATATGCGTTGCTTAGCAGGAGTAGATGCCAGAGCACTGTGCAGCATATTCCTGCTCAAATCGGTGGACCATCGCTCGGAGATTACTTTTCACATGTAATATTTAAGATATAACACTACCGTACTATTAATTGTATTTTGTGAATAAAATATTGAATGTGTCCTGTATCGTAGCTACGTGTATGACCTTTGCAGCAAAACAAACCGCGTGAAAATCAGTTCGGTATTCAGTGAGATATGATTAATTAAATGCGCAGACAGCTCATTGCAACTGCCAAACAGATTACACTGAGCGGAGCGGGCGACCGGTCTAAGATGGCGGCCCCACGGCTCGTCCACGCCAATAGGCAGTAGCGGTCGATAGGGCGTCTATCTATATGATGTCTATGGTACTCTCCAGCTGAGGTGGAATTGGTCTGTGGAAGCTAGGACTTTTATTTTTTTAAATTTTCTGAATGTATGGACAAAACAGCGTATTTATGAGTTTTGTGGGGCTCTTATTATGGAAAACAACATCAGAATGTCCTGAAACATTGTAGTTGACACCTTGAGAAGGTGTACTCGCCAGCTGTGGTGGAATTGGTCTGTGGAAGCTAGGACTTTTATTTTTATGATTTTCTGAATGTATGGAGAAAACAGCGTAGTTTGGGGGGCTCTTATTTTGTAAAACAACATCAGAATGTCCTGAAACATTGTAGTTGACACCTTGAGAAGGTGTACTCTCCAGCTGAGGTGGAATTGGTCTGTGGAAGCTAGGACTTTTATTTTTATGATTTTCTGAATGTATGGACAAAACAGGTAATATATGAGTTTTGTGGGGCTCTTATTTTGTAAAACAACATCAGAATGTCCTGGAACATTGTAGTTGACACCTTGAGAAGGTGTACTCTCCAGCTGAGGTGGAATTGGTCTGTGGAAGCTAGGACTTTTATTTTTTTAAATTTTCTGAATGTATGGACAAAACAGCGTATTTATGAGTTTTGTGGGGCTCTTATTATGGAAAACAACATCAGAATGTCCTGAAACATTGTAGTTGACACCTTGAGAAGGTGTACTCGCCAGCTGTGGTGGAATTGGTCTGTGGAAGCTAGGACTTTTATTTTTATGATTTTCTGAATGTATGGACAAAACAGCGTAGTTTGGGGGGCTCTTATTTTGTAAAACAACATCAGAATGTCCTGAAACATTGTAGTTGACACCTTGAGAAGGTGTACTCTCCAGCTGAGGTGGAATTGGTCTGTGGAAAATAGGACTTTTATTTTTATGATTTTCTGAATGTGTAGACAAAACAGCTAATATATGAGTTTTGGGGGCCTCTTATTTTGGAAAACAACATCAGAATGTCCTGAAACACTGTAATTGACACCTTGAGAAGGAGTACTCTCCAGCTGAGGTTGAATTGGTCTGTGGAAGCTAGGACTTTTATTTTTATGATTTTCTGAATGAATGGACAAAACAGGTAATATATGAGTTTTGGGGGGCTCTTATTTTGTAAAACAACATCAGAATGTCCTGAAACATTGTAGTTGACACCTTGAGAAGGTGTACTCTCCAGGGGCCGGTTGCACCAGCTGTGCGTAAGTTACAACTTAGCCTAGTTTTGACGTAAATGGGCACTAAGTTACAACTTACGCACTACTAAATATTTTTCCGTTGCACCATTAAACTTAGTTTAAACGTAACTCTACGTTCCAACTAAATATTTACGGCAGCTCCGATCAGGAGTAACGGTTGGAATAAAATATCAGACAGACTGAACTGCATCAATAAGCTCTTCTTTTACCTGACAGACTTCAATTCTTTAGACATATATGATAATGCTGACATTTACACTCGCTTACATTTTAAGAGAGAGCAGTGGCGTAGGTTTGATTTTGAAATTGGTGGGGACGGGGACATCAATATTTAATATATTTAAAGTTTTGATCGAAAATTTTGCTAGGGATATATCAGTGTCACTGGATGGTAGGGACACGTCCCTAGCGTCCCTACTAAATTCTACGCCCCTGAGAGAGAGAACATTATGTGAAAAGATTACTTTGTTAGCAGCACTTTAACACGAACCCGTCCTAAACGACTGTAAAAAATAGGTCCTACACAGCGCCGCTGTGTGCATTGGTTCATGTTGTGTGTTGGAGAGGCTTTGGACTGTTAGGTTTGGATTAGGTGATGGATGAGTAAACCCTTCTGGGTGCCGGTAAGAGCACAAATAATGAGGAGACAGGTGATCAGATTAACTTGGTGTATTGTAGGTAGATGGATGGATCACAACTGTATATTCAATGATGTACATAGTCTGGAAAATAAGTACAATAAAGAGAATGAATAAACTAAATACAATAATAAGCATTCACTGTTAAATAATTAAATAATTATCCTCAATACTCATCATTGACATTTTTCTACTTAACATCCAGTTGAATAAACAGAAACATGGTATTAAACAGGAAAATACACACTATAAGGGCAATTTGTCCTCAATAACATACAATGCCCATATATGGGTAACCGCATGGCTCATATGCATTACATACAAACAGACATGACGCTGATCGTCTAGTATTGGAACATATTAACAGACCGACTAACATCCCCTCATTAATAACCCATAACATTGATATGGCGCTTAATAAAGAATGAATCGTCACACTCAAGTAATAGCCTATTACTAAATACTAGCATATTACCGATCTGGATAACACAGAACGATCTATACAGGACATGTCCGGACATGCACTTATGTCACAGACGCTTAAGTCTATTCAGATCAAGTTACACAACTGAAAATCAACATAAATATAATCAAATTGACTTACTTTAAGGGCAATGACTAACATCATAATATTACAGTTGCACCAATCACCCCGAACGAACAGGAATCAGCAACTTTACAGCTGACAGCTCTCACAGATCACCTACACACAGCAGATAGCGGCAGTTGCACTGACGACTGTACACTGTTCTGCATGTTACCATGACTACGGTTTCAGAATAAAAGTCCCGACTAAATGCGGTCTCAGAATAAAAGTCCCGACTGAATGAGCCTTTAATACAGCCGCCCCCAAAGATGTGGAGCATCTTTGCTGCCATGAAAGGCGACTTCACTTATCAGGGGCTAGCAGCATCGGGACAATCCTTAGGTAAGGCTGGCAGGATGACTAGGCGGGCTACCGGTCTGGTGTAAACTTGGCCCTTTATCTGAACGTCCGCTGAACGGATATGACCATCCGGACTTAGGTGAGTCTTGATAACTTGTCCCACAGGCCATAAACCACGAGGTAATTGGGGGTCTACAACTAAAACAAATGTTTTCTCCTTCAAGTCAGGGGGAGAGGCTTGCCATTTCTGGCGAGTTTGAAGGCTGGGAAGATAGTCCCTAATGAACCTTGACCAGAATCGGTCCGCTAGGATCTGGGAATGTCGCCAGCGCCGGCGACTTAGCATCTCTGATTCTGGGTAAATGACTTGAGGCAGAGATCCATCCGGCCGCCCCATGAGGAAACTATTTGGCGTCACTGGGTCAGCATCTGCAATATCGGACGACACATAACCCAAGGGTTTTGAATTCAGGATGGCCTCCACTTCCAGCAAGACGGTCATCAACACTTCCTCGGGAACTGACTCTGAATCCAAAACTGTGTACAAGGCTGACTTAACAGATCTCACCTCCCGTTCCCAGACTCCACCGAAGTGGGGGGCCGATGGGGGATTGAAATGGAAATGGATCTTCTGACGAGCAAGCTGATGCTGTATATCAGGAACTAATGCGGCATAAGCTTCCCGTAACTCCCTTTCACCCCCGCGGAAGTTCGTACCTTGATCTGACCATAACTCAGCCGGTGTCCCTCTCCTCGAGACAAACCTTCTAAGAGCCATGAGGAAGGAGTCAGTACTCATGCTTGGAAGTAGGTCTAAATGGACTGCTCTCGTGGTCAAACATTTAAACAGAATACCCCAACGCTTCTCTGTACGTCTTCCGAGTCTGACCAGCAATGGTCCAAAACAGTCCATTCCACAAGAATGGAAGGCAGGCTTGTAGAGCCGAAGACGAGCAGAGGGTAAATCTGCCATCTTAGGGATTGTCGGTTGGGCCCTCCACCGTTGACATTCCGGACACTCATGTTGAAACCGTCGCACAGCTTCGCGGCCACGAAGAATCCAGTAATATCTCCGTAGTTCGGCAAACAGCCGTTCAGATCCAGAATGATGTAACTTCTGGTCATAATGATGTATGATCAAACGGGTGACTGGGTGATAAGGGTCCAAAACCAGAGGATGTAAAACAGAGTCCTCAATGCCTGCAACTCTCCTCAGACGACCTCCTACCCTGATAAGACCACTGGACGGATCCATTTCCGGGGCTAAGGTGATTAGACGACTTTTGGACCTGACTGACTTCCCACTCTCTAACAATTTATAGTCCTCAGGAAATGATTCCTGCTGCACCCGTCTGAGAATTTGGAGCTCAGCCTGATGGTAATCCTCAGCCTGGGGAGAAGTCCCAGGAGAAATGGTAGTTCGAAGTTCTTGGGCTGTCACGTCCAATAGTTCCTGCCAGGTATGGTAGTTCCACCCATCAGTATTGCCAGAAGAAGGAGGGCAGGTACTGATCCCACAGAAGGCCGATTTCCGCAGTTCAACCTTGTCTGCCATGGTCTCAGTCGTAGGTAATACTGGCCAATCCTTGGGATCCTGGAGGAGGAAGGAGGGTCCTTGAGACCATCGGTTGGATGCAGCGAGGTATTGAAGAGGTTTCCCTTTCGTGAGGTCATCAGCCGGATTGTCTGCAGAACTTACATAATGCCATGAACACTTATCCGTCAACTCCTGGATCTCAGCAATTCTGTTTCCGACAAAGACTCTGTATCGACAGGACTCCGAATTCAACCACTGAAGGACCGTGGTAGAGTCTGTCCACAGGGAAATAGACTTGATGGGTAGGGTCAACTCTTTCTCCAGTAACTTAGCCAACTGTGCTGCGACTAGACTTCCGCAGAGTTCCAGTCTTGGAATAGAGTGAGCTCGTCTAGGAGTGACACGCGAGCGTGCGATGATAAAGGACAGGTAGGTCCGACCTTCCTGGTCGGTAGTCCGGAGGTAAGCCACCGCTCCGTATGCCTGCTCAGAAGCATCCGAGAAGACATGTACCTCATGAGTAGCTATACTCATTTCAACTTCAGGAGGGAGATATGGCCGGGAAAACGTGATACCAGGGAGGTATTGGAGTTCCTCTTCCCAACTATTCCAAGACCGGAGGAGCTCAGGTGGTAAGTTGGGGTCATCCCACCCTCTCTGTTTGTTCCACAGTTGCTTAATGATCACTTTCGCTCGAGTCGTAAAAGGTAGAAGCCAGCCAAGAGGGTCGTATTGGGAAGCTAGGACCTTATAGATATTCCTCAATGTAAGAGTGTTATATACCACAGGTCGGTGCTTGTACGACAAAGTGTCCGTCTGCCAGTTCCAGCTCAGGCCTAGCGTTGATTCAGGGATATCTGACTTCTCCTGCGTCAACCACAGTTCCACACTCACAGCTCGGGCATTGGTTGGTAGGTGACTCACCACACCAGGAGCATTGCAGGCCCACTGGCGAATGTCAAATCCAGCTCCAGAGAGGATATTCCGTAGTCGATCAATCAAACTTCGCGCTGCTTCAACAGTAGGCAGGCTCTGCAGGCAATTATCGACATAGAAACATCTCTCCACCGAAAACCGAATCGTTTCATCAGTCTGAGGATGTTGCTGTACATGGCGTTGTAGTGCGTAGGTTGCACAGCATGGACTGGAGGTCGTGCCAAAGGGTAGTACCTGCCACTCAAGAATCCTAGGTGCCTCATCCATCTTCAGGTCCCGCCAAAGGAAGCGGAGTAGAGGACGATCCCCAGGTAAAAGGCGAACCTGGTGAAACATCGCCTTGATGTCCCCACTCACTGCCACAGGATGTTCTCTGAAGCGGATAAGAACACCCAATAGCGAGGCCCCAAGGGTGGGCCCTGGCAACAGGTACTGATTGAGGCTTTGTCCTTGATACTGATGGGAGCAGTTAAAGACAATGCGGCACTTTCCATTGTGACTAACAATGTGGTGAGGGATGTACCAGCATTCAGCCGAATCAGGTAAGGGGTCAGTCGCTTCCCGAACAGCTCCTGTCTCAACTAATTTCCTCATTTCCTCTTTATAGACCTCAGCTTTGGTGGGGTCCTTCAGCAGACGCCTCTCTACACTACGAAGGGTAGGTAGGACTGACTCCTTAGGTGCATTCAAACAAGGCATATCCTTACGCCGCAGTAAAGGCGTAGCTAACCGATTGATGCCCTCCACAGGGTGAGTGCGGGTTTCCATCTCAAGCAGCTGAAGAGCCTCATGATCTTGCTTGGACCGGGTTACATCTTTACTCTCCCACTGCGGACCCACATCCAACTGCCACAGGCGTTGAACATTCTGGAAGAGTTCGTCCTGAATTGGATCCATGGATGTTAACAGGCATTGCCGTGCTGCATGAGGCCGCCCCATGAAAGGAATGGGGCCCTGGAGCGTCCATCCTAGGCGTGTATGAACTGCAGCTGGCGCACCCGGGCCGCCCCAATGAACAGGCTCTGTCGGAATTATGAGATGGGGCTGATCGGAACCGATGAGAAGTAAAGGCTGGACTTCATTAAGTGTACTGATTGGAAGACCCCGCAGATGCCTGTACTTCTGTCGTAGCTGTTCTACTGGGTAAGACTGGCGGGATAGGTTAAGACGATCTGCTGTGAAGGCATGATTGATCTTATAACTGGTTTGGGGTTTACAGATGGAAGAGATCTGAAAGGATATGGAAGAGCCATGAAGGACCTGAATATCGTCTCTCACCGTCCGCAAAGGCAGATCCTCAGGGACACCCTTGATGCCCAAGGCCTTAACTGCAGTGGAGAGCAGAATAGTCCTCTCCGAGCCATCGTCAAGAAGAGCGAAGGTGTCAAGGGTGCGATCTTCATAATGTAAATTTACAGGAACCACTTTGAGCATGACTCGACCTCCGACAGAGGGTTTATCCAGGAAGAGTCGATCCGGAGAGGAATTCGTCAGGCAGCTCTTTTCCACTTGAGCCGAATCCTCCCTCGGGGATAGACCAACATTCACCTCATGAAGAGGGCGGAGATGTGTGCCTTGGCATAGGTTGCAGGGTTTCTTAAGGTCACATTGAGCAGCATGGTGTGCCCTAGCGCATCGCCAGCAACGGTTGTTACTCCGAATCCATGTCCTGACCTGGTCAGAGTTAAGCTTACTGAAGGATGCACACTGGCTTAGATAATGCTCAGTCTGATCACAGAATGGACAATACCGTTTCACTTTAGAAGGTTTAGTTTGTGAAACGGGACCCTTGCGAGAGATGGGAGTCTCAACTGGGGGTTCTTTAACCCCATGCAGGATGGTCACAGTTCTCTTTCCAGAGTCTTGCTTAGCGTGAAAGACTTTAGACATCGGCTCGGCATCGTAGCTGTGGCACCATGTTTCGTAACGGAGCCAGTTCGAAAGGTCAACTAGATTAGGGGTCATGCCAGGTTGGTGGAACATATGGCGACGGAAGTCAGCACGCAGCTCAGGTGGAAGCTTACTAAGAAGTCGCGCAACATGGGACCCACAACTTAGCTCCAGTTCACCATCGCGTCCCAAGGTTCTCAGTAGTCCCACTAGTGACTGTACCTGGAGAGCGAACCTCTGGAAGGCAGATATATCACCTCGCTTGATGTCAGGACTCTCAAGAACAACAGCGATCCTCCTTAAGGCAAGTTGATGCGGTTGACCAAACTTCTCATGAAGTGCAGTCATTGTATCAGTGAATGGGGTAAGGGAGTTCAGATAAGCGTCCGCTATCATTCTAGCCTCCTCAAGCTTGAGATGATCCACTAAGATCTGGTATTTGAAAAGTTCTGTCCCGTCAGGAGGGAGCAGGTTCTCTAAAGCAATCCGGAGTCTGGCAAACTCACCAGGATCAGGCCGGCTAAACTTAGGAATGGTAGGGGTAGGTCCTCTGTACACATATTCAGACATAGATACTGCAAGAGGTTGATTGGGTTCTACCTTCATCGCTAGATTTGGAGGAATCGAATAAGCAGGCATAGAGCTGAACCGTGAGGAGATAGGTACCGACGTGCGGTTGGCAGGTAAAGGCATGGCCGCAGGTGTTAGCAGCTCTTGAAGCTCTTTAGGAGTAGGAGGAGGGGGAAATCGCCAGACATCAGGAGCATAAGGTTTAGGAGGGCGTGACTGAGTAGCTGGGGATACAAAGGGATAATTTCTGGTCTCTGGCATCACAGGTAGGTGAATTGTGGCACCCGTATCAGACAAAGCAAGGGCATCCACCCGGGCTCTCAGCTCAACGTCAGGCTCAGGCCACGGGGGTGGGGGAAGCTCAGCGAAGTGTCCATCCTCCACTAAGTTTGTAGATTCAGCTGGCCTCAGGGGGCTGGATAACTGAGACGCTGTCAGCTGTGCTGGCGATAGGTTCTCTCCTCTAGCTTTACTGAGATCGACTCGAAGGGACTGAGCCACCTGTACTAATTCTCTAACTTCAGCACGGACTTCTCTCAACTCCCTTAAGTCAGCCTGGAAAGCCTGATGTGTCTGCATTAGTTGTGCATGCTCCTGGCGCAAATGCTGTCGCTCACGGTCATGTGCAGAGGTAGTGAAATCAGCTGCCGAAGGCGACGAGAAGGAACGCTGAGGACATACAACATGCTGTGGAGGCAGATAATTCGAGGACATGATCTGTGATCCACCAGAACATATCAGGTCACCATCAGGGGCAATGGCGTAGGTCTGGAAGGATGAGGGGGGAGTCCGTTGGGCAGGTGCCTCCCAGGTTTGTGGAACATCATGATCAGCGACAGGTCTGCCTCGTGTATAATGTACCTCATATTGCTGTAGGTAAGCTGGAGGACGAGTATGGCGCTTAGGGCGAGTTCCTCCAAGCATCTCCTCATCAGAGTCCATAACTTCAGAGGGGAATACTCACTCCGGCTCGAAGGACCAATTTGTTGGAGAGGCTTTGGACTGTTAGGTTTGGATTAGGTGATGGATGAGTAAACCCTTCTGGGTGCCGGTAAGAGCACAAATAATGAGGAGACAGGTGATCAGATTAACTTGGTGTATTGTAGGTAGATGGATGGATCACAACTGTATATTCAATGATGTACATAGTCTGGAAAATAAGTACAATAAAGAGAATGAATAAACTAAATACAATAATAAGCATTCACTGTTAAATAATTAAATAATTATCCTCAATACTCATCATTGACATTTTTCTACTTAACATCCAGTTGAATAAACAGAAACATGGTATTAAACAGGAAAATACACACTATAAGGGCAATTTGTCCTCAATAACATACAATGCCCATATATGGGTAACCGCATGGCTCATATGCATTACATACAAACAGACATGACGCTGATCGTCTAGTATTGGAACATATTAACAGACCGACTAACATCCCCTCATTAATAACCCATAACATTGATATGGCGCTTAATAAAGAATGAATCGTCACACTCAAGTAATAGCCTATTACTAAATACTAGCATATTACCGATCTGGATAACACAGAACGATCTATACAGGACATGTCCGGACATGCACTTATGTCACAGACGCTTAAGTCTATTCAGATCAAGTTACACAACTGAAAATCAACATAAATATAATCAAATTGACTTACTTTAAGGGCAATGACTAACATCATAATATTACAGTTGCACCAATCACCCCGAACGAACAGGAATCAGCAACTTTACAGCTGACAGCTCTCACAGATCACCTACACACAGCAGATAGCGGCAGTTGCACTGACGACTGTACACTGTTCTGCATGTTACCATGACTACGGTTTCAGAATAAAAGTCCCGACTAAATGCGGTCTCAGAATAAAAGTCCCGACTGAATGAGCCTTTAATACATTGTGCATGTCAAATATCAGTCATAATCAATAAACGTAATTTCTTGTTTTTTGTATGAATATTTATTTATTGATCCTTATTAATTTCATTTCAAATACAGTTTCTGAATGTTATTTATATATAAAAACACTTATGTTATTCATGATCAAGTATCGTATTAAATGGAAACTTATTTTTACCGTTAGTAACGTGAGGCAAAAGAAGTTAGAATGAAGGATAAACTGAAATTCACGGCATTTCAACACAACTTCTGCTCACGTATTTGAAGGCTGCTATTGGTTCATCGAGGCTAAACGTCATATTATGCGACTACGCATTACTTTACGGAGAGTTTACGACCTACTAGCTAAGTTCTACCTTACGAACAAATGGTGCAACGGAATAAAGTACAGAGTTAGTTACAAACTAGCTAGTAGTTACTAAGCCTCTAGTGTGGACTTTACGTTACAATTTAAGAAAGAAGTTACGAACGGCTGGTGCAACCCAACCCTGATGAGGTGGAATTGGTCTGTAGAAGCAAGGACTTTTATTTTTATAATTTTCTGAATGTATGGACAAAACAGCGTATATATGAGTTTTGGGGGGCTCTTATTTTGTAAAACAACATCAGAATGTCCTGAAACATTGTAGTTGACACCTTGAGAAGGTGTACTCTCCAGCTGAGGTGGAATTGGTCTGTGGAAGCTAGGACTTTTATTTTTATAATTTTCTGAATGTATGGACAAAACAGGTAATATATGAGTTTTGGGGGGCTCTTATTTTGTAAAACAACATCAGAATGTCCTGAAATACTGCAGTTGACACCTTGAGAAGGTGTACTCTCCAGCTGAGGTGAAACTTGTCTGTGGAAGCTAGGACTTTTATTTTTATGATTTTCTGAATGTATGGACACAACAGGTAATATATGAGTTTTGTGGGGCTCTTATTTTGTAAAACAACATCAGAATGTCCTGAAACATTGTAGTTGACACCTTGAGAAGGTGTACTCTCCAGCTGAGGTGGAATTGGTCTGTGGAAGCTAGGACTTTTATTTTTATAATTTTCTGAATGTATGGACAAAACAGCGTATATATGAGTTTGGGGGGGGCTCTTATTTTGTAAAACAACATCAGAATGTCCTGAAACACTGCAGTTGACACCTTGAGAAGGTGTACTCTCCAGCAGAGGTGGAATTTGTCTGTGGAAGCAAGGACTTTTATTTTTATAATTTTCTGAATGTATGGACAAAACAGCGTATATATGAGTTTTGGGGGGTTCTTATTTTGTAAAACAACATCAGAATGTCCTGAAACATTGTAGTTGACACCTTGAGAAGGTGTACTCGCCAGCTGAGGTGGAATTGGTCTGTGGAAGCTAGGACTTTTATTTTTATGATTTTCTGAATGTATGGACAAAACGGCGTAGTTTGGGGGGCTCTTATTTTGTAAAACAACATCAGAATGTCCTGAAACATTGTAGTTGACACCTTGAGAAGGTGTACTCTCCAGATGAGGTGGAATTGGTCTGTGGAAGCTAGAACTTTTATTTTTATGATTTTCTGAATGTATGGACAAAACAGGTAATATATGAGTTTTGTGGGGCTCTTATTTTGTAAAACAACATCAGAATGTCCTGAAACATTGTAGTTGACACCTTGAGAAGGTGTACTCTCCAGATGAGGTGGAATTGGTCTGTGGAAGCAAGGACTTTTATTTTTATAATTTCCTGAATGTATGGACAAAACAGGTAATATATGAGTTTTGTGGGGCTCTTATTTTGTAAAACAACATCAGAATGTCCTGAAACATTGTAGTTGACACCTTGAGAAGGTGTACTCTCCAGAGGAGGTGGAATTGGTCTGTGGAAGCTAGAACTTTTATTTTTATAATTTTCTGAATGTATGGACAAAACAGGTAATATATGAGTTTGGGGGGCTCTTATTGTGTAAAACAACATCAGAATGTCCTGAAACAATGTACTTGACACCTTGAGAAGGTGTACTCTCCAGCTGAGGTTGAATTGGTCTGTGGAAACTAGGACTTTTATTTTTATGATTTTCTGAATGTATGGACAAAACAGAGTATATATGAGTTTTGTGGGGCTCTTATTTTGTAAAACAACATCAGAATGTCCTGAAACATTGTAGTTGACACCTTGAGAAGGTGTACTCTCCAGATGAGGTGGAATTGGTCTGTGGAAGCAAGGACTTTTATTTTTATAATTTTCTGAATGTATGGACAAAACAGCGTATATATGAGTTTTGGGGGGTTCTTATTTTGTAAAACAACATCAAAATGTCCTGAAACATTGTAGTTGACACCTTGAGAAGGTGTACTCTCCAGCTGAGGTGGAATTGGTCTGTGGAAGCTAGGACTTTTATTTTTATGATTTTCTGAATGTATGGACAAAACAAAGTATATATGAGTTTTGGGGGGTCTTATTTTGTAAAACAACATCAGAATGTCCTGAAACATTGTAGTTGACACCTTGAGAAGGTGTACTCTCCAGATGAGGTGGAATTGGTCTGTGGAAGCAAGGACTTTTATTTTTATGATTTTCTGAATGTATGGACAAAACAGAGTATATATGAGTTTTGGGGGGCTCTTATTTTGTAAAACAACATCAGAATGTCCTGAAACATTGTAGTTGACACCTTGAGAAGGTGTACTCTCCAGCTGAGGTGGAATTGGTCTGTGGAAGCTAGGACTTTTATTTTTATAATTTTCTGAATGTATGGACAAAACAGCGTATATATGAGTTTTGGGGGGCTCTTATTTTGTAAAACAACATCAGAATGTCCTGAAACATTGTAGTTGACACCTTGAGAAGGTGTACTCTCCAGCTGAGGTGGAATTGGTCTGTGGAAGCTAGGACTTTTATTTTTATGATTTTCTGAATGTATGGACAAAACAGAGTATATATGAGTTTTGGGGGGCTCTTATTTTGTAAAACAACATCAGAATGTCCTGAAACATTGTAGTTGACACCTTGAGAAGGTGTACTCTCCAGCAGAGGTGGAATTTGTCTGTGGAAGCTAGGACTTTTATTGTTATGATTTTCTGAATGTATGGACAAAACAGAGTATATATGAGTTTTGAGGGGCTCTTATTATGGAAAACAACATCAGAATGTCCTGAAACATTGTATTTGACACCTTGAGAAGGTGTACTCTCCATTAGGGATGCAGCGATTACCGGATTTCACAATTAACCGCGCTTTAAAACGTCACGGTTAATTAATCGTAAAGACTATGCTACACCGAGTGTTCTGCAAAGTACGGAACTTTTGCACCTAACACAAAACGAAAACAAAGTTACACCAGCGGTGCACCAGCTTAAAGTGCCGTGCTCGTCAACCACAATGGCAGAGGGACTAAGCAGCGACGCTCTATTTCCACCGAAAAAACACCTTAAGTGCGTGTTCACATATCGCGTCTTTTGCGCGCTCAAGTTCGTTATTTCAAATGTAGGCGCGCGGTATGCGCGCTCATAATGGAAGCGACGCGCTCGTTTTTTCCAAGCGCGTCCGCGCCGCATCTAGATAAAAACATCTCTACTTTTCAGAATGCCGCAAGCGCACCGTAGGTCACGTGACAAGAACCAACAGAGCAACGACAGACGCCTCCGGAGCGCAACCGCCCTAGCGCTTTGGAAAAAGGAGAACGCGGCGTGCAACTTTCAGCTTTCAGTGCAACGTAAAAAAAACAACAACAAAAAACAGCGGAATGTTTTGGTTACGCAAGTCTGTGGAAAACCGAATGTGACGTGCTCTCAAGAGTTTCAGTCAGTGAACATTTAACTTAATATCCTATTGCTTTCTCCTGTCTGTGTTGAGTAAATGTTAGGCTTTGTAGTTTTAATATGCCCGGTGTAAAACACTAACATAAGATCATTCTAGGACTACCAATTAACTGCATTTCAGTTATTAATAACACTGCATGAGAGATGTTCTCAGTTTCTTTCTATAATTTTTACTTAAACTTCAAACAAACAAACCAAAATAATGAGATTATAATAGATGATTTTCTAAAGGCACATGTAAAATTTGGATTAATAATTAAAAAGAGAGTATTAAAATAAGTACAATAATATTGGTGGATAACATTTGGACTATATTTGTTTTCTTTTAAAAGAAATACATAGGCCTAATATTTAGCTTGCATTTAATTCAATAGAGCCAGCCAAATACTTTGTTTATTCTTATTTTCATTGGGATTTATATTCCCTTTATTTATGTTTTTAAGTCAAATACCAACAAGATATTGTTTTCATGTTATCAAGTTTTCTACCTCAGGTTGAACATAAATTTAGAACAAACTAAAAACTTAATAATTTTGTGATCTATTTCAATCAGAGTCCTGCAGCCTTTGACTTAATTTGTTATTTTTAAAAGAAAAATGCTGGATGTTTACAAAGCACTTCTCTTTAATTCCAAAGGAAGAGATTGATTATTGTTTGCCATTTTATAATTTTGTACTGTGTTGTGGCAGCAATAAATAACACATTAAAATCTAGTGTTGAGTGTTCATGTGATATTATACATTAGTAGTGTTGTGAAATTAATTGATGCATAATAATTAATCGTGATAATCGTTAAACCGTGATTATTTCTCAGACAATAATCGTACTTAGAAAATCTGTATTTACTTTTATTTTTATGATTTTCTGAATGTATGGACAAAACAGGTAATATATTAGTTTTGTGGGGCTCTTATTTTGTAAAACAACATCAGAATGTCCTGAAACATTGTAGTTGACACCTTGAGAAGGTGTACTCTCCAGGTGAGGTGGAATTGGTCTGTGGAAGCTAGGACTTTTATTTTTATAATTTTCTGAATGTATGGACAAAACAGCGTGTATATGAGGTTTGGGGGGCTCTTATTTTGTAAAACAACATCAGAATGTCCTGAAACTTTGCATGGGTCACTGTGAGAATGTGTACTCTACAGCTGAGGTGGAATTGGTCTGTGGATAAAAAAAAATGAATAAAAAAAAAATTTGCATTTATAGACACAACAGCATATTTATGATTTTATGAGAGATAGATAGATAGATAGATAGATAGATAGATAGATAGATAGATAGATAGATAGATAGATAGATAGATAGATAGATAGATAGATAGATAGATAGATAGATAGATAGATAGATAGATAGATAATTATATATATATATATAATAATATAGATATATAATTATATAGATATATAGATAGATAGATAGATAGATAGATAGATAGATAGATAGATAGATAGATAGATAGATAGATAGATAGTGTTACGTCCTGAGGACGTATTTTATAAAGTGTTTTTGATGTGTATTTTACTTTGTTAGATTGTTGTGTTTGTTATCCTCTGTCAGTCTCTCCCTCACTCTGATTGCCTTGCAGCTAATTAACCACACCTGAGGCTCGTAAGGAGAGTTGCAGAGCTACACTATAAGAGAGCAGAGTGAACACTGCTTGAGGAGGTTCACTTCTCCCCTGCACCAGACTTGTGTGTTGCTGAGTGTGAAACTGGTGTGTTGTCTCTGTGTGGTACAGTTGAGCTTGTTTTTGGTGTGCTTTGTGTGATAAAGCAATCTCTTTTTTTTTTCTTCTTAACAAACTTTGTTTGGTAACTAAAAGGTATTGTATAGCAACTTTTTGTTTGTTTTGGAAAGCAGTAGGGAGATTGAGTCACCACCTTTTTCTTTTTATATATTAATCCTTGTTTTTGGTTAGTCAGGGAGTGGAGGGAAGCATATGTTGTTTATTTATTTTCTTTTACATGTGTAGGGCATTTAGTTTTCCTTCCAATAGTAAGCTTCCTCTTTTGTTTGTTGTTTTGGTCTGACCTTCTCCTGAAGAATGAAAGCTTCCATTTTCTTTGTTTAAATGCAATAAATCATTTTACGTTTGCATCAAGTGTTGGCTCACATTTCTGGGGCAGAGGACTGAAGGGAACCCTCCACGTTTACGTTCTTTTCTATTTATTTAAGTTTGTTACCCTCTCCCAACCCTAGACTGGGAGTAGATCGTAACAATAGATAGATAGATAGATAGATAGATAGATAGATAGATAGATAGATAGATAGATAGATAGATAGATAGATAGATAGAAATAGGTAGATAAATAGATAAATAATTAGAGATGTATAGATAGATAATAATTTAGATAGACAGACGACCGGACAGACAGACAGACAGACAGACAGACAGAATGAATGTGAAATAGCCTTCGCCGGAAGATCAATGTTTTCAGTTCAGATGCAGGTTGACGGTCTTACTGTAATAGCTAATGTATACGCGCACCACAAAATATAGGGGTGGCTAGTTTGACCGCTCATTTTGAGCTGGAGGCTGGCTTGACTGCAGTCCATTTTGAGAGACAGAATGTTTGAGGGAATTCCCCGCATTATAAGTGGGAGACCTGCAGGAATGATTAGAATAATGCGTAATACTCGCAATCCCGTGCTGAAATTCGAGCCTTGCTGTATCGATACTTACGCGCATCGTCAGGAGTTCATGACTATGTATCGTCGTATCAATATTCTGAGCACAGCCCTAATAGACATCATTGTTGTTATAGTATTATTTGTATGCTATTACACTATTTACAAATATGTTAAATTATCTTTTAAAGTGAGCTTTTCAGTATCTAATCAATTCCCTTATAAAACCTGTTCTACAATTTTTTCTCATGTTTCACCGGATAAGTAACATTCCCTGCTGGGGGGGAAATAGCCTATGTTGATATGCTGGTCTTAACAAATGCTAGTAGAACAATAAGCTCCCAAAAATCCTCTAAACCAGTAGCAAATCATTTTGAAGCTGATTTAAGATGTTTTCTCAGCAGGGAATGAACAGAATTTCCCAATAGATGCAAAGGCATGAATGTGTACAGTGCAGTTTGCATGTGGGTCTATGGATCTGTCATAAGCTTACAACATTAATCACAAATGAAACCATTATAAGCGTGTGTGTGTGTGTGTGCAGACGTGGGATAAAGGGCTGGCAGTGACGGTGCGGGCCTGGGCGAGAGTCTGTGTCTTTAAACATAACATTCACCTTAAGGATGTGAGAAAGATGCACCCTACGTTCACTTCTGTGGGTGAAAACATCTGGGTTGGATATCCTTACACCCAATTCACAGTGAAATCTGCAGTTAAGTCATGGGTGGACGAGGTCCAAGATTACAATTACACTCAGAACCAGTGCTCAAAAGTGTGCGGCTACTACAATCAGGTACACACACTACACTACACACTCAAAGATCAACCAAACAGTCATGTGTTCAAACATAAGTGAATAAGGCCTCGCTATATCACTTGTTTTCTGCATGTAAAGGTTGTTCTCTTACGAGAGTATCTCTCGTACTGCGTAATATCTTACGCTATGGGGAAAACCTCTTTTCCACGAGATATTGAAGCCAAAAATTATCCTTAATTTTGATTTAATGTAAAACGCTGTGCAGCAGCATGCAGACATAGGCAAGACGGCTCGCGCGCCTATTGGCTGCCCTGCGGCAACACCAGCAGCCTATCGAGAGAGGCCCTGCGGGACGTGATACCCAACGGGGGCGCTTTGCACCCATTTCGTCACGTCCCGCCAGAATAGGCGTGGCCTTGGCCTATAAATACACTCGACAGGCTGATACAAACTGATTTTCATCTCTTCAGCGAAGCACTACTGCATCGCTGGATCCGGAGTGAGAAGCCGCGCCGTCTGAGTGCAAGCCTACAGCGGGACGTGCCTTCGAGTCTGAAGCCGCTGGCCTTCACCTCGCCGCCTTCAGCCGCCGTACCTGCAACGCTTTCCGCTGTTGATATTCTTTTTTCACTGCTAGTGTGTGTTCGCCGCTGCGACTCACACTCTCTCTATTAATTCTAAAAGAGCTAGCGTCTTTTTAAAGATGCAAAAATCCTGCGGCTCGTGCCGAGCCACACTCAGCGACGGGGACCGCCAAGTCATCTGCGTTTCCTGCCTGGGTGAGGATCATGCGGCTCTTGCTCTCGTCGACGGCGGATGCATCCTTCTCAAGAGCCTGCACTTCAGCCCGCTGTTACGCCGCACCGTAAAAAGCGCCGTGCTCAGCGCGCTCCCGAGCCTTCTCCTGCCCGCCAAAGCTCGCCGGTTCGCCCGCATCGCTCGAGTCGCTCACCGACGGACAGCGGCCGCCATCTGCCACTGCTTCCGCCATTGAGATCGACGAAATAGCCGAGGCCTGTTCTATCCTGGCGTCGGACAGTGAGGATTGGGCGAGCTCTGTGGACCGCCCCCCGCTGTTCGCGAGCCTTCTGGAAGAAGGGTTGGCAATGGCATTGAGTCAGATTTGATGCGTCTGCTCTCTCAAGCCGTCGAAAACCTCGGCCTCGACTGGGAGGCGCCCGCGCAGCCCCCGCACAACCGACTGGATGGATGCTTCCTCAAGAAGGACCACGCCCCATCACAGTCCAGACCCACGCCTTTTCTTCCTGAGCTTCACGAAGAAGTCGCGAGGTCCTGGAACGCCCCCTTCTCGGCGAGGATGCGTACCTCTGTCTCTGCTGCATTCTCCACTGTGGACGGTGCGAAAGATAGAGGGTACCTTTCTCTTCCTCCTGTGGAAGCAGTGGTAGCAACACATCTCTCCCCGCCCTCTGCTGGACGGCGAGCACAGACGGTGTTGCCATCTAAAGCCTGCCGAGTGACGTCAGCCATGCACGGTCGCGCTTACACCGCCGCCGGGCAAGCTGTGTCGGCGCTACACACAATGGCCATCCAGCAGATCTTCCAGGCCGACCTTCTCCGAAAAATGGACGAGGAAGGCGCGGGATCGATCAGCGTTGCGGATTTAAGGAGCGCTACAGACCTGGCTCTACGCGCCGCTAAATCTGCTGCACAGGCCGTTGGGCGGAACATGGCCTCTCTCACCGTGGCTGAGAGACATTTGTGGTTAACGCCACAAATGGACGAGGAAGGCGCGGGATCGATCAGCGTTGCGGATGTGCCGCAGCCAGAGCCCGGATCGCATTCTACCTCTAGCTATTCACGCAAATGCGTGGGCAAAGCTTCCCGGGGTATCAGAATGGGTGTTGAACACTATAAAGAGAGGCTATTCGCTACAGTTCGCTCAACGTCCCCGCCGTTACACGGCGCGTGTCGAAACCACGGTAAACAAAGAAGTATCTCATCTACTTCGAGCGGAAATAGCGAAACTGCTGAGCAAAGGGGCCATAGAACCTTTATCTCAGACTCAGAGCGAAGGGGGGCTATACCATAGATATTTTCTGGTACCCAAAAAAGACGGGGGTCTCAGACCCATTCTAGATCTGCGGCAATTGAACAAAGCACTTTTGAAGCGCCAGTTCACCAGGAAAATCCTCGCGCAAGTTCGCCAGGGAGACTGGTTCATGTCAATGGATCTGAAAGACGCCTATTTCCAAATACAGATTGCGTCACGTCACAGGCGATTCTTGAGATTCGCCTTCGAGGGCCAGGCATATCAATACACAGTCCTACCGTTCGGCCTGTCCCTAGCACCCCGTACATTTACGAAGTGCATGGACGCGGCTCTCGCACCCCTGAGACTTCAGGGCATGCGAGTTTTGAACTACTTGGACGATTGGCTAATTCTAGCTCGATCACACTCAGAGCGCATAGAACACAGGACCACATTACTCGAGCATCTCGAGAGGCTGGGTCTTACAGTCAATTGGGCGAAGAGTTCGCTGTTTCCCAGCCAGAAAATTTCTTTTCTGGGAACAGTGCTGGACTCGCTGTCTATGACAGCACGTCTGTCGCCGGAGCGCGGACTGGACATTCAGCGCGCCGCAAAATTCTTCCGCCGCGCCTCTATAGTCCCGCTTAAAAGGTTTCAGAAAATGCTGGGTCTCATGGCCTCAGCATCTTCGGTACTTCAGCTGGGCCTGCTTCGCATGCGCCCACTGCAATTATGGCTGAAAGCGCGAGTTCCACCCCGGGCGTAAACCCCTGGTCTGTTTCGCCTTAGGGTCGACATGAAATGCGTTTCGGCTCTGGAACCGTGGAAAATAGCCGACTGGTATCAGTCAGGCGTGAGTCTGGGGACTCCCTCGAGTGTGACGGTGGTGTCTACGGACGCCTCCACCTCGGGATGGGGAGCACTGCTCGAGGGCAGACCGTTCTTTGGCCAGTGGTCGGAACGGGAAAAGCTTCTACACATAAACTGTCTGGAAATGCTGGCAGTCGACAACGCGCTACGGCGTTTTTGTCCCCAGATAAAAGGCCACCACGTCCTAGTCCGGTCGGACAACATGTCAGTGGCGGCATACATAAATCGCCAAGGTGGCGTCAGGTCCCGAAACCTTTACAGGCTGTCATTACGGTGATTATGCACTATAATCCCGGGCTACTGCCCTTGGGACTTTGGTGTCGGATCCCAGTACACACGGCGTGTTGCATTGTGCTCCCCATAGCGTAAGATATTACGCAGTACGAGAGATACTCTCGTAAGAGAACGTACTCGGTTACTAACGTAACCTCGGTTCTCTCTAGAGAGGAAACGAGTACTGCGTATCTTGCCGTGCATACAACAGCGCTAGCTCGCTTCAGTGATGAAAACCAGTTTGTATCAGCCTGTCGAGTGTATTTATAGGCCAAGGCCACGCCTATTCTGGCGGGACGTGACGAAATGGGCGCGAAGCGCCCCCATTGGGTATCACGTCCCACAGGGCCTCTCTCGATAGGCTGTTGCCGCAGGGTATGGCGTTATTATCCTGTCAGATGTCGAGAGCGCATTATTGTAGCGCGAAAGTACATTATTATTATGCGCGAGCGTGAATCTCTCTGCTCGCGCGCGGAATATGATATGCCGAGCGCGAATCTCTCTGCTCGCGCGCGAGAACTGGGCGCACGCTCTCAGATACACTTCTCTTGTAAGAATTCTCTCTCTGGGCTGAGTGGGCTGAGTGAGCTCGCTGCCTCGCTCAGAGAATATGCCTGCACTTAAAAACGTGTTCAGTGCAATCGCGAATCGCTCCTCTTCCCCAGCTAACAATTTTAGGTTATAAGAACGTTTTCATAACGTTCCCATTAAGTTATAAAAACGTTATTTCTGAATGTTCTAGGGAATTTCAAAAAGTCCCGTTTTTTAGACGTTGTATTAACGTGATTTCTTGGTTATAAGAACGTTCAATTCTCCCGTTATGTAAACGTTGTATTAATGTTATTTCCTGGTTATAATAACGTTAGAACGTTCAATTCTCCCTTTATATAAACGTTGTATTAACGTTCTTGCTTGGTTATAAGAACGTTATTCAAACGTTCAATTCTCCCATTATATAAACGTTCTCTTAATGTTTTTCTAAGATAATGAAAAACGTTTCATTCAATAAAAAACATTAAGAAATGTTTTAATAATTATTAAAACCTTTCTTAATGTTTTTAATATAACAAGGTAGCCTATATAATAGGCCTAGCCTATATGAAGAACCTAAAACAAGAACTTTCAGATTTTAAAATTAAGACAATTTTTTTTAAAAAAAGACCCATGAATCATGTCTATAATATGTGTAATGTAGTCCACTGAAGTCGAGTTGAATTGAACCCAAGTATAGTTTATTCCAATAAACCGATTTGGGTTGAAGTGACAATATGAAATTAACATGAACATAAACTTGGACTAAACATAGAATCACCAACAATGGTACAGGGAACAAAGCTAGACAAGAGACAATGGGAACACAAGGACAAGGATAATGACCAAAAACAACCAATGACATTCACAAGTTAAAGTTAATTTAATTTATATAGCTCATTTTTACAACAATTTCCAAGTTTATGTTCATGTTAATTTCATATGGTCACTTCAACCCAAATCGGTTTATTGGAATAAACTATAGGCCTACTTGGGTTCAATTCAACTCGACTTCAGTGGACTACATTACACATATTATAGACATGATTCATGGGTCTTTTTTTTTTTTAAATTTTTGTCTTAATTTTAAAATCTGAAAGTTCTTGTTTTAGGTTCTTCATATAGGCTAGGCCTATTATATTGTTATATAAAAAACATTAAGACAGGTTTTAATAATTATTAAAACATTTCTTAATGTTTTTTTATTGGATGAAACGTTTTTCATTATCTTAGAAAAACATTAAGAGAACGTTTATATAATGGGAGAATTGAACGTTTGAATAACGTTCTTATAACCAAGCAAGAACGTTAATACATACAACGTTTATACAAAGGGAGAATTGAACGTTCTAACGTTATTATAACCAGGAAATAACATTAATACAACGTTTACATAACGGGAGAATTGAACGTTCTTATAACCAAGAAATAACGTTAATAAAACGTCTAAAAAACGGGACTTTTTGAAATTCCCTAGAACATTCAGAAATAACGTTTTTATAACTTAATGGGAACGTTATGAAAACGTTCTTATAACCTACAATTGTTAGCTGGGGAAGAGGAGCGATTCGCGATTGCACTGAACACGTTTTTAAGTGCAGGCATATTCTCTGAGCGAGGCAGCGAGCTCACTCAGCCCAGAGAGAGAATTCTTACAAGAGAAGTGTATCTGAGAGCGCGCGCCCAGTTCCCGCGCGCGAGCAGAGAGATTCACGCTCGGCATATCATATTCCGCGCGCGAGCAGAGAGATTCGCGCTCGGCATATCATATTCCGCGCGCGAGCAGAGAGATTCACGCTCGGCATATCATATTCCGCGCGCGAGCAGAGAGATTCACGCTCGCGCATTATATTAATGTACTTTCGCGCTACAATAATGCGCTCTCGACATTTGCCAGGATAATAACGCCATAGCAGGGCAGCCAATGGGCGCGCGAGCCGTCTTGCCTATGTCTGCATGCTGCTGCACAGCGTTTTACATTAAATCAAAATTAAGGATAATTTTTGGCTTCAATATCTCGTGGAAAAGAGGTTTCCCCCTATAGCGTAAGATATCACGCAGTACTGGTTCCCTCTCTAGAGAGAACCGAGGTTACGTTAGTAACCGAGTACGTTTGGGCAGACACGTACAAGGTTGGTTGTGCCGCGCAGGCCTGTCCAAACGGTGTGGTTTCTTTCTCAACAAGGCCAGGAATCATATTTGTGTGCAACTATGCAACAGCGTAAGTATGAAAACCACGTTGGCAGGGGTGGCGAATTGTGAACGGTGCATTTTATGTAAAGCAGGATAATGCATGTTTTCGTACTGTTTGCACAAAATAAAATTGTTTTCAACAGAGGAAATTATCCAGTTGCTCCATACAGAGAAGGGTCACCGTGCAGTGGATGTGGTCAGGACACGTGTGAAAACAAACTCTGTCGTAAGTGTCAGTAATAAATATACTCATCCTGTCCAACAACTGCTTTACTTCACATCTCTCTCGTTCTTTCACAGGAAACTCATCCCGCGATGCCCTGCAGAGTAAGACAAGCCCTGATCTCTCAATCTGAATACACAGAAAACATGTTCACTTCACACACACAATTATAAATGTCTGACTGTCATCGCAATACAGCAAGTTTCTGTCTGTGCACAAATGCTTTTGATGGCGGAAGCTGATTATGTGGCATTAAACCATAAAAAACTACACAAGATTTCATAAATATGCATTAAATAGGATGAATATACACTCTTAAAAATAAAGAATCCATGGGTGTTTACATGAAGAACCTTTATTTGACCTTTGAGAGAATAAAAACTAATATTTGGAGACACTAAAACTAGACTGTAATTTCATTTACAGTACATTTCGGGTTTACAATTCTGGTTCACTAATAAAAACTAACTATTTTTATGGTAGAGATGCCAAACTCATAAATCATGACATTAAAACCTTCATCCATTGCATTTACTCAAGTTAACCTGGTGAAAACCGGTGTTCAAATGATGAGGAGGAAGTGGTTTGACCCACAATGCAGTGTGGTATACAACTGATGTGAGGTTTTGACTTGTTAGTTTGATCTAAAAGATTTCTCATAAGCTCTTTGAAAAAGCAGAAGTGAGTAAAAATAGTTCAGCATTACAAGTTAGGGCGATGTTCACATCACTAACAGGAAACTCTTCTCAGTCGTCAGTCAAACTCAGGGATGAGTGACTTTATTCAAACTCTGATCTCTGTCACCGTTCTGCTTAAAGTGGTTTCCAGCGAGCCCTTCTTCGATATCACGGATCCAGCATTTGTTGAGGAATGTGTGAGAGAACACAACATCCACCGCACAAACGTGACTCCACCGGCCAGCAACATGCGCTACATGGTAAATATGAGATGTTTATGATGTCTCTGATCAGTCCAGATGCATAAACTGCTTAGACTACAAGTCAGTCATTGTATTTTTCTCTTCAAGACTGGTCCAAACTTTTTAAAGTCAGTTGCATAAAATGGTAGTTTGGTCTGAATTGAAATGGAAAATTAAGGCTGATTACCTCTAGTCTAACTGCTAGTATTTTCACTTTTAGTTTCAAACTTTGAACTATAAAATAAAATATAAACTACAATAGACATCATTGTTGTTATAGTATTATTTGTATGCTATTACAGTATTTATAAATATGTTAAATTATTTTTTAAAGTGAGCTTTTCAGTATCTAATCAATTCCTCATAAAACCTGTTCTACGTTTTTTCTCATGTTTCACCGGATAAGTAACATTCCCTGCTGGGGGGGAAATAGCCTATGTTGATATGCTGGTCTTAACAAATGCTTTAATAGTAGAACAATAAGCTCCCAAAAATCCTCTAAACCAGTAGCAAATCATTTTGAAGCTGATTTAAGATGTTTTCTCAGCAGGGAATGAACAGAATTTCCCAATAGATGCAAAGGCATGAATCTGTACAGTGCAGTTTGCATGTGGGTCTACGGATCTGTTATAAGATTACAACATTAATCACAAATGAAGCCATAATAAGCGTGTGTGTGTGTGTGTGTGTGTGTGTGTGTGTGTGTGTGTGTGTGTGTAGACGTGGGATAAAGGGCTGGCGGTGACGGCGTGGGCCTGGGCGAGAGTCTGTGTCTTTAAACATAACATTCACCTTAAGGATGTGAGAAAGATGCATCCTACGTTCACTTCTGTGGGTGAAAACATCTGGGTTGGATATCCTTACACCCAATTCACAGTGAAATCTGCAGTTAAGTCATGGGTGGACGAGGTCCAAGATTACAATTACACTCAGAACCAGTGCTCAAAAGTGTGCGGCCACTACACACAGGTACACACACTACACTACACACTCAAAGCTCAACCAAACACTCATGTGTTCAAACATAAGTGAATAAGCCCTCTCTGTATCGCTTGTTTTCTGCACGTAAAGGTTGTTTGGGCAGACACGTACAAGGTTGGTTGTGCCGCGCAGGCCTGTCCAAACGGTGTGGTTTCTTTCTCAACAAGGCCAGGAATCATATTTGTGTGCAACTATGCAACAGCGTAAGTATGAAAACCACATTTGCAGGGGTGGCGAATTGTGAACGGTGCATTTTATGTAAAGCAGGATAATGCATGTGTTCGTACTGTTTGCACAAAATAAAATTGTTTTCAACAGAGGAAATTATCCAGTTGCTCCATACAGAGAAGGGTCACCGTGCAGTGGATGTGGTCAGGACACGTGTGAAAACAAACTCTGTCGTAAGTGTCAGTAATAAATATACTCATCCTGTCCAACAACCGCTTTACTTCACATCTCTCTCGTTCTTTCACAGGAAACTCATCCCGCGATGCCCTGCAGAGTAAGACAAGCCCTGATCTCTCAATCTGAATACACAGAAAACATCTGTTCACTTCACACACAATTATAAATGTCTGACTGTCATCGCAATACAGCAAGTTTCTGTCTGTGCACAAATGCTTTTGATGGCGGAAGCTGATTATGTGGCATTAAACCAAGATTTCATAAATATGCATTAAATAGGATGAATATACACTAATCCATGGGTGTTTCCATGAAGAACCTTTATTTGACCTCTGAGAGAATAAAAACGAATATTTGGAGACACTAAAACTAGACTATAAATCATATTTCCGATGTTTATGCTTTTACAAAAATTTAAATTTCTTGTTATTTCTGTTTACAATTCTGGTTCATTAACAAAATCTTGGTTCTGAAGCAAAATTAGTTGAGAAACACTGCAAATGCAACGGCTTTCAGACATTTGTAAGAGCGACTGGAGTGTTTTGAGCGGGTTCTGATTATCTTTTCAACATATCCTGCTATTAAAATCCCCTAATCTATGTGTGTTTGTGTAGGTTATCAGTGGACTCCTGACTGGGACCCAGCGCTGTCCTCCTGCGGCTCCTTCTGCCTGTCAGTTGTGATTATCAGACTCATATCTGTCCCGCTCATGTTTGCCTGTGTTTACTACCTGAATCGCCATCATAACCTGTTTGTATATGAGTGAATCAGCTTGAACTCAACTGCAAAAACTGAAAGTTCACATTCAGACAATGCCACATTTCCACTGGGACTGGGAGGAACATGAACTATTTGATGCACATTTAATGCAATTACATTAAAAGAGTAATTAAGAAGAAAATTATGCATTTTTATTACGCATTTTTTTTGCATTGACATTTTCATATCAATTGAGCGCATTTACCCCACAAATTCTCATTTCTGCAATGCAAAAAAATCTCATTCTCATGAACTGTCAAGTATCTGTAGATCACAGTATTTTAAACACTTTACAATAAGGATCCGTTCACTATCAATACATTAGGTATAATGAACTAAAAATGAAATACTTTCATAGCATTTATTAATCTAGATTCATTTTAAATTATATATACTACCCTTTAATATTTTTTATATTTAATACTAACATTTAATATTTCAATTTTTTTTATTAACAATAAATTAACAATGGACACACTGCAAAAAAAACAAGAAAAAATATCTGTCAGTTGGGTCATTACAATAGACTTAATTCAAAGGGAAAACAAGATGATTTTTCTTAGCCTATAAGCAAAAACTCAATATTGATAATTATTTCCAATTGCTTGTTTTCTCAAGTCATTTTGCTTCTCAAATAAACATATCTTAAATAAAGAATGTGTAGATATGACTCATGTTTGCCTGTGTTAATTGCCTGAATTGCCATCATATCCTGTTTGTGAAGCTTCACATTTCTATTTGAAAAACTATTTAACACAAAACTATTTGAAGCAAATTTTAGGCAAAGAATAATAAGAAAAAATGATGCATTAATTTAAGTGATTATTTTTGTGATTATACTGACATTTTCATAACAATTAAGCACATTTACAATGTTCTTTTTCTGCAATTACAAATTCTAATTTCTGCAATGCAAAATCTCATTCTAATGAACTTTCAAGTATCTGTAGATCACAGTAATATTTAATGGGTTTGATTCGGGCTGAAATGTGACCTGGACATGTTTTTCATCAAATAGTCCATCTAGTCCCTTCAGTTCAAATGAGTAAGACAGATATATGACAAAAATATCATTCGATTTATTGCCATATATCAGAGGAATTACTGAACTACATGTATATAAAAAAAAAAATATGAAAAAAAAAATGTTTATGCATTAGCATTCTGGGTAGCAAAAAAAAGATGAACATACAGAGGTACTTTGCTCATGACGAACAGCACGAGGGCAGAAGCATCACAAATTCAGCTGTTACAAAAGACGATGTCGATTTATAGATCATCTATAGCCTTTGAATGAGCACACTGTATATACTATTATTATACCTAAAGTATGTAACACGATCAATGAGCATCTGTCGTCTGCCTCAAACAGAAGCAGCGTTTAATAGTTTCTGACTCTACAGGACAACACATGCTGATTGTTCATATGGTCTACAGTTTTGTGTTTGTGTCTCTTATTCCTCATCTCCTACAAGCCAAAATCTAAAACATGATTGTGACATTGAGGTTTTATATTGACGAAGCATGAAACCAAACATCTTTTATATAAACACAATATATCCAGTGATGGTCTGAGTGTGTTTCTACAGGACCAGAGTTCGGATCGACCGACGCGAGTTAGCTTTTGAGTTTCTTCCGCTTGCCGTCTTTCACCGAAGGCGTCTCGGGGTTTACAGGAGGAGCTCCAAGCTTTTTACTTTTTGCTTTCTTCACTTTTTCTTTAATGGCTTGAATATCAATTTTGTTTTCTGTGGGTGCTATAAAGAAGAGAATAATAAATATTATATCATGAGTTCACATGCTTATTCATTTGAATTATTTACACAATATAAAGTCATATTACCAGGAATGTTACTAACCAATATTACTAGTTTTCTGACCAAGATCACATTCAGTACATGCAGTTAACTCTCAATAAATGCACAAGCTAAACATATTATATTTACATATTAGTTTATTTGATATATTTTGATGATTTAACCTTTTTTTTTATCATTTATTATTATGAATTATAATTTAATTTATAATTACTTTTATTATTATTATTATTATTACATTTTTTATACGATATGAGATGCCATCCTAGACCAGGGTTATTATCGTTAACTAAAACTAATCAAATCATTTCTGTTAATTAAATAAAATGTAATAATGATATCATTATACAACATGAGATGCACTTCTGGACCAGGGTTATTATCGTTAACTATTAAAAACATGTATGTTAATTGAAATGAAGCTGGTATATACTTTGTATATACATATATATATATATATATATATATACTTTTTTTTTTTTTTTTTTTTTAGGTTTAATTTATTTTTATTTCAGTGTTAGTTTATTTATTTCCAGTATATCCAGTATATAGTTTTTATTTATTTCCAGTTAATACTTTTATTTCAGTTTATTGGCAACACTTCTAATTTTTGTTTAGTTGGAAAAACTTATACTAAACAAAAATCAGAAATGTTGCCAATAAACCGAGATAAAATTACTAACTGGAAATAAAACTAAAACAAACTAAAACTTAAATAAAAATAAATTAAAAACCTAAAAAGCAATATTAAAAAAAAATTAAAATGTTTAAATGGCAAAAGCTCATTTTATTTTATATCTCAGCTACTAAAATCAACATGAAAAAATATCTATTTTAAAATATTAATAAAAACTTAAATAAAACTGTTATGTGGTGAGTGAAGCCGCTTCACAGATTCAAAAACATTCCACTTATGATTTCATGACTTATCACTGTCGCATGTGTCTCAGTGTATTCTGCATCGTGCAGTATTTGCTGACAGCGGGTTCTGCCGTACCTGGTTTGGTCTTCTTCACGGCGGGCTTCTCTTTAGGGGGAATGAAATCCTTCTGCCGCTGCTCTTGTCTCTTGGATAAAGCTTCAGCCTGTTTCACCTTCAGTTCAAGAAAACAACAAGCGGTTACGAGTGAACTAGTTCCAATCACTCCCTGCATCTGTGCAAACACTCATAAAAACATCAAACCTTAATCTCAGTCATCTTCTTGCGTCTCTTCTCGCTCTCTAGCAGGAAGAACTCGCCGGTCGCCAGTTGCTGATCAATCTGTGCAGAAGAATATTTCACTTAGGCAGAAAGCTCAAAAAAGAGCTTTTCATTTATTTATTGATTATTATATGTGCGAGGATGTCCACAAAAATACATTAATTCAACTAAAAACTCAACAAAAATATTTATTTAAAAATAAAGTATTTATAGATTTGATATTATATCAAAGAGTATATATAAATATATATAATTATAATATTGTTATTATTTAATAATATCAAGTATCAACTCGATCAATACTTTATTTTGCTAAACAGTTGTTCTCAGGTTCAAGTTGTTTGTTTCTATTTTTTTGATACCTGTCTGATTATTATTTTAATAATTATTATTCATTTCACATTGAATTGTGCAGATTGAATATGTAAAAAACACTAAAAGAAATGGTAACACTTCACAATACGGTTCCATTAGTTAATGTTAAGCCAATGCATTAACTAACAAGTAATATAGTATTAATTAATAACGTTATGTTTATTGTTAATTCATGTTAGCTCAGGTCCATTAAATAATATTAACAGATACAACTTCTGACTTTAATAATATATAAGTAAATAATGAAATTAACATTAAGATTAATAAAAGCTTTAGAAGTACTCTTCATGGTTAGTTCATGTTAACTAATGTTGCCAAGCAAATAAGCTATTAATTGGCTTAATTACATTTGTATCTTTTATCATATTGCTGTTGTCACCATGTCCAAAATTAAAACAAATGATTGTTTATGATGATGATTTCATGTTTATGCAGGTGTTTGTGTGTAAAAACACCCTGTACTCGTGGTAAAACCCTCGAGTGTCTTATTGCTACCGTATCACATGATTCCTGTCGGGAAGTGTCGCTCGTACCTTGCTCTCGGGCTGAGGCGGGGGGAACGGCGTGTACTCCTTCTTCTTGATCGTCTTCTTCTTCGGCTGCTTGCGTTTGGAGAGACTCTTATGCCGGAAGTTGGGCAGGAATCTCTCCCAGTTCTGAGTGCGCAGATCCGGGTCGCTCGCCAGCTCCCGCTTGATCATTAATGTCTGGAGAGGATTGAATCACAAATGCACTTACTGTTAGAGTCACTCATGACGGCAGTAACACCTTTTTAATTTACAGACCATCCTCCTGACATGGTTTACAACTAGAGCTGCACGATTAATCATGAAAAGATCTTGATTCAAACACCCAAGTGATCTTACTCCTAAATAACAACGATTCAGCAATAAGTCTATTAAACCTTTAAACAAGTACGATCGCACTGATTCAGATCTGCATTGGCGGAGAGAGCAGTTGATGAGACAGCTTCACAAACAGTCTTTTCAACCACACATTATTGTTATTTCTGTGTTACAATCATTCAAATTATCACTAGTATAAAAGTTTATAGTTAAGAATATAAACACTGATGTCTGCGGTAGTGATCAAAACAGAGTAAATCACCTTTTGAAAGTAACAATGCTTTAAATAAAAATTCTATTAATTACATCATTACACCAGTAGGTGGCGACACGTGACTGTTAAAAAGTTTATTTGTCATTGAATCATTTATTCAAGAGATTCGTTCAAAAACGTTGATTCATCCAGTAATGAAAGTCTTTGAGTGAGTCATTGAATAATTCATTCGAGCTGATTAAAAAAATTATTAAATCAAATCAATTAAACATTTTGACAGAACCTCATGTAAATTACATTATTTTGTTTTGATTCTCATGGGAGAATCTTGATCTCTATTTAAAAAATAATTCATGATTCTCAATTTATCCAGAATCGTGCAGCTCTATTCACAACCAATGACAACTTTCTTTACACTAAATCTTATTTTATAATATTACACAGTCTTCTATGTACCTTTATGTTGTAAATGGGGTGAATGTTCTTCATTGTCTCAAGCACGACTTTCCGTACCTGCAGAAACAAGCGAGAAGCACAAACTGATTCATTTACATTCGTGTAATTATGACTGAACAAAAGTAGTGTGGTTAGTTTTCAGGGTGAACAGTTTTGAATGATTAAAATGAGGCCACTGAATGTCTCACCTCCTTCAAGCCATTGAACGGGCCGAGAGCCGACACTGTGTTGCCCTGAACCATCACGTAACAGTTGGTCAGAAGCTCTAGTGCCTGAAACAGAACAAACGCATGAGATTTGATCACATTTACTGTAACGTCGAAGAGACATGCAAAACATAAAGCTGCAAAAGCAATAAAACAACAACACAACAATCAAAAGAACATCTCTTAAAAGTAAAGAACAAAAGAGCAAAGAATATTAAAAAGAGGAATCTAAAGTCCACCAGAGAAAATGCAACTGTTTTTTAGCTTTCTAAATTAATTAAAAGAAAGAAATGTATTAAAAATGGCTATCAAAACTATTTGAGTGAAAACTTGAGTGAATTGGAAAATGTACATGAAATATTGCTAAGTTTAAATGAAAAACTAAATCACAGATTTTCAATGTGGTCTGAGACTTTTGGATCTCACTGTCTGGGGATTAAAAAATAATGACAAGTGAAGTGTAAAATGAACAAATGAAGGGAGACATTGCTGTAAAGTGAGCATTATCTTTGCTCACCTTCAGCGTGGAGCCCTTGGGGCCGATCAGTCTCTGGCGTCTCTTCACAAAGCGCTCTCTGTTTCGCACAAGAGTCCCAATTTTTATGATGTCACAAGCCATGTCGTCTTCAAGTATCCGTACAGCCTGAAATGAACAGGAAGGTTCAGCATAAGACTTTAGGCTAAATTTTATATATTAAGATTTTTTATATTTTTAAAAAGGCCTCTTATGCTCACCAAGGCTGCATTCATTTGTTCAAAAATTGTGAAATATTCCCATATAAAATAATTTTTTCTACTTGAATATATTTTAAAATGTAATTTATTAATTTGATCTAAGCTGAATTTTCAGCATCATTACTCCAGTCTTCAGTGTCACATGATCCTTCAGAAATCATTCTAATATGATGATTTGCTGCTTCATATTTTCATGATACATTTTTTTTTCATTTGGATTCTTTGATTAATAAAATACTTACAAGAACAGCATTTATTTGAAATAGAAATATTTTGTAACATTATAAATGTCTGTATCGACACTTTTGATCAACAATGATAATCTGTCCTTTTGCACAGAATTCACTGATTTTGCACACTAATTCAGATATATTATATATATATGTATGTATATATTAATAACATTAGAATGAAGGATCGTGTGACACTGAAGACTGGAATAATGGCTGATAAAAATTCAGCTTTGCATCACAGAAATAAATTATAATTTAAAATATATTAAGATAGAATACTATTATTTGAAATTGTAATAATATTTTGCAAATTACTGGGGGTTTTGTTCTGTATTTTTGATCAAATAAAGGCAGGCTTGATGAGCATAAGAGACTTCTTTCAAAAACATAAAAAATAGTAATGTTTCCAAACTGTTGACCGGTACGGAATAACTATATATAAAATCAGTGAATTACATCGCTTGTAAAGCAGTACAATGCATACCTGTTCAAACGGCACACTTCTGGCCAATAACTTGATGAGATCCCTTGCTCTGAGGATTGCATACGGGTCAAATGTTTTCTTTGTTGTGTGCACCGTCATACTGCCTTCAATCAGGTCCAGTGTGGCATTGATGAACTACAGAACAGCAGGAGATGTCAAAAGAAAATAGACAAACTAATTCAGTGAGCTTACAAGCATTTTTAAAACCAAATGAAGATTTTCCTGACACGCACCACATCTCCGAGCGCTTTCTGCACCAGCGGCCAGCACACTTTCAGGTACGCCTCCCTGTACTTGGGGAAAAGTGTGGCGAAGCTGCTCTCCTCCAGCAAACCTTTGGGGTTGTCCTCTCGGGTGAACTTGGGCTCTTTCCAGCCGTCTGGTACCATCAGCAGCTCGGTCTCATCCACTACGTTTCAGACAAAAGACCAGAGATTAATTAGTAAGTCATTAGGAATCTTACAGTAATCTGGGGATGTGTGTTTATTCCCCCAAATTTGCATGTAATATTATGTTCCACCTTGGAGAAGCTTGTAAATACCATTGTACACAAACATTAAAACACTTAGTACTGTAGTATATGTATTATACCACGGTATTAACATTAAATATCACACTGAGCCTGTACTAGTACACCTATAGAGCTGGAAAATCAACATTCAGAGATTTAAACACTACGTCACACCACCCTTAAAGTTTATTTACTTTTTCCTACTGACATCAGTTGTGTATTAGATAAATACAACCGAAGAGGTGGAAGACAACAAATGCACAATAACTGAATGTTTTGATGAAACAGTAATGAAATACGCACACTAACAAAGTACTACATCATTGTAGCTGCAAGAAAACCAGAACTTTAATTCTACACGAGCTGCAATCACACATAAACATGTCATTTAACTTCACTAATATGGAATTATAGGCGCGATGTCAACACGCACTGTTAGGATAATACTGTGTATAATTAACTGTTTCTAAGTGTAGTTGTACCTGTATTTTTGCTCTTTTTCTGTTTTTTATTTGTTGGCGTTTCACTCGTGCTTTCCGTGGGCGCCGCCATTGCTGCTGTTAGCAGTGACGTCAGACACTACGTCTGGTTGTCATGAGCACGAGGCAAACAGCGCGCGTACTGCCGCCTGGCGGTGTGGAGGAGTTATCATATACACAATTATTATTTAAAACCTGTTTACAATTATTATTTATTCCATTTCACAAAACTAGAAGTATATATTTGAATGTGTGATATATTTGAAAATTGATTAATCGCATCAAACATAAAAAAGTTTGTGATTATGTGTGTGTGTGTGTGTGTATAGCCATAGAGAGAGAGAGAGAGAGAGAGAGAGAGAGAGAGAGAGAGAGAGAGAGAGAGAGAGAGAGAGAGAGAGAGAGAGAGAGAGAGAGAGAGAGAGAGAGAGAGAGAGAGAGAGAGAGAGAGAGAGAGAGAGAGAGAGGCAGACACGCACACACACAAACATATAAATATAATAATATACACACAGTCACGCACACAAACAATGTTAGGTGCAATTAATCACAATTACTTTGACAGCACTATTTGTGTGAGTGTGTTTTCATTGACTATTATAATCATAAGACACAAGTTATGAATTGATTTCTTATGTATATGGTAGCCATACGCTAAGGTACTCAGGTTATATAAATATTTAAATCTAATTTTACTAATATCATTAAATCACTATTTACTATGAAATTTCATGTTATTTGAATGCTTTTTTAATAGTCCAAATCACCAACTCAACTTGTAGTATCCGACAAAGAACGGCTTGGGAATCGATGTGATTTAATTTTCTAAAGTACAGACAGTCTGCTTGTCATTACACACACACACACACACACACACAACAGAGTCCCAGTGCGCAGCATAATAAGAGTCACAAGTGCTCAAACTGAGGATGCATCAGTCGGTCCCGAGCGGGCAGGAGTGCAGAAGCGGGAGTAAGTATGCGGTCGTACAGGTGTGTGTTGTGTCTGTGTGTGCTGGCTTGTGTGTTGATCAGCACTGGATCCAGCACAGAGGAGCGGATGAAGCTGGTGGCTTTACTGCGCAGTGTGTCTCCAGCAGCACTGATCTCAGATCAGCCCCTCATCACGGACCAACAAGCTTCTGCTGGGCCCAAACTGCTCCTTAAAGACGGGACCATCCAGGGCCTGACACTGGACAAGTCTCATGTTTTTTATGGGATCCCGTTCGCCGATCCGCCTGTGGCAGCGTCCCGCTGGAAGGCACCACAGCCCGTCACACCGTGGAGAGGGGTGCGAGACGCCACCTATCCCAGAGCGCCGTGCATGCAGGCCTGCGTCGGACCCATCTCTGACGAGTGTCCCAAGAAGGTGAGCGGGACACGGCGACGGGCGGGACGTCACTGACTCTGGGGATTGTAAGATCAGCAAAAACATTTCAGCTGTTTGGGTCCATTAAAATCAAGAGCTTTTGCTATATTAAGCTATTTCTCTTGATTAAACACAGAATTAGGTTAAATGGGTTAATTAATAATATATACACAGAATAGATCTAAAAAATGTGTTGAAAAGCCCTGAAAATGTCAGATTCTGCATGTCAGATTTTTATTTATTAAAAT
The DNA here is from genome assembly GCF_029890125.1 of Rhinichthys klamathensis goyatoka. Lineage (NCBI taxonomy): Eukaryota > Metazoa > Chordata > Actinopteri > Cypriniformes > Leuciscidae > Rhinichthys > Rhinichthys klamathensis. The sequence continues at coordinate 3,284,353 of NW_026606579.1, forward strand.
GTTTGTTTTTCCATGAAATCTTTGGGTGAACTTAATTTTCACCCCAAAAACTGAAAGAAGAAATCAAATCTAAACCTTATATTTATTTTTTGAGTTACTTTTTGCATAAAGACAATTAAGGCTATTTTAGTACCATTTAGATTCACATTACATTTGGACATAATGACAATTAAAGCACATTTTCACACCAATATTCTTATTGATAAATTTCCCATTAAATTCAATGAATTGTATATATATATATATATATATATATATATATATAATTTTTTGCCTTACATTTATGTACATTACATTTCCATTAATTTCATTCAGCGATTTTTTTCATTAAATGACAAAATTGTTCTCATATATATATATATATATATATATATATATATATATATATATATATATATATACACTCACCGGCCACTTTATTAGGTACACCTGTCCAACTGCTCGTTAACACTTAATTTCTAAGCAGCCAATCACATGGTGGCAACTCAGTGCATTTAGGCATGTAGACATGGTCAAGACAATCTCCTGCAGTTCAAACCGAGCATCAGTATGGGGAAGAAAGTTGATTTGAGTGACTTTGAACGTGGCATGATTGTTGGTGCCAGAAGGGCTGGTCTGAGTATTTCAGAAACTGCTAATCTACTGGGATTTTCACGCACAACCATCTCTAGGGTTTACAGAGAATGGTCCGAAAAAGAAAAAACATCCAGTGAGCGGCAGTTCTGTGGGCGGAAATGCCTTGTTGATGCCAGAGGTCAGAGGAGAATGGCCAGACTGGTTCGAGCTGATAGAAGGGCAACAGTGACTGAAATAACCACTCGTTACAACCGAGGTATGCAGCAAAGCATTTGTGAAGCCACAACACGCACAACCTTGAGGCGGATGGGCTACAACAGCAGAAGACTCCACCGGGTACCACTCATCTCCACTACAAATAGGAAAAAGAGGCTACAATTTGCAAGAGCTCACCAAAATTGAACAGTTGAAGACTGGAAAAATGTTGCCTGGTCTGATGAGTCTCGATTTCTGTTGAGACATTCAGATGTTAGAGTCAGAATTTGGCGTAAACAGAATGAGAACATGGAACCATCATGCCTTGTTACCACTGTGCAGGCTGGTGGTGGTGGTGTAATGGTGTGGGGGATGTTTTCCTGGCACACTTTAGGCCCCTTAGTGCCAATTGGGCATCGTTTAAATGCCACGGCCTACCTGAGGATTGTTTCTGACCATGTCCATCCCTTTATGGCCACCATGTACCCATCCTCTGATGGCTACTTCCACCATGTCACAAAGCTCTAATCATTTCAAATTGGTTTCTTGAACATGACAATGAGTTCACTGTACTAAAATGGCCTCCACAGTCACCAGATCTCAACCCAATAGAGCATCTTTGGGATGTGGTGGAACGGGAGATTCGCATCATGGATGTGCAGCCGACAAATCTGCGGCAACTGTGTGATGCCATCATGTCAATATGGACCAAACTCCCTGAGGAATGCTTCCAGCACCTTGTTGAATCTATGCCACGAAGAATTGAGGCAGTTCTGAAGGCAAAAGGGGGTCCAACCCGTTACTAGCATGGGGTACCTAATAAAGTGGCCGGTGAGTGTATATATAGCATATATATGAAAAAACATATATATGAAATAATTATTATTTTGCTTTAAAAATAAAGCTATTTTTATAAATAAAAATGAATTAACAGTAATTGCAATGCAAAAGAAAATTTCTAAAAAGATAAAAAATACAATTGATGCTCATATTACAATAAGAAATTAGTATGAAACTACATTAAATTGTCAATAATTCCCATACAATTTAATGATTTTTAAATAAAATAAATATGAATTAAATATTTATTTTTGCATTACAATTATATATATACAGTATAGGCTTATATCAGGCTTTTATACGTATATTGCATTACAATTATGTATGTACTGTGACGCCCCTGGTGGAAAAACACAGAATGACTAAACTCATTTTTATTTCAATGAGACCATTTAAAATATATTAAATATATATAAATATATTTATTTAAGGACTATATTGTTCATTAGGGGGATAATGTGACAATATTTCACTTGTATGTGTCTCAGTGTCGGCATGCGTCATTAGCCTATTACTATGTAGTAGCCTACTATTATTTGGAATATAGCGCACAAGTCATATGGACAACATATAGAGTAAAAGATGACAGAGTATTTGTTTTGAATAGTGTTTTCTCTCGTCAGGTGAGTGAGGACTGTCTGTACCTGAACGTGTTTGCTCCTCTGAGCGGGAACTCCTCGGCTCCTCTCCCGGTGATGGTGTGGATCCACGGCGGAGACTTCATCGCGGGATCCGCCTCGAAAGCGCTTTACGACGGACGCTTCATCAGTAACTTCACTCGAACTGTGGTCGTGAGCATCGCCTACCGCCTGGGTGAGACACTTCTGACTGTAAAATAAGTAACGATACCCTCATGTTACGATTCGATACATTTCACGATACGATATTATTGCGATACTCCAAGACATTTGGTAAAATGTTAACAAAAAATGTACTGTTGTTGATTAAAATGCTAAACTTGGTGTTGCATTGTGGGTGGAAATGAAAATGGACTTGGTGCTGGGAATATACAGGACAATGGTGACACCAGAATAAAAAATATTCATGATTCTGAAGCTGAAAATAGGCTACATAGATATTTTTTAAACAAATGTAGGCCACTTTTTACTGGTAACATCAAACATTTGGCATTATCAGGACCCACAAATAGGCTATTCCCCCATTATACATTATATTCAACATTATATAGGCCTATAGTAGTTTAATGTAGTCCAAACTCTGAAAACTTGATTTTTTTACTCACAAAGAAATTTTATTTATATACAATACATATTGTTGCATTTTTGTATTGCGATATATTGTGACACGATATATTGTTACACCCCTAAAAATAAGTCATGAACACACAGCTGAATCTGTCTCTCTGCAGGGGCTTTCGGCTTTCTAGTGTCGGGAAAAGACCCGGGAACGTCAGCGGTGGGGAATTATGGGATTCTGGATCAGCAAGCGGCTTTGCTCTGGGTGCAACAGAACATCGCCGTGTTTGGAGGAGACCCAAGTAAAGTGAGGACAACTTACAGAAACCTCTTTATAAATGTCTAAGCCACGTCTAAAGGCCTGCTGAGCACAACAAGGACAATAACTACAAATTTAGTTCTAAAAATCGTTGTTAATATAAAAGAATATCAGAGGCCACACCACAACTATAACGATAGCGACACAGAGGAACGATATCAGTGGAATCACTTTCAGAACGACCTTTTCTAGCTGATGATGAACAACAAAAACATTGACAATCAGAATCTATCCTGCTATAAAGAGCTCAAGCATTTACATTTTTATATATAGGCTATATATATATATACATATTAGAGCTGTCGAATCCATTAATCGTATCTAACACAAAAGTTTGTGTTTATATGTATATATTATTAGTTTAGTTTGCATTTATTGTCATTGAATGTGACATACAACAAAATTTGATATCTCTCATAAAAAATATTTTACATTTTATTTATATTATTATATTAAAAAGTATATTATATTTATATATAGTATGAATTTGTGTGTGTGTGCGTGTGTATGTATATGCTTTTATTTTTTTAATTGTGCATGACATTAAATCTCAGTAATTGGAATGCAAAAGAAAAGACAATAGAAATCAAAATGTAAAAAAAAAATCTAAATGATACTAAAATTTCCTTGATTTCCTTTATGCAAAATAATGATAATGATTCATTTAAACAAAAATAATAATATTTGTAAGATTTTTTAATTTGTTGTTTATTTGATGTTTGGGTAAAAATAGACATGATTGCATGTATTTTATTCAAAGATGAAATAAAATAAAATGTTCTCATGAGTTTGTGAAACAATAATGTAAGTTCCTCATCCAGTCAGAAGTGTGTGTGTGTGTGTGTGCATTCAGGTGACTGTTTTCGGCGAGAGCGCAGGCGCTCAGTCAGTCAGTCTACATCTGATGATCCAGAGCAGCAAACCTCTCTTCAGACAGGCCGTTCTCCAGAGTTTACCCTTCTCCATTCCTCTGAAAACACGGTAAACACACACACACACACACACACACATGTGACACCCAAACACAAAACCAGTCACAAGGGTCAATGTTTTCAAATTGAGTTGTAGGCATAAATAAGCTTTCCATTGATGTATTGTTTGTTAGGATGGGACAATATTTGACCGAGATACAAAGATTTGAAAATCTGCAATCTGAGGGTGCCAAAAAACGAAATATTGAGAAAATGGCCTTTAAACTTGTCCATTTTTGTTCGCGATATTGCTGCATCCACTCACAAAAATATTTTTTTTATATATATTTACGGTAGGAAATGTACAAAATATCTTCATGGAGCATGATCTTTACTTAATATCCTAATGATTTTTGAAATAGACTATTTTGACCCACACAATGTATTGTTTACACAAATATACCCGTGCGACTTGTGACTGGTTTTGTGGTCCAGGGTCACACATAGACATGCATCAGATCAGTGTCACGCCTTCAAACACTGATGCGTCTCCTCAGGCACGAGTCTCTGAAGCTGGGGAAGAACTTTGCAAAGCTGGCCAACTGCTCGCTTGTGGACTTGCAGTGTCTTCTGTCTCTCAGTCCTCAGGCGGTGCTGGACGCACAGATCAAATCCAGTAATCCTGCTTTTCACGTCTCAGAGATCAACCGCCTAGTGCACAGATTTCACAGAGATCGTATGAAACGTTGTTTGTGTTCTCAGGCTCAAAGGTAGTGAATCCCTTCCGCTTTCTGGAGGTGTTTGAGAGCTGGGGGCCGTATATCGACGGAGAACTGATCCGGGAACAGTCCGTGAGCGCCTTTCAGAAAGGACACTGGCAGAAGGAGAAACCCGTGCTGCTCGGTACAGTCAGAATAGCAATTCAAAGTCAACATCAAATCAGAATCGAACAGCTCAGGCTCATGTGTGTGTGTGTGTGTGTGTGTGTTTCAGGGAGCACCTCAGAAGAAGGCGTGATCTTTGTGTACGGTGTGTTCACCAAGCCTGTGTCACCGGTCGAATGCACTGTCTACACGACGGCCATCTTCAAACATCACGCCATCAAAATCCTGCGCAAATACCTGCCGCTCTACACACACGCAGACCGCAGGGACATGCTAGCACAGGTTAGCCACACTGATCACATGATCAAAATCTCTCATTCACTTTCCTTTTCAGATGACATCATCAATCCCTCTTCATTTCTCAACAATCTTTCGCCATGCAATCTGAATTTTGCGGCTGATGGGCTTTCAAAAGTATCTGTGTATGATGATATCATCATATTATAGCCTAGTTATATGGTATTATAGCATCATATCTTTTTTTTGGAGGCTCGTAAAAGCGTGAAGTGCATATGTATTGTGGACTTTAGTATGTCACAATTTCGTCTTTCTCAGTTTTTTTTTTGACTATTTATAATTATAACTTTCGCCATTTTTGGAAATTTCAACATTTTAATTTCCAAAATGATGATTTAGTCATAATTACATTTTTATATTTATATGAATTAGTATGACATAATTATGGCTTATGGCTCTTATTTATCTCATAATTTTAAACTTCGTATGTCTTAAGTTTGTATCTCATAATTTTGACTTAGTATGTCATAAAATGGGTTATTATAATAGAGCATTGCAATTTCGCTTTGTTATATTTTAAAATAACTATGACATACTAAGTCATAAATATGAGATGAAGGTATATTAGGAATATTTTCAAAATATATGTTTTAAGGATGTGAAACGAAGACAAATGCTGAATTCGGAAGCACATACTAGCACACTTCTCTCACTGTTTCTGCCATAGAAATCTATGGTTGAAGTAGTAAAAATATTATGCTAATATGCTGATCTGAATTATGCAAAAGATTCAAATTAAGAAGCCTTTTAAATGCTGCTCCTCTGCCGCACACCAGAGGGCGCTGTGACCCAGTGCTGTATTCATCTGAGGGGTCAGTTAACATCATGGTTAACATGGACACTCGCCACAAATAGTGCAGGACATTAATAATATCACATATTATTTAGGATGGATATTATACACATGGAGACGCAGACAAAGACTCTGACTCTTATTTTTAAACTAATTATTCTGTGCCTCAGTTTCTGTTACAGCCATTTGAGTTCAGCCAAGAAATGTCAAATATTTTCATTTCCGTTAATTGAAATAATGCTGAAATAATATATAAATATAAATATTAGGCTACATGAAAATATGAAAATTAGAAATGTTGTTTCGGCAACTAACTGAAATAAAACAAGTTTAAGTTTCAGTACTGAAATTACTAAAAACTAAATTGCTCTAATCTGCTAAATGCTACAATAAGGCATAAAGATATTATTAATATATTAAGTGTTTCGTGAAAACCACTATAGAAAATAAAACTGACTGGATCTGACTTAATAAACTCAACTAACTGAAATAAAATCAGTTGAAGCTGAAGTGCTAAAGCTAAATAGAAATAATAATAAAACAAAAACTAAAGAAAATGATGAAGTGACAAGAAAATAACTTAAACTTAAAATGTGAACATAAAGATAATTACATACAAATATAATGTATACATATTTAAATAATACAAATTCTAAACTATTATAATATATTAAATATTTATAAATTATTAACGAATTAATATCAATTTATTACAAAATAATATTAATAAATATGAAAATAGTATAAAAGTAATACTAAAATAACTCTGTTGGGTAAAAGGCTGCACTATTTAGCCAAGATACAGAAAGTCAGTGTGTTTTTGTGTGTGTCCTGAAAGTGATCCGTGTCCGTGAAGAGAGTTTTAGACCGCAGGCGCTGGATTCTGTGTGTGTGTGTGTGTGTGTGTGTGTGTGTGTGTGGGAGGGAGGGAACGGCTGCCTCCATATGTGTGTGTGTGTGTGTCATCTGATGAGTGTTTGGTTACCAGGTAACAGATAGAGATATTTAACCTACAGAGACTGAGAGGCTCTAAACAAGCACCGACACATAAACACATCATCTCAACAACACACTGAATGTTTACCCTACTCTTTACCCTTCACATCTGTCTGAACTCATCATATTCAATATGCTGATGTTCAAGAGTATGTTCACAGACACAGAGCTAGTGTCACGGGTTTAAAAAATGAAGATTCACAAAGCAGAATCAATGAAGTGTGTGAACAGTCTCTCAGGGCCAGACTTCAGTGATCAGAATCTAGTTCATCGGCTCAGTTCGGTTCAATACACCTGGAGAAACTGATATCTGTAAGCTTTCGCATTCATCTCAACGGTGGCGCCTGAGCTGTCAGTGTCATGTGACTCTCTAGAGCCTCATGATGATGATGACATAATTATGCTTTTATTCAGCAAGGATGTGTTAAATTGATTAAAAGTGACAGTAAATAATGTTTTCTATTTCAAATAAATGCTGTTCTTTCCACAAAATATGAAGCAGCACAAACTGTTTTCAACTGATAATAATCAGAAATGTTTTTTTGAGCAGCAAATCATCATATTAGAGTGATTTCTGAAGGATCATGTGACACTGAAGACTGGAGTAATGATGCTGAAAATTCAGCTTTGATCACAGGAATAAATTACAGTCGCCAGATAAGAAAAAAAATCATGATTGGTAAATAATTTACTTTTTATGTCACAATCATATCTTTTTAACTCATAGTTTTGAGTTAGCGTGTCATAATTTCGACTTCCTCTCATAATTTTGACTTTTTAAGTCATAACTTCAGCTTTTTGTCATAATTTCAACTTCGTCTCATTATAATGATTTACAAAAGTATGCTTTTTTTTCTTATGTGGTGGAAATGGGCTTTCAAACAGCTGTTTTAAACTCTGATATTTCACAATGTATGTTTGATCAATATAAATGCCTCTCTTTGTCCTTTCAGATAGTGACCGACTACATCTTCCTGTGTCCATCCCGGAGAGCGGCCCGTGCCGGTGTGTTGTCCGGGAGCTCCGTGTGGATGTACGTGTTCGATCACGTAGCGAGCGACCGGCGCGTGTGGTCGGGTTTGTCGTTCTGTTATCATCACGTGTGTCACGGAGCGGAGCTGCCGTTCCTGTTCGACTCGGCCGCGGTGGCAAACTTCACAATGACTCGACCTGAGCGACTGCTGTCCAATCGCATGCTGTGTTCCTGGGGTGCGTTCGCCCACGCGGCTGACCCCGGGTCACACACCGACGCGAGCGCCTTCTGCCGACAGCAACGGCCACCGGCATGGCCTCGCTACACGCCTAACAGCGGCTGGCTGATCATGAACCTCACGACACACACACACACACAGCCAGGGTCACGCGACGACATCTGCGACTTCTGGGACGCACTGGGAATATACCCGTGAGAGAAGCACCAGAGCTCAGCTGTTTCTCCTAGACTGCAGAGAAATCATTTTCTTACTCAGTAGTTTTGTGTTCTTTTCCAGTACAAATATCTAAAAAATTCTTAAATTAAGACACATTTACTTTAAAATTACTTAAGATAAAGTCTTGTTTTATGTAGAATGTATCAAAATTAAGTGAGACAAAAGGTCTGCTAGTGTGGTCCCCTTTGAATTAGTAATGTTTCTGACCCCCATTTGCAGATATTTTGTTTTAAACAAACTTGCTTGATTTTGGTACACTAGTGGTTCTATATAGAACTATTTCAATATCAATTTTAAAGAACACTTAATGCCCAAAATAATCTATATAAGGATATATGTCTTTGATTACATAATACTTTCATGTTTAACAGGTTATTTTAATTTGTCTAGTGATAATGTTTGTTTATGAGCTGTTTAATTCATAAAATTGAATTAAAACTAAACGCATAAAATGATCACATGATTGGAACCCCTAAAAGGTTCTATATACTTATATATGAAGCGCCTGACGGAACCCTTGAAGGTTCTATAGAACCTTTTCTTCTAAGAGTGAACATTCTGAACATCTGAATTACGTCTGTTTTTATTTCTCCTAAGCGATTTAAGTAGAATAGCCAAAGACAAAGTTGAGAACTCTACTAAGTCTGTAATACTTGTTTCTAAGAATTTTTATTTTGTGCTCAATTTTATTTTATGTAAAAAACAATTAAGCAAAGGAAACTGCACATTTTTTACATCCCCAATTAAATGTAAAAAACCATATATATATACATAAACTCAAGTTTAAATATATACACTCACCGGCCACTTTATTAGGTACCCCATGCTAGTAACGGGTTGGACCCCCTTTTGCCTTCAGAACTGCCTCAATTCTTCGTGGCATAGATTCAACAAGGTGCTGGAAGCATTCCTCAGGGAGTTTGGTCCATATTGACATGATGGCATCACACAGTTGCCGCAGATTTGTCGGCTGCACATCCATGATGCGAATCTCCCGTTCCACCACATCCCAAAGATGCTCTATTGGGTTGAGATCTGGTGACTGTGGAGGCCATTTTAGTACAGTGAACTCATTGTCATGTTCAAGAAACCAATTTGAAATGATTAGAGCTTTGTGACATGGTGGAAGTAGCCATCAGAGGATGGGTACATGGTGGCCATAAAGGGATGGACATGGTCAGAAACAATGCTCAGGTAGGCCGTGGCATTTAAACGATGCCCAATTGGCACTAAGGGGCCTAAAGTGTGCCAGGAAAACATCCCCCACACCATTACACCACCACCACCAGCCTGCACAGTGGTAACAAGGCATGATGGTTCCATGTTCTCATTCTGTTTACGCCAAATTCTGACTCTAACATCTGAATGTCTCAACAGAAATCGAGACTCATCAGACCAGGCAACATTTTTCCAGTCTTCAACTGTTCAATTTTGGTGAGCTCTTGCAAATTGCAGCCTCTTTTTCCTATTTGTAGTGGAGATGAGTGGTACCCGGTGGAGTCTTCTGCTGTTGTAGCCCATCCGCCTCAAGGTTGTGCGTGTTGTGGCTTTACAAATGCTTTGCTGCATACCTCGGTTGTAACGAGTGGTTATTTCAGTCACTGTTGCCCTTATATCAGCTCGAACCAGTCTGGCCATTCTCCTCTGACCTCTGGCATCAACAAGGCATTTCCGCCCACAGAACTGCCGCTCACTGGATGTTTTTTCTTTTTCGGACCATTCTCTGTAAACCCTAGAGATGGTTGTGCGTGAAAATCCCAGTAGATTAGCAGTTTCTGAAATACTCAGACCAGCCCTTCTGGCACCAACAATCATGCCACGTTCAAAGTCACTCAAATCAACTTTCTTCCCCATACTGATGCTCGGTTTGAACTGCAGGAGATTGTCTTGACCATGTCTGCATGCCTAAATGCACTGAGTTGCCGCCATGTGATTGGCTGCTTAGAAATTAAGTGTTAACGAGCAGTTGGACAGGTGAACCTAATAAAGTGGCCGGTGAGTGTATATCAGATGTAGGCCTTATCTATATATATTTGTGGATGGTACACATACTGCAAAAACAGTATGACATTGTGTAATGCACTATAAAATGAAATGCATAATGGCTGAAATGGTAATAGCACACTAGTGTTACTATTTCTGCCACATAAAGATATGGAAGAAATACGAGTAGTATGCTACTCTGAACTCAGCTAATGTCTTTAACAGGGTTTCAATCTCATTCATGTGAGGCACAGCAGCTCCAGTAAAATGTCATATTTCTGGCTCTTTTCTACCTGTCTGGTATTTAAATGAACATATTTGCCCATAATAATAACCAGCAAAGAGCATTAAAAGCACTCGGAGGTCTGTAACTCCAGATGACGAGAATGAGGCGGAGCGGGATCATATCGATTGCTGTACGTGAGTAATATCTTACACTGAGATCTGATGAGCTTTATGTAAGAGGGCATTTAAAAACTCAGCATCACCAACACACTTTAACGAATCTGAGGAGACCAGATGAACAACAGGACATCCTTTACACGCATGCAAACCGTCTAGACTCGGTGGATTTAAGTCTTATTTGTATTCGTGAGCTCACAGTGTTTGTTTGCTAAACTGAATGGTTATGCTGGTTGACTCAAACATGTCTGGACCTGACCTGACCTTCAGCAGGGTAACTAAACTCACACCAAATAACCTTCCCATAAAAGCACAAAGACAAACCAACAAAACGCACCGAAATGACACGCGTTATGAGAAACCATAAAACACACAGTCCGGCCCTGACATCAGTAAGGGGACAGAATTAGTGTGCGGTGTGTTTACAGGCCCGATGATTTCTCTCCGGACCCGCCAGATAAGCGATGTCTTCCATATGTCAGAGTCCCTCAGGCACAGATCACATCAGACAGTGAACGGATCCTCTGCCAGGATCTCACACTCGGATTCCTGCCCGGTTTACTCTCCCCACAGTCAAAAACGTCACAATAAGAGACGAACGAGGAGAGACGGGACGGTGAAACGAGACAGAAAGAGGGCACAACAGTCCACTCCTCCTCCAGACGATCGTTTGCAAGCAAATTCTGCATCAGGAGAGTCACTAGCTACGTTTACATGAACTGGGAGCTATAATGAAAACACCTGGCCTGGAAAAATAATGATCCGATCTTTAATAATCACCACCATAAAAACCTCTGCATAGGACCTTCACACAGTCGTGGCTCGCTGACTTAAATGTTTGCACTTTGAATATCAAAAAGGTCATGATTCACTCCAGGGTGCTTTAGAAATTTGAGGCCACAAAATAAAAAAAATTATGTATTAAATGTTTAGGTAAAATATTAGCCAATGGCCAATATTACTATGTATTGTAATATTGGTGCATTTAAAAAATATATAAATATGTTATTATAAAAATAAAATAATATTAAAACTAATAATAAATGCAACACAAAAACTAACTAATTTCAATGCACATTATTCCAAATTTATTATAAAATTTGAAACATTTTATTACACCTCCCCTCCAAATGAATGAATATACATAAACACGCTGCACGGTTAGCATTAGCAGTCATTGTCCTTGCTATGATGTCACATGAGAAGTAATTTTTTGCTGCATCATGGGAAACAGAGATGAATGTCTCTAGAGGACGCCTGTGTGTCCTACAGCACAGCTTCAGTCTTGGACAGGACGATCCCTGATGAATTAACAATGAAATACCTGTCTTTTAGAGCTGATCGACCCCTGTCAGTCGATTCCCATCATGCATCAGTCCCACGTGAGTTTAAAGTCCTGCTGTTTCACCGCCCTTCATGAGGCCATTAGGACTGAAACGTTCCTCACGACACCAGCGCTGAGCACAGCAGGATTGTGGGTCTGTGAAAAATTGCACACGTGTGTTTCAAATGGAAATGCACAAGCTAGCATGCTCTCTGATGTAAGTGACACGAGCCAATTAAACCAAACACATCAAATCAAACAATCTGTCACTACACACATGCTTTCACAACCTTAACTCAGTGGAAAATGTACCATTAAAGTCAGTAGACGTGACCAGAAGTTGATGTTATAGCTTCAGGATGACAGAGATGTTAGTGTAGGAAAGACAATATCAAAAAATGTTAAAATAATCTTATTGTTATTATGTATGTTGGTTCCAAACTGAACAATATGTTGGTTATAGGCACTGAACAATACAAATAAATCAGACACAAACAAATGTTTGAAGAAGGAAGTGAAATTTCAGTTAGAGTAACCGTCAGTGTAACGATGACTGTTAAAGACAGGTGTGAATGTACACAAACACACACCTTCATCATGGCAGTTTTCAGTTATTTTGTCGGCCACATCCTGTTTCTGCATGGTTCGGTGCGCAAACACACCACAGTTCCAGCGAAATGTTTACAGACAAACACTGGACGGTCAGGAAAGCAAGGAGCCCCTAAAGGGACATGGGGATTGAAAACAATATCAGTTGAGAGGAGAAATGATGCCAATGCTTTTGTGTTCCCTCGAAAAACTTCGCATTCGGTGGCAAAACTTTGTGTTCTTTGCGAGCGAACGTAAAGTTTCTCAAGGGAACGCACACATTTTGCAAGAGAACACAAAGTTTTTCAGAGGAACACAAAACATTAGCATGAGAGCACAAGAGCATTGACACAATTTTTCCTCTCATTTCATGTTTTCCCTTTCGGGGCACAATAGTACGGACCGGGAACGAACAGCATGAAGGACGTTTTACAGCTCATCACACTGAAATTAGCAGGAATCACACATCAGTGAGGCAGAAGATGTAATACCACAGTATTTTGATATATACTGTACCATTGTACTGGTCAATTAGGATATTCATGGTCATTTATTCAAAAACATACAATTATAAAATATACATACTTATATTAAAATACATTTTGTTCTTGTGACAGTCGAATTATTTATGTTACCATATACAATTATTACATTTACTCATGAAGCAGATAATAACCTTTTATTATAGATATACTAAACTACTATTATTCTTATATTATATATCATATCTTGTTTTTATTATTATAATACAATTATTATATACAATATATAATTGATAATTGTGATGTTTAATATAATAAAGTAATATTTCAATTAGAGACTTTGAGCCAAGTCTGGTGAGGTTTTCGAGAAAATCTTTAAAACAAGTGAACAAATATGGCAACGCATGGCTGATTTTGTGTGCCGACAATGTACACAAGTGTGTACGAGTGTGTGTGTGTGTGTGTGTGTGTGTGTGTAACAGACGTGCAGCGGCGCGTGCCGTTATTAGAGCTGGTCAGACTAATTAAAACTCAGTCCAGCGCTGGAACAACACCAGCCGAGAGACACACACACACACACACTGCTGGATGAATACTAATGACCCGCAGCGGCTCTTACACACCACTGATCCAGGGTCAGATCCTGCATGAGAACACCTCATTACAGTCATCATTGCAGCTTCAGAGGAACTGATCCCAGAACATGAGTCCAGCAGGTCATTATCAGTCCACGGGGATTTGATATAGAGCTTATTTATGCGGCTGTCCTTTATGGGCAATAATTATATTCTGAAGCCCCAGCAGGAATAATAATATCTCTCGCCTCTTCTACCCCACGCCTTCACTGCATACATTTCAATCTGAGTGATCTTCATCATGCACGCATCTTTAATATGCAGCATAGGCTTGTATTTTATGACAAATTCCCTGAAAACACTAGAAGGAGAGAGAGATGCCTCTCTGGGATCCTTTGAAACTCACAGGCACAATGGCATCAGCGCTTCAGAAGCACTTCAGAATGAAACCCGTATTAAACTCTCCACTCTGCAATTAGATATCCACTTAACCACGGGTTCAGGCCCAATTAAGTAATTAAGCCACTCGGTGTTGTCATGAAGGGCGTTAATGACTGTGAACTTCCTCCATTCCCACCGGTCCATTAACACAGGCTATTTACTGTCCCCACACACACACACACACACATGATGAGTCACACACAAACACACATGCTCAAGTTCAGTCCTGCGGCCTCAACATGACGAGCAAGAACACTCCCTTTACATAAATGTGCACATATGACACGTCACACATCAAACACTGTATTTATCAGCCGCGTCTCTACATTTCTGACAGATATTTGTTCTTGTTTTAAGCAAATTTATTTTGTAAATTTTTTTTAAAGACAAGTAAATGTATCCAATATGTGTAGATATTTGAAAAAATACTGAAGATAAACTTTTTACAATGCAACACTTTAACTTTATGACTATGAATTTGTGACTTTCTGCTCGGAATTAAGTTTGTGTACGGCTTTTTAAGACCTTTTATGCGTGTGTATATACAGGTCCTTCTCAAAAAATTAGCATATTGTGATAAAGTTCATTATTTTCCATAATGTAATGATAAAAATTAAACTTTCATATATTTTAGATTCATTGCACACCAACTGAAATATTTCAGATCTTTTATTGTTTTAATACTGATGATTTTGGCATACAGCTCATGAAAACCCAAAATTCCTATCTCAAAAAATTAGCATATTTCATCCGACCAATAAAAGAAGTGTTTTTAATACAAAAAAAAAGTCAACCTTCAAATAATTATGTTCGGTTATGCACTCAATAGTCAATACTTGCTCGAGAATCCTTTTGCAGAAATGACTGCTTCAATGCGGCGTGGCATGGAGGCAATCAGCCTGTGGCACTGCTGAGGTGTTATGGAGGCCCAGGATGCTTCGATAGCGGCCTTAAGCTCATCCAGAGTGTTGGGTCTTGCGTCTCTCAACTTTCTCTTCACAATATCCCACAGATTCTCTATGGGGTTCAGGTCAGGAGAGCTGGCAGGCCAATTGAGCACAGTAATACCATGGTCAGTAAACCATTTACCAGTGGTTTTGGCACTGTGAGCAGGTGCCAGGTCGTGCTGAAAAATGAAATCTTCATCTCCATAAAGCTTTTCAGCAGATGGAAGCATGAAGTGCTCCAAAATCTCCTGATAGCTAGCTGCATTGACCCTGCCCTTGATAAAACACAGTGCACCAACACCAGCAGCTGACATGGCACCCCAGACCATCACTGACTGTGGGTAATTGACACTGGACTTCAGGCATTTTGGCATTTCCTTCTCCCCAGTCTTCCTCCAGACTCTGGCACCTTGATTTCCGAATGACATGCAAAACTGAGCAACAGTCCAGTGCTGCTTCTCTGTAGCCCAGGTCAGGCGCTTCTGCCGCTGTTTCTGGTTCAAAAGTGGCTTGACCTGGGGAATGCGGCACCTGTAGCCCATTTCCTGCACACGCCTGTGCAAGGTGGCTCTGGATGTTTCTACTCCAGACTCAGTCCACTGCTTCCGCAGGTCCCCCAAGGTCTGGAATCGGTCCTTCTCCACAATCTTCCTCAGGGTCCGGTCACCTCTTCTCGTTGTGCAGCGTTTTTTGCCACACTTTTTCCTTCCCACAGACTTCCCACTGAGGTGCCTTGATACAGCACTCTGGGAACAGCCTATTTGTTCAGAAATTTCTTTCTGTCTTACCCTCTTGCTTGAGGGTGTCAATGATGGCCTTCTAGACAGCAGTCAGGTCGGCAGTCTTACCCATGATTGCGGTTTTGAGTAATGAAACAGGCTGGGAGTTTTTAAAAGCCTCAGGAATCTTTTGCAGGTGTTTAGAGTTAATTAGTTGATTCAGAGGATTAGGTTAATAGCTCGTTTAGAGACCCTTTTCATGATATGCTAATTTTTTGAGACAGGAATTTTGGGTTTTCATGAGCTGTATGCCAAAATCATCAGTATTAAAACAATAAAAGACCTGAAATATTTCAGTTGGTGTGCAATGAATCTAAAATATATGAAAGTTTAATTTTTATCATTACATTATGGAAAATAATGAACTTTATCACAATATGCTAATTTTTTTAGAAGGACCTGTATATACACACCCGTATATATCATTCATTTTGTATTTATATAATATAATATCATTTGATTTAATTTATTTTCCAAGTATTCATTTTACAGAAATAGATTAAAATATATTTTTGGAATTATATTATTTATGAAGCAGTCATAGTGCCATAGCATCATATACAAGCCGAGTCGGTGTCTGGCTCTCAATGGAACAGCACAAAAACATCAAGACTCATTAAGATTTTCTTCTTTATATTCTCATTATGGTAATTTAATATGAGAAATATCCCATGTGTCACCAAGAGGGGGGAAAAAAAACATCTAGATATCATAAACAAACTGGACTGGACACTATCTGCGTTTGTATCTCTGCGTCGTGCCCTTCCCTGCAGCGGTGTGTGTGTGTTCATGACAGATGCTCGTGTGTGTCTGTAGGCCTGCCTTTGTTCACACTGCATCATCATCACTGGAGGAGCTGGCGCTTCACACACTGACACAAACGCCCTTCCTTCTACAAGCTCTCCGTTTGATGCTTCAGTGTGTCGCGCATCATCTGTGCTTTACGACTAATGCCGAGTTCAGACTGCATAATTTTAGCCCCGATTTTGGCTCGCCGACAGGTTTTGAGAAATCGCCGACAAATGCCCGAAATCACAGGCAAATCGGTGCTCGTTCACGCGAGTGTCAATCACGCAGTGTGAATGAGCAAAGACGCGATCTGAGAGAATCGCTGACGAGTCGCCGACGCCCGTGAGATATTTGGCATGCTAAATATCTGGACCTGTCGGAGATTCACAATCCTGCTGTGTGAATGTGTTCTGACTGAAAACTACATCGGCGATGACCGACAGCCAATGAGAGAGCAAGATACAGGGAGGAGGAGGAGGAGTTATAAACCAGAATATCAGTATTTTAATAGATAGGCCTATATCTACAATTATATCAAACAGAAACAAAGCACAAACATTTTCGTGTCCAGCAGCAACAGCAGGACATTTGCAAAATTATTTATTTACCCCCAACTCTCTTTGCAAAACACAGTCCTTGCTCCCCTCGTCTTCCCAACAATTTCCTGCATAAACTGTTTGTTTTTTTTGTTTGTTTTTCGCTACAAATCAGTGCACAGACAATTTGTAGGCTATCATTTTTAATAACAAATTCAGTGTCGCGCGAGAACTCCGGTCTCACGCACGCGTGATCTTCTGTTATTTCCTATCACTTCTCGCGTTTGTTTGGTTGTGAAACGTAGTTGGCAGGCAGAAGTTGTCTGCGATTCTTTCTTTTGTAAAGTCATGCAGTGTGAAACCTCCTGTCGCCGATCCATCGTGCAGTGTGAACACAGCAGCAACTGAATGTTACCCCAGATAGTCATGCAGTGTGAAAACAACAGTGACCCGATTATTTTGAAAATCGTGCAGTCTGAACTCGGCATTAGACATCAGATCGGCCATCAGTCTCTTACAAGTTCAACCTGAATCCAATCAGTTCACAGTGACATGTAAATAAACCAAACTATTAAGGGATTTGCTGTTTCGTGTAATATGGTTCTTCATTAAACAAGCTTTGTAAAGAGTGAAGGCTGGATTTCCTCCATCTCTCTTTAAAAGATCTTGTTTGTCTGTATCAGTTTCAATGGATCTATACTGCATCTGTGCTCAAGACAAAGACAGAGTCTCTCCACATTTCAAAGCGACTCGAGTGAGAGCAGAACTACATTAGGAAGTTCATTTGGTCTCTATATGGAGGACAACTCATTTGTTCTGTCCTGACTTCGGGTTTATATTACACACCCTTTACTGACTGCTGAGACTCTAGACTTGTGGGAACCAGCGGTCGACCGCCTCGAACACACACATAAATACTAGGAGTGTGACGAGATGTCGTGCCATGAAATTAAAACGTGACGATATGAATATGAGAATTTATACTCAGAAAGTACAAGTGAAGTGACATTCGTTACAAGGACTGTCACAATTCCTCAATTAAATTTGAGTGCTCGAGATTTTTACGAGAATCCATGAACCGCATTACTAGATTGTTTTCTAAGGCTGCATGATATATTATTAAAACATTTAAAAATCACAATATAGCATAGTGCTAACATTTATAAACCTACACAAACACAGGAAAATACATCTAAATTTGCGAACTGTTGTTCATCGATATTTCAAAATAAAAGTTCCTCTGAGTTTGCATGTTTTGATGTCCACATGCTCTTGTTCAGGGAATTACAGTAGCTGTAGCATTTCTACTGTAAATAAGTGGCCAAATATTAAAGATTAAGTAAACATTTGGATTAAATGTTGTTTGGCCAATATTAAACAAAGATTTGGTCATGTTGTAAAGTGTAACAACAACAATCAGCACCTTTTGTGGCTTTCAGTCGAATAAAAGACTATTTTTCCAGTCATAATTTGTCATTGAAGATTTCTTATATTTCTTGAAAACATCCTCTCGTCTCGTTTTCGTGAACCCAGTATCGTGTATCGTCTCACTCGCTTTTCAAGTGTTTGCCATTACATGTGTATTCATCAGGGGTGTGACATGTAATGGCAAACACTTGAAAAGCCCCGCAAATCATTGCAATAAAACTGTACAAACATAGTTTAAAATATTTTTGCAGTGATGATACACAGTACAATCATGGTAGCACACATCCTGGGATGAAGAGAGAAAGAAAACCAGATGTACAAAACTCACCGGCATGATGCAAGGGTGTTGTTAGAGGTTGCTAGGGTGTTGTTAGAGGTTGCCAGGGTGTTGCTATGTGGTTGCTAGGTGTTTTCTGACTGTCAGAACAGAAATATTATATATATACACTCACCTAAAGGATTATTAGGAACACCTGTTCAATTTCTCATTAATGCAATTATCTAATCAACCAATCCCATGGCAGTTGCTTCAATGCATTTAGGGGTGTGGTCCTGGTCAAGCCAATCTCCTGAACTCCAAACTGAATGTCAGAATGGGAAAGAAAGGTGATTTAAGCAATTTTGAGCGTGGCATGGTTGTTGGTGCCAGACGGGCCGGTCTGAGTATTTCACAATCTGCTCAGTTACTGGGATTTTCACGCACAACCATTTCTAGGGTTTACAAAGAATGGTGTGAAAAGGGAAAAACATCCAGTATGCGGCAGTCCTGTGGGCAAAAATGCCTTGTTGATGCCAGAGGTCAGAGGAGAATGGGCCGACTGATTCAAGCTGATAGAAGAGCAACTTTGACTGAAATAACCACTCGTTACAACCGAGGTATGCAGCAAAGCATTTGTGAAGCCACAACACGCACAACCTTGAGGCGGATGGGCTACAACAGCAGAAGACTCCACCGGGTACCACTCATCTCCACTACAAATAGGAAAAAGAGGCTACAATTTGCAAGAGCTCACCAAAATTGGACAGTTGAAGACTGGAAAAATGTTGCCTGGTGTGATGAGTCTCGATTTCTGTTGAGACATTCAGATGGTAGAGTCAGAATTTGGCGTAAACAGAATGAGAACATGGATCCATCATGCCTTGTTACCACTGTGCAGGCTGGTGGTGGTGGTGTAATGGTGTGGGGGATGTTTTCTTGGCACACTTTAGGCCCCTTAGTGCCAATTGGGCATCGTTTAAATGCCACGGCCTACCTGAGTATTGTTTCTGACCATGTCCATCCCTTTATGGCCACCATGTACCCATCCTCTGATGGCTACTTCCAGCAAGATAATGCACCATGTCACAAAGCTCGAATCATTTCAAATTGGTTTCTTGAACATGACAATGAGTTCACTGTACTAAAATGGCCCCCACAGTCACCAGATCTCAACCCAATAGAGCATCTTTGGGATGTGGTGGAACGGGAGCTTCGTGCCCTGGATGTGCATCCCACAAATCTCCATCAACTGCAAGATGCTATCCTATCAATATGGGCCAACATTTCTAAAGAATGCTTTCAGCACCTTGTTGAATCAATGCCACGTAGAATTAAGGCAGTTCTGAAGGCGAAAGGGGGTCAAACACAGTATTAGTCTGGTGTTCCTAATAATCCTTTAGGTGAGTGTATATATATATCAGATATTTGTTATTCTATGGTATTCTGATCTCTAGATATGGCTCATGTACTTCTGAGTGGTAGTTCAGCCAAAAAGTACAAATGAAAAAGAGCCTCAAGGGAAAAGAAATGTGAATCATTCTTAAAACAATGAAAGAGGCTGACAAAAGAAACAGCAGGACAGAGAAACAAAGAAAGCAAACAAGAGACAGATTGAGACACACGCGAATAGTAACAATGTTGGCACAGCGGGCAGCGCCAGCTCGAGCTGCCAGTCTTCCGCATGGCAGGAAATGAGGTAGCAGCTTCGCGCCGTTCGCTGTGGGTTTCCGTGGCAACACTCGGCACATGCACGGATGCGAGGGATGAGCGGAGAGAAAACTCTGGAAGAGAGGAAAGATAAGCAGAAGAAAACAGTGCGCTCTCTCTGTCAGAGCGATGAATGATTTAAGACTGTTCGCTCCACTTTCACTGACCTTCTTCTGTCGCTTCTACATTTATTTTTAAGATCCATCACTGATCTTCTTTTTGGTTTTGATCTTGTCTACACAACCACAAACTGCTTTCATTCATAAACACACTATTTATCTGTCAAGAACTTGTTCAGATCATATTTCAACCCAAAAACAAATGGAATATATAATAAACAAAATTTTACATAAAGAAAATCTTTAAAAAATGTATTATTGCATTGCAACTTTAATTTCAAGACAATTAAGCACATTTTAGCCCCCCACCAAATTCTCATTAGAGTAATGCAAAAGAAAGTTTATTATTAAAATGTATTATAAAACATTTACATACATGTATATTGTTTTTTTACATCCTAGAAATATTTGAAGAAAAAAAAGGCCTTTCATTTATGCTGATCTAAATTTAAAAAATATAATGCAATATATAATATAATATTATATAATATTATATTATATAAAATATAATATAAATATAATGCTGAATTTGATGTAATACAATGTGTTTATTTGGCATGAAAATACATGCAAAACATCCTAAAATATCCATGCAATTTCCATAAAAATGTATTTAACAGTAATAATAAATAATACTGTTTTAAAAATAAACAAACATAATAATATTGAGGATGAAATCTGACCTGAACATGTTTTGTGAGCTTCTCATTAGATTGCACACCGTCACACATTCGGTTTAAACAAGTAATAAGCAGCAAATGCCAGACTGTGAATAACAAACAGCTCTATAAATCAGCTTCCTCTCGCTGTCACATACCAGCGCTGCACGCCGAGCCGTGGAGAAATCACACGTGTTCAGACATCATCAGTATGAATGAAGTGAGATTCACAGACTAAAAGATTCATTTATTTACAGGGTTTGTAAAACTGCATCAATCGCATTGTGTTTGCCACCAGTGTGTGACACCAGGCGTTACGAGTTTGGATGCAATTCATGCACGACTGCAGGCTGAGGTGCATCACATGTGCTGAGGCCTTTGCAATTCAGAGACCCATCAAACACTCGTTATTGTGATGCATTGTGGGATAGAATGAGTGCACTCGATAACGTCCACTATGGTTTCGGACACCATTACAAATGGTGTCCTATTTAAAGGGGTGGTTCAGAATTTTGAACATAGGACCTCATTTCCAAGTTAGCCTGGGTGTTATTTATCAGTGTTATTAACCGCTATAAAGCCAAAACAATCTCTGTTACCTTAAATTATATGTTTATCTCTGTAAAGCTGCTTTGAAACAATCCATTGTTAAAAGCGCTAGATGACTTGACTAATAAATACAGGGAACAAAGTATAACTATTGCAATGCAATGGAAAGGTAGTTTGATTTCTAACATTATTCTCTCCACAGACATTTACATCGATAGTCTGGCGTTATAATTGATCTGCTTTTGGTGTACTGTGGAGTGGGTAAAACTGTTTTTAATGGTAGGCTAGCAGTTTCCGTTGACTCGCGCTAGCCTAGCACCGGCGAACTATGCACCTGGAACGACTGGATGACAATTTTTGAAAACTGTCTCCACTGACAAATAACACTAAGGCCGTGTGTCCACCAAAGCGTTTTTACTCGCGCCTGGCGTACGTTTTCAATTGTTTTCAATGGGAGCGCCGCATTTTTTAAACGCCATGAGCGCAACGAGGCGCTGAGCGTGTATTTAACGCTGAAGCGCTGAGAGCTCGGCGTTTTTTACACGCTGAAGCGCTGAGCGCCCGGCGTTTTTACTGGTCGCCGAGAGTTGAAAAATGTTCAACTTTGGATAAAACGCAGCGCTCATCACTGTCACTTTTTACCCAGCCGTCCAATCACAGTGGAGGAGGGGCGGGACTAATACCACACCGACCAACTGTCACAACATTCTTTCTGTACAGCGACATCAACCAGCAGAGCAAACTGAACAAAATGGATGAAAAATATTTTTTCAGTATGAAACAAATTATCTGCGAAATCAGTTACAAGTAAACTGTGCTGTGGATATTCTGTATCATAGCAACGAAACGTCTCAACAGAAAAAACGCTGCGCTGCCAAAACGCTCTCAAGCGCCCACAGCTAGGCGTTTTCAGCAGAGCATCTAGCGTTTTCAGCTGGCTAAAAACGCTTTGGTGGACACACGGCCTAAGGCTAACTTGGAAATGAGGTCCGATGTCCAAAATCCTGAACCACCCCTTTAAGAGTATAGGGGGCAATTTCAGACACAGCCCAAGACTCTGTCTGTATAAGTGAGTCGTTGCATCATTCATTAGAGCGATTCGTTCATTACCGAAACATCACTGTGTCGCTCAGAGATGTGGCGCTTCTGTGGATGTTTGAAACTATTTTTGTTGGCAAAACAGCAAAAACAGACAATATTCTTTTTTTGAACTGTTGTATAAAATCAATATCACATTTGCAAATATGCTGATATTCGGGAAAACGCATTATGTAAATATACATGCTTAAATATTATCAACAAGAACTCATGCAGGGACATTTTCTGCCCCATATCTTAAATTTTGGGGGATTGTTATTAATTTTGGTGGCATTGTTGTCCCAAGCCCGTTATTTTTCCGACCCTGTTGTGTGCGGCGCGATTATTTTTTAACATAATAGCTTGTGTATATCTGCACATGAACTTTACACCAATATTCATAGTTTCTCATAGAGTCTCACTTCCCACCTGCATGACAAACATAATAAAAAATAAAAAACTTTTTAATGCATTAAAGTATTGCTCCTTCTACTTAAAAAATATTGCCTCGCTGTCCCACTTACATCTTAAACTTCCAGTCTGAGTCAGTAATGAGTCCTTACACCAAAGTCACTGGTCTCCGATCTCCCCGAATGCAGTGCATGTTTAATTCATGGTGTTTTACCGCAAAATGTATTTACTCACGTTCTCTGCAGAGACTGTAAACAGACTTTGAATATCAAATGGTTGTCTTCTCGAAAAGAGTCCATTACATAACAGGCACAAGCTCATATTAATGATGTATGAGCATATTTGAATATGTGCATAACGAAAGTGATGCTAAGTTGTGAATACTAATTGTAGTTTAGTTTGTGAGGTTTGCATAAATGAGGAAAAAAACATATTCGCTCAGCATGGTAGAAATGTGTATTTGTCTGCCAGATGAAAACATGTTAGATAGTCAGGAATTAAATATCTTCAATAAAGAGTTCAATAACTTTGATTTGAAGCAAATAAAAAGAACTGATTATAAGTACAGTAAAACAGTATATTATACATTTATTTTATTTCATATGTTTATGAAATCTTTGATTTGAGCTCGCAAACTTTGACTTGAATAAATATGAACAAAAATGTAATACAAAAAGAACACAATTTGACATAAAAAGTATATTTTAAAGGGATAGTTCACTTTGAAATAAATTGTAGGTATGTTTTAGCTTACCTCAAGGGCATCCAAGATGTAGGTGTCTTTGTTTCCGCAGTAGTTTCAATTTGGATATTTTTAAGTCAAACCGTTCTTGTCTGTCAGTCATATAATGCAGGTCTATGGTCACCACCTCAAAGAGCATGCACAGAGAAGTCCAAATTAAACATGATTCTGTAACGAAGCAAGCAGGAATGAAGCGGAGAGATGAATCCAATTGCAAGCACATTTAATAATAAAACAAACAAAAGAAACTCAGACTAGGACCACAGAAAAAAGCAACCATTACAACATTAAGAACTCACAAGGACTGAACTAAAACACAGGGCTTAAATACAGAGGACCGGGTGAGTGAAACAAGACACAGCTGGGCAATTAACTAAGAACACAGGTGGAAAACATGAACACAAACGAGGAGAGGGAAAACTAGAAAGGACTAAACCAAATACACAATAATGGGGGGGAACACAAGACAGACAGGAACAAGACATGAACCCACATCGTGACATAGCCCCCCCCCCCCCCCCCCCCCTATGGGCGGCTCCCGACGCCCATCAAAACAAAAAAATAGTTCAGGAGGGTGGTGACGCGGAGGTGGTCCCGGGGGAGGGATGGAGGGCCAGGCCCGCACAGGGGAACGGGACCAGGACATAGTCATGGTGGACCTGGGCCATGGAGCGTGGGCAGACTAGGCTGTGCAGGCGACCAGGGTGGAGCAGGCAGTTCAGGCGGCCACGGTGGAGAAGACCCTTCGGGCGGCCACGGCGGTGAAGACCCCTCGGGCGGCCACGGCGGTGAAGACCCTTCGGGCGGCCACGGCGGAGTAGACCCTTCGGGCGGCCACGGCGGAGTAGACCCTTCGGGCGGCCATGGCGGTGAAGACCCCTCGGGCGGCCACGGCGGAGTAGACCCTCGGGCGGCCACGGCGGTGAAGACCCTTCGGGCGGCCACGGCGGAGTAGACCCTTCGGGCGGCCATGGCGGTGCGGCCTTCACGGTCCCATCCAGGGTCCTACTGCACCCCCCCAAAATTTTCTTAGGGGCAGCCATGGGGTCATCAACAGGAACAGACACCGGCGCAGGATCAGCGGGCTCTGGCGCAGGATCAGCGGGCTCTGGCGCAGGATCAGCGGGCTCTGGCGCAGCGGGCTCTGGCGCAGGATCAGCGGGCTCTGGCGCAGGATCGGCGGACACCGGCTCAAGTGTGTGCGTAGCCCACACACACCACATGGCTGTAGCCATAATGGCCAGTGTTGCGGTCACTGAGGGCTCAGGCGGCGCATGCGTGGCGTGATCAGTCTCTGGCTGGGAAGACGTGACGTGAACAGTCTCTGGCTGGGAAGACGTGACGTGAACAGTCTCTGGCTGGGAAGACGTGACGTGAACAGTCTCTGGCTGGGAAGACGTGACGTGAACAGTCTCTGGCTGGGAAGACGTGACGTGAACAGTCTCTGGCTGGGAAGACGTGACGTGAACAGTCTCTGGCTGGGCAGACGTGACGTGAACAGTCTCTGGCTGAGAAGACGTGACGTGAACAGTCTCTGGCTGGGCAGACGTGACGTGAACAGTCTCTGGCTGGGCAGACGTGACGTGAACAGTCTCTGGCTGAGAAGACGTGACGTGAACAGTCTCTGGCTGAGAAGACGTGACGTGAACAGTCTCTGGCTGGGCAGACGTGACGTGAACAGTCTCTGGCTGGGAAGACGTGACGTGAACAGTCTCTGGCTGGGAAGACGTGACGTGAACAGTCTCTGGCTGAGAAGACGTGACGTGAACAGTCTCTGGCTGAGAAGACGTGACGTGAACAGTCTCTGGCTGGGCAGACGTGACGTGAACAGTCTCTGGCTGGGAAGAAGTGACGTGAACAGTCTCTGGCTGGGAAGACGTGACGTGAACAGTCTCTGGCTGGGAAGACGTGACGTGAACAGTCTCTGGCTGGGCAGACGTGACGTGAACAGTCTCTGGCTGGGAAGACGTGACGTGAACAGTCTCTGGCTGGGAAGACGTGACGTGAACAGTCTCTGGCTGGGCAGACGTGACGTGAACAGTCTCTGGCTGGGCAGACGTGACGTGAACAGTCTCTGGCTGAGAAGACGTGACGTGAACAGTCTCTGGCTGAGAAGACGTGACGTGAACAGTCTCTGGCTGGGCAGACGTGACGTGAACAGTCTCTGGCTGGGAAGAAGTGACGTGAACAGTCTCTGGCTGGGAAGACGTGACGTGAACAGTCTCTGGCTGGGAAGACGTGACGTGAACAGTCTCTGGCTGGGCAGACGTGACGTGAACAGTCTCTGGCTGGGAAGACGTGACGTGAACAGTCTCTGGCTGGGAAGACGTGACGTGAACAGTCTCTGGCTGGGCAGACGTGACGTGAACAGTCTCTGGCTGGGCAGACGTGACGTGAACAGTCTCTGGCTGGGCAGACGTGACGTGAACAGTCTCTGGCTGAGAAGACGTGACGTGAACAGTCTCTGGCTGAGAAGACGTGACGTGAACAGTCTCTGGCTGGGCAGACGTGACGTGAACAGTCTCTGGCTGGGAAGACGTGACGTGAACAGTCTCTGGCTGGGAAGACGTGACGTGAACAGTCTCTGGCTGAGAAGACGTGACGTGAACAGTCTCTGGCTGAGAAGACGTGACGTGAACAGTCTCTGGCTGGGAAGACGTGACGTGAACAGTCTCTGGCTGAGAAGACGTGACGTGAACAGTCTCTGGCTGAGAAGACGTGACGTGAACAGTCTCTGGCTGAGAAGACGTGACGTGAACAGTCTCTGGCTGGGCAGACGTGACGTGAACAGTCTCTGGCTGGGAAGACGTGACGTGAACAGTCTCTGGCTGAGAAGACGTGACGTGAACAGTCTCTGGCTGGGAAGACGTGACGTGAACAGTCTCTGGCTGGGAAGACGTGACGTGAACAGTCTCTGGCTGAGAAGACGTGACGTGAACAGTCTCTGGCTGAGAAGACGTGACGTGAACAGTCTCTGGCTGGGAAGACGTGACGTGAACAGTCTCTGGCTGGGAATACTGTTCGTTTTCTCACACAAACTGCTCGTTTCGTGTCTTAGGCCATCAATGTGTACTTACATTTACGAGTCATTAAATCATGTTTAATTTGGACTTCTCTGTGCATGCTCTTTGAGGAAGTGACCGTAGACCTGCATTATATGACTGACAGACAAGAACGGTTTGACCTAAAAATATCAAAATTGAAACTACTGCGGAAACAAAGACACCTACATCTTGGATGCCCTTGAGGTAAGCTAAAACATACCAAAAATTAATTTCAAAGTTAACTATCCCTTTAAATGTTATATTTATAAATTTCCATATCACAAATGTTGCAGGACGGAAGTGTTTGGGGTTTGTTTAAATCAAAAACCCTTTCCACTTCGGCTTCAACAAAAAATATTATGAGGGCAAAGCAAACAACAGCAGAGTCTGACTCCCGTGATAAACAGACATACAAACAAACGTGTTTATGCAGAGCAGGCATGATCCTGCTGTTCAGCGCGAGCTTTGAGGTCTGTTTACACATTCATACGCACTAAACTGTCATTTTAACACACTTTATCATGGGCCGCGTCTTCTCAAGCATTTCATAAAACAAAGGGCTATGGCTAAACCCCCGAGTGTGCAGATTTCCATGGCAACCGCATGAATTGTGACTGCTCCTGGTGAATCCCGTATTCTGGCGGCTAGCGGGCCGAAAGAAACATCCGGAAAACTCCCACTATCTCTCCAACACACACCTGACCACCGCGGATTACCACTAATGAACACCAAGGCATGCCAGCAAAGCCCTCTAATTCCTCAGGGCGTTATTAAAAATTAAATTAAGGTTTTTTTTAAGTTAATTGAATAGCTCTGGAAAACTTGTCTTTATATTTTCAGATGGCTGCTGCAGGTATGGGCTGTACTATCTCAGGGTTCAGAGACACTGAACAGTGTTTAAAGCAGGCACATCTGTGCAGAGGTGAAGTAACGGCCCTGTGGGACGAGAGATGTTGAATACTAATCAAGGATTTTCTAGGAAGCTTGTCTTGACGAGCTCCAGAGACACAGATTTAGTCAAACGCCCTCTAGTTTCCTGATCTCCACAGACAATACTTACATTGATTAGCTGCATTGAAGAGCTTTATGAGTGTCACAGTGTTATGAAGTTCCACCTGTTTATTCCACATCACCTATCGCCCAGAATTACCCTAGCAACCACCCAGAACACCCTAGTGACCACACTAGCATCATGGCCTTTTTGTAATGCAGTCCGAGGAAAAGTTTTCCATTGCAGAACTTCCTATTCGATTAAGCTCAATCTACTTGACTAATTCTATTTTCTGTTTACAGAAGCATCAGGATCAATGGAGGAGCCCGACTGACTGATTGGATTCGTTTCTAAAACCTGCCCGATTCTGCAGGGACGGACGCTCTGATTGGCTAAAAGGATTAATTGCTGGAAGTATTCCCATTAAACAAGCATAATAACAATATATTTTAAATTAATTGCCAAATATTATTTATTTATATATTTTAACAAATTTTTCATAAAATATTCACACAAAAAAAATATTTCACTTATATTTTTGGCAATATATTTAAAATTTATATTGATAAGGCATTAAACAACAACACATTTTAAATTTATTTCCACGCATACTCTACATATCTGTTTCAAATTGAAAAATTCTCAGTAGAATTTATAATGGGATTTTTATTTTAGTTATTTATTTAAACATCATTAGTAAAATATTTAATGTTTAAATTAATATTTTAATGTATTTTAATATTAAGTTCTTCAGTAATACAATGTAATACATCATATATATATATATATATATATATATATATATATATATATATATATATCATTTTATAAATATATTTTTAAAACTATAATTATTAAAATATTATTAACTTTTTCAAAAAATATATATTTTCTCAACAATAGATAAAAAAATGTATATTGATTATAAGCATGTAATATTTATTTACATGCATATCTGTGAAGTTCTTCAGTAAAAAAAAACATTTATAAAAAAATTCTCTATAGAACAATTGAATGTGATTTTTACTTTATTTATTTATTTAAATATTATCATTGCACATACCTGTGAAGTTCTTATAATATTATTAAAAGTTTCTAAAAATATATATTTTCTCAGCAATAGATTTAAATTTTATATATATTATAAGCATAAAACAATACATTTGTAATTTCTTACCACATATCTGTGAAGTTTAGGAAAACACTGAAGTTTCTGCGCTCTATAGAGGAATTAATCTGGTTTTACATCACAACAATTCACAGAGTCTGTACAGTGAACAGTGTGTCTCTAAACACGAGCTGTGATCTGTCTTCCTTTGCTTTGGATATTAAAAAGCCGTCCAGTTCAGATGCAAAATGATCAAGGGACTTAAAGTGCATAATTCATGATGAGACGCTTTAGAAAGAGCTCGCCTGCTCCAGAACCACTTCCTCCAAATAGAACTTTTATCAACTCGCTTTCCTCCACGGGGCCGAATGAAAGATCACATCCCTGTTATGAATTAATAACATTAAACGCTTTTATCATTCTCGACCCGAAGGAGGGAAACGCTCCGAGCCACAACTAAAGAGGGGCGGCTAACGCTTGGCACGATCAAATTATGTTCAGAAGCGGAAGTCTCAATAACAAAGACAGATTCTTTATGTCCATAAGTCAAGAAGTTGCGAGTTGTTAAGAGGAAATGCCAAGTCAAACTATTAAGGCCCTCGGGGAAAAGAGGTTTAATTAGTATAAATCAGTTGACAACTTTAAGAGGGCCGGCTAACGCTTGGCACGATCAAATTATGTTCAGAAGCGGTGAACGTGTGACTATGTATTCATTAATGTACTGTATATCTGTGATTGAATGTATGTATGATATAATATTACTTTTGCACAAGTAGCCTATAGAAAATGGTAATTTGCACAGCTACTTTAAGTAGCCCTAATGTTCTATGTACTTTTAGTCTTTTACTGTCTTAATCTTGTGCTTTTGTGGTGTGTGTCTGTTGTAACCCTTGCAGCAATTTCTCTAGGTCCGAAACGAATTTCTCCTTGGGGAGACAAATAAAGATTATATACTTTGGTATAGCGGGAGAAAACTGGTACAAAGAATTCGGCCTGATTCATACAATCTAACCACTTGCCAACCATTAGAGATGGTGTATAGTACAAGACTCTATGGTGTGTCTGGATGTGGGTGTCTATATGACCTATATATGCAATTAATTATAATGCATATAATTAAGGCAAAGGCATAAAACACTGGGTCCCAGTGGACTGCTACTTTTCTGTGACTAATTAACAGAGCTGACCACAGGAGCTTTGGTATCATGTTTTAAGAATATTGGGTTAATTAAGGCAATTTTAAAATTCTGTCGTCATTTACTCACCCTCATGTTGTTCCAAACACGTACAACTTGCTTTCCCCTGTAAAACACACACAGAAATGTTTTATTGAGAATGTTTTAATTTCATTTGAAGCGAGCTCCTGCATTATTATAGTCTGTGCAGTTTGACAGGTAGTGTTAAACCAGCAAACAAACATGTTCTAACAACGTTTTACTAACATTTCTACATAAAAAAAAAACATAACATTTTTCTGAACATTCCAATAGTCTGTTTTTAAATGTTTTTTTCTTGGTTATAGACCTTATGTAGCCACGCCCCTTTTCCGCGCTGAGCTCATTGTCTTTTGACTTCCGGTCTGTATTTTCACAGCGATCTTGCGTAGTTATGAATGAACGGCTCGTTAAAAAAATTCCCAAGGTCCATTGAACTTGTAAGAGACTGATGGCCGATCTTATGTCTTTCAGTCGACATATGCTTTACGATGCTTATCATAAACATTACAATGCTCATGACAACTTTCGTTAACTCTACAATAAGTAAATCAACTTCACTAGCTAATTACTCCTGGACAGCGATGCCATAGAAATATACAGAGCGACCACAAAAACGGAAGTTCAAAGACAATATTCTAAAGATGACGGCGCCCTCGTTTCTCTGGTGCATAAGGACATTCTCTGGGTCTATACAGATGTTACAAGAACATTCCATTTGATCATTCTGCAAACAGTGTGAGAATGTTGCTGTTCTCTGAACATTCTAAAACTAGTTACATTTAAAAAAAAACTTTGGAAGAATGTCCAACTAAAATTGAAAATGTTCATGAACGATCTACAATTAATGTTTTTATTAAAGACTAACTTTGAACAACCGTTCTGTTGACGTTACTGGAGAGTTCTGAGAAGGTTCCCTGTTAGCTGTGATGTAATGTTCAGGTTTCCAGAGCTGGCTTATATTGCTCGACGTTTTCCTTCTACATGTTGGCAGCGCGTTTATATAGCATCTGCTTATTTTAGCCGCTTAGCTCATGCGGAGTAAGAGGAAACCAGGGCAACATTACAGCCACCACCCAACTTAGACACATCCTCAGACACACCTAGAGACAGTAACACTATATGAGACCACACACCCCCACACACACACACACACACCCTTTCCAGAGGCCTATGGCTGATACATCTGATACACTTACAAGGAAAAAGTTTCTTTTGTCACATTAGCTGGTTACCAGCGCTGCCAGGCATAAACCTGTGTGTGTGTGTGTGTGTGTGTGTAAAGCACACTAAAGTACTGACCGGCTCTCAGTGGAGCAACTCCCAGTTGTGTGTCACAGTTACTGTTGTCATGGCAATTTCTAAATTCTGACACCCTGTATTTAGAGGATTACCGGAGAAATACTGAGTGACAGTTTCACATTAAAGGAATACACTCTTACAAATAACAGTTCTTTATGGTTGCATGAACATCCATGGAAGCTTTCCATTACACAAAAGGTTCTTTATAATGGAAAAAGTTTCTTAGAATGTTCTTCACACTAAGAAAAAAAAATGGTTCTTTGGGGAACCGTAAATGACATCACTGCAAAAACTTTTGGAACCTTTATTTTTAAGAGTGTAATTGCAAGGACATGCAGCAAAATTGGAAAGTGATGTATTATATAGTGAAACACAATATAGAATGCTGTGCACTATAATCCAAGTCTTCTGAAGTCATACCATGTCTTATATCTTTTGGTCCGGGCCCGAAAAAAAGAAAATTATTAATTTAGTCCTGGTTCGCTTAGCGTTCACAATGTCATTTTTAACACAGAATCTAAAAATACAAAACAAAAAAGGTCACATCTTGTGACATCATGTCCCGTTTTCGATCCGTTTGCATGTCTTTTGTCCGTGTTTCAATAGTTCAGTAGTGTTTGGAAGCGGACTGAGACTCTTTTCAGCGTCTCGGTCCACTTGTTTGGTGGCACCAGCCTTCAGATGAACCGCACTAACAGAGTAATCGCACCAGGGTTCGTCTTAATTGAACACAGCCTAAAATAACACTGCTGTTTCATACCAGAAAAAACACACTAAGTGACTTTAACTCCCACTTATCTTCCAAAAACAGTATTTGAGGTGTGTTTAGAGGTTCCCCGAGTGCATCCGAAATAATAAAAAACACGGGGTACCGCATTGTCACTTGGACGGTAACCATGACGACCGATCATCTGTCATGTTTGCTACAGCAGTGAAGTGTGGAAATGCCAGCGCAGGTCGAGAGGAGTCCACACCCACCAAATTACCCAGCAGAATATAGTATTTAAAGGATCCATGTTTCTGTGCTCAAAACCATTTTTACATGCTCACACACTTAAGCTCCCTACAGAGAGCTTTCATTTGAACACACACACACACACACACACGGATAGATGGATAGATGGATGGATGGATGGATGGGTGCGGGGCAAACAGAACAATATACAGACTGATCCAGTGTCACAGAGCATGTCAAACTTAGAATCAGGAAAGATGATCACTTACTCTATTCTGTATTGGTTTTCATTACTGGGAATGTAACGGAATACTGGTCATTAATTTGAACATTCTAGAATCGATACAAAACATCCTTTAAACATTCCATTTGTTACAGTGACTTTCTGTTTCACTTTTAGCTTTATTCTGTTTTAGATTTACTTATACAGAGAGTTTTAGTGTGTGTGTATATATATATACACTCACCGGCCACTTTATTAGGTACCCCATGCTAGTAACGGGTTGGACCCCCTTTTGCCTTCAGAACTGCCTCAATTCTTCGTGGCATAGATTCAACAAGGTGCTGGAAGCATTCCTCAGGGACTTTGGTCCATATTGACATGATGGCATCACACAGTTGCCGCAGATTTGTCGGCTGCACATCCATGATGCGAATCTCCCGTTCCACCACATCCCAAAGATGCTCTATTGGGTTGAGATCTGGTGACTGTGGAGGCCATTTTAGTACAGTGAACTCATTGTCATGTTCAAGAAACCAATTTGAAATGATTAGAGCTTTGTGACATGGTGGAAGTAGCCATCAGAGGATGGGTACATGGTGGCCATAAAGGGATGGACATGGTCAGAAACAATGCTCAGGTAGGCCGTGGCATTTAAACGATGCCCAATTGGCACTAAGGGGCCTAAAGTGTGCCAGGAAAACATCCCCCACACCATTACACCACCACCACCAGCCTGCACAGTGGTAACAAGGCATGATGGTTCCATGTTCTCATTCTGTTTACGCCAAATTCTGACTCTAACATCTGAATGTCTCAACAGAAATCGAGACTCATCAGACCAGGCAACATTTTTCCAGTCTTCAACTGTTCAATTTTGGTGAGCTCTTGCAAATTGTAGCCTCTTTTTCCTATTTGTAGTGGAGATGAGTGGTACCCGGTGGAGTCTTCTGCTGTTGTAGCCCATCCGCCTCAAGGTTGTGCGTGTTGTGGCTTCACAAATGCTTTGCTGCATACCTCGGTTGTAACGAGTGGTTATTTCAGTCACTGTTGCCCTTCTATCAGCTCGAACCAGTCTGGCCATTCTCCTCTGACCTCTGGCATCAACAAGGCATTTCCGCCCACAGAACTGCCGCTCACTGGATGTTTTTTCTTTTTCGGACCATTCTCTGTAAACCCTAGAGATGGTTGTGCGTGAAAATCCCAGTAGATTAGCAGTTTCTGAAATACTCAGACCAGCCCTTCTGGCACCAACAATCATGCCACGTTCAAAGTCACTCAAATCACCTTTCTTCCCCATACTGATGCTCGGTTTGAACTGCAGGAGATTGTCTTGACCATGTCTACATGCCTAAATGCACTGAGTTGCCACCATGTGATTGGCTGCTTAGAAATTAAGTGTTAACGAGCAGTTGGACAGGTGTACCTAATAAAGTGGCAGGTGAGTGTATATATATATATATATATATATATATATATATACGTTGTTATTATTATTATTTTTATATTATTATATTTATAAATATATTAAAATGTTTTATTATATTAATTTATTTGAACTATTTTTATTAATTATATCAATATTATATTAATATTACTGTACAATTTTTTCTCTTCATTTCATTTCAATTTAAATATTATATTTATACATTATATCTTTTTTATTTTAATCGTCATTTATTTTAATATTATTTTAGTTTTAGTATTATAAATTGAAATAGTGGGCTCTGCGTTATTTTCCACTCTGTGTTTTAGCTCATTTGTCCCCCTCACCTCTCAGTTCGTTCAAATACAATAAAATTCATTCAGTATAACATTACCATCTAATTCAACTATATTTCCTAACCAGGTTGACACAGTTCATAAAGACATGAAAAGTATAAATAGGAATTGAAATGTAATTTGACCGTGGAACCCGGAGAGGCAGGTTTAGGAAATGAATATTAAGTTAATGTGACAGCTTATCTCTCTGGAAGGAGCTTTTATTGAAACTGTTAAACTAAGCTTAACGACAGCATGTTTTATTCATGAGAATGGCAGCGTGTGCGGAGAGGCCAGGCAATGAGGTCTTTAAAAGACGCCCGGCGAGGAAGTGCTTCCCACACCCAGCGGAAACCTTCATTTTGTGTTGTACGTTATTACATTATTAAAAATGCATGCATTATTTTCACAATTCATACTTATAGGTGCATAGAGAAGACTAGATGATGAAAATGAGATGCTGGGGTGTTGTGGTGGAGTGGTTATCAGGATCTTGCTGTTTAGTTGCAAAAAAATTATATATACAAACAAACATGTTCAGAAATTTAATCAATTAAAATTTTGAAAACGTGTGTAAGTACATGTTGAAGCAGCAGGAGGGTCATGATCAGAAATCACCTTAAGGAAACAGTGAAGCGCTTGTCGAACAGATCCACACTCGCAGGGACTGTAAGGCTGTTCATATCCCTCTAATGCTTATTGTCATGCACACAGACATGTGTTCTGCTTTAATGAAGTAGGAGAAATACGCCCCGGGCCAACAACGCCTGCGACTCGCTCCATACAAAAGACTCTTTATATGCATTGCACACACACACACACACACACACACACACACAGCAGCTAAAACAGTAACAGGCTAAATTTATACTCATAAGAGCTTCTTATTGTCCTATTCACTCAAAACATTGTGAAAGATCTTGTGTTTTCAAATTTGATGAGTTCTGATGATTCCAAGAGAGCGAGCAAAAACAAAAAGCAATATTTGAGCAAAAGATGTGGATGTGAAGTGGTTCACTGCATCCCTGCTGTATTTAGAGATTAATCATCACTATTGTCGTTCAGACAGTATCTGGTCATCGGCTCAATCATCATCTTTCATGTCCCGCTGCAGGACGCATCAGTTTAGAAGATTTAGAGAAGGGGACCGGCACCCAGTCCAGATCACATTACAATTGAAATATTTCTAGTCAACTCAAATGTGAGTGGTGCTTATTTAGCACCTCAAGACCGGTGTGATCGGGGTATTAATTCAATAATGTGTGAATCCTAATGCAATGGGATGCGGTTGCTAGGGCGTCGCTTTGGTGTGTTGCTATCCAATGCAAGTCTAAATTCAATCTGTTCATCATAAAAGGCAATCGAGTGTTCAGAAAATTTTGACTAAACCGCTCAATTCATAGGCCTATGTGTTAGTTTTACTGTTTTTTTTTATCTCTTTATAAACTTTTTGAAGTGACAAAGTGGTAGCTGCATGAATTGTCAAAGGAGGGACAGAAATTTTAAATATCTTCATCCGTGTTTTAAGGATGCACGAAAGTCTTACGGGTTTGAATGCATTAGTGAGAGAGCGAGTGCGTGTGAATCAATTCTACTTGGCAGCATCTCTCTTCTAATAGTGAAGCTGTGGGTTTTAGTTTCTAAGAAATACATGCTAGAACTTTTCAGTTTGTAAGTTATTTTATTGTGCGAGCTACTGTCTAAATGTGTGCGATACAATGCAGCAGAACATTAAGTTTCAAGTTCAAGTTCATTATATTTATAAAGCACATTTAAAACAACCTTGGTTGACCAAAGTGCTGTACAAAATATAGCTATCTAAATCCATACAAAAATTAAAAACAACTTTCACAAAACATTGAACGCACAAGAGTACAAGTAGGTTTTTAAAAGATGAACTCAGACACTGTGGGCGCTGTTTTAATATGTAATGGCAATTTGTTCCATAACCTGGGGCCAGCTACCCTTAGTTTAGAACAGTGATTAATTTGCGTGTACAATAAGCTGTTTAAAACGTGCATTCACCCGATCAATATTGAGCATCCAGATGGTAAAATCTGCATTTATTTATCACTAACAGTTGGAAACAGAGCATAAAAGTGGACTTCAAAGATGTATTATCCTGTTGCGCCCTCTATAGGCCATGATCAGCGACTAGTCGAAGTCAAGCTTAAAGCGTTAAAGTTGACAAAACACTTAGGGCCCTATTTTAACGATCTAAAACGCAAGTGTCAAGTGCAAAGCGCAAGTAACTTTGTGGGCGGGTCTTGGGCGCTGTTGCTATGTAACCGGCGGGATAAATGACTCTTGCGCCAGGCGCAAATCTAAAAGGGGTTGGTCTGAAGTAGCTTCATTA
This sequence comes from Rhinichthys klamathensis goyatoka, assembly GCF_029890125.1. Taxonomy (NCBI): domain Eukaryota; kingdom Metazoa; phylum Chordata; class Actinopteri; order Cypriniformes; family Leuciscidae; genus Rhinichthys; species Rhinichthys klamathensis. Next base: position 3,321,538 of record NW_026606579.1, read on the forward strand.
TTCATAGGTGTGGTTTGGGCGTAACGTGAAATAAACCAATCAGAGCGTCATCTCACATTCCCTTTAAAGTAACACCAAGGAACTTTTCCTCAGCGGTCGCCCTACAGGTTGGAAGCAGAATTGTCCATTACTGCTGTCGTAAAAAATGTAGCCTTCCGCAGCCGACTGTCGCACACACGCTCGCTGTTTATCCAGCACCGGCTTTGGAATCAACAATGGCAGACATCCCAACCTGCAAGAAGTCATTTCAGTGAGGTATATCTTGGTGACTGGATTGTTGACGGGGGGGGCGACGGGTGGCGGGTTGACTAGCTTTCGTGAGGCACACTCGCAAGGTCTCTCGCTCTCTCCCTCTCTGCCATGCTCTCGCTATGTATGTTATGCGCGCAGTATGTTCTGTCTCGCATGTGCGCTCTAGATTCCGGCAGATTTAAACTAATTTTCGGGCATCAGGGAGACGCTATCAATATGCGGGAGACTCCCGGGAGACTTGGGATGTCTGCAATGGCCACAGACAATTTGAGGAAGTGGTGGGGGAAGTGACGTATGCCGTAAAGCAGTCGAATTTTGTAGTTCTTTTTATGCACGGGTTCCTACCCGAAACCCGAAGTTACATAGTGCCAGTAAAAGCGATACAGACCACGTCAGGCTATGTCGTTTAACTTATTTTAAGTCGATGTACCATCACAAGAGTCTTGGAAATATGAAGGTTGAAAAACTACTTAGTGTTACTTTAAAAGCAGGCGCGCTTGTTCTAAAGCGGATTCCAATTATAACGACGGATTTGCCAGGCGCTCGCCAGGAGCGGTTCACAGCCGAGGAGAGCAACGTTCTCGTCAGGGCCGTAAAACACAGAGAAGTGACATTGGGGATGTAGAAACCCACCCAAATTAACTTCTGTTAAACAGGCGTATCATGATAATTTGGGTAAATGTGTAAGCTACATGTACGCTTTTATAATAAATTGTCTATCTATCTATCTATCTATCGTAATAATGTATGATTTGCAAAAATGAAAACTGCTGCTTAGATGAGAGAATCCAAGTGTATGCGCGTTGTGCACACGCTACATTGATTATGGCCAAGTATGCGCCCTTAAAATAGCATAATGAACAACGCGCAACGGGCCACTGACTTTAGACTAGTTTTTTTCTGGTCAGTGGCGCAATTGTTTTATGGAACAGCAAAATAGCAAAAGGGATTGTTTGCACCGGAACACGCCTCCTTTTTTGCACTGAACCGCCCAGGGAGCGCAAGTTCATTTCCTAGTTTAGCGACGTGCTTCTGTGGAGGGAAAATCGCGCTTTGCGCAGGTGCAAAATAGGAATGATACATGCGTCGGTGTACAAAGTCAATTGCGCTGGGTGCAAGATAGGGCCCTTAAAGTCTGTGCAACCCCCATTTTGGACAGAAATTTCATTTTTGGATGAACTAATCCTTTAAATCAAAACGAGGGAATGCATTAGTACAAACTTGGCCATGATTTACTAAAACGAGGGAACAAATGAATAAGTTGTGGGAGTTAATTCTTATTTCGTGGCCCTAATTTACTAAAACGAGAGAACAAATTTCTTCTTTCGAGGCCTCTCGATATACGGCTCTGTACTGCTCAGTTTTGCCTGCTGAACACAGTCTCATCTCTGGGTTTGATTTATTCACTGGCCTCTGTTCTGTGTTGACGGGTCACTGTATGCGGTGTTATATTATGGCTCATGGCCATGAGGGCCGTTCCAGCTCGACCCGTGATGCCCTGCCGATAATGGCCGTCATTTAGCTCTGTGTGCTTAGCGCTGCGGTTAGCATTCAGCTCAACATGTGACACGGGCACCGTCTCAGATTTGACATGCTGTGTCTCGAGGCCTCGGATGACGACCATCTGACCCGATTCCATCCCAAATGAAATACTTCAGGGCGGAGGCCAGGTGCAGTCAGATAATTCGCTGTAAGAGTTAAAGTGGCACAGGACTACAGTACACATGTGTCACTGAGACGGACATGGAGGGATGTAACAGTCCGCTGTGAGAAACTCTTTTACCCCGAGGCATCGAGAACAAGGCTCTATTGTGACCACGTGCTTCCATACGCGTGGACGTCATGCATTGGAGACGTCAGAGTACGAAAAGAAATTAGGGAATAATTGCACTGCACATTTTTCTTGTTTAGCTTGTTAAGCACAAATAGCATTCTTAAATTAAGACAGTAGAACCCAAAAGTGATAACCGGCCTAGGAAAATTGACGTCCTCACCCTTCATTCAAATATTATTACAAATTTGTTAAAGATTTTGTAAGCATGTTGCGTAGCTGTGCTTGGAGTCAATTGTTTTATTTGTGATAATAACTTTTTATGTGGAGACAATTTTTGGTCAGGGTGTAATAGAAAGAAATTATGATCACATGCAAAAACAAGAGAGACCGAATTAAATATTAATAACTGATTTTATTGTGCATGTATGTTTTTTTTCTGTGAGCTTTTTGTTTTTCTATGCATTTTGTTTTTGCATAGTAAAATAAAACATGTAGCCTTTTTTGTGTCAGATAAATACCTTAACCAAGTTAAGTTTTATACTTCCCTCATATTTAAAAAAAGAAAAAAATATTTTAGGGAGAGTTAGTTGACATGTAGTTGCAAAGTTTCTTATAGTTAGTAGAATGTGGACAATCGGATTAAAGTTTATCTATTGAATGACACGCATTCAAGATATTGTATGAATTACAGTTTTGAACACTGAACAATGAATGATCTGGGACAGGACGGCTGATGCATCACTGTTCTCTGTCCATCCGGAACGCTTCGCCTCGCTTTTGTGAGAGAAAGAAAGAAAATTCAGAGTGATAAAAGTGTCATTGTGACCTCAGAGTAACAAAAGAGGAGACGGCCAGCGTCCAGAAGAGAGTCAGATGTCCACCAGATACTGCAGCACAAGAGAGCGTCTGTCTGGGTAAATCTCAAATGAGCTCTTCAATATCTCACTTGATTCTCCTTGGCAGAGAGCGAATGAGACATGAAGTCAATGTGAAATCAAAATCTACTTTCCTACTACATTTTCCTGGTCATATTGTGAACAATTCATCAGTGCATGTTATTTTTATGTAAAAACTGTTTGTCTTCATAATCTTTTAAAATATATAATAACTTGATAATCACCTGGGCTGCATACAATTTTCAATAAAACAAAACAAAATTAAATATAAAACATAAAAAATAAAATAAAATAACTGAAACCCTGCTATCGTTTTAGTAAACTCACATTCAAAATTGCCTCTATTTTGGAAGTAACAGCCACTTTTCGCAACCCAATAAAGACAAGATAAGATATGATAAGATCAAATATAAAAATAAAAACACTTCACGCAAACCAATTAAATCCCTAAGTCTGCGATCAAAAGTAAGAGAGCTTAAACATTTCTTATCAAATCCTCCAAAGACCAAATGATCTGAGCGGCTGAAACTTCTGAGAAAAAACACGGTGCTTAAATGAGACAAAGTCAGTGTATAAAGGTCCTCTGGCCAGAAACGCAGAAAGGGGAGAAACAGAAGTGTTTCTACACACACACACACACACACACAATAATATCCTGCGCTCTTGACCTTGAAGATCTGTTGAATGGCTCTCGCTTTTTCCAATAAAATCTACAGCCGCCAGCTCACACAACAAAAACACACAGGCCGTCTCGTCTTGTCACCAGACAGCCGAAAAACAATTAATTGTTGGAGACAATGCAAACAGCCAATTTGTAAATCTTAATTATTCAGCCGCTTCAAACACGCTGAAGATAAAGCGTCTATGAGGAGAAGAATGGAGGTTCATTAGCCACTAGTTAATGAGAACTAATCGGAGACGGCGGCGGGGTTGAGAATCGAAACAAAAACACAGAATGAACATTTTGTTCAGCCTGTCGAGGAGTGTTGTGGCAATGAGATTTCAGAGATACTAATATCTCCATGTGTATTTAACAGATGCTCTTCCGAGCTCATGAATATTAAAATTAGCAAGTTTGCATTCTCTCACCAATAACCCGGTCTAATCGCTAGTCATCACGCATCGCTGAAACAATGGGTTCATAAATTATTCCACGTCATTCATCACCCAGAGGCTTTAATTGCATGCAGATTAAATAATTGCATATAACTAATATCAGGTTAGACTTTGACAGGTGTCGGATCTCTAGAGGATATTTCGTTTTCTTCCCAGCATCCTTCAAATGCGCAGCATAAAATATCAATCATGTTGAGCGGGAAAGGTCACACGCCTCCATAACCGAGTTTAACGTTGGTCACACAACAGGAAAAAATTAATCGAAGATGACAAGAATGGAGTGTGTTGAGAAAAAGACTACATTTATGCTTAGAGTTGCATACTACTCGTGCAGTATGGCGTATGTACATTGTTTTTGTATGCATGGAATACTTGCAGAGATGGTAATGAAAGTCACGTTCAATACGGCTTCAGCCTGATGGATAAGCTGCTGAAGATGCTGCAGGAGACACATGAAGAACAGCAACAGTATTAATGCAGACACACATACAGATTCAATGACTTTACACACAGACTTACTGCATACTGCCTACTGTAAAATATATAAGTTAAGTTAACCACTTCATTAATCCCACAAGGGGCAATTGTATTAAGGGGAGTGGCATCACAACTAAAAAATATATACATAAAAAAAAATCATATTCCACATACACATATCTACATATTACACCATTCCAATGCACCATGCTTTATAATAAAATTCACACAAGGAGAAAAAAAAAAGCAAACAACACCTCAAGAATCCTTAATAGAAAAATTTACATTGCAAATACGAATGACTTCTGGTACACAGTGTACAAAAGTGAAGTATCGATTTGTTAGACACTTATAATATATATATATATATATATATATATATATATATATATATATATATATATATATATATATATATGAGTTTCAGAAGACATCTCCACAAATTTCCAACGATAATCAAATGATATTCTAATGAAATGAGAAGTGGGGAAAATAAAGGTTAATTAACACAATTACATCACTGGGATGAAATACTGCGCTCCATGCTGGCAGCGATGGATAAAACATCTTAGACACTAGTTCACTGAGCTGCAAACTCTGTTAAAAATGCATCACACAGAGACAGGAGAGCATGAGGAGTGTTATGTGGACAGGCTTTATTCCTCTGGGTCTGTGGAAGAGCAGACATTAACTGAGAGATTCACCAGAACCTCCTGCATTAAGACTCAACCACTTCACCAGAGCTTCCCTAGAGATCTGACACACTCCGCCATATCTGCAGACCATAACATCACAGACACTTCTGACTACCCACAACACCCTAGCAACCACCTAGATACCCTAGCAACATTCTAAAAACACTCTAGCAACCACCCAAAACCACCTTTAAAAACATAGAACACCATATCAACCACTTAGAACACCCTAGCAACAATCAAACACGAACTATAGCAAACAATCAAACATTGTAGCAACCATACAAAACACTCAAGAACGACATAAAACACCCTACCAACCATTTAAGACACCCTAGCAACAATCAAACACTATAGCAACCACCCAAAACACTCAGGAACAACATAGAACACCCCCTAACAACCACTTAAAACACCCTAGCAACAATCAAACACTGTAGCAACCACCCAAAGCACCATATCAACCACTTAGAACACCATACCAACCATTTAAGACACCCTAGCAACAATCAAACACTCTAGCAACCACCCAAAACACCATATCAACCACTTAGAACACCATACCAACCATTTAAGACACCCTAGCAACAATCAAACACTGTAGCAACCACCCAAAACACCATATCAACCACTTAGAACACCATACCAACCATTTAAGACACCCTGGCAACAATCAAACACTCTAGCAACCACCCAAAACACCATATCAACCACTTAGAACACCTTACCAACCATTTAAGACACCCTAGCAACAATCAAACACTCTAGCAACCACCCAAAACACAATATCAACCACTTAGAACACCATACCAACCATTTAAGACACCCTAGCAACAATCAAACACTCTAACAAACACCCAAAACACCATTTCAACCACTTAGAACACCTTACCAACCATTTAAGACACCCTAGCAACAATCAAACACTCTAGCAACCACCCAAAACACCATACCAACCATTTAAGACACCCTAGCAATAATCAAACACTCTAGCAACCACCCAAAACACCATATCAACCACTTAGAACACCTTACCAACCATTTAAGACACCCTAGCAACAATCAAACACTCTAGCAACCACCCAAAATACCATATCAACCACTTAGAACACCATACCAACCATTTAAGACACCCTGGCAACAATCAAACACTCTAGCAACCACCCAAAACACCATATCAACCACTTAGAACACCTTACCAACCATTTAAGACACCCTAGCAACAATCAAACACTCTAGCAACCACCCAAAACACCATATCAACCACTTAGAACACCATACCAACCATTTAAGACACCCTAGCAACAATCAAACACTCTAGCAACCACCGAAAACAACATATCAACCACCTAAACACCCAAGAACAATTCAGAACACCCTGCAACCACTCAAAACATCCTAGCAACAACACAGAACACCCTAGCCACCCTAGTGATACCCTAGATAATCCTAGTTTAAAATTCTTTAGAAACCACCTAAAACACCCATTAACAACAACAACCCTCTAAACACACAATAACCACCAAGGACACCCTAGCATCTGCAGAGCAACCATCCACAAAATACGCTAGCATAAGCGCAGCGAGTTTTGCATGGGCAAATGGCACACTTGTTTCTTCAGAAAATGCAAAAACCTAGTAGTAACCAAACAAATCCAGCAGTTGGTGGTTTGGGAAGGTTTTCCTGGCACTGAATCAGAAACAGGATGCCAGTATATAAAGCGTCCATGTGTCCTCCAGTCTCTGAGCAGTGAAAGACGCTCCTCAGGAGGACAAAGCTCCCACTGCGCCTCCGTCTCACTCTCACCTGTGGAGAAAACTCACACAAACGAGTGATAATTACCTCCTTCATCTCGCTCTCAGACTCAAACACAGCTGCAAAACAACACTCACTTATCACTCAACAGAAGCAAAAATAAAGAATACAGCAAATCGCACATTCAAAATAGACAGCCAATGAATGCAAGAACTTTAATTTGCTTTCTGATCAGATGCAGGGATTTAGAAGGGAAACTCGTGTCACACTGTCTCATTATGTGCTCTGATTGTCTCTTCACTTCCAGAAAACGTGCGACAAATTACTTTTATTGTCTAATAAAGTGAGTTGTCTGAGCGTTTGCAAGACAAATGAACAAAGAAATGACATGTTCTCATCATCAAATGCTTTCATAAATCCTCAAAGCTTTACAAAAGCACTTAAAAAATTCATCAAAAACTACTGTTCCAGCATTATCACCTAAGAAATTTTGACTGACATCTCAAAGTCTGCTTGTTTAGAGAGAGCAAATGTTCTATAAATCAAATAAATGAATGTTAACGTGCATCTTTGCTTCATGTTTGCTGATCTATTAGAGCAGTGGGACTATGTATAAAACTGAGCCAAAGTTAACAAGAGTGTGTGACGATGAAACTTCTGATATCTGCCGTTTAGTTTACAATCCAGCTGATCCATCGCACAGCAGCTGTGGGCTGAATGTCATTTAAACACAGAAAACATGTGGTACACGTGCCTCAGGCTAACAGATACTCCAGTCTATTAACGCTGAAGAGGAAGTGGATGATAAATGGATGTTTCTGTAACATAATTATTGTCCTTTAACACAATAGTTCTCATGGACCGTTCCTTGTATTAGTGCTCTGTGTGCTTCAGGCTCCTCCACTATCTGCCCTCTTACTATGATAATGTATTTTAGAAGGACATTTTATTGCTAAGATGTTGCTTTTCCGAGCGCTCATTTATCATTTAACTTAGTCACAGATGATTCACAAAATATTCTTTAGGCTCCTTGACACAAATTGTGCAGATATAAAGAGTGAATCTCATACTGGCAGGAGCATGACGAGTCATATTTCACCTCAAAATCACATGCTAGAAATAAACAATTACATGTTGCATAAATAAAATTAAGCCAATTTTTATGACCATATTTTTTTTTTATGACAATTAAGCACATTTTCCTCTAGAATTCTCATTGCTGTAATGCAAAAAAATGTAATACATTATTTTTTCAAACATATTAAATCAAATTGAAAGGTTTATTGTTTTGGAAAGGGTTAATATAATATAAATATGAAAAAATATTATATAAAATGTTTAATGTAAAACCTTCAGTGAAAATATACTGTGTACATGAGGGGGACCGTGTATCTATATATATTATTAATAAGTATATATATTAATGCTGTCAAATTGAATAATCACGATTAATCGCATCTAACATATCTGTGTGTGTGTGTGTGTGTGTGTGTGTGTGTGTGTGTGTGTGTGTGTGTGTGTGTGTGTGTGTGTGTGTGTTTACATACATACACATATAGAAAATATTTACAAACTTTTATGTTAGATGTGATTAATCGTGATTATTCGATTTGACAGCACTAATATATATATATATATTTAATTTTTAAATAAAATACTTTATTAACATGCTTCATTTCAGGACATTTCTTTATGAGATTCACCCACGAACAGCACAGATAATTTGATGAGAGTTTTGAGATAATTTGGATAATCTAATCGATCTGAGCACAATCTGAGATCTCTTTTCAAACGGAGACGTGATTTCTGGAGTTTTTTTTTTTTTTTGCTCAGGAGAAACATCTCAATTTAATCCGATAGCAGTCTAGGAGAAACATTTAATATATTTGCTACATGGGTTCAGGTGTTTTCTGGAAGATTCTCAGATTCTGTGACCCCTGGATGAAACCGAAACCCACCGATGGAGGTTGTGAGCGAGATGGAGGTGCTAAAGGAGAACCGGCTCGAGGAAGCACGGCTTCTTCTGGAGTTTTACCGTTTCTATAGAGCACAATCCTCAGGATCCCTCTGGGCCACACACACACACACACACACGATCCGGCCTCCCCCTCGCTGTCTGACAGAGCTCCATCAAACCCAGGCCGGCCTCTTGCTCTTTGTTTCCATAGAAACAGCAGTCTGTGGAAAAGTACAAGGAAAAAGATGGAGTGAAAAAAGAAAAGCAAAGAAAAACAGGAAACAATAGTTGATGTGAAAGGAAACACTGTGATATCACACACACACACACGCTGTACTGAGATACTGATGCATCTATAACACTGTGGAAACTGTTGAGGATTGAGCCCAAGTGCAGATTTATTTTCAAACAAGAATCTAGAACATAGACATGAAACTAGACTTTCGTTAACTGGACTAGAAACGAAATAAACCAAAGTCAAAACACCCTAAAAATAAAAGTGGAAGTATGAAAACACAACGGAACTTCAAAATAAAAGACATAACATGAGAATAACCCCCAAAAAATTGGTCACACAGCTTCATTTTCTGACTTGAAAGTTCTCACAAATTATTTTAACACCTGTTTAACTCAGCTGATCATTATTTAACCAGATATTTTTGCCTAGAATCAAAATCTAGACATGATTTGCTGAATTAAATGTGCATAAAAATGATATTATTTACTTTTTTTTTTTCATTAAAAGAAATATAGTATTTGTATACTTTTTTGTAATGAAATAATATATAAATAATTGCCCTGAAATAGTAACAATAAAGTTCTGCACTTATTTTGGGATTTTCTTTTGAATATGAATACATTTCTCTATTTAACCATCCTTATAGTTTAAGCAATACGTTAACAAGATAATTATGCCACTTGCTGAACTGAACATGCATAGATAACATTATTATTATTATATATTATAATTATATAATTATTATTATTATAGAAGATTCCCCCTTCTATGTGAAGCGCTTTGAGTGTCCAGAAAAGCGCTATATAAATGTGATGAATTATTATTATTATTATTATTATTATAACTAAACATTGCATTCTACTGTTGAAATGTTTGTCATTGCATATTGCAAACTGCTTCATTTACATTAAATTCTATTCAATTCATGTTTAAGCAAATTAAATGAGTGTTAGACCCTAAACTTACTCCATACAAGTACACAAAGTATGTCGGACAGGACACATGTATGTTTTCTGGCCTTTGAATATTTAGTGGCCACATTATCTGTGAGTGAGTATCAACAACAAGTGAGAAAAACAACTGTGTGAAAGGTGGAGGAGCAGAAGTGAGTTTATCACTGGTGATGGGCGTCTCTCTCTCTCTCTCTCTCTCTCTCTCTCTCTCTCTCTCTCTCTCTCTCTCTCTCTCTCTCTCTCTGTGACTGAATGGTGCCTGAGATTGTGCTGAGAAGAGCCACAAATCTCCTCTCGGCTCAGCACGTCTGACAGCAGGTGCTGAAAGTGTGTGTGAACTTCACTGCCAGTTCTTCAGAAACACACACTCTCTCTACCAGCAAACTGATATTGAGAGAATGCATGTCGTCTTCCTGTTTCGCAGTGGATCTCTGTCTAAACCACACTGCAAAAAAATAATCCTTTCTTACTCAGTATTGACTTGTTTCACAGAACAAATATCTAAACATTCTTAAATCAAAGGTATTAGTCACTTAAGGTATATTAAGTATAGTGTTCTAAAAAAAATCAAATTGAAGTAAGTTTATACATAAAGCAAGAAAAAAAAACATAATTCATAGGGAATTTTTATTTTTTTATTTTAAGCATAATCCACACTAACTTTGGCAAACGTTCAGGCAAGGTTCTCTCAAAGTTATGAAGAAATGTTCTTGCACAAAAAATTCAGCTTTAAAAAATGTAAACATTTCTTGCAATGTTTTAGTTGGACGTTGATCTTTTTAAATGTTGCTACTTGTTTCGGAATGTTCAGAGAACATTCAAAAGTAACAATTCCATAATGTTCAAATTATGGACTTAATTTTTCACTTAATTTTGATGAACTTTATATCTTGCCGTTTTGCTTCTCAAGTAAATCTATCTTGATTTGACAATGTTTAGATGTTTTACTGTAAACCAAGACAAAAATACTTGTTTGGAAAGTAACTTTTAGTGTTGCGTGTCGGTAAGCAGGAGACCGGATGTTTGGTTTGAATGATCTAATTGTCCTTAGGAGCACGAGACTGTGTGTTTGCAGCTGGAAGTGTTGAAGTTTTTAAGGGCTCTTGGCTGAGGCACATCATGCCCTCTAATCTCCCAGCATGCACGAGGACGCCCTTCTAATCCACTTCCTGCGCTTTGATCCCTGATTGGCAGCATGTGGTGCGTCTGAGAGAGTTTCTGCTCCGGCAGCGGGTCGTTGTGGCGGTACTGCCAGTTTACTGTATTTCACAGTGTGACTATATTTGATGGGGAACTAAACAGCTGTTGCAAACACTAGTGAGCTGCCTGTCTGTATACTGCCTATATATGAGCTAACTGCAACACCAGGGGCCTCATGTACAAAGACTTGCGTTGAATTCATACTAAAACATTGCGTACGGACAAAGCTGTAAATGTGCGTATACACAAAAAAAAGCAGATGTATGAATCTCTGCGTACGAAGGATCCCACGCATATTCTCTTTGTACATCCCAATTAATGTAAAATTGAGCGCACATGCACGAGCACAACGCCCCACCCAGTCTCCTCCCCCAATTAAATTAATTTAAATATGGTAATTAGTCCAATTTGGCAAAAGAAACCTGCAAGAACATGGCTAAAGCAAGCAAGAAACGAAATTTCACTGAAAATGTCTTCTATGTCAATATATAGTACAGTGTAATTTATTCCTGTGATCAAAGCTGGATTTTCAGCATCATTTCTCCAGTCTTCAGTGTCACATGATCCTTCAGAAATCACTCTAATATGATGATTTGATGATCAAGAAACATTTTTGAGTATTATCAGTGTTGAAAACAGGTGTGCTTCTGCTTCATATTTTTGTGGAAACCGTGATATAGTATTTTCAGGATTCTTTAATGAATAAAAATTTAATTCAAACAGATATAGAAATCTTATAATCTTTTGTAACATTATAAATGCATTTACTCTCACTTTTAAGCACATTCAATGTGTCCTTGCTGAATAAAAATATTACTTTCTTTTTTTATCTTTACTGACCGAATTAATGAAGTTTATTTTTTATTCCTAGTTAAGCCAACGCTGCCATTGCTAGACGGGTTGTATCAATTTGGACATGCTTTATATAGCCTATGTTCTTACTTAATTGCATAATATAATATTTTAATAAAACTCGTGTGACAATATGTCAAATAATTTATCAATTACAAATTATAAGCAATATCTGACAGCTGGTGGTGCGATAGAACAATTCGTAGTGTAATGTTTGCCACTTCACTTTATTGCCTCTATGAGTCGCTAACGGACAAAAATCACGACAAATATACGAACGCCAGAGATGAAGTTTACTTGGAGGAACGCACATTCTTACGTTAATTTCACTGTTAGTACATCTGGCCGTGAACGTGAAAGCTGACGTACGCCGTGTTTTTGTGCGTACGCAGTGTTGATACATGAGGCCCCAGGCCCTTTTCATGAATCACATGAAATGTAATTTACATGAGTAGAGGATTCACATTTATGTCCTAATGCTATTTAATCTACCCAGAAGCCAAAGTGTGGACACAAGGATTCTTGATGCACAAAGACAACAAAGGCTATCCCGTCTGGTCCAGGCCAGCAGAAGATCCATGTTGCACAAGTCACACAATTTTGATGACGGTTATGGGAGGAATGTGTCAAAACACAGTGCATCGCACTCTACCGCATATATGGACCAATCAGAGTGCCTATGATGACCCCTGTCCACGATCAAAAGCGCCTACAATGGGCACGCAAACGTTAAACATAAACCTTGAAGAAGTGGAAGAAGGTCGCCTTTTACGATGACTCCCGTTTTCTTTTACATCAGGTGGACGGGCGTGTGTGTGTGCCGTTTACCCAGGGAAGTGATTCACCAGGATCCACTGTGGGACGATCACAAGCCAGTGGAGAGACTGTTATACTCTCTAGGCAATGTTCTGCTGGGAAACACATTTCCATGATGTGGACATAAATTTAACATGTGCCACCTAAACACTGTACATAATAAAGAGTTTCAAATGTTGCCCTGGCCTCCAAATTCCCCACATCTCAATGCAATTGATCATGTTGTGGGATGTGCTGGACCAATGGGTTCAAACCTAATTATTCTCGTGAAGCTGCTTTGAAACAATCTGTACTGTATGAAGTGCAACATAAACAACTTGACCTTGACTTTGTCTGGAACAGTCTTTACATTGGAAGTGATGCTGACTAGTTAGGCTGCTCATTGCGGTTTGGAACAGAGCCACAGTCTCGTAACATTCAGTCGGAGTCACTTCCTCACAGTCAGACGGCTCACACCTTCAAAACAAACACGGTTCTCCTGCAGAACGAGCAGCGAGTCAGATTTATGCCCATTTCCATGGTATATTCACTCGTATCTGCTCATCTCTGACTGCTCATTTGAACACAGATCTCACAGCATGAAAACAATCATCCGCTTATGACAGAGCAGCGTTATCTTCAATGATCTGAGGAGGTCATCTGACCCTCAACAAAAAGCACATGATTCCTGTTGATGTTTCCCCGTAAGCACAGATTGAATTTAGACGTTCCACATGACTTTTAAAGGGATAGTTCATCCAAAAATAAAAATGTCCTAGTGGAACAGTGCATTCATCTATGTTCATAATAAATTCATATTATCAAAAAGTTTACTTGGGAAGCAACAATCCATACGATATTTAAGATTATAAGATATTGTTCACTTATAGACTGTATATTTAAGTCTTAATTTTTTATCCAATGTTGCTTCTCACATAATTTTGTTGTTTTAAGATTTTTTAAAATATTTTTACTAGAAAGCAAGTCCAAAAGGGCGACTTTAAAACTCATTTTTTGCATTGTAAAGGATGCTGCTTTTCGAACACAGAGGTGAAAATACAGTATCTATCCTCTAAGGGCTGAGAGATACAAAGCAATGAAAGAACAATTATCACAGCCAGCATTCGTTGTTCTTGAGAGGTGGAGGTTATGAGTGGGAGGAAAGGGTGGGACCGTCCCGTTGCGGTCACACACCCCTAGACTCCTGTATAAACAACCGCTCATCTCCCAACTGACTCACAAAACCACTGATCTCCACACATCTAAGAAATCGCACTCATTCCTTGAGAAACACTATCAAAATGTGCTTCATTCATGCATTTTTGACATGGTTAGTATTTCCATAGACTTGGGCCAGTAAGAAACCACGCAACAACCCACATATTGACACACTAAAACCGCTCAGAACAACTGAATATCGACACTATTGTCTTCTGTGGAGCTGCTTTATAGCTGAAATTGAATTTGTTTCATATTTGATGAACTTTGCAACATTGTCACTGAACTGAATTGAATCAACATTAAACTAAATTGAGCTGAATAACAACACAATTATCTTCTGTAGAGTGAATCAAATTTGTTTCATGACTTTTCACTAATTTGTTTCACTGCTTTTTCAAAGTTGTAAAACAGACTATTTCAGTCAAAATTTCAAAATGTGTTTCTTTGTAATTATTTGTGAAATTTAAGACCAATTTCTGAGTGAAAACTGTTTCACAGTAAATTCTACTTTTTTTGAGTAGCTAATTGATAAACTTTACAACATTGACACTATTATTGAAATGAATAACGATACTATTGAATTGAAGTTGATTCATAATTAATGAATTTTGCAACATTAAGAATTTTTCCAGATTATTTTTGTATTATATAAAGCACGATATAAACAACTTTGCAACGCTATGCACAAACAGCACTTGTGATTATTATTATTAATAAGTGCAATTATTTATTGACCATTCCTTAGTCTCTTTTATTATATTGCGGTTGCTGCCATCAAAAGCAAACAGCCACTTGCTAAACAACAGCCTTTACTTAAATCACTAACCGAGAAAAGCATGAGTGTGGGAACCCTGTTGTGCATGCAAAACTATCTTTAGGATATTGATATTCCACTTTAACGCACACTAACGTACAGGACAGCCGTCTGGCAGGTTTTCCTTGGTCTGTTATTCAAATCAGTTGGGCGGTACTGAGGGGAAACCTCCACTGATTTAAATGTCAAAAGATAATTTGAATGGGTATGTTTGGGAGTTATTTCATTACCAAGAAACCTTATAGGCCGAGAGAAGCTGAACATGAGTAATATTCCGAAATGTCAAGCGCTCTCGCCTCATTTCAGAGCTGAAACTGTCGGATGTGAATCAGCTTTTGATAGTCTGTCCGTCCGTCTAATAATGTGCTTAGTTAGTTATTTCAGTCTAAAAAACGGACAGATGAGAAAATCATTCGGGATTTTTGTGCATGTATCATTTGGGAAGAGACACAGTTGATTTTCTTCGGCTACAGATCCTTGTCCGTGTTCCTCTCAGGCGCCGTCTTATCAGTGACCTTGAGCGGTTTGCTGTGAAATACGACGGACTCGTGAAGTAAGCAACACCTGGGCTGTGTGGGTGTGTGAAAACACTGATACTAAACGCACACAAGGAAGCACTTAAACTCACTTCTGCTGACAAACGCACAACTAAAGTCAACAACAAATCCTTGAGACTTTTACTGAACACATTCACCAAACTCTGAGCAAGCAAATCAAGTGCTTTGAATTTTGAACATGTAGAAAACATGAAACATGACATTGTCCTCAGTGGTTTCTCCGAGAGAGCAATACTGAACAAACTGATTCTCCGGAGAAAATGATCCCAGTAATCACACGTGTCTCCTCTGGAGATCTCAACAATGGCTCAAACTGTGTCTTCAACTAAAAGTCAAGAGCATTTCTCTTCAATTGATCTGAGATGCAACCCACGTTCATTTTACAGCTCCATGTCAACAACATTTGTCAGTTGATACTCAAATGAAATAAATTCCAATTAATTCTCCAGAAATACGAAAGAGCAACTTTTAAACAATGGATTTTGGCCTTGGATTAATTTCCCTAAAAGTGTCCAAAACTGTTTCCTACTTTCATCTACTTACAACATTTTGATAACACTTTACTTGAAGCCTTTATGCATTATAAAAGATTTAATCATCTTATAATACAAAGTATGACTTTATGATAGCACTTTACAAAAAGGTCTCATTAGCTAATACATTCACCATATCTTACAGCATATAAACCTTTGTTAATGATAGTTTAAAAATGCTCATATTAGTTCACAGTGCATTATCTAATGTTAATAGAACTTTTGATCTTAAAATGCATTAGTAAATGTTGAGATTAAGATGAACTAAGATTAATTAATGCGTTGTTAACTGTGTAGTTAACTAATATTAACAAATGTAAAGTGCTACTACTATTCATTGTTGTTACACATAAAATCTAAAGCATTTAAAAACATGACAAACAACATGTTCAGAATCTGCTAATATAATGCATTTTTACAATTATTTATGCATTATACATAAAGGCCTCAAGTAAAGTGTTAATAGAGGCATATTCCTCTGAGTGAAGTCTGTGTTTACTTCTAGATAAGACAGCATTTTCTCCAGTGTTTGCTCACTCACTGTTGTAAATCACCAGCATGATCATGTGTCTTATTCTGGTCGCCAGCGCTTGATATGGGCAAGGTGACATTCTGTATCTAATCTGACTTCCTGTCTGTGGACTGAGGGGCGGCAGCAGCTGTGCTAATGAAGACTGGTGTGACTGGCTTCAGGCTGAACGGGAACAGGTGCATGCTGGAGGGGAGAGAGAGAGAGAGAGAGAGAGAGAGAGAGAGAGAGAGAGAGAGAGAGAGAGAGAGAGAGAGAGAGAGAGAGAGAGAGAGAGAGAGAGAGAGAGAGAGAGAGAGAGAGAGAGAGAGAAAGGGCCCTCTGTTCCAGAGATCACTCACCCATAGCAGACACAAGGGCCAAAGTCAAGTGTTATGACAGGAGATTTAAAGTTAGCTGTTCAACTGTTCAGCTAGAATATTTCATAGTACTTCTGAAAATATCACATAAGTATTTTGATAACACATCTGAAATATTACATTAAAGGAATGTTCTTAAAGGGATAGTTCACTAAAAAAATGACAATTCTGTCATAATTTACTCATCCTCAAGTTGTTCCAAACCTGTATGAATTTCTTTCTTATGCTGAACTACACAAAAGAAGATATTTTTAAGAATATGGGCAACCAAACGGGCCTCATTAATGAGTCAACTGACTTCAACAACGGAAAAATTAGGGAAGTATTTGGGTGAACTAGCCCTTTAAAGGAACATTAAGACAGTTTAATGGTAATATTACTTTACCATTAATATAAAAGTGCATTAACAAAAATACTAGCTTCAATGTTTTGTTTGTTTTCACGAACTGAAGTCTGAAGACAGGTTGGTTCACACAGCAGCATTTGGGCATTTATTTAATACGGTTATATACAGTCGGTTATTATTCAAAACTCACAACCGCATCTTGATTGCTGTAATTACTAAAATGAACATGAGTGTGTGTTTGTTGCTTGTTTTTGGTAACTTACATAACGTTAGACGGGGACGTGCAGACGCCGTGTGTCAAGTGACGGTTATAGATACTGACGTCCACGAGAGATTCCGTTTTTGTTTTTTTGATTGTAGCCTAACTTACTCTGCAGTTGATGGATACACTACTACACACTCCCTATTCAACCGAAATGTTGCGTCAACATCTTTGATATTTAGATTAGTCACTGCCACGACTGGTTACAGCCAGGTCATATTCACGGCTAATGCGATTAACGCTAGCTGCTAGTTACCAAAAAAGCGTTTGACCTCGTTTATTTTTAAACGGTTCATTCAGTCGAATCGAGTCCGATTCACTTCAACCTGTAATGATTCGATTATTGAAAATGTGATTAATTTCCGCGAACCGGTTTCTTCAAACAATTCTACTCAATGAACCGGTTAAAATTATTAATTTATCGGGGGTTTTTTTGTTTTTGTTTTGTTTTTTATTTATCGGTTATTTTCACGTCACATGCAGTGCCAGTGACGTCATTTCTACTCTATGGCCCTTCAAACGGAATCAAATAACTAGCACATATTAAGGTTGTTTACTTTATATTAGTTTTGCACCTAAAGCAGCCAATGTGACCGACTTCATTTACTTCTCTTCCCAACAAATCTATTTTCCAAAAATGTTTAATTTCCATAAAATGATATTTAATCAAAGAAAATTAAAGTCATGAACATATAGCCTATTCATCACATTTGTTAAACGTTCTGCTTATGATTTAAAGAAACGTACATTTCTCCCTCTTAGTCAAATCTTTTTATCAGCTTTTAAAATAGCCTACCAGACACTATATTTATTAACTTTGTTCATCATCTGACAGGCAGCTGACTGGAAGACAACATACCCGATGTGTCTTTGTCAGCGCTTTCAACGGCCATGAAGTTAATAACAAATATCCTTTTAATAGCAAATATCTAACTAGCTAGCTGGGGGTTTCACTTGGTTAATATGACAATCATTATCATCAGCTGACATTCACAAGGGATTGTAACAGTTTGCCCCAAGTAGCTATCTGAGACTAAATGCAAATTATAACTGTTCCAAACTGCCTGTTTTATTTCCAAAACTGAACAATATTAATAAAAATAAAAAAAGAAATGCACTTTTAACCAATATATGTCTCATATGTGTCTTCATGTTTACTAGTTTATGCTTTATGATTTTATGCTTCATATACTTAAAGTGTATAATGTAGCTTACATACTGAAATTGATTCATCAGACTCTGAATCCGTGAATCGTTTGAGAGTTGCTTTGCTGTGCTTCGAATAAGGAGCACAAGGTTTCAGTAGATGCTACCTTAGAAGATACCTGGACAGCAAGACAGTTCACGTGGTTCTGGAACAGAGCTAATGTCATACAAAAGAAAAGAAAAAATGACACACATAAATAAAGCATTTGAAACACATTCTGAAGTTTCACTGTCGCCCTCCGGCTCCGTCACTGGCTTGTTTTCAGCACATCTCTCCATCCACACCTTCTGCTATGATAATTAGCTTTCATTTAATTCCACACGACTGCCGGAAGGAGTAAATGATTACACCGATTAACTGGCATTTAGAAAATCACAATGATTTTGTAGCAGAAACACTGCTGAAGCTCCAGCCGAACTACAAACTTCAGTAATGAGCCTATGATTTCTGGTGCAATGATGTCACAATCTAACGTGGTTCCAGCAGTTTATGGATGTTTGATCATTTTAGGAACTGATTGTGGATAAAAACGTATTCAAGAGGATGTGTAAATGCAAAGAAACAAACAATAACCTGGTTTGTGGTCCAGAAATGCAATTTTTGTAACAGGCCTGTTTCCATTTGAAAGCCGCACGGTGCAATAAATGCCATTTATTGTGAGTACTGTGACAAACGGATGTGGTTCGTAAACACGTGAGATCAGCATCTATAAGAGAGACATTCCTGAAACACATCTCAGATTACAGAGGTGTACAGGCGTAAAAATAGATAATCGGGGTGTGTGCGCATTGGGCAGAGAATGAGGCAGTCTGCCATTTTTACACACTCTCACCCATAATGCCCTGCGAGGCCTTTGAAAGAAGAATCTCAGCCATGCAGTGAAACACACACACACACACATGCATCTTTCCACCCACACTTGCTGATCAAATCCACACAGGACCTATGACATGACACTGAAGTACAGTAGTGATGTAATGAAGCCGTCCTCCTCGTCTACAAAGGTCATGTGTATCCAATAACACACACACACACGGTGGTCCTGCATCGAGTGCTCGTTCTGATTTAGCGTTCGGGTTTTAATTAAGTTGGACGGCTTCTCCGGGTGCGTTCGGAGGCGTAGATGCGTGGCCAACACTTCGTCTTACTGACAGCTCTGACAGTGAAATATTATTCAAGGAAACGGCTTCCACTTATAGCTCAGGGAGACAGACGAGTGATTTGACGGCAGGAGACACGAGACGCACTGGAAGCGGGAACCATACGACCTGAAACATGAGCGTGTGATTGCAAACGCTGTGCAATGGATGCAATTCATAATGCAATGCAAATATGAGTAGCGTTCTCAGCATCTTCTTCTACGACTCATTTTTAGGTCGAGGCAGAGCAAGAGTTTGAAGAAGCAACCCAGCAATAGCCGTCATTTCTCCGTTAACTATAGACCCCAAATATAGTCCAGCTATGAGTAACACACTTCTAGCCAAAATAACCTTGAATTTGGTTACATGCCATTTTGCCGTAATAACTTGCGAGATGTATGATATTCCATCATGTAAGCAAAGTAAATACAAGGTGTTTGGTTTAATTTCTTCACTCATTTCATTTCTTTATCTAATTGATGACTCTATTCTTAGAATATGGTTAGACGTCTATTAAATTTTCACTGACAGCCCAAATTTAGCCTGGGCTGTTTCTGTTTGGACAGCTATTAGACGTCTTTTAAACGCTTGCTGGGAACCTCGTTTAAGTTAGCTTTGTTGTGTTGACATTTGCACGTGCGTAATGTTTCTGGCCGAACCGTGTGCATTGCCATTTGTTCTTTCTGTACCGCGAAATCCCCCCAAAATCACAGCACTAAGCAAAGACAAAGATGCAACATTCATTTGAAATGGAATGTATATTTCAAAGGTATGAAAGTGGCATTCACATCAGCTTAAGGAACAACGCCGTTCCACCAGAAAATGTCATTGTCATGCAGGACTCGACAGCAGATCATCTGATGAATCAACAATATCCAGTTCAGTTCTGTCGCTGTGCATTCAACTGAGACGTTTTATGTAATGCACTATTGATCGGGATACACAGATCAACATCCTCAGTCAGGATAGAGGCCACGTTTAGTTCGGCGGGAATGAAGAGAAGACATTTGAGACTTTTCCCAGTGTTTTTCCAAAATGGAAAACTGCACATCAATCACTGCATCAAATATGGCGTCTAACACACGGACCGAAGTCAATGACACAGTCCACGTTCATAATTCAAATGAATGAACCTTAACAGAGTAGTATGAGTTACGTCATGTCAACATCCCAGATAGCAAAAAATATCGGCACGGCTTCTTTTTGCCGCCGGCCCCAAACTGTCGGCTATAGGTGCGCCCCGCTGGCGGAGATGAAACGTTTGCCGCCGAATACGTCACTCCCATTTCTTGCGAGATGCCGCCGGCGAACAGCCGCCGGGCCGCCGACTTCATTCTCTCTGGCGGTTGCCGCCGTCTAAATGAACCGCGGCCGGCTGGCGGCAAGCCGCATTGAAATCGACCAGCCATGTCATTGGCATGAGTGGAACTGACAGCATTTTAACTTTCACATTTAAAGCGATTATAATTATTATGTGAATTATATCAAATTTTGTTATTGTTGTTGCTCCAAAGTCATTAGGGTTTATAACAGATTTGACTCAGTCTGATTCCATGATAAGGTTTAGGAAAATACATTTAAATTACGTTGAAACTCTGAAGCGATTCAGTGATAGGCCTATGTAAAATATATAGAATTATTTTATTCACTTAAGGTGACAATTCTTTACATTTCTTTGATTTATGCACAATTGAGATGCACAAATAGTCCAAAAAGAATTCCTTTTGTAAAACTTACTTGGCAATAAATATCTTTCTGATTCTGATTAGGTTTTAAAATAAATATTTCATTCATGGTATGAACAATTTAGCAGAATAAATGGATGAAGTTAGACTTTTCACCAATGCCTGAAATCAGTGAACAGTGAAAGACATCTGCAACTTGGCCAAAAGCTTGGGTATGCTTTAGATTTTTTTTATTAATTTGCAACCATGGTAATATTTATAATAAACATGAAAATCCCTGTTTTGACCTGAAAGATAAAGTGAAATATTTAGAAATATTTTGTCTCTCTGTCACCCCAGGAAATTTCGTTTATGTCTTTCATTTTTTTACAAGCTCGATTTTTTTATTTTTATTTAACCTTTTACAGGTAAGGGATTAATTTGCAATTGCGAGTTTTGCAATCTGTACAAATGTTTAAGAAAGTATTAAAGCACAAACAGAGAAGTACCTCCACCGGCCGAGAGGGGCAGTACCTAAAAAACGGAAGCAGATTTACCAACACAACAGTGGCCACTCGTCACACGATTTCAGTATTTGGAGAGGATATCCTATCTAGTCATTGACTACGATCTTTAAAGTAAGTACATTTTTCCTTTTTGTGTAACGCAATATTATGTTCATTTTTTACATTTTTAGTTCAGCTTTTTCAAATATGTTCTTGCCTTACTAGTCAAGCTAGTAAGTTAGCCTTGTTTACAAAGTTTTCGTCATGTTTCTGACATAGCTAACGTTAGTTAGGCTAACGTTACTTAGTTTCTTCCTGGCGTTAGTTTTTTCTTTTCTTCTTTTAACTATATTTACGTATGTTTATGCAAGTGTGAGTACTACAGTATGTGGTTTAAGATAGTATTGGTCAGTCGAATAATTAACTAACTTACGTAACCAAATCCTGAAGGACAATTCTCCCGCCCACGTGGGAATGGTAACGTTAGCAAAATCTTTACAACAAGAAAGACTGATCAGTATAACTTGTGTTGTTTTCTAACTAAACATAATGATGTTTTGTTTGATTCGACAACCATGCTGCTAGTCTAGATTAACTTACAGTGTTAGCTAACACATGCTGCTTCGCCTTTTTTACTCACTGAATTCAAGCATGTTCGACATGTTGAAATGTATCTAGCTACAGTAGATCGCCAAAGCTTTACATCTAGAAAGAAAGCTTTACATCTAGAAAGTTTAACTTTTGGTGTTTTCTTACAAAAATAACTATGTGTGTGTGTATATATATATATATATGTATATATGTGTGTATATGTATATATGTGTGTATATGTATATGATTGTGTTTGTCTGAACATGGTTTTCTGTTGATCCACTTGTGAAAATGACTCGTTTTTTGAAGGGGTGAGCATTTTAATGTTATTGATTTTGCCTGGAAATTAATCAAAAAGTATAATTTATGCAAAATGTTCTTCTATTTTAGATGGTTCACATTGTTCAGTTTATCAACGAGGAGGATCTGCCATTTGCAGTGGTTCCGCAAGAGTGGCTCAGCGAGAGCATGTGCCATTGGCCCCCATTTAACCTCAGCAAAAAGACGAAGGCAACAATTTAGCCATCCTCTGCACACCTCCACACAGCACCTGGGAGAAACATCATTTTAAGTTCATGAAGGGAGCAGGTAAATGGGTCTGACTTGTGTATTTGATTTTCCTGTATTTCATCTGTGTAATTTATTTTCTGTTTATTGTGGATAACTGACTCTTTCATTCATTATTCCCTACTCTAGAATCTTGGAAGTCTCAAGAAAAAAAACTCTAGAAAGATGCATCGATTCCAGAAAACCAGGAAAATGCTGAACTGGTATGTAAAATCTATTGCTGTTATGCTGGATTTGTGATCCTGCCACTAAACTATACCATTTGTTAGATTTTCAAATTTCTGTTTCCTCTTTCTCGCAACCAGGTTTCTCCCCAGTAATCCAGACTCCACTTCACAGAGCCAAGAGTTTGAGTACAAGTAAGTGATGTTATTTGTGAAGTTTTTTTGTCTTGGAAACTATTGCTTCTATTTGAAGTCGGCATGAACCGGAAGTTACAAACGACTTTTCTCCAGTGTTGTGACGTATTTAAAAATGAAACGGTATATTGAACGGAGGGCAGGGTTTTACTCTAGCGCTCCTCTTCTCCATCTCTGCTCATAGCACGGTTTGAGGGGAGTTGCCACGCCCTCGCGCCATAGCACATGACCGGAAGAGAAGTCGTTTCGAGGGGGGAGGGAAGGGTAACGTATTTGATTAAAGATTATAAGGCTACATGAATTTTAAAAGAATAATGAAGTGCACAGATAAATCATTTATAATAAACACTACAATATTACATATAAAAATACGAATTGTAAAATCTTACTTCAAGAGCAGGTGAAGCAAGTTCAACAAACAATGTTGAAGACGTTTGCTTGCACTGAGCAATTAGGTACAACTTGCAAACAGCACCTGTGGTTGTCGGTTTAATTCCCACTGGGGCTACCTGTACATGTAGTAGACCTAGATATAAAGTAAAATTTAAGATTGTATACTGCATATATTACAGTCTGAATCCTTAGCCTTTCACATTTTTTATTTATTTATGAGAAGCTTCAGAGAAATGTAATTTGTAACACTTTTTTGGATTTTCAGCTTGGTGTAGGGGATAAAGCATGTTTTAGAGACATGTTCCTGAAGACCATTGTTCAAAGTAAGTTGGATTTTTTTTTTTTTGATTTAATTAGATGTGTATGTCCTATTGTCCTCATGCAATTCAAATTAAATGACAGATCTGTATTTTCTATATTAGCCATCCGGAAGGACCCGGCAACCCAGGATGCACTGATGAGGCGGTCCAGGTTAACGTTACGCGTTACCTGAAAGGAGCATCTGACCGTGAAGGCAGAAAAAGGCGCCGCACAGCTGAGAGGGACCCACAGCCGACCACTTAAAACTAGACTGACTACTGACACCCCAGAATCACTGACAACTGGAATCCTTTCTTTATCTTGCAGTCAGTAGAATCAAGACCCCTAAAGAAGTCAGAAGTGTCAGACTACACTCACTCACTGTGGAAATTACTTTCTTTTTTTCTTTTTCAAATAAAGCTTGTAAATCCTTGTGCCACAGGTCAGCATTGCCGTTATAATGGCCTATTCTACTCCAGAGCTTTACTATAAATTACTACCACTTATCATATTGTTAGAAATGGCTTGTAAATGTAGTTATACTTTTATTTATTTGGTATCTTGCACATTATTTGGTATCAAATATCCTCTTTACTTGTCATAATGTTTACTGGTAATTTGTTACCCTAGAGCTGTCCTTTTTATATGAAAACTTATTGTAAGTGTTGTAATTGCAGCCTTTTGAATCCAAAATTGAATTGGAAACCTGCATGTTAGTATATTGATTTATTTATTTTTCTGTTATGTTTCAGTGATCTGAAACATCTTGTTTAAATGACAGTTACTGTACTTTGAAACGTGGAATAAAAATGCCAATTGTAAATTTGTCTGGTTTGAGCAATCATTATTCTTGATAAACTGCATGCTATAAATAAAATATATATATATATATATATAGCCAGAATAAGCGGCGGCAGAGCGCTCGAAAATAGCGTTTGCCTCCGGCGGGCCGCGGAAGGACGGCCTTCAATATAAAGCGCGGCGGAACGGCGGTTGGCCCGCGGGCCGGCCGCTTAACGAAGGCGGTAGGAAGGCGGCTGCCGCTTTTAAAAAGCGGCTGCCGCCGGCGGTGCGCCGTCCAACGTGTTTGCGATGTCGCCATTCTGACGCTCCTACTGCCGCCGGAGAACCGACGGTGGTCCGCCGACTCATTGCTATCTGGGATGATCCACCCAATAAAATGAAGTACATTCTTTGGTTTGAAAAACAACAAAGCGAACCAATAATGTATCTTCAAAACCAGCATTGGTCAAATGTGAATCTTCCATCCAAACCAGTTACATGAATTAAAAAAAAGTAATCAAAAAGCTTATTCTGAGATTCTGAAATGCATCTGTAACTTAAGAGACATAACCCAACATTCAGATATGCAAATGACCAGTTACAAAATATATGTACAAATAAATAGGCTATATAATCAAATGCAGAAGTGATTTCAAACGCTGAGAGCATCTCTACTGGTGGATCTGAGAGGATCACTGGGTTTCAGGAGTCTGCAGTTTGCCACTGGATGTGTGACACTCAGGTGGTCTCTTTAAAATCCCTGCACACACACATGCAGACTGCGATCTGGACCGTGACAAATTGGCCTCTCGGGTCTCCTGGAAGATATTGATCACACGTCCAGAGCCGCACAAGACTGACAAATGAAACCGCGCTGTAGTGGAAAGTGATGATGGCACTTCTGTTCAAGACAGATGAACGGTGATGCACTAAAGGCATTTCACATTTATAACCCATAAACATATGAGAGAGACCAGGGTTTGTTGTCACACCTTTCACTCAGGGTATTTTCAGGCAGTTTCTGTATAAATACAGACTTTTAAGTATTTGCTTCAGAAATCATGTGAACATTTACACCGTTACAGCCTCCAAAAAGAAAATACACTGCATTGGGGCATGTTGTCACAATGGGAACCTTTCATTAAATTTAGCTAAATAAAATAATTCTAAAACATCAATTCAAAGAGCAAAAAAAAATTGACCAACATGGATTTGAATTCATTTCCTCGTGTGACAACTTGCCCCAACCTGGCATTTTTGGAGAATACAATCTCAAATCTACCTTCATTGTATAGCTCCCTCTCACCTTATATCCCAGCGTGATTTTACAGATAAAAAAAAAAAACACAATTATATTACTGTCCTTATTTGGAGGGCAGAATCCACAAAACTGATCATAATTGAAGATAGATGTTTGAAACCAACACGCATAACCGCTGCTAGATAATAAACCTCAGTGTGACAACTTGCCCCGGCCCCCCTACAGTCTCCGAGGTGATATTCCCGTCTGGTATATGACGATAATTCAGTCTTTCAATGCATGAAGAGCGTCTGCGCGCGCGTCCAGCAAGTGCACAAGGTGACACCGAACTGACGCCCGCGAGCTCCGCGCTCCTGCAACGCGCTTCCACGCGGGAGCGTCCCTTGATCTCGCGCACTCCGGAGAGGCTCCGCGGGTCTCACGCACGCGTCCTACTGCGCGTTTCGGAGCATCTTCTGCGAGGAGACCATCAGCAGCTGCTGCTGCTTCTGCCGGCTGGACTTCACGGCCAGAATCGCCTGGCGGTTCTTGTACTGGACCATCTGGAGCGTGATCTCCGCGTTCCAGCCCTCGTCCTGCGGGCACCTGAAGTCGATCTCTCGGCCCTCGGACATCACCACCGTGAAGTACACGTACTTCCCCTTGCGCTCCACGCAGTCCACGGTCTTCATGTTGGCGAAGTGCAGCTCCTTCACCTTGCAGCCGGTGTCGTGGGGGTGGTGGTGGTGGTGTTTGTGTGGGTGAAGCATCAGCCCGTCCTCGGTCAGCACGCAGCGCTTCTTTTTCCACAGCTGCAACAGCCCGTCACTGCGCTTCTCCAGCGCGCCCTCCTTCAGCACGCGCGCGCCGCCACCGGACTCCAGCATCTCGTCAGATCGCGCATGAAACGAGCCTGTGAGGGACTGGGTCTGGGTTCGGATTCGGGTTGGGACTGACTGGGGCTGTAGCCTAGGTAGGCGGACGGATGGATGTCCCGGGTCTGCGATGATCGGGACAGAGCGCGCACGGGGGTTTTCTTACACGCGCGGACCGCCCACTGCACGCGCGCTCAACTCGGCAACATCAGCACGCGCGCGCACACACACACAGAATCGAGTTCATCATGGACTGTCTCAAAACCAACCGAGGTGTCTGCCTAGGCAACATTTGTGGGAATCATAATCTTAATTATGTTGCATTAATGCGAACATTCAAAAACTAACGCGTTTAGAAAGAGATATCATAAATGCCTAAAATATGACAGTAGCATCATGTAAAATTAAACGTCGTGAATATATCGATTAAATAAACTAATATGTTTAAATTTAAACGGTCTAGTAATACCGATAAGTATAAAATGCAAACTAACATTAAAATGAGAAATTTCTGATTAAAACAGCTCTATTATAAATAACTAAAAAAGAGAATTTTAATATATACCATTAATAAAGCAAAGCACTTTAATTGAAATACTTTAACATTTAAACCTTCCTGTAAACATTGATCATTCGGTTATGCAATTTTTACATTGCTTTAGCTCATTAAAATAAGTTAAGCAACTTTCAACTTTAAGTTATACAAGATTCAACTCTTTTGAAGTCTGTTTAATGTAATTTAAGTTGAAATGACTTAAACATCCAAGTTGATTGCACTTAATTTAAGGCAGAAACTTTTTTGTAGATATAAAACGGTGCTAATAAACTACTGTAATGTTTGATTCAAATCAATAAGCATCTACAATCTCCTATAATAAGACTGAAACGAAAAATAAAAAAAGCAATTAAGGATAAGTGCAATTTGTTTTTCCTGGTTTTATTTTTTTCATTCATTGCAGATTTAAAACAAGTGAGATTATCTTTCTAGCAACATTAGGTAAGTGTATGGGTTACTCAAGTTTACCATTTGATCTCTTAAAATGATCAAGTTTGACATGCAATCATTTGAGTCGTCAAACTAAATAACTTTAGGGAATTTAAACTCAGCGCTGCCACCTAGTGGGCTCAATGAATGATCACAAATATTTACAAAAATTACCACATGACCATCATGACATTGACAATTACAGCTAAACTTAAAGTTTCCATATTGCAGAGGTAATTTCCGGTAATAACTTTACATTTATTTCAAATATTGGTGTGTGGATTTATACATGCAAAGAAACAGACAGACCAAGGCTTGCAC
The DNA here is from genome assembly GCF_029890125.1 of Rhinichthys klamathensis goyatoka. Classification (NCBI taxonomy): domain Eukaryota; kingdom Metazoa; phylum Chordata; class Actinopteri; order Cypriniformes; family Leuciscidae; genus Rhinichthys; species Rhinichthys klamathensis. The sequence continues at coordinate 3,350,049 of NW_026606579.1, forward strand.
ATTTTACCAATTTATTTTTCATGAATATACATCCACGTACAGTTATTGAGTACATTAGTATTTTGTAGCATGGCATTTTGCTTTGACAACAGCTGCTGAGGGGAACCAGAAAGACCCCCGCTGCTAATCGACGAGCCACACGGTCTGAGCTAGACATGTGCAGAGCCGGGGCTACGAGACACGGGATACTGCGGCGTTCGGGGATTCGGAGTGAAAATATTGCTCTATCTGCTTCAGACCTGCTGGGCTGCGCTACGAGTGAGAGGAGACGAAGACCTTCCTCTGAGTGCACACACACGCACACACACACACAAAATCACACACACACAGTCGGTCGCACCCCTTCACAGTGATAGGCCTGCCAAACAGAGGGTGGCGTGTCACCACAGACTCCTCAACAAACATCACTCAGGGCCGAGCTCAGAAACAAACCAATCAGAGACCAACTATAACTGGCTCCTCCAATCAGGTTCTCGCATTCTAAGTCTAATCCTCCAATGAGGTCGTTGGGATCATTGTAAGTGCCTTCTGGAGAGATGCATGGAGCAGAGAACCCACCTGAATAACGGCAAGCCAGCGTAACGTTAAGCGCTTGGTCTAATCGACGTTGGAAAGAGACGCTACCAACACATGACAAAGTACAAAGTGCTCATAGAAGAAAAAAAAAAAAGAAAAAAAGAAAAAAAAACAGTCATGCAAGCAGAGCGTCTACTGAAGGACGGACTCCTTCACACAGATGTGGAATGTACAGTCACCACCGACAAAACACAGTTTGCACTTTGAAGTCTTTGAACCTTAAGCGGAAAAATAGTGGAATGTTTTAACCGAGAAATGATTTAGCCTGATTACACACGGGGGTTTGAACACACGAGCACCTTTGTGCCACCCTGTCGAGACGGACGGTCTCGTGCCTCTGCTTTGGTTGCTCAGAGCGTAAAGGAATCACTTTTCCTGTAAACTGGACAGTCTTTCCACAGCTGTTGTCTAAGAGCAATACAAAAGACTTCACGAGAACCCAACTAGTTTAGCAGTGAAGAAACAAGTGTCATGCTTTGAGGGATTTTCTGCATTCTAACCATGGATACAGAGAGAAAAGGAAAACGAAAGAAAGAAACCGGTCTAGTAAAATACTATGCGTCATGAGCAACGGCTCCCAATAGGAGTTGTTTTTCTTTTTTTGTAACAAAAATCTTGAAACCCTTTTATTTATTTTTCAATTATTTCTACCAAGAAAAATACAAAACATTGTAAGGCGGTAAGTAACTATGTTTGTTTGAAGCCGTTACAGTGTAGGGGATCCTGAAGGAGGCGGGCGCCGCCATCACTGCTGTTTGCACTCCTCTGGGGGGTTGGCATCCTTCTGTAAAGCACCAAAAGAAGGAGGGAGAGTTACAATACATGCACGCAAAACCCATTTCAATTGTAAAACCAACAGCTGGGTCCTCAGCCAATCAAATCACACGGCCACAAACTGAGGAGACACAGGGCCCTATGATTTACACGATGCGGACACCTCGGCCTGAATCATTTTTTGATTGCATTTAATTATAAACATTCATGTTAAACCATGAATCTAGAAACATTGAAACAATTTCTGGGGAAAAAAGGAAATCATAAGTTCCTATTATTTAAAAACTTATATCTTGATTAAATATATTTTTTATTATTAATCAAATTAAACCATTAAAACGGAATCCAGAAAATTGGAACAGAATTAAAGGTGCTCTATGTAACTTTTCTACTAAAATGAATCCTTTTTTTATTGCCTGTGTGTGAAGGGGTTGTAATCACACATTAAAATGATCCACTTGTCGAGTTTTGCTATTACCTCTGAAGGCCAGTATTCCTATTTCTATGTGAAGTCTCCGGGTCGGATTTACCGCGAAATCCAACGGATGTGACGTGCATGCGCGCTCCCGAGCCTCTCTCCTTATATACAGTCTATTGTAGACGGTCAGGGAGTTACGTCCGGTTAAAGGCACACGTTTTTCGGCTTATATCTCAGTCAATCTTTGATCAATATTCCCAAGACTCTGATCGTTCGTAGTGCTGGACGGGGCCTTTCGAACGAGCCCACCCCCGAGGTCCAACTCGCCCGGCTCCCCGAGTTATAGCCGTTCGAAATCGGGGGTCCCAGCGAACGGCGATCCGGTAGGGGGCATCCCCGAGGCCCGCCACTCTAGCGTTCGGGCAAGGGTTCCCCTGGGACCTCCTCCCCTGAATTTGAGCTCTCTGGGTCTTTGCGTTCCAGAGATACGAGCAATTTTCTTCTGAGATCGTGACGTCACCGGCGTCCGCAATTTTGCAGCGCGCCCGATGGTTTTCTGCTAATATCTCCGCGAAAACACCACCAAAAACTATGGAATTTATATGGTTCTTTTCAGCTCGACTAGATGGTCCCAACGAGCTCGGTGCTCGCCGAATCCGTCTAGTATTCGCCAAGATATTTGCGTAATAGACGGTATTGTCTATGAGTTCGAGCACGAGCACTCTTGTAAAATTTGGTTGCAATCTGAAACATCACCACTAGAGGCCGCTAAAAGTTACGTAGATCACCTTTAAAGTGACTAGCCCAAAAAAAAAAAGTTTCTTGAATTGTAAGTTTCATGATTTAATTGAACCATTAAAATGAGGGGGATGAGGTTTCATAGGGCCCTAGGGATGGCACAGCAATGACTGACACCGGGCTCCACCAATGGCATGACAGAACGAGTGCGTTCGGTCTTTTCCACCCCCAGCGGGAAAAGACTCCAGCAGACAACAAGTCAAATCAAATCAGGGTTTAATTTGGAGAGCAAACCGGATGCTTCAACATACAGAAACAATACAGATGCTAATGCCAACTCACAATGGTTAAAGAATGAAAAAAAAAACAAGCACAACAAAACCGAGTGTGTTAGTGATTAGTGTGAGGATGGGGTGGAATCATGGGAAGGGATTCAAAACGCAACAGGAGGGTCAGGGAGGGACACGGATTCAGGAGCGTTACCTACCAGGGCAGGGTTACTACAGACATCACTTACACCTAGTGAGGAGAAATTTAGAGAGGAACTCACAAGGTGCCAAAGTGCTTGAAAAGTTAACATGTTAATTATGTCGTCGCTTACAAAAGTCGATCTTTTTCTACTCTTGACTAATTGAACATCAATGTAGAGTGGTTTAGTGCATGCTTTAACCCTCTGGGGTCCTTCGGCCCAAATGGACCCGAAGCATTTAAATATTTTTTTTTTTTTTTTTTTTTTTTTTCATAGCGTTATCGGAATGGTCCGAAATTTGGTGACTTTGTTGTTACTTGGTATATGAACACCCAAAAAAATTGGGGACAGGATTTGAATAGTCTAAGTGGTTGTAAATAAAAAAAAAAAAGTCACACTCAGGACCTTCGGGTCCATTTGGATAGGCATAGGAAATGAATGGGAAATTGGCAAAAATGTGAAAATACAGAGTTTTTTTGTGCGTACAATCTACAAATCAGCCACGGTCCAGAAAAAAACCACACAACAGTGAAGGGGTGAATCTATAAAACATCAAGAGTGCAAAATAGACACATCCACACACTTTTATACACATACACACTAATAAATTCAGATTACCGTATTTTCGGCACTATAAGGCGCACTTAAAAGCCTTTAATTTTCTCAAAAAACGACAGTGCGCCTTATAATCCGGAGCGCCTTATATATGGATGGTGAACACGCGTTCACCAAGACGGGGAGACAGCGCCGGGCGACTTGCGCCACTATCTGCCAATGGATCGTGGATGCCTGGGCTGATATATCAGTCTCAACTGTGATCCGAGCTTTCACGAAGGCAGGAATAATCTCTTTATTCAGCCGGCTCACATACCCGTATTTACTTCCTGTTTACGGCCGAAGTCCACAGTAGTGGATTGTCGAGTTCGCGCGCGCGCGATCAAATCTCCTCCGTGTGTTCAACATCTGATTCGGATTAACTATCCATTTGAGCTGATATTCTCAGAACACCATACAGCACCGTCATCGGCTGACAGTCTGAGTCTCCACTGTTGCTTAGTTACCAATGATCGCGCGCGCGCACTCGACAATCGCCTACTGTGGACTTCGACCGAAAACAGGAAGAAAATACGGGTATGTGAGCTGGCTGAATAAACATTTTTATTCATATCTTTCACATTTACTCCAGTCAGATTCACCGTGTTCACTCACATGGCTGTGCACTTGTAATGACACATTAAGGTTGTTAAGAGGCTAAAAGCAGGTTTAAAACTTGTCCCGTTTAAGTCAACAGGGTGCAAATTTTAAAAAGAGGATAACACTGTGTAGGCAACACCGGTTTGTGTCGTTGTTATCTGTACTGACAGCACTCCAAATTTACAATCAATGTTAAAATTGACCGGAGTTTTCCTTTAACGTTTGAACAACGTTACCATGGGAGTGAACGGAGTTGTCAGAGCGCTTAATAAAGTTTGACTTTATCTGACTGTTTTGTTGACATTTGTTGACATCTAGTGGATGCATAACGCAAACCCAGTCAAACGTTTGACTGCAGTATCTTATGCGCCTTATAATCCGGTGCGCCCTATATATGAAAAATGTTCTAAAATAGGTCATTCATTGAAGGTGCGCCTTATAATCCGGTGGGCCGTATAGTGCGGAAAATACGGTACATATGGGTTTTGAATTTTTTAAATGCTCAGTTTGTCCACCAGATGGCATCCATCTCATTTCAAAAATTGCTTTCATGAGGCCTAGGCTTGACTCTAAAATGAAATACAGCTTTAAAAAATTTTTTTACAAAAAATATTTAAAAAAAATTCTATTATATTCAATGGGGAAAAAATGGGTCATAATTATTGCATTAATATTAATTATAAATCATTTTTATTTTTGAAATTCTCAAAGCACCAAAAAAAGAAAAGAAAAAATATTATAAAAACAAGTAAAAAAAAAAAAAAAAAAGATGATTTTTTAAAAATAATTAATCCCACCCTTCCGGCCCATTTGGACCCGAAGGTCCTGAGTGTGACTCTGAAATGAAGGACCCCAGAGGGTTAAGAAAGGATGAGATGCACGAGCAGAACTTTGACATGCTGACAGAAGTTTGTGAAAAACGCCTCGGATGCTGAGAAGATCGTGCAGTGATGCTTCACTCACACAGAACAGCGATTTGTATAATATTCTAGTATTATAAAAAAAGGAGGCAAGGCTGCACGATTAGTCGAAATAATCGCAATAAGCCATATTGTTATTTTTGATTTTAAGTGTTTCAGAGTGAAATTAAGAACCAAAAATATAAGTATTGCCATTTTTACAGTGGTAATGTAGTTGATTTCTTAACTGCTCTATTTTTACAATAGTAATATTCCTTATTGTTTTAGTCATTTTTATTACTACTATGCCATATTGATCGACAAAAAAAACAACGTAATTAGATTTCCCCCCCAAATCGTGCAGCCCTTCAAGTCAGTCAGTAATGCCAGAGGAAAACCATTCATTAGAAATCCCATCCTGAACATTGACCTCTTGGAGCAAATACTGATGCATATGTTCAGATTAAGTGAAAAATAGGAAAAGGACTGTGCAAATTGACCCTTTTAGGGCGGGATATTTTCAACATTGACGCATGAAGTTTTAGAGCTGCGCTGTAGTATTTATAAATCAGGGTTAGAGGTCTGAGCGCTCCTGCAATAACAGCCAAACAGAGATGACGCCAACACTGCAGTCTGTCATCTACTCGGCAAGAAAACAATAGTGTTCTCAATTTGGATTTCTTTCTTGAATTAAGAAAGGACAGCTGTGAATGAACTAGAAAATAATAAATCAAAGAATATGTTTTTTGCCAGGAGAATTAGCATTTGAGAGGCGGAGATTCATGACTGGAGGTGACCGTATGTATTCTGTATGTTGAGATCTCAGTATCAGACTGCCTTGAGGAGCATTGATAGACATTTGGACTCTTACCTTGGGCTCATAGTCTGGATCGTTTTCCTCGTCGGCTTCCTCTTCACCCTCCTGCAAATTACAAACACAGAGTTTACAAACAGTCGAGGGCGTTAGGATGCTAAAAACAAACACCATAATGAAAACTAACCTCATCGTCGGCTTCCTCTCCCTCCTCGTCATACTGGCGAACACAACAGAAACACAGAGGTCAGATGTTTGGAAATAAAGCATTTCACTTTATGACAAAGGATGTCTTGCTCACTCACGTCATCATCGTCGTCTTCGATGGCCTCCCCAGTGAAGTACAGCACCGCCCTGGGAACAATGCGCTCGCGGATGAAGTGACCAATCTCAAAGTCTGCTGCTAACACCGCCTCCGAGTCCTCGTCCTAAACACACAGCAAAAACAAACCATCAGACACTGATATATAACCTCGAGATTTCATGGTTACTGGCCAAAATATCAGATTATTCACCCAGATGAATCACCATGCATACTTAAATTAAAGCAGCATTTATGGTTCCCAAAGAATCTTTTAGTAAGCAGTTTTAAAAAGAGCCTTTTTTTCGTAGTGTAAAGAACATTTTAAAATTCTAAAGAATCTTTTGTGGAATGGAAAGATTCCATGGATGTTAAACAGTCTTCATGGAACCATCAATGCCAATAAAGAACCTGTTTGTAAATGTTTCCAAATTTAGAATAAAGTTACAAAATGTTCATGGCCAAAAAAAAAGAAGAAAAAAAAAGGTTTACTCACCAGTTCACCGGTTTCTGGAACTGGAAAGAAAATTAAAGAAAAGAGAGTTTAGACCATGTCATTATCAGCAAAAACAACTCTGATAAAAAATTAAATAAATATATAATTGAGGATTTTCTACCTTCAGGTGGTGAGAAAAAGTTGAAAAATGAGTCATTGGGGACCGTCTTTGTGACCGTCCTAACTGTGCCACGTCCCTTATGCTTCTGTTTCTTCTTAATGGTTTTCAGTGTGACGTTCTTGCCCTTACTCCAGTCGATCGTGCATCTGAAAACACAGATATTCAGTCTCCAGTCTCACAGGTTAACATTGGCGTATCAATGCCCTCAATGGAGTTCAAGTGGAAAGTTGAGCCGTACCCTGTGCAGCCCATGATCTCTGGCCCATCAAACGAGAAGGGATCGGACTCATCTGGCTCGGACCTCATTTTGTAGGTCTTTGTCAGGACTGTTTGTGTGAAGAAATCATTGGGCTCAAAGTGGAACTCTAATGTGAAACTCTGAAAAGAGACCAAACACACAAAACAGTGAGTGAACTGAGCTTAAAGACATCACACAGAAAACAACGACTTTCAGGCTCACCATTGGCTGGCCGGCGTCAGAGAATTTGACTTTAATATCTTGTAAGTGCTTGAGAATTGGTTCATCATGTTCCTAGACAGAAAAAAAATAAACAGAAACACTTATTAATCTCAATAAAAAAAAAACACATAATAAAAAAAAATGCACGCAAGAGCAAATGAAAATGAGAAACGTTGCTTTGTCATCTACCTTGAATAAAATAAGTTTGTTTATTAAAATATTTTATTTTAGTTAACTATAATAATCCAATCAACTAGCCCAAGTTTCATGTTCTGATAAAACTGCGATAATTCCTGATAGAAACTGAATATTTGGAAGGAAAGTCATATGATGCAGTTTCATGATGCCTGTATAATTAGCTAAAAAAAAGTTGCAGGGTGCACTTTCACATCACTAGATGGCAGCAACGACAAGACCAAGATTTTCCAAAGAGAAATCACTCGCTGTAAATTCCCATGATGCACGACCTGCTTTTGAACACTACTCCGGTCACAATCACTCCCTCGAGCCCACGTTTGGCCGCTCTCTCCCTACCTGCAACATTTCACTGAGAAGGTCGACGTTCTTGAAAACCGTGAGCCAGAACTCTGGGATTCCTTTAGGGTCTTCCTTTTCCTCATCTTTCTTCTCTTCCTCCACTTTGGCCTTTTCCTTCATTTCCTCCTGATAAAGGCAAAGAGCCAGACAGTGTCAAGTTATGCCAGAATAAATCATTATACAAGAATGATATAAGAGGTGGCATTTGAAGAGCATGCAGGTATGGATCACCTGTACCTGCTTACTTACTGTCAGCTCTTCCTCTTCATCTTGTTTCCACTCGCACTCCTCATCTGTGGGTTCGTATGACGCTCTCACGATATCACTCCGCTAAAGACACAAAAGTTCAAAAGCATTTTAAGATGTCAAAACTTCCATTAAACAATACAAGGCTAATTCACAGAATCTTTAGGTCCAGGTAGTAGCATTATCATCATTAACTAAAACAAATTGAAATGTGCGTGTTATATAATAGTATAGGTGGTTAGTAGGGGTGTGACGAGACGCTTATCTCACGAGACGAGACTAGACACGAGATTGGGTTCACGAGAACGAGACGAGACGAGATTTTTGCACAATTTTTCAGAAATCCTCAATGACAAAATTCATGGCTGGAAAAATAGTATGCAGGTGCATTTTTCAATGTTTTAACTAATAATCTTCTAATGCATGTCATTTCAGGTCTACTTTATGAGTATGAATTATCAAATGCATTGAAAGAAAACAATATTCAAGCACTGTAAAAGGTTTTTATTGACTGGCTTTTCTCCTGTATAATTTCACATTAGTCTCTTCAGACCTTACTGTACATTTAAGAGCTTTCAGAACTTCTGATTGAGGCTGTGTGTGACCTCCTAACTGAACTCCTTTTAACACACATTTAACAGAGAAATAAAAACCGTATAAATAACAAAAATAAATAACTGTTTTCTCTTAGTCTTATTAAGTGCAAACAATAAGTGCGAGTGCAACCATAATCAAAGTTAGCACACAGACTCTTTATAATTGTTGTGAAATTGCGGTTTTATTTTGCACCGGCAGTTATAGGGTTAATGCGGTGAGTTCGGAAAAGGCCGAGAGAAACGAGGCTGTTTGTCTCTACAGTTGTTCTTGCGTTCCGATTATAAGTTCAGAAACGGAGCCTCCCTTGTCTGTTGTCCTTTGTACGTTACAGTGCTCTCTCAATATTCGCAGTGCCAACAGAGACCAGAGCCGCAAATAAACAGTCCAGAGATGGGTATTGGGAGACGGATTATTTTATGTATGCAGCCTAATTTGTGCGCAATGCACATCAGGGAGCTTGTGTTTTACTTTCACTTACAAATTCGTGACCGCGCGTATAGGGAGCAGCGGTGCTGAGCGCGCATTCTAAATGATAAGACATTTACCAGACGTTTAGTCTGTTGCGCAACGAATCCTCCGCCATCGTCACGCGATCAGTGAACTGTGATTCGTGCTGCACTGATTGCAACGGCAACTCGCGCTGGATGAGCAGAGCAGACTTTTGCATTAGTTTATAATGGTTTTTATTTTTTTATAAAAACAACAAAACGATAGTTTAGGCGAATGTGAGTGTAGCGGTGGAATATTAATGGGGATATCGCGAGACAGCTTTTTCACTCGACGAGAAATCTCGTCATATTTAGTCTCGCGAGATCTCGTGGCACGAGATCTCGTGGCACGAGATCTCGTCACACCCCTAGTGGTTAGCAATTGGCCAGAATAAACTGCAAACTTTATGCTGTAAGATTTAAATAGTTTACGCAACTAAAGCAATGTTCTCAGGCTTTAATATCTTGAAGAACCCTGTCTTTTAATTGAGCTCAGACATCACAACTCCTCTGGGAGAGAGAAAGTGCTATGGGAGAGGATAAACAGTTCCAGCTCAGGTTTTATTTTCTGGAAGACATTTCTTTGGCTGCTGTTTGTCTCGTGTCCTCGATTGACCACAGGATCTCAGCACTGGAGAACACTATGGTGTTTGCTACAGTTAGAAATGCTGAAGCAGCAGGTCAATATAACGGCTTTAACATTCTGTACTGTCTTCTGGTACACAACAGCAAGAGGTTTCATCTTAAACTGCACCTTTTACAAGAATAAAACCAACGTTATTCCTTCTGGATGAAAGAAATGGACAGCAGAAATGAGTCTCACCTTGTCAAAGAGAGGCTGATACAAAGCGGCGTATTTTCGCTCCAGTTCGTGGACTTCTTCGTAGAACTTGGCTTCGATGTGGGCACATTTGACCTGGAGGTTCTTAAGGGCATTAACGCGTCTCTTCACCACCTTTGGTAAACTGCGCAGACAACAAAACAACATGAGGTCACAAGGGGCAAATGAATAATTCATGAATGACTCAGAATTATAGTTTTGTAAACAAGAAAAAAATGAACTTTTCCATGATGTAATATCAGCCCACTTCAATGGATTTTCAGATTTTTTTAAATACCTTTATAAAGGGCAGTTTTTACATTTTACATCTTTTATGCCAAATTCTTACATTTAAAGAAATTCAACTAGAATAATAAGAAAAGTTATTAATCAAAATGATCTGGATACATTGAGTAATGAAACACCACTATTTGTTCTGCTAGAAACAATTCTGCTGTGGATTTGTTTGGAACTATTATCATTTGTAAAGCAAAAACAGACAATATTGACATTAGGGGCTTTCATAACAGGTAGTTATAGGCATTTGCACAGCTAATAGGAACTCTGAAGTGACGCAAGTCGGCTAACAGTGACGTCATTTAAGCCAGGCATTCAACAACTAGAGCATGGAGGATGCTATGGTCGGAGCTGTGTTTCTGTGTGTCGTAGTTTTGGTGATAACGGAGATGGAATGTAGTCATAAGTTATGCAATTGAAAGAGAAAAGAGGCAAAGAGACAATATCTACGACAACTTGTCTTGCAGCGCTACATCTCAGAGGCTGAGAAATAAACAACGGCACAGACAAAGGCGACAGGTAAATGCTGTTAACATAAGCTTTCTGCATGTGTGTTCTATCGCCATTTTCCATGTTCGTGGGGTATATGTAAACTGTCTACACAGCTTTTTAAAAGTGGCCAATCAACACATTTACGTCACCGGTAGTTCCTGTTATCCTGGGTTAGACCCTACTCTGAAGTAGGAACTAATTTAGTGCCCAAAAAGGTGTTCTTATAAGTTATAACTAAGATCATTCCCAGTACTTGCGGTGCGAACACACCAAAAAGTGGGGACAACTGCCAATAGTAATAGGCAGGGTTCCAAACTGCGACCAAATTGGTCCCATATGCGACCATTTTTTGAGAATGTGCGAGTTAAAATGTTGTGGTCGCATTTGTGCGAGTGGACGCTTGAGCAACAGAACGCCGTTGTATCAGCTGCTGCAGTCCGTAACTTATGTTCAAAATGAACGAGTAGGCTACATCATGAATCCATTTTCCAAACAGTGTTTTTGACTTATTCTGAATCACTACGGTACGCCTATAATAAGTGTTTATTTTCGGACTATTTTATCCCGGGGTTGTCTCGGCTGCGGAGTAGCCCAGTGCCTGCGTGACTCGCCATAGACATTAACGGAGAGAAGTTCCGTCTACAATGTTCTTCCGCAAGACACGTGCAGTTTATTCATTGACGAACGTAGACGTCACGCACATTGCACACTTATGGTGAAACGCGCCAATTACGAATTCATGAATTAAGGCGTATAAAAATGGTCTCACGAAACACAGAGCCCCTTCCTCCTACGTCTTTTCAGCGGTTATATTTTCCTCTGTCGAGCGATTACTCTCATGATCGCTCGACAGAGGAAAAGGAAATTATTATAAAATGCAGAAGGTAAGGAGTGTGAGATTTCTGCTTTTTGTTACAACTATAAACTTTGATAACGAAAAATCTGTATCAGTTTATTATAATACTCTAATCTTTTAAAATGTAATGCATACATTTGAATGTTTAATGATTTTTAAAAGATAGAAAGATGATAATAGACAGATAGATAGAATATGATTCAAATGTAAATAGATAGATTGTATATAATTCAATTGTAAAATGCTTAAAATTACAGATTAAAATTACTGTCCAAAATCCATGAAAATCCTGAAATTTGGCAATGATAATTAATATATTACAGGTATTTCTGCTGCAACACAGAAAGCATTTGCTAGCCTTGGTCCATTAAAACCACTATTCATCAGCATGCATTGATTAATCCCATGGCATGTAGCAAAAAAAAAAAGAAAAAAAAAAAGGTGCGACCAAATCATATGCTGGTGCGACCAACTGAGAAAGTTGGTAGCACCAGTGCAACCAGTGGAAAAGTTAGTCTGGAGCCCTGGTAATAGGAACTATGGTAACGTTCCTCTGGTGTGAAAGCCCCCTAATATTGTCAAATTTAACTCACTCAATATTAACTTTATACATCAATTCAATGAACATCCCATTTGCAATTGTGCTGATATTCAGGGAAAACAGCACTTTAAATAATTAAATCTCATTAAAAATAAACTAATAAAGAGGCAGTTTCCCCCCTCATATCTAGAATTTGTAGCATTTTTATTCATTTTGATGGCATGCAAAGCCCCCGTTAATTTTCAACCCTGATGCAAAGTAGCAAGAAGAGGATCTGGCCAAAATTAGAAACGCTTAGTTCACTCGGCGTTAGCAAAGTAGGGAAATCAGATGCAGCCAATGAGAAACAAGAGAGTTATTTGAAGTTGTGCTCTGGATATGTGTGTGTGTGTGTGTGGGTGCGTTCACACATACCTCTCCATGTACCCTGAGGGAGATCCCACGAGTCCGTCCAATCGCTCCTGCAGTGCCGCAAGAATCTGGGGGTTCTGCATCATCTGCATCGTCAGCTGACGTGCTAAAATCAGAGCAAACAAACATAACTGTTAAATGACAGCAGGAAGAATCAAACAATGACAGGGGTGGAGTGTGATGCCTGTATTATCCAATCAACAACTCTCAGAACTAGGGCACCTTCTTCACCAAGGGTCAAAAAAAGATGCACTTTTCATCCCAAAAATAAAGCGGAAAACACAGGAGAGGTCAATGCGACAGAGCACCAATCTTTAGAGAGCAAGCACACATCTAATGCCCGTATTACTTGATATTAAACACGCTTTGAGCTGCGCTAATACTCTGCCCAGCTGCTAAACACAGCTAAGGTCACTGAGTTTACTGACTGATATCACGTTACCCAACACAAAAAGTGCCAGCGCTAATGTGCGCACAGCCTCTTCCTAATGACTGTGATCGACTGTCAGGTGTGTGTGTGTCAGCGATAGGAATCCATGACAGACGCATTTAATTTTCCTACACAGCAGCCTAGTGAAGAAAAACAGCAAAGGGACTCGAAACAATAAAAGACACAATAAGCTCAATGGAGGAATTCCGATTCATTTTAGCAAATCGGTTCAAGACCGAGATGTTGCTTTAAAAGCATTAAAGCTACACTTGTACCTACTTTTCACATCGTTTGTGATAAAATACCGCCGTTTTATAATGGTTTTTATTTGTTACATATTTGCTTTATGGTTTTGAGAATCTGACATCACTGCCACATATGATGCACAAACCTGGTCTGGTTGTGATGATTTGTAATGCAAATAAAGTGGATCAGTCAACATGTCCTCTCGAGTGGTAGTCACACTCAAACAATATATTGTTTTTACAGGATTTATATGCACAGATAGTTGCTTTGTGGAACTATTTGTTATCAGTAAACATCAGTGGCAATAGTTTTTAATTCCTTTGTGAACCGTCAAGCACCGGCAGAGGAGGATAGCCTAGTTTAATTGGTTATCAGCCATATTTTTATCTTGGTAAAAAAAAAAAAACTTTTGGTTAACCTTAAGGAGAAAAACATGCATGAAAGAGTCAAAGGTCATACCTTTACTGTTGTCTTCCCCAGTCTCCTCTTCCTCCACCTCTTCAACATCCTCCATATCTGCTGGGTCCATTTCAGTTTGGTCTTTACTGCAAATACACATTAAAGGGGTTCTATTATGTTTTATGTTCATCTTTCTTTAGTGTGTATTGTTGCCGTTTGATCATGAAAAATGACTACAAAGTTATAAAGCACTAAGTCACTCCAAAGGGAGTTATTCTCTATATCACTGTCAGTGTTTCTGAACTCGCCTAGTCTTTCTTCCGGGAACGAACATCACAATATTACTCATTTAAATAATTCCTACCAAAAGCATATGCAAAAAAAGGGGGCGAGGCCTGGTTGAGTTGGTTGTAGGCGTGTTCGACTTAATGTGTTTGGGAAATTTCCCAAACACACTTGAAGTGCTTGACCAATCACAACACACTGCTCCAGCCAACCAATCAGAGCACAGTGCTTTTCAGAAGGCGGAGCTTCATAGAGCCATTTTTTTAAACATTCAAGTATAAAAACCTGTTCTAGTAGACCGCAAAAAAGAGATCATCTTTAAACAATTACCAACCAACTTTGCAAATCTTAAATATTGTGCTTGCATTTGCTTCTAATGAGGTTAACATGACTTTCTCCTAAGAGATCTTTTAAAAGAGATCATATTATGAGGATCTTCTTTGAAAATGTTAAAAGCTTAGCTTACTATTAAAAATAAATTGCTAATGCATTCAAGCTTTTATGTACATAGTTAAAACTTAGGCAGGGCCTGAAGCGCTGAGCGCATCCATTTGTCATTTCGGCTGAAATAAAAAACACAGGTGCATGTGAAACAGCATCACATATACGGCGCTCTTAAGAGACAGGAAGTTCCTGTGGTGAACAACAGGTGATTCGCAGCGATCGCTTGTATCACGTGTCGAATGAGTAAACCCAGAGCTGTAGAGTTGCAAACACGTGTTAGGCATTGCATAGATGCTTGGGATGCCACACTGAGGGTGAAAGCACACATGTTGCTGGCCTCGGTGTCTCACAGGGAGGAGAGAGGTTAGGACCGTACAGATCAGTTCACTGCTCATGTGAAGCTAATCAAGCATCAGCCGAGAGGGTTATTATTATGTGCCATTTAATGCACAAACAACAGCCATAAAGAGATTTTAGCTGATAAGGAGAAGGGCGTTAATCCAATTAGCTGTCAAACTGGGCAATGATACATGATCAAACCATTACTGACACAGTCTAAAATAAAAGCTCTTTAATAGACAAACAAGCACTTACTTGTCGAGATCTGCCATGTTGTTTCACCTTTCTGATTCCTAGAGGAGAAAGAGAAAGGAAAATGTTAATGCTGTCCATTATGTTTAACAGCCTCAAGCCAAATTCGGCCGCTGATGGTCTTATCTGTCAGGTGATAGTATACCCGCTGCACTGGCGTGATTCAGACATCCAATATGCACTAGTTTAACTATTTACGTAATGGACATTTGTCAAAAGCATCCAGATGTGTCCAAATGTCCAATCAGACTGGATTTTGAGATGCAAATGCATTGAAACTCGCACACACTGCCATCCTCGCGCTAAAAAACTTCAATGGCAGAAATTCAACCTCAACCCCTGGGGGTTTCTGAGATAGATTAGAAATAATCAAAGGTGTGAACCCTCGATCTTCAGCTCGAAATCTGACTGGATCCATTTGTTAGTGCAGTCCTGCATACGAGCCAGTTCCACCGCCTCCAAATCTGAAGTCTATGAGCCAGTCGGATCAAACACGACCTCGGACGCCCACGTCCAGACCTCCAGCGGCAACACTGAGCAACTTCATTCAAGAGCTGATCGTTACAGACAGGAGGCTCTTCGCCTGTAGAAGATCAATAACATGAAGACCTGACACCATCCATTCTTGACAGATTTGAAGGTTAATCTCTTCCTCTTTCTGTCTGCGTCAAGATCAGACAGCTGAAACCTGTCAATACAGACACACAAGAGTTCCCCAAACAATGGCAGCTACGGATCATGGCGCGTCACGATACCGGGACAAAGTTCCTGGCAGGTTTCCTCCAGACTCTCATAACCATTCGTCAGCAGTGAAAGCTGACAGCACGCCTTTAATCCTAATAAAAGCTATCCGACCTGGGAGCAAAGGTTAAATGCACTTGTTAAAAAGCCTCTCTAAGGTTCCCAAACCTTATGACCATCAAATTTCCAAGACTCACCACAGATTCACCACAGACTTTTTCATATAAATTGCAATTTACGGTCTACAAAGTAGACTAGAAAGTGCATGATTTTCCCACACCTAAAAATCACAATTCATTGTTATTTCATGACTGAGGGAAGCCCGTCTCGTCACAAATTAAAGGGATAGTTCACCTAAAAATGAAAATGGTCAGATAGAAGATATTTTAAACAATCAGAACCAGACAGTTGACGGTAGCCATTTATTTCTAGTATTTTTTTTCCCCAACTATGGAAGTCATTGGCTACCGTCAATTGTCTGGTTTCCCTCATTCTTTAAAATATCTTATTTTGTGTTCAACAGAAGAAAGAAACTCATATGTTTGAAACAACATGAAGGCGAGTAGCCTAAATGACGACAATTTTAATTTTGGGGTGAACTATCCCTTTAATACACAAGTTAAAAGCTTTACATAACTTTCCTGTAGCTCAAACAGTAGAGCAATGCCGCTTGCAACGCCAAAGTCATGGTTCAATTCCCAGGGATAGCAAGAACTGATAAGAATGTAAATGTGTACCTTGAAATGCAATGCAATATACACTCCCGTTCAAAAGTTTTGGGTCAGTAATTTCTCTTTTTTTTATTTATAAATCAACACTTTTATTCAGCAAGGATGTTAAATTGATAAAACGTGATAGTAAAGATTGATATTGTTAGAAAATATTCCTATTTTGAATAAATGTTGTTCTATTTAACTTTTTATTCATCAATGAATCCTGAAAAAAAGGATCACAGGTTTCAAAAGCATCACAACTTTCCAACATTGATAAGTATTAGTATTAAATCAGTATATCAGAATGATTTCAGAAAGATCATGTGACACTGAAAACTGGAGTAATGGCTGATGAAAATTCAGCTTTGTATCAAAGATATAAATTATATTAAAATGGAAAGCCATTATTTTAATAATATTTCACAATATTAGTGTTTTTTTCCTGTATTTTTTATCAAATAAATTCTGATTAGCATTACAGACTTTGTACTGTAGATCAAACTCTAATGCAAAAATCATATAAACGTGTTAATAATTGCAACATAAGACTTGCAAAGAATAAGCCAGACAAAAATACAAATTAAAAGAGAAAATTGAATATTACTGGCTGACTTCAATAGTACAGCTTTATTCTATCCAATAAGAGCCTCTGGCAACTAACCAGCCAGATCTCATACAGATGTGACGAATTAAACATCAAACTAACCAACTAGGTCCAGGCATTTCTAAAGCTACCATTTAAAACAGCTGTTTAACTCTTAAACTGGGTTAATGATCTTGAATTTGATCCACGAGTCAGTGCATTGGTCAATTCTCACCAGGCCACATCACCACGTGTTTCCTCCACAGACCCACCGGCTAAAGCTGTTAGCAGCACAGCA
This sequence comes from Rhinichthys klamathensis goyatoka, assembly GCF_029890125.1. Classification (NCBI taxonomy): domain Eukaryota; kingdom Metazoa; phylum Chordata; class Actinopteri; order Cypriniformes; family Leuciscidae; genus Rhinichthys; species Rhinichthys klamathensis. Next base: position 3,367,324 of record NW_026606579.1, read on the forward strand.
TCCTTATAACCAAACACTCACAACAAGAGAAAACTTGTGAAATTACCAAAGCCATTCAACGATTCAGGCTTATGAGGAAAACGTTAGAGTAAGCTGAATTTAAATAGCATACGTAAAAACATCAGATAATTTTATCCTAATCATGACCGAACATGTGCCATATTTACGTCACTCCATTAGACTTTCATTAAAAAATACGGTTTAATTAAATAAATTGGTTTAATTTCCATTTTCCCGACAACGTGATGAGACACCCCCTAAAAAAAAAAAAAAAACTTACCCGCCAGATCAGACCAACTAACGTTACCATCATCCACCAACACGAGAAAAGACAATCAAGACAACGTTTCTAACAACTGTAACCAATCAAGTCTGTCAACAAAGAAACGTTTAAACGCTAAAAACAGCAGTTTATTTAACGGGTAAACTTGGATTTAAACGATATTTAAAAAACGAACAGCCATTTTCATCTCCATCATGGAGGAGTCTGTCTCAATGGCTGCTGACTGAACGGTTAGCTCACGCGCTAAATATCCAATCCTGACGACTTAAATCTCGACTTAAGTCGTACTTTATCTTCTAGTGTGAACAAAAAGACGTCTATAAACACGGACATGCAGTCCCTCAGCGGTATATGTCCTTACCGAGGAGCCGACGAGTAGAGGTCTGTCTGAGGCGGAGATGCTACTGCGCAGTGAACAGCGCGAGACTCCCGCTCTGATGGCGCTAAAAGGGGAAAAGATCCCGCCGCGTGCGCTCATATACATCTGGCGTCAGCACGTAACACAGGTCGCGCTTTGCTAATCCTACTATGGAATAGGCGGGGCGCATGAATATTAATTACGTACCGTGCTGTTCCGCCTGTAGGGCTATTCTCATTGGTTGGAAAGCAGACGTTGGCGTGCACATTAGCTCATTAATATTCATGAGCCAAGGCTTGGTCATAGTAGGGTTCGGAAATATGCCACCAGGACAACGGCGAGCGCAAAAGGAGGGGCTGCCGGAAATCGTTTAGGGGGGAATGCCATTGTTCCAGAGTGGGCCGGGGTGGAGGTTCCCGCCAAAGCGTTTGCGACGAAACATTATCTATCTATCTATCTATCTATCTATCTATCTATCTATCTATCTATCTATCTATCTATCTATCTATCTATCTATCTATCTATCTATCTATCTATCTATCTATCTATCTATCTATCTATCTATCTATCTATCTATCTATCTATATGTCTGTCTGTCTGTCTGTCTGTCTGTCTGTCTGTCTTTCATCTATCCATCTATCTATATCTATCTGTCTGTCTATGTGTGTGTGTGTGTGTGTGTGTGTGTGTGTGTGTGTGTGTCTGTCTGTCATCTGTCTATCTATTTATCTATCCATTTATCTATCTGTCTGTCTGTCGGGTGAAGTTGAGAGTTTGGAAAGACTGTCTTCTGTGTGTTTATTAAAATAAAAACAAACTTGGAAACATTTTTGTTGAAACTGATTCTGTCAAAGTTTCAAACATTTCTTGTGGTGTGTTAAAGCATTCCTGGGCCGCTATCAAATTTGTAAGAATATAAATAGAGTCATTGTTCTGTGTGATTAGAAGAAACGGGCATGGATGCCAAAAACGCAGCAAAAACTACTCAGCTTAGATTTGAAGGTTGTTTCGCCGTAGATGCCATTGAATTCACAGCAATTGCAGAAAGTGTCATATTAAACTATAAACAATAAGTCCCATTAGCAAAAAGCCTTGATCTTTTTGAAATACAGTTTTTCTCAGTCACTTTGGTGCATTTCTCACATCACTATTTACATTTGCACAACAGTTAATGCAGTTCTCAAAACAATTTGTACAAACTGCAAAAAGTTGATAACCTGCAAAAGTGTGTCACTTGCACAAAATGGATAGATCATTCCTCAAAAGCAAGTATTCATGTCAATGAAAGTGTCAGTGTCGTCAAGATGAAAAGTCCTGACACCATAGTTTATGAACAAGATAGTCAAATGGCTTTGTCATGTTTTCATTATGACAGTTTACTCTGTAAATGTTTTCCAATGCAAAAAAGTCAGATCTTGGTGACACTACCTGAAAATGCTCAAGACAGCACATACTATTTACACAGCCATTTGAAAACTACAGTAAAGTTACACATTATTGTATTTAGTGAGGTAAAGAGTACAAGACACTGAATATGTATGTTTCACATTTTTACTGCATATGCTCTTTGCAATTCTAATTTGTTCACAGCATTGTGCAAAAGAAAAAATACACCATTATTTACAACAAACATAAACTCCCTTTGTGTAGAGCTGTGCACAAACAATATTGCAGTACATATTGAAACTGAACATACAACATACACAGTACTGTAAATCATTCATGCACATCCCTTCTCATCAGTGAAAGCTGAGGTTCACCTGAGAGAAATTGTTCAATTTAGGATAAAAAAAGGTTGTTTTTTTTTTAAAGATTTTTTTTTGTTTTTTTTTTTTTTGACAGATTTTGACAACTAGTTCAACATTTTTGTATGTGATGACTCAAGCAATGAAATGAGGACTATAGTTTTATATGGAATGACTATTCAGCATTCACAAGTATAGTTAATTGTGACTGACATAAGCAAATGATACTGTTATAAAACAGCAGAGAGTTGTATGAAAGCAATTGATGCATGTCCAAAAGCATTTGCAATTTGTTGGACGGAAAGAGAAACTGCTACTATGATGTGCACAAATGACTAAAATCTGTGCAAATGTAAATAGTGATGTGAGAAAGGCACCAAAGCGACTGAGAAAAACTGTAACTGTCAAAATATTTTTGTAGAGGTTCTATAAAACCTAACGACCTTTGACTTGACCTCGTTGAGCCAGTGATCTCTGACACTATTGTTTCTCTCTATATGAAGGGTGTTGCACTAAAAGCAAAAAAACAACAAAAGTTAAAGAAGGACTGCAAAAAATCACCATGCATGCAACATTGAAACAGAAGAAGATAACAGTAAAGCTGTACACCCAGTCCACACTTTATTTATTTGCTTTAAAAATGTTTCATTTAACTCTAACATTGTCACTGGCATTTTTAATCAGCTTATGATATGCAAATGAGCCTAGAAGATCAGACTGTCCCGATGGAGTCAAAGATGATTGCCAAAATATTGCAGCCTAGAAATTATTTAAACCTGAAAAGAGTTGCATGACATCCTTTCATATACAATTGCATAACTAATTATTTTTTATATGTTCAAATGCAGACAGAGATATCAGATTGAAAGTTCTTCAATGCCTCAAGCGCAACATATAGACTGCTGTAGTTGCAAAATGCATCTTTGTTCTGTCCCTTCTGCACCATTTCATTCAAATCATTTCACATTAAGTGTGTCCACATCACGTCATCTTGAGAAAAACTTGGAGGATGTTCATGGTGAGACTGCTGATATTTAATAACCTACACATGACCTTTTAATCAGCATCCACAGTTCACTGCAGACTGGCATTGGAGACCGATCACTTCGCATCGCTTCATTGGCTTCTGGTAACAAAATCTGCCTTTTAAAGGTTGCTTTCTTCAAAAAAATGGATGGGATGAAAGCGCTGTCAAGCTCCAAAAAGGATCATTCACGCATCATAAAAGTAGTCTATATGACTCGTGTGCTGCATTTGAGTGAGTAAATGATGAGGGAAATGAACAAAGTCTCCCTTTAACTGAACATTTGAGCTAATAGTGTCCGAGCGCATGCATGAAAGCGCGTGTCGGCCTCTCACCTTTTATTGTTTCTCTGTAACTATCATCTAGCGCTGAGACTTCAACCCTGCTGCTCGCTTTCCTGCTGACTGTAAGAGGAGCTGACATATAGATGCCCACAGTTTTTAAAAATTAATGCAATGACAGAGACACAGTTAACCCATCAGTAGCTGTGTCTGTGCACACACATACACACACACACACACACACACACACACACAGTAACTTAGTGACAGAGTTACATAACCAAAAGCAGCCCGTGGAGGGAAGGACAGGTGTTCACCCATAAATATAGGTGCAAAACACCTGAGCAAAACTGTCTGGTTTAGATCAGTGCGGCTAAGACTCAGGTTAGTGATTTAAACAAACCCTTAAAGTTAAACTAAACTAAAACAAAATCATACAAAACATTTTTGTTACTTGAAATCCAATAAACACTAAATGAAATAAGATGTTAAAAACGTACATTTATTTTATTACAGCCAGTTGACAAGGAAACCTACTAAAACTTAAATAAAAATTCATAAAAAAAACTATATAGATATTAATAAAAATTAGAATAAAAAATAAAAACCATTTCAAACTATTACAAAACTTATAATATCTCAATGATACGAAAATATCACTGCATATAGTTTCACATTTTTTTTGCTGCAGTAAAATATTAGAGATTTGAGGGTGTAATATATTAAGTATTCCTTTGAGGAAATGTACTAATCTTGATTTACACACACACACACACACACGCACACACACACACACACACACACACACACACACGCACACACACACACACACACACACACACACACACACACACACACACACACACACACACACACACACACACACACACACACACACACACACACACACACACATATACACACACTAGATTTAGATTTTTTCTGAAGTGCCACACATCTTTCGAAAACGTAAATATGTTGTCGAATGCATAAATGAAAATTAAAAACAAATAATAAAATAAATAAAGCATTATGGCAACAACTTTTGCGATTTCAAGTGCCATATATAGTAAACATGAAAAAAAAAAACATAGATTAAAATAAGAATTAACATAAATCATTAAAGGAATGCATGCATAGTATTTAAAGAAGATGATATAAACAATTAGCAGTGATATTCTCTATAGTCCAGAGATTTTGTATGACCCAAGAATGAGCCCTACATGTTCTTCATTGGATATGATGATGCTGATGGTGTATTTGTACAGTAAATGACCTGGTTGTGGGTCAAAGATTTGACCACAAGGTATTAGGATGAAGCACATCAGGTACAATAATATCAGACTCAGCAGAACCCTTGTGTTGGATTTGTCACTGTCACATGACCTTCACTGCAACGTAATCCAGCGGTCTCCCGGCACAGGACATTTAAAGATCCGTGTCTTCCACTGCAACCAAAACATGGGACACAGAGCGCCACTGCAAAAACACCACAGGACAGTCTCCATCACCCCCTTCTGAAACCTCTCAGGGGGTTTACGGCACTGCAGGTGGGAGGAGTGGAAATGCTGCACTTTTGCATCTGCAAAGAAGCAAAAAGAGAAAGATGGCATACATGTGCCCTCCAAAAAAGATCTAGAGCGTAAACAGGATTCCCCCCACCAGACGGGACCATGGGATAATCTTAGTACATTTGGAGGACTGTGGTACTGCGCCATCACCATGGCAACATGCCCGTCCTGTAGAGCCAGAGGAGAGATGAGGAAACGTGACATCACTGTTACAGAGGCTCCTGTTCAAATATACCTTGTTATTTTGAGAGGCCAAACCTTTACCGTGGAATACATTTTACTGTTTGTTTGTGTCATTAATGTGACTAGCAGCATCTGTTCATCACTGCAACTCCAGAGGAGGAGATGCCATGTCTCTGTTTTACTGAAGCATTCATCCCTTGGGACTTACCACCAAATATAACATGCAAAGAGCGCCATTTTTGACTGCCACGGATTTGTTACAAAAAAATATGAGTGCAAGAGCATGCAAACATACACTGCCAATCAAAAGTTTGGAATCATTATGATTTTTCTACATTCTATTTGAATATATATAATATATTGTAAAGTGTAACTTATTATTCCTGTGATCAAAGCTGAATTTTCAGCATCATTACGTCTTCAGTGTCACATGATCCTGCAGAAATCTTTCTAATATGATGATTTGATGCTCAATTATTATTGCCGCTAAATTATTAATAATGGTTCTTATTATTATCAATGCTGAAAACAGTTTCTCTGCCTAATATTTTTGTGAAAATCATGTTCTTTGATGAATGCAAAGTTCAAAAGAACAGTGTAATAATAAATAAATAAATAAATCTTTTGCAACATTATAAATGTGTTTACTGTCACTTTTGATCATTTTAATGTGTCCTTGCTGAATAAAAGTATGATGGATGGATGGATACACTGTAAAAAATTATCGTGGTTTTAACGGTAAAAGACTGTAAAAATGCTACAGTGCAAAACTGTTAATTGGTTAAGAGAAAGTTTCCTTACTATATACGGTAAATAACTGTGATAGATCTAACGGTACATTTAATGTAATTTTACTGTAAAATACCGTTAAATTTACAGTTTTTGAAAGTGAAAAGAACAACTCATTGTATAATTTACAGTGAAAAACCGTAAATTGACATTCCCACAATTCCCTGCATGACACTTCACATTTGATTTATTTTTGTTGAAATAACAATGTTTCTTCTTAGTTTTCTTAGTTCTTTTCTAATCAGTTATGTACATTAGGGTTTTATGTTACATTTAATGTTGTATAATGTTTATTAATTTTGTGATGAGCTTTGATTGATCATGTGACTCTCAGCACTGCTGTGATGATTGGTGGTTGTCAGTGTATTGCAATGGTACAAAGCAGATATTAATACTTCAATAGGTTGGTAAATTAAATTATCATTATATCAGATAATGAATTACGGTTTATTACTGTAAATTTTAAGTTAAGTCTGTAAAACCAAAAACATTGATACCGTATTTTTGACGGTAAAGTTCTGGTAACCACAGCTGCCAGTTTTTTTCCGTAAAAACAACAGGATTTTTTTTACAGTGTAGATATAGATGGAGATATAGAAAAATAGGCAGACAGACAGACAGACAGACAGATAGACAGACAGATATAGATAGATAGATAGATAGATAGATAGATAGATAGATAGATAGATAGATAGAAAGAAAGATAGATAGATAGATAGATAGATAGATAGATAGATAGATAGATAGATAGATAGATAGATAGATAGATAGATAGATAGATAGATAGATGGATTTATGATATCTAAAAGTATTAATGTCTTTACCCAAAAATTACCCCAAATGTTTGAATTAAAGTGTATCAGGTTTTCCAGGTAAAATGTTTTCAACATGATGGATGGATATATGAGTAGATGGACAGATAGACAGATTAACCCTCCTAATGCATTAAAAAATATAATACACCTTTTGTATTGATGGAACGTTAGTTTATACAGTCATAACTTAATATTTTTCAATTAAAACCATATAACTTCTCGTTAATGAGTGAATACACAAAAGTTTGAAATTGTGGACCTTTCCTCCTCGACTTTCTCAAGTGTATAAATGAGCTTCATCTGGTCAACAGTGTGTGCTGGAACAGAAGCGTGAACACAGGCGAGGGTTCGCGGTGTGTGTTGATGTTTCTGCTGTATCAGAGGGTGTTTCCCCTGTAGAAGCTGTTAGATGTCAAACCTCCCCTCACCAGCCAGAACCTCCTCATGACTTATTCATGCAGATTTCGTTTTTGCACACTCACACTCTTCTTGCACTGCCAGTAGAAGTTTCTGCGCCACAGAAACTGACCTCATACACACTTACTAGCTTCCTTTTTTTCCTCCGTATAAGACACTGATCGTTTTAACAGTCAGTGTTATAATTAACTAAAGCTAAAGCCCCAAATAAAATAAACAAGTTAGGCCTACAGTTTAATGGTGTGGGAGGTCTGTTGCTCATAAAGTATAAGCAATCATATACCACACTAAATATGCTTGACAAACACAGATTTATTTGAAGAGGCAGCTCACAGAACAGCCATATGGAGTTGTCTGGAAATAGCTGTCAGCATCAGCATGAAAGAGCTGCATCACCGCTCAAAGAGTGCTTCACACTTTTGTTCGTCATGAATAATTCCTTTAGCCCACAGTCGGCGAAGTCCACACTGAATTAACACATTTCTGTGGTGTTAATTATGGACTAATTAATAGACAAATACTCGTTTTCTGCACGGCATGCTAATGTGACTAAAGGGAACAATGTCATCATGGATCAAGTGGAAACACAATCATACCAGATTTTTTAAAATACAAAATTTTACAAAAATGACCATAAAAATATACAATTTTGGCGATTAAAAATATTTATCAACTTTTTTACTGTTGTTTTTGAAGATGAGGGGATTGAGAGTAGGCCATTTTCACTTTTTTTATTTATTTAACCTTTCACTTTATTATATTGTAAATGTATAGGCAAATAGTTTACTTTTTCACAATGTAGAAAATATTGGTCCTCGTTATTTCGAACTGAAGAAATCGAGACGTGACCTTTACGCGATAGCAACGTCCGAATCGTGAACGAATCCTTCGAGTCGATTGTTATTGGTGAATCTTTTGGATCGGTTCACACAACGCACTGAACGATTCATTCGCGAACGGGAACGATCCGATTGGATCTGCTATCGAGTGAACAACTCACTGATTCACTGATCCGGTTGGAGAAAACTGGTCTTGTCTGACTCAAAAATGAGACCAAAACCAGGAGAAACACGACGCAAAGTGCTTGAATGTTGGGACGTTTGAAAGGTGAAATTTTAGTATCGTTTATTGTGGATGAAAATCATATTTAAGTTTATGATTAAGTCGTGGTATTAAAAGGTATTTTGAGCAGGATGGAGCATCTGCTAAAAAATGAAAAAAATATTGAAATATGATACATTAAATGATAAAACACACACAAAAAATCACTAGTATATAGCTAACTTATATAAGCTCAAAGACTGCACTAACGTTAAATGCCACAAAACTCTCATTTTAATATCATGAGCTCTTCCAGCTTGATTTAATCAACAGGCCGTAACAGTTTGAACATGCCAAAGAACAAATGTATTCAGATTTAGAGTTTCTTTTTTGTTTTAGGTGGGCATAATGTGCAATATTGTGGGTTTTATGCGAGCTCCCCATGGAGATTCGCTCTCTCTTGCCATCTTGTCTGTGCCAGCCAGAATCTGCCTCTTCTGTGGATATCTCTTTATTTCTTTGTGTCTTTCTGGCTCACCCACTCTCTCTTTATTCCTAAGCAAAAGGCGGGGGAGAGACGAATGTGAAGTGACACAGGAGAACGCTTTGCTGTCCTTCAAGTCTCCATGTCTTCTGAAGAGCTAAAGGTACAGCGAGTCACTGTCAGCAGCCAAATTAACAAACCAGGTTGTTCAGTCACACTAATTCACCCACCGAACACAGAAAAGACCAGCATGCAACTCAAAAAGAGAGAGATTACGTGACTGATTCACTAGAAGAGAGACGTCTTTTTGGATCTTGAGTCATTTTGGCTCACGTTGACATAAATTTGAACACGACACAAGTATTGCTCAACCATGTAAAAGTTGCCGTCAAGGTGTTCTGATACGACTCAGATCTCTTTTAACCTTACAAAACCTTCTGTGTCATATTTGATGCACACATTTCTAAGGCCTCTAAATTATCAACATGATCAAAGCTTTGCAGATAAACCCGTTGCACACAATCTACATGCCTTCTGTCGTCTGATTGATAGTTTATATAATTTTTTGTTATCAAGTAAAAGGCCTTTAGTGTGATTGTACAAATGTACAACCTTGAGCTCGCGGTTGTCTTTTTTTGCTGTGAAATCTTAACTGACTTTTATAAAGTAAACATAAGAATAATTTTACATTTTAAGATGAACACTTACTGGACTGAAGTAGCTTGGGTTTACCTTTTTTATTAGAAAAATCTGTATCAAATGATCATCAGGCTTTTGAGGAAGGTTTATTTGTTCATCTCTCAATCATTGTATCCAAGTATATAAATCTAAGCACTTAAATATTATCTTAAGATATTGGCAGAAAGAGTGGGGACTGATATTTATATGCATTTTATGTCAGTACTCTGGTTATACTGCTATAAAGATCTAATTGAGTTACATTACAAGCTATCAGAATTTCATCGTACTTTCTGGCCATACAAATATCATCATCTGCAGCAAATTGCATGTTTTATTTTGTGTCTCCGAATTAAATTTAGGTGTTTTTCCTCCTTGAGTTTGACCTCCATATTCTCACTATATCACTATATGAGCCTGATGTATCAAATATGAAACTCAACATAACACATATGCAAACTTTAGGTTCAAATAGCTTAAAAAAATGTATTATTATCTCATATGTCAAGCTTTGCACTGTTGAATAAGGGACCATTCATGCCTTTTGCACAAAGTTTTAAAACTTTAATACTTAATACTAGTGTTCAAATCACTAACCCTAAGCAAAAAGCTTCTTGAAATGAGATGAGGCTGACAGGGATGATTGAGCATGACTGAATCAAAAGTGGTTTAGTCACCTACATGTTATATATATATATATATATATATATATATATATATATACTGTATATATATTAAATTTACCAAAATGGAGGATGCTTCACATCCTGCTCATTTCTATGAGTACGAAACCGCAGTTGGCAGCTAATAATGACCTCATTTAACAACTCATCCGCTATTTATAACCATCACAAGAGCCCAGCGCAGTCAGATATATGTTTAATAACCACAGACTGAAGTATATGCGTGCGTGCACACGCTGCAGAGCGCTATTGTGACAGACGTCCGTGTTAATGCTCTTTTAATCCCTGAGCTGAAAGAGAGCTCGGCTGCAGCACTTCTTTTCTCTGCTGCGATAAAAACTGTGCTGAGTCGGCGCTCTCTCTGCCAGCTCTCGCCCTCGCCCCCGTTTAAGAGACGTGGATGTGTGGGGAACTCTATTCAGGGTCAGATAAAAGAGAAGAAACAGAAGAGGTCAGACCTGGTGACCTCCATCTCTGAGCGCACACATGGTGGGTTGCAGCCAGGTCTGTAATGCAACTAACCCTGAAAACATGACACATGAAATATAGTGGTTTCGTTTAATATGGAACAGTTCATTTAACCTTAAAGGGTTAGTTCACCCAAAAATGAAAATTATGTCATTAATGACTCGCCCTCATGTCGTTCCAAGCCCGTAAGACCTCTGTTCATCTTCGGAAACACAGTTTAAGATATTTTTGATGATGTCTTTATTTCCTTTCTGGACAAGGACAGTATACTGTACATACATTTCCAATGGAGGGACAAAAAGCTCTCGGACTAAATCTAAAATATCTTAACCCTTTAAGTTTCACCCCCCTTTTTTTGAATATACATGAAAATGCACATTTCAAACTTAAATGGTTGTAATTCAAGAATGCTTTGGAAAATAGACGTAAGATTGGTTAAAGAAGACATTTGGCAGATTTTTGTAGAAGTGAAATAAATAAAGAAAGTGAAACAGAAAAAAAGTTATAGAAGTTTGAGTTTATGAAAATGTTCAATGTAAAAAATTTAATTATTCATGTTTTATAGAAAATATATATTTTCAAAACCTGGGCGACTCTAAAACTGCAAAAAAAATCAAAGTAAAAAATCTGAACAAGTTGTGTTTCAAATTTTAGGTTGATATCTCAAAAAAATTAGCTTTCAGTAAGATTTTGTTTGGGCACTAGGGCACAACCAGACTCCATCACTGCCCATATAAGGGCGCCTCCATTTCCAAATGTGTTTTGAGTGATGATATGAACCATTATTTCCACAATTTTCATACAATTTATGAAGTAGACATCCTATTCAGAAGTAATATGAGAAGTTTGGCAGATTTTGATATGAATTCAACCTCTAAGAAACACAAAAAGAACAATATGTGCGTTATAGCTTCCTGCCACATCACAAATGGTGAATCTATCATTTTTTTCTTTATATTTAAAACAATTTCAGACCTTTTTTTCTAAAATAATTGAATGGATGCTATCTTTTGAACTCTTGGCATGAAAACAAACTGAGGTTTCTACCCTTCTTTCATGATTTTTCATGTTCATCACTATTTCAAAATAAAGGTCTAAACATGCAAATTGATAAATAATGGCTCCTCTGTAATTCATTTTGAAAATCAATCACCAAATGTGGAAACTAGAGATTGTAAGCTTTCAAATGATATATAGCTTGTCAAGATTAGTTTAGGTTTAGTATAGGATATTACTGTTTTAGACACTTAAGGGGTTTTAAACTGTGTTCTGAAGATGAACGGAGGTCTTACGGGCTTGGGACGACATGAGGGTGAGTCATTAATGACATCATTTTCATTTTTGGGTGAACTAACCTTTTAAGACTATATATTTAGAGAGCTTCTATATGTGTTTTCTTGGTGAGATTCATATTTGTAACATCAGGCTTGTGGAGAAAAATGCCTTAATTTAGTTTAATATGCAATTTGGTTGTCACGAATGGCTGTAGTGAAGCGCGTGACGAAACGAGTACGGAACAAAAACAGTCTTTAGTAAATCCAAAACAAAACTCAAGAATACCGTAACACAACCACATTAAAGGTCCCGAAATTTTCATATGCGTTTTTTCATATATTCGTCATTCGGTGGCTCTGAATTGTCAAAACACCTCTCAAAATGCTTGCCACGGATGCGAAAAACGCAGAAAATCGAACCCGATCCAAAATGTTTTTATGACGGACGAAAGTTTTTGAGGCAACGTGAGATCGTATTTATTTTTTAACTTGCGAACATTTCGGACTCGGTGTGCAAGGACCTTAACACTGATGATAGCGGATACAGAACTAAGGAAACTCAGGGCTGAAATACAAGGAGAGTAAATCCCAGTGAACAGGAACAGGTTTGATAACATAAAACAGCATGATTTTTATATGTATAAAATTTCTATTTTGATTTGGAACCCCCAAAGATTATCATATAAAATGTGTGATGTAAAATGACTATGCTATTGTGGTGTATTTTGGTCATATACGACACATCTGTTATGTAAAGCATATGACGGAAGTTGCAGGGCTGCATGTGGTTGCGTGTGTGTGATGATGTGATTACATAATAACACTTCTGCATGTCTCTCTCTCTCTCTCTCTCTCTCTCTCTCTCTCTCTCTCTCTCTCTCTCTCTCTCTCTCTCTCTCTCTCTCTCTCTCTCTCTCTCTCCCAGCACGTGTAGGCATCGGCGGGACCAGCTGTTTTGGTCTGTTTCAAGTCTCCGTGTCCTGCGGGATTAGACCAAAGCCTCAACATCTCGAGATGCTGTCGGAGACGGTATCTTAGCAACGGTGGCACTGGAGACAATGAGTCGAGAGCTCCAAATATGGATGCGAAGGAAATCCATTTATTGGACTGGCAAAGATTCAGAGATGACAGACTCGCGGGGTTCGGCGTGACAGCGGAGATCAACCCAACCGCGCATTTCTGTGCCACCTCTCGCCTCACTATTAATAATTGAGTGAAGATTAACTTTCAGGTCTGAGGAAAGCACATTCAACTCCGTGGCGCTCACGACAGCTCCAGCGCTCTTATTTCACACATTTACGTCAGCCTGGTAAAGCAAACACACTGATTTTGCACAAACTAATACCAAGTCACTAACCAGTGACATGCAAGTTACATCCGCTCAGCATTTAAAAATTTGGTCACTAGTCATTTAGGCCACCTAACAACACCCTAGCAGTTTTATCTTGACACTCTTTCCTTGAAACAGAAGTGGATCCAGCGCTTATTCTGCAGCAGTAATGCTCAGCTCTCTTCCCAGTGAGCACATTTAGGTCTACCGCAGCATTGTGGGATTTGATCTTCTGATGGAACGCTCTAAATATCCAAGGAAGCATCCAGACCCAAAATAAATGACTTTTATTACGAGAAAGAGAGCTCTCTGTTTCATCTCCATCATGGATTTGGTCCCTCTGAGACGACGGATATGAGTGAACGTGATCAGTCTGAGCAGAGACTGTCACCTGTGTCTTTCACAGAGTTCACACATTCACTTACACGTCGTTCTCAAAGTCCCTCAGTTGTTCAGTTCTAAATCAGGAATCCACTTCACGCATTTCAGGCTTTGTGTGGACAATACAGTCAGAATGAACAGCGTGATTCATTCTTTGTGTTCGTTCATCAAGGGCCATTCGATGAGCAACACTCACATTTCTAACCCAGTAATTATTCTTATGGTTATGAGAAAGTACAAAAATTATCCTGTGAACCATATTTTCACCCAAAAAACATTAATTAATGCATATGTTAGTGGTGTTTGCCAAGTCAAGCAAGTGAAGTCACCAGGGTTATGACATCATCATCATGTGAACTCACCAGGGTTATGACATCATCACCATGTGAAGTCACCAGGGTTATGACATCATCACCACGTGAAGTCACCAGGGTTATGACATCACAATGAACTCACCAGGGTTATGACATCACCACATGCACTCAACAGGGTTATGACATCACCATGTGAACTCACCAGGGTTATGACATCACTGTGAACTCAACAGGGTTATGACATCACCATGTGAACTCACCAGGGTTATGACATCATCATGTGAACTCACCAGGGTTATGACATCATCACCATGTGAAGTCACCAGGGTTATGACATCATCACCACGTGAAGTCACCAGGGTTATGACATCACAATGAACTCACCAGGGTTATGACATCACCACATGAACTCAACAGGGTTATGACATCACCATGTGAACTCACCAGGGTTATGACATCACTGTGAACTCACCAGGGTTATGACATCACCATGTGAACTCACCAGGGTTATGACATCACCACATGAACTCACCAGGGTTATGACATCATCATGTGAACTCACCAGGGTTATGACATCATCACCATGTGAAGTCACCAGGGTTATGACATCATCACCACGTGAAGTCACCAGGGTTATGACATCACAATGAACTCACCAGGGTTATGACATCACCACATGAACTCAACAGGGTTATGACATCACCATGTGAACTCACCAGGGTTATGACATCACTGTGAACTCAACAGTGTTATGACATCACCATGTGAACTCACCAGGGTTATGACATCATCATGTGAACTCACCAGGGTTATGACATCATCATGTGAACTCACCAGTGTTATGACATCATCATGTGAACTCACCAGGGTTATGACATCACCACATGAACTCAACAGGGTTATGACATCACCATGTGAACTCACCAGGGTTATGACATCATCATGTGAAACTCAAATCTCATCAGGGTTATGACATCATCATGTGAACTCACCAGGGTTATGACATGACATCATATGATAATGTTATGACATCATCATCATCATCAAATCTCACCAGGGTTATGACATCATCATGTGAACTCACCAGGGTTATGACATCATCATGTGAACTCACCAGTGTTATGACATCATCATGTGAACTCACCAGGGTTATGACATCATCATGTGAACTCACCAGGGTTATGACATCATCATGTGAACTCACCAGGGTTATGACATCACTGTGAACTCACAGTGTTATGACATCATCACCACGTGAAGTCACCAGGGTTATGACATCACAATGAACTCACCAGGGTTATGACATCACCACATGCACTCAACAGGGTTATGACATCACCATGTGAACTCACCAGGGTTATGACATCACTGTGAACTCAACAGGGTTATGACATCACCATGTGAACTCACCAGGGTTATGACATCATCATGTGAACTCACCAGGGTTATGACATCATCACCATGTGAAGTCACCAGGGTTATGACATCATCACCACGTGAAGTCACCAGGGTTATGACATCACAATGAACTCACCAGGGTTATGACATCACCACATGAACTCAACAGGGTTATGACATCACCATGTGAACTCACCAGGGTTATGACATCACTGTGAACTCACCAGGGTTATGACATCACCATGTGAACTCACCAGGGTTATGACATCACCACATGAACTCACCAGGGTTATGACATCATCATGTGAACTCACCAGGGTTATGACATCATCACCATGTGAAGTCACCAGGGTTATGACATCATCACCACGTGAAGTCACCAGGGTTATGACATCACAATGAACTCACCAGGGTTATGACATCACCACATGAACTCAACAGGGTTATGACATCACCATGTGAACTCACCAGGGTTATGACATCACTGTGAACTCAACAGTGTTATGACATCACCATGTGAACTCACCAGGGTTATGACATCATCATGTGAACTCACCAGGGTTATGACATCATCATGTGAACTCACCAGTGTTATGACATCATCATGTGAACTCACCAGGGTTATGACATCACCACATGAACTCAACAGGGTTATGACATCACCATGTGAACTCACCAGGGTTATGACATCATCATGTGAAACTCAAATCTCATCAGGGTTATGACATCATCATGTGAACTCACCAGGGTTATGACATGACATCATATGATAATGTTATGACATCATCATCATCATCAAATCTCACCAGGGTTATGACATCATCATGTGAACTCACCAGGGTTATGACATCATCATGTGAACTCACCAGTGTTATGACATCATCATGTGAACTCACCAGGGTTATGACATCATCATGTGAACTCACCAGGGTTATGACATCATCATGTGAACTCACCAGGGTTATGACATCACTGTGAACTCACAGTGTTATGACATCATCACCACGTGAAGTCACCAGGGTTATGACATCACAATGAACTCACCAGGGTTATGACATCACCACATGAACTCACCAGGGTTATGACATCACTGTGAACTCACCAGGGTTATGACATCACTGTGAACTCAACAGTGTTATGAGATCTCAGTGACAGGTGGGAAGATGGCCCACCGCTCTGGAAGCTGCTATCCCAGCATGCATCAGCACACATGTGGATTAAATGACGGCTCCAGCTGTTCAGCTTCAACGCCAGTGTGAATAAACCCAGACTAGTACATCAGGCTGAATGCATTCAACCCACTAACCCTCCAAAACAACTACATCTAACTTCTACAAACTCAACCAAAATGCCTAAAATACTAATCCACCATTATTTAAAAAAAAAAAAACCTGACACGTTGACCAACTACTTTGAAGCGCCCTCTGCTGGCTATTACAGTAAATACAAAGCATTGCAGATACAGTGAACACATCTGACATTCACAGATACCGCCAATACATTATTTACACAAAACGGTATCAGTAATGAATGCTAAATGAAAGGATTTTAGTTCAATGAAATCTGAATAAAAAAACATAAAAATGTTTTTATGACTAAAACTAACTACAAAAAAAGCAATTACACTAGACTGCAGACTATACTAAACTATACTTTAAAAAAAAAAAGCTAAATAACAAACTAAGCTGAATAAAAAAAAAAACTAAAATAGAAAAGAAATACACTGAAACTGAAATAAACTCACACACGCATGAAAAAAATAATCTAAAACTACCTTTGGTTCTTGATACGGATGGGGAACAGCAATTCCCAAAACCAACAGCAGAGGTCATCACACCCCTCCCCATAAGACAGGGACTCCCACAAAGACCCCAGTAACAAAACATAACAAAACTCAATAAACAGTCATAGGATACACACAAGTTCTAAACCACGAATTAGGAATATTGAGTTCAACTTTCTCCAAAAGAAACAAACTGGATGGTCTTTTCTGTCCACATCAGATTGCTGAAGGACAGCTCCAGCTTCTGTGTGTGTGTGTGTGATCAGATTGCTGAAGGACAGCTCCAGCTTCTGTGTGTGTGTGTGTGATCAGATTGCTGAAGGACAGCTCCAGCTTCTGTGTGTGTGTGTGTGTGATCAGATTGCTGAAGGACAGCTCCAGCTTCTGTGTGTGTGTGTGTGATCAGATTGCTGAAGGACAGCTCCAGCTTCTGTGTGTGTGTGTGTGTGATCAGATTGCTGAAGGACAGCTCCAGCTTCTGTGTGTGTGTGTGTGATCAGATTGCTGAAGGACAGCTCCAGCTTCCATGTGTGTCTGTGTGTGAGTCTGTGTGTGAGTGAATGACTGCGCGCGTGCGAGTAAGTGAGTGTGTGTGTCCTGTACTGTCATAACCTAGCCAACGCCCACTTTGGTGTATTTGTGCTTTAAAAGGCAGCTCTGCACACCAAGTTAGTCACTGTTCCCAGCAGAACTACAGGAAGCTGCTTCAAAAACACTTGCATTTGAGTCTCTCAAAATGAACAAGATCATTGTTTATAGCGAAGTGGGCTTCAATGGCAGAAACTCTGAATTCAATTATGATATCCACAACTTAGAAGAGAAGGGCTTCAACAACAGCATCGCCTCCAAGTCATTGGCAAACCATGGGTGGCGTATTATGACAAGAATTTAGCTGGAAAGCAGCGGGTGTTTGAGGAAGGAGAGTACATCAACCTTGCTGACAAAAACAAGTTTTCTTCCCTCAAGATGGTCACAGATGACCTGAACAACCCTGAAATCATGCTGTTTGAGCACGTGAACTATGGAGGGAAAAGAGTGACCCTACGCAAAGAAACCATTCTTCTTGAAACTGGTTTCGGTGAGAGAGTTTCTTCCCACAAAGTGAAGGGTGGCATCTGGGTGTTGTACGAGGGCATCAATCGTCAGGGTTCCCAGCTGATTACTTTCCCTGGGGATCAAGTTTCCAGCTATCTGGCGCTCTGCTACAATGATATGACCAACCATGTGCGTCCCCTGCTGCCGAAGCCATAGACAGCATCGTTCAAAGTACGCTTTCTGGAGCTGAATATGAACGGATTGTGAAGAACGAGGCAGGTGGCGAGGAAAGACTGATCTTGACCTGAAACGATGTCTGTGACTCCAATAAGTCTGAAGAAACTTCATGCAATTAGACTCAAAGACTTATCATTTGAGGATAGCTGTATAAAGACATACTGTACATGTTAATTTGGCAAAGGTTATATAACAAGGAATGAAATACAGTTTTGAAATTGTTACGGATCTACTACAGATCCTATTGTATTCGAATGTATTTCCCCTGTTTGATGAGAGTGAGATATTGAAAGGGATTTTGGATTTATATTATGCTGAGAAAAAGACAACAGATGCTGTTTAAATCTGTCAACTCAGAAAATAAAGACAATATCGTAATGCTCCTTGTTTAAAATCTCTTTTTTTTACGTTTACATCTGCCTTTTGAGAACTGAAAATTGTTAATAGCCTAATGTTTGTTCAATGCCTATTTTGTATGTAAAATGGTTTATTTCAAAAAAAAAAAAAAACTTTTTTCCGCCACCAAACAACAAAATTAATAAATAAATGCCCCAATTAAAAATGGTGTAAAAAAGCCACTATAGGAGAAAAGTTGCCCCTCTCCATTAAACAGCTGGTCCACCAGCAGAATCTGATCGACTGCCCAATTTTCAAAAAAGAGTGACTTGTTCTTATATAAAATATCTCTGTTGTTCCAAATTAGATACCTGTGAGGTGAGAAATCATGCTTATAAATGAGAGACCAAGCTAAAAAGACCTGCTTGTGAAAAGTGGACAGTTTTACAGGGAGTTTGTCCACATTGTAGTTACAGTTCAAAATAAAGCCCAGACCACCAAATCGAGAGAATATATAGTGGGGAATAAAATTCCAAATCGAGAATGGGTTTTTAAGAAAATTCTTAGCCCAATTAATCTTGAAAGTATTATTTAGAGTATTAAAGTCCAAAAAGTTGAGCCTACCAGATTCTTTATTATTCATAACAACACTTTTTTTCTAAGCATTCCATCAATGTCTTTACAAATTTTACTGTCCAGGTGTAAAGAGAGAGCTGGGTATGTGAGCCGGGATATCCCTTCAGCCTTGGTGAGCAACACTCTGCCTTTTAGAGAAGTCCCTTTGCAACCACTGGTTCAGTTTGCTCTGAGTTTTTTTTAACAATTGGAGAGAAATGTAATGGGCATCTAACTTTCTGATCTTTAGAGATAATAATACCCAAGTACGTAACTTCTTCCTTGATCGGAATGTAGCAAACAGTTTGTGTGTTACACTCTTTTAAAGACAATACATTTATTAATATTTAGGCATAGACCAGAGGCCTCTGAAAACTGATTAATTACCTGAATGGCGACAGGTATCTGACTTGCATTTTTTTTTTAAAGATTGTGGTATCGTCAGCAAGCTGACTGATGATGATATCCCTACCCGCAATAGAAATTCCCTGTATAGCACTGTTACCGACACGAGTTGTGAGAATTTGTGTACAAAGTAAAAAGAGATAAGGGGAAATCGAATGTCACTTTCCAGATAAAATCTAGGGGAAGTTCCATTTTTCAGTATGATGGAGCTATTTGATTTTTATTGCTTTGCAGAAAAAGTCCCAAAACCAAATTTCTCTAAAAACAGATAAATAAATGGGTGTTCTATTGTATCAAAAGCCTTATAGAAATCTAGAAGAGGATGAAGCCATCTTCAGATATCAAGTCAGAGTAGTCAAGAATATCTAATACTAGTCTAATATTGTTAGAGATGTGCCTGTTTCTCATAAAGCCTGATTGGGATTCATCTATAATTGTGTCAAGAGTTTCTTTTGATTGCAAACATCGACGCCATAATTTTGTAATCATTGTTTAGCAGACAAATGGGTCTCCAGCTGTCAATAAAAAGCACATCTTTTCTAGGCTTGGGAATCAATGTAACCAGCCCTTGAGTGAGGCTAGGAGGAAGGGTATAAATCTCTATACTTTCCATAAAAACCTGTGGTAAAAATTGGGGCTAAGAGATCTGAGAACGCTTTGTAAAATTCTGCGGTTAAACCGTCAGTGCCGGCCGGGGGATTTATTGTTTTTGAGTAACTAGAGCAATCGAATCAGTGACCTCTGCCAATGTAAGAGGGGAAATTACTCAATCGTTCATCTTACGATTCTGTAGTATTTATGAAAACAAAATGTAGTGCTTGGCGAGATAATAAATTGAGTTTGACCGTTTCCAAAACTTTAGTTTGCAGAGCTCGGTAGAAAGCGTCTACTCACTCGGCCATCTTGGCTCCCCTCCCCCCATCTGACTGCATTTCGCGGCGCCATGGCAACGCAGTGACGTGACGTCATATGAAAACAAGCTATCACTTTCATTAGCAAGCATCATGATTCAGTTCACTGATACTGACGGCTCAACAAGGCTTTTCTTTCTGATCTAGAATAATAACCACCGTCTAAAACTGGTCAGGAGACCGGAAAGATTTCATATGCATTGAAGGATTTGCTTCTCTTGATTTGAAGTTTAGGCTGCACCTGAAATTACAGGTAATTGTTTTGAGAAAGTATTTTGCAACTGCTATAAAAGTATGTTGTATGTAATATAAAATGTGTACTATGTAATCTGGACATACTTTATCATGTTGTCATCATGTGACCTATCAGTCGCTTCTCTACCATACACAAATCCTCTCCTGTGACCTCATAGTAAAATATCATGTGTGCACTTCAGAATCTCACAGGTATCTGCATACTTTATCCCTACTCTTTTAGGAGTATTGTGTCAAATATATGTTAAAAAATAAACATAAAATAATATAAAAAATATAGACTATATATCAGTGATCAAATATATCATACCATAATAAAAACAAATATAAAAAATATAGAATTTATTATATTATAAAACTGTACAACCAAATATAAGCAACCCCACTAGACTTGATATTTAACAGTTAAAAATGCTTAAATGATACCAGTCAGAAGCATATTCAAAATAAAACAAATAAATACAACGAAAACCAATGATAGTGTGTAAATGAAATAAATAAATAAATCAACTGGAAATTAAATGAAGAAAATCATAACTAAAATAACCTTTACACAAAACCAATTTAATAAAAATCAATACTGATCTGCAAAAGAAGGAGAAACAATAGTACAGTCTTTTCCATTTATTTGGTGATGTGTCACAGGTGACAATAAACTTACAGGAATTTATTTCTGTAATATAAACAAAGCATGATCTGTACATAGAGACAGCTGCAGGAAATTATCAAGAACAAAAAAACAACAACAACATGGATCAGCAGGAGTAAAAACCTTTAAAAAGAGCCTGGGGCAACAAAAAAAAAAAGTGAACAAAACGAACAATGACCTCAACTAGAAGCCTGAAGTGTGCAACGTGGAGATGAACACTGAACAGAGTGCATGTGACATATAGAGTTTGATCCCTGGTTTGGTGGCAGACGATGGCAGCTTTGAGCTCCGGGACGAAATCTAAAACTCACAGTGAGACGCCGAGCCGGAAACGTCTCCGAGATCGAGTATGGCACATTCACTCCAGAGTGAGAAATAAAGACAAACGATGGTGGGAATTAAACAGTCGGGTGTAATCCCTCAGACTCCGGCTGTAAAGGCACGTGGTTTTTTTCTTTTAGTAGTTATTGTTGACGTGAGCACATTCAAACATCTGATTGGACGCTGTGCAAGTGATCAGGTGACCGAACAAAGACACGTGACGGGGATATGGGTGACGGCGTCTGGCTAACACACATTTCTCTAGATTAGAAGTACAAAACCAAATGGGTTCTTTACTATGTACAGATGAGACGTTAACACAAATCTACTCTCTCAGACTATTTGGCTTGTTAATCGTACATCTAGTCTGATGTAACATTGGCAGACAAGAGTCAAGCAACTACAAAAGTACGCAACAGTATTCCCTGCTACAGGTTTACTACGCCTAGATCTACTGTTTCCTCCGAGTAATATTAAACGTGAAGCTTGAGATACTGTACACACGCTCCTCAAGTGTCCTTCAAATAAATTAAACATTATTACCTTTAAACACGACTTACGAACGTATGAAATGCAGGATCCACATAGTGTGCTGTTCAAAATGAAGATTTAGAATGAAATTGTTCCCGGAACAGTTTTAAATAATACAAAATTTGACCTCGACTCACAACATCCTTCATTCATTTAATAAAATGTTCATAAAATATCAGTAACATCAGCAATATTGAACCTTTAAGTTTTATATTCGGGTGTTCAGGTCACATTTCAGTCCCAAAAGAAATAAAAAAACATCCGAGTTTTAGGACTAAAATGCATTAAGACATATTCACTTTCATAACATTTCCAAATTCTCATTGCTATAATGCATCCATTCGCAAATTTTATTTAAATCAGTACAAATTAAAGGCAGTACAATAAATACCATCACGTACAAATACTTAATAATATATCATTTTTTTTGTGGATTATAGTAACGAAAAAGTTTTTTTTGCACTTCAGTCATGAGAATTTGGGGTGAAATGTGCTTAAAATATCATATCAATAGGCTTTTCATTTAGTTTTTTTTTTAACCTAGATTTCATGATATTCACCCATTAAGTGTGTATATTGACTGACGTCCTCCACTCCGCTCATGGAGGGTAAAAACAGTGATAAAATAAATTAAAACCATTGGAGGCTGATGAGAATTTCCTCTTTTTGAAGAATAAAAGTAAACAGTCATTTCTAAAACATCCCACAATGCACTTCAACCAACGGCTGATATTAGCCGACGATACGAATTGATAAAAAAAACCGGAACGAATGAAACCCGAATGTGTGGTGAGGTGGTGCTAAAGGAATGAAGGGTCTCCCGTTTGAGGAGACCTGGACTCGTTACTTAAAGATGAAGTTGAGGAGGACCTGGACGAAGATGAGGAAGAGGACGATGGCGAAATCTCTGTGAGTGAGGAACCAACTTTCCGTCGTCGATTGACTCGCCACTCGACTCCTCAGGGCGTTGACGCTCCTGGATGGCAATGTTAACAAAAGTGAATATTGTTGTTGTTGATTCTGAAGTAAGTATTTATTAGAGATCATGCGGCGTCACCTGTTAATGTCTTCCTGGGTTTTTCTGATCGACTCAATGGCACTTTGGATTTCACTCAGATCTGTTCCTTTCTTCCGGAGGCGGCTGATGTGTTTGCTTTTGTGCCCTGAAGGAAAGACCATGATCAGGTGTTTGGCACGTCGTGGCATGTTTGAGGACGTGTGTGTGTGTGTGTGTGACGTACTCTCGCTGCCTGACGAGTCCTGTCGGTCCGGCTCTGGAGACGAGCAGCCACTTTCAGGACTTTTAGGTTTATCACTCTTATGTTTCCGTTTTGGTCCCGTCACCTACAGGAACACACGCAGACGAGAGCCGAACATTCACACATTTCATTCTTTATATTGTGTCTGAATTATATATGCGATTCTCAGATTTCTGAAAGGCTGCAAACAGGGTCCAAAATTATCTTTTTGCCAGCCATAAATATTTAATACTGGCCATGAAGCTGTATTTTGCATATTTGTGCCATTAGCAATGTTTCCATTCAAGTTTGAAATGTAATTTCTATTTATTTTTACATTTATTACTTGTTTAAATGCAATTTAAATACATTTTATTATTAGATTTATTATGCATTTAAATCTTACATTTATTTATTTAAATGCTAATTTAATTTATAATTATTATTTTATTTATTACATATTTCTAATTTGAAAACATTTAATTTCTAATAAATTTTATTACATTTATATATTTTGAAAAAATTATTAAAAAAAATTGTATTTAATTTCTATTTTTCATTTATTACAACATTTATTATTTAAACGTACATTTAATTTCTAAATATTTATTATTACATTATGTATTTAAACCTTACATTTATTTATTTAAATGCAAATTCAATAATGCAAATTTAACTTCTAATTATTATTTTATTACATATTTTATACAAAATCCCAAGATTCACAAAACAATTAATTTTGGACCCAAGTTTCAAAGATGCATCCCTGCATCCCATAACACAGGCATGCATGCGAGTCAGTTGCAGACGCCAAAGAGCACAAAGAAAAAACAAAAGCTGAAAATGAAGCAGAGTGGTCATGTGACCAGGTCAGGCAGCAGATGATTGGTTGCATTGCAGAACGGTGAATGGTAGGTTGAAGAATGGACAGAGCGCAGGCGACGGCAGGCGATGATGAGATGGAAGCAGAGAGAGGGATTGTGGGAAGAAGAAGGGAAAGGTAGGGACAGAAGGACGTACCTGGCTCAGGTAATTGTCCCTCCGGGAGCCCTGCTGGGTACTGAGACTAACTACACTGGCTGAACGTACCATAGGCGTCCTGTGGCGCACTTTGGTCTGAATACAGCCGTCTTTCTCGAACTGAATCAGATCGTTGAGCGGATCCCACGGACGAGTGCTAGGACACAGAGAGAAACACACCATCCTCACAGTAAACGGGACACGCTACAATGCACTTCCTGTCCAGGAGGGGGCAGCGTGTGTTAGAAAACCAACAGCGAGTGCTGGCCAAACTGCTCTCAAAATCCGTTTTAATGCTTTATTCAATTTTAGCTATCAAAAAAAAATAAAAAAATATTGGGCCCTATGAAATCAGTTTCATTTTTCTGTGTTTTCCTTTAGAATTTTTCTGGATTCAATTTGGTTAAATTAAATAAACAAACTTAATTTTAATAATCAAAAATCATGTCTAATCAATTGAATTCACAAAAAGCTAACAACTTAATTAATAAAACATTTTATAACAATAGGGCCTTGTGAAATGTAACGTTTTTTTTTATCCTGTGTTGAAACATCATAATTTTTTTTTAAGTTGAACAAAAATGACCCTATAAAATCTGTTTTATTTTTTCCCAAATTCCTTGTTTTCCATTCATATTTTCTGCAGTCCATTTTGATGGTTTAGTTAAATAAATAAAATAAAAAAATATAATTGAATCATCAAAAATCATGTCTACTTAATAAAACTCATCAAACTTTAATAATGGAATACAATTTTAATAATAATAGAGCCTAATGAATATTTTTCTGTGTTGTGCTTTAATTTTTCTGGATTTATGATTTAATACAAATTTATCTTCAAACACAGTGGCATTCAAGTGAAGGCATACAACATCAGTTGAGTGAATCTTTTAAAGCGTAATGAAATATAAGTCTGTGCTTACTCAGCGTAGCGGTAATGCCACTCTCCGGTGACGGGGTCTTGCTCGAACAGCGCGGGCATCCAGTCCTCACACTTGGCCTTGCGCTCGCGTGCCGCCTTCCTCTGAACCTCCTCCAGGATGAACTTCTCATTGGTCGCCTCCGTCTGGTCCTTGTTATTTATGGCCCGTGTCACATGTTGCCACAGCCTGAAGATGACAGAGAAAGACTTCTGGAAATGTGTTCCTTTTCATAATAATCGTGAAACTATGTTATTTCTCACGTCACTGAGCATTAGCAATCATGTAGCGCCCTATGAAATCCATTTTTCAGATTTTTTTAGTTTTAATTTTTTCTGCTTTCCATTTTAATGGTAAAATTAAAGCTTAAAGTTTAACAAAAATAAAATTTTTAGGGCCCTAATAAATCTAGTTTTATTTTACCATTTTATTTTCCCAAAATTCTGTTTTCTAATTAAATTTGTCTGTTTTAACGGTTTAATTAATTTTCATTAATAAAAAATCATGTCTAACCAATTGAATTCATAAAACTTTAACAATTTATTTATACAAAAAAATTTCTAGAAATTCTGGGTTGTAATTAATACAATGTATTAATCAAAAATGGTGGCAACCAAAAAAAGGCATAAAACATTATTGTGTTAATCTTTTAAAGTGTACAACAGTGGTTTACTGTTAAAATAATAAAATAGAAAAGCCGTTTGATATTCCAATAATGTCCAATAGTGATGTCACAATTTCTTCAAGTTAAACCGAACTTTTTTTATTTTGGCGGGTTGTAGAGAAGCTCTTTGAGTTTCTGAGTGTAACTGATAATTTTCTCATATGAAATGCTGGTGTAGAGACTCTTCACCAGATGAAGTTTATGTGTTCCTCATATAGTGAGACGGCAGATGCTGAAAACACAACGGGCGCCACGCGTGCTTCAGTGTGTGTGTGTGTAGTGGACGAAACTGTGCCGCTCACGCAGAACATCCAGACTTCAGATCTCAATAGCTGTCTTTTGTGGTTTAATATTCACAGACACTAGTCCATATCACGATTCGATTACGTGTACATTTTGATTTATTCCATAATTTATTTTCCAAATTCCGTGGCATTCCACATTATACTGTATATTAGTGATGCGCGGATCACGGTTATATCCGCGGGCGCTGCGGATCGGGCGGGTCAAGTAATAAAAATAACATTCTGATTAATTTCGGGTGGATATGATAAATCATTATTAACAAAAATATGTCTAAAATGTAATTTTTTTCCGCCAGGCACTAATTTGCACTCTCTTTAAGATATACGCTGCGCTGGGTCCGCTTTGTTAAGCAGAAATGGAGCAGGTCCGAGAGTGAAGTAAAAAAGAAGAATTAAAAACAAAACAAAAGGAAGGAAAGAAAGAAAAGTACCGTGTGGGAGCGATTTAGGCCACGTTCACACCGCAAGTCCTAATGCTCAATTCTGATTTTTTGCTCAGATCCGATTTTTTGATTGGCTGTTCACATTACCTTTTAAAATGTGACCTATATCTGATTGCAGTGTGAACTGTTTGAGGTTTCAAACTAACCGGCATGTGCAAAAGAACAATAACAATGACATCAGACGCAGCACGCGGTTGCACTAAAGTTCGGGAGGTTATGGAGGAAGTAAGCATGTTCGCATTTATTTCAAAATGTTTGTGTAATGTAAACTTTTGCGGGTTTATGGTTGCAAATTCACTACAGAGATCTGTGTGGATGCGTAGACGAAGCCAGGAGTGGTGGGAATATGACGTGAATAGTTTCACTGAGACGCTGTTCTCCTGTGTCCCCGTTCCTCCATTTCGTGTGCAATTTTTTCAAAAACGGAGCGGTTACGGTAGGTCCTTCTAGCTTGAATTGAAGTATCTCCCCATATACTACTTAGATCTAACACCTCACTCTCATTGACTCGCTTCATCGCTGTTCTCCATATCTAGTCAAGTTTTTAATGTTAGGCTACTGTCTGTGTCTGTTGTGTCTAGGGCTTCGCCGGCGCATAATTTTGACAAATGTCGACGTAGATTGACGTAAAAGTCGCATCAAATCCGCCTTGATTGTTCACACTGCGGCCGCATTGAAAAAAATCAGATCTGGGTCTGATTCAGGACCACATATGTATGTGGTCTAAATCTGATTTGAAAAAATCAGATCTGGGCTAGATTTGAGTGTTCACACTACCTCTGAAGAAGTCTGACCTGGTCACTTGACCCAAAAAAAATCAGATTTGGGCCACTTTTGCCTGCAGTGTGAACGGGGCCTTAGCGAAGTGGTTAACGACGATTAATCAAGTGCTGGGTATGTTATATGCAACGGCTGTGAGGTGTTTGTGTGCGTGTGTGTGTGTGTGTGTTTGCCTGTTCGGGAAGTCGCAGTGACAGAAACAGTGACATTCCAGTTTAAGTTTCATGGGAGTAAACCCTGTTTATGCCATTAAGAAAATGAAATTCTGTCAAATAAATTTTGTTTTAAAGAAATGTTCATTTAAAAGCAGCGCTCATTCATCAGTGTATAATGTTACCATTAGAGATGCGTGCATCAACCGTCGCCGAGTCCGCTGTTGCTGAAGGTGATGATCATCCATTCATCATCACGCGTAACAACACACAAGAGTAATTATAATTTGACCATCGGGTGCGGATACTTAAGTTATTGGTGCGGGTGGGTGGCGGGTGGATGATTTGTTTTTGGCTGCGGATTCAGGTGACGTTGGAGCTCATCCGTGCATCTCTACTGTATATATATACACAGGGGTTAAAGTGAAGGGGGGGGTAGATGAACTTATCTTCAATGGCACCATTTATTTTCAAGTATTACAGCTTTATCTTAATGCCGTCTTTTTATGAATGAAAGCCAGTATCACTCATATTATATCTACTGATGTCTCGATGAAAATGATTTCCCCCCAAATTTTAAACATTAGGCTTCAAACTGTACCATACAGAAATTGAATAAGGTTATAAAACAGTCCGCACATACATTTTAAATGAAATTTAGTTTAATCCTTATCAAAGCTACAAGCGTTCTTTAGTCGAGGGCAGTTAGTAATTTTCTCTGTTCTCTCTGTTCTTTAGGTTAACTTTACTGACAGACAGAATTAATGGCTCCTGTCACTTTAAGATCTGCCGCTGCTGACAGGATCTCACGCATCTCATTCTCTCACTACTATTTACTTCCATTTAAGATTGTATTTAACTCATTTAAGACTGTTCTTGTGAGGATACTCGACAAAACTGACATTTTGGCATAAATGTGTGTGTTATTGTTCGTTCAAGCGCGAAAGAGAACTCGATGCGCGCGCGTCTTTCTGTGCGTCGATCTCGTGTTTGTGTGTGTGTGCGCGCGCGTCAGGAGGACATTCACTGAAAGCGCGTTCTCTTTTGTCTTGTCGAGCATGAGTGGTTTAAAGCATTTGCGTGAATAAGAGCGTGATCATAACCCTAGCTAAAGGATGACAGAAAGAATGGATGCTGTGTTAATTGCTTAAATATTTTAACACGTTAGCTGGACAAAAATGAATCGCATGCGAAAATAATCATTTTTTCCTCACGGCCGCACGCCGGAGATCCGGCACGGTGCCGGAATACTTTAAGCCCTGTATATATATGTTTACGAATGAATTTCGTGATCCCGCATCATGTGATGAGCATCAATACCTCTCGGACTCAAACTCGCTCTGTTCTTCAGGAGGAACGGTGCCTCGGATCAGTCGGTCCTGCCTCAGCTCCGGCGTCGGGTTCCAGAACGTCTCCATCTCACCCGTCTTCTTATCGTTGATGAAGACTTCACTGTCCTGTAGAAAACACACAAAATGACAATCTGAATCTCAAAGAGCTCTAAGAAGCCTTAGTTTCAGGTCAAAAGACATTTCGATTTGCTAAAATCATTAGTTGTGGAATTTAGACATATTAGACCACACGCTTTAGACATATTAGACATGCTTTTGACTATTCCGGCCAAGAGCTGCTCACTTTGACATTAAAAAGCGTTTGATTGACATGTAAAGAGACCCATTTTGGGATTTATATGTAACCCTCAAGGCCCTTGCACACTGAGTCCGAAATTTTCGTATGCGTTTTTTCGTATTCGTCATTCTGCAGCTCTGAATTGTCAAAACACCTCTCAAAATGCAGAAAATCCAATCCAATCCCAATTTTTTTATGACGGACGAAAGTTTCCGAGGCAGTGTGTAAACGTAATTGACACCGTGAGGTCGTATTTACTTTTTAACGTGGGAAAATTTAGGACTCAGTGTGCAATGACTTTTACAGTTGATTTCTTGTTATTTTTGTACACACACACACACACACACACACACACACACACTACTCACCCAGTGCCCCTCGAGTGTCGCCAGCACCTCCTTCCCAAGTTTGATCTTCCCGTTGATCTGATTGACACTATCACTGCTGCCAAGGAACGGCTGAGATGACGGGGAAATATCAGTCATGCCATTGAAACAGGTCATACAAAGCATCACCCATTTGTGGATGTTGTGCCGTTATCAGTGTGGCATTTGGTATGATGTGTTACGAATGTGATGTCTGTGGCCTTTCTGTCTGCGCCCCACTGTTCTTCTAAATGTCACAAAAGCTCAAAAACACACATACACACACACACACACACCTTGAGTTTGAACTCCAGCTGAGCGCTGTAGCCCGTCTTCTCACAGGTAATGGACACCTGTCCGCCCAACTCCAGAGTCATAGTACCGTACAGGATCCCTGAGAGACACACAGACACAGAATGTGTGTTAATATGCATGGGTGAATGTTGTATCTGACTGTTACTGAATAAACCTATGTGTGTGTGTGCAAGGACATTGCGATTTTTTGTATTTGCACAGGTTCTCCTATAATAATAATAATAATAATAATCTTTTTTTTTTTAAACCAACAACGCACAAATCACGTTACTGGACAAAGAGCCGTAATACATGACGCTTGCTAAGCCAGAGCTCAGTCTGCAGGAGAAGGGTCTTTGGTAACGCTCTATGATAACAATTCAACATTAGCAAATACTAGTGAAAGCTTAACAGATCAAATATGAAAAAAGTATATTATTAAATGCATATTATATATATATATATATATATATATATATAAATAAAATATTGTTATAATCATGTATTTACACACAAACATATATAAATTTATAATCTTGTTATTTGTATTACTATATGCATTGTATATATATATATACAGGTGCTGGTCAACGAATTAGAATTATTTTAAATAGTGCAATCATGAAATTCTTTGAATGCATTTTTTGTGCAGAAAGCAAATCAGGTGTTCACCGCACCTGTCCTACTCGTTAGACTAATCACAGAACTCGTTATCTGGAAAAAAATTTGCTCAGCTGAGCTTTCCAAAAGGCCCATTTAGGCCATTTAACTGTGACACTGTTGTTTTATTGAATTAGAATAATGGTGAAAGCGTTTCATTGAATTGCAATAATTTTTATTATAATTACAATCATCACTTTCTCAGTATTTTGTGGCTGCCCCTTTGGCTTGTATGACTGCCTGAAGTCTCCGCGGCATCGATTTGACCAGCTTGTCGCAAGTTTCCGCACTCACAGCTTCCCAGGCAGTGGCGATGTTCTGCTTCAGTTGGTCCAGCGTAGTAGGCTTTCTGTCGCGAATTTTCCGCTTGACGATGGCCCAAAGGCTTTCAATGACATTGAGGTCAGGCGAGTTGGCCGGCCATGCCAAAACTTCAAGCTGTTTTTTAGTGAACCAATCTTTGGTCGACTTTGCCGCATGAGCCGGTGCAAGATCCTGTTGAAATATGAAGTCTTCTTCGCCGAACTGTTCCTCAACAGTCGGAATCAGGAACGTTTCCAGAACATCTTGATATACGGCAGCATTGACAGTCTTCTTGAGGAAGCAGAGTTTCCCTACACCTCGAGCGGACATGCATCCCCAGACCATAACGCTCTGGGGAAACTTGACGGATCTTTTCACGCACTCGTGGTTGTAGGTTTCGCCACCACGACGCCAGACACGAGGACCTTGGTCACCGAAGGAGATGCAGAAGCGTGATTCGTCACTGAAGACCACTTTCTGCCAGTCTTCAGCAGTCCACTCGCCGTGTTCTTTGGCCCACTTCAGCCGTTTCACCATTTGTTTCTTGTTCAGCATCGGTTTTACTGCTGGAATGCGAGATTTGAAGCCGAGTTCGCGCAGACGACGGTAA
Source organism: Rhinichthys klamathensis goyatoka (assembly GCF_029890125.1). Taxonomy (NCBI): domain Eukaryota; kingdom Metazoa; phylum Chordata; class Actinopteri; order Cypriniformes; family Leuciscidae; genus Rhinichthys; species Rhinichthys klamathensis. The sequence goes on from NW_026606579.1 coordinate 3,399,302, forward strand.
GTGGTTGATCTGGAGACGTCAGCGCCGGTCTGCTTGTTCCACAAGTCGGTGAGCTCGGAAGTGGACTTGAACCGGTTGCTGACTGCGATCTTTCTCAGCTGCTTGTTGTCGCGAGCAGAAGTTTTTCGGACGCCGGAACAGTTGGTGCGCTTGCTGCAGTTTTTCTTGAGAGCTTTGCAGACGGAAGACTGGCTGATGCCGAGCTGCTCAGCAATTTTAGTTTGGGTCAAGCCTTGTTGGCGAAGGGCTTGAATTTGAGCCACTATTCCGGTTGAGAGGTCGCGCTGCTTACCCATGATTGATTTTACAACTTAGAAATTCTACTCAACCCTGACTTTATACTGCACAGTGAACACTCTTCACAGAAAACAAAAATTTGAGCATTTATTCTAATTCAATGAAACGCTTTCACCATTATTCTAATTCAATAAAACAACAGTGTCACAGTTAAATGGCCTAAATGGGCCTTTTGGAAAGCTCAGCTGAGCAATTTTTTTTCCAGATAACGAGTTCTGTGATTAGTCTAACGAGTAGGACAGGTGCGGTGAACACCTGATTTGCTTTCTGCACAAAAAATGCATTCAAAGAATTTCATGATTGCACTATTTAAAATAATTCTAATTCGTTGACCAGCACCTGTATATGAATAAATCTTTATAAATATACATGACAACTACAATACAATTATGAATCGTATTATATATATATATACACAATTTTTATAAATATTTATAATTACATTATTTTATAAATTACTATATTTATAATAATTATGAATCATTAATAATATGTAAAAATAAGTATATATATATATATATAAACAATTAACATTTAATATATTTACATTACAAATATCATTTTACAAGTAAATTACATAAATATAAATACGGTACATATCCATATTACTAAATATTAAACACAAATATATTATTATTAACATGTATGTGTGTGTGTGTGTGTATATATATATATATATATATATATAGAGAGAGAGAGAGAGAGAGAGAGATAATATATATGATTTTTAATATAAATAATAAAATATACACACTTTAGTAAATACATAATATATATAAATTAAAAACCATTTAAATGTACATTAGCTAAAGATCTGTTAAGCGTTACATAATGAACTATTGTTTTTCTTGTTATTATTAAGAGATATACTGTATAAAGTGTTACCAAACCGTCATATTCTTCTAACTAAAATGCAAAATCTAGCCTGGATACTGCACACGTATCTAAACCAGTCCAAACGAGTGACTAGACATGTAAACATACCTAGATGTGTCCCTACAGAAGACAACGGGGATAGGGTTAGTCGTGCAGTATGACTGTTAGCTGTGCTGACGGGTGATAGTTCACATTAGCGTATATGTGCACGTGCGCAAACAGACCTTTGCAGTGAGCGTAGGGCATGTTCATCACATAGTCCTCCCCTCTGTTCAGAAACGACAACCTGGCTTCACCGTCCAAGATGGCCGACAGAGAGTTTCCTAAAAAACACCAACAAACTCACAATCAGACGTGTGTGTGTTATACAAAATCATGCGATTTAATAGTGTATCTTCTGTCTCACCGTAAAACTTGGACTTGGCCAGGATGCTGCCGCTCAGACAAAAGCCATCCTTCCTGTTACTGACATAAAAGGCTGACACTGGAGGATGATGGGATACCTGGAGGACAACATATGTATTATCTTGGTGTGTAGTTCAATAATATACTAACTGGAAGCAAAGTGGATGTCACTGCTTTACCTGCTCTGCGATGTAGAAGGTTTTGCTGTTTGTCTTGGTGTGGATCCATAAACAGCGAAATGTTTCTCCGATAATGGGGTTATACGGTTTCTTTAAACCCTGTCAATGACGAAAATATGAAAATATGAAGTCAAATGACAGATTTGAGACGCCTGATGGCTGTAAGTGAATCTGTCTTCACCTTTGGCTTCTTGTAGAATCCAGAAATGTACCATTTGACCACCTTCTTCATACGGTTATAAGCGTTCTCCTCCACCGCCGCTCTGATGACACAAACCACAGACAATTATGATAAAGCTTCTTTAATAAAACAAACTAAATTCAGATTTTATGTATATTTTTACATTTTATTTTGCCTTCACACTGAGGACTATATGTGGACGAACAATCCAATGAAATAAAGTACATTTATTTATTATTATAATAATCACAATAATAAACAATTTATTGTGATTATTATTAATATGAATAAATGTCATTTAATTAATTGGATTATTATTTAATAATGCTAAATAATGTCCTTAATAATGCTAAAATAATTTTAATATAAATTACATTTAAAAATATAAATTAGTGCTGGGCAACGATTAAAATTTTTTATCGCGATTAATCGCATGATTTCTTGCGATTAATCGCGATTAATCGCGTTGTTACGCGCAATATTGAATAATGAATTCTAAAGTAGTGTATTGCGCACTTTTGATTTAAATGTACTGCTACAAAAGTGCAATAACATGTGGTTTGCAAAAACTTTAAACAAATAAGGTGCTTTTATACCAGCAGTATTCCCTTTACACAGTATCAATAAAATATTTCTTGTAAATCTCAACTTAAACATTAACGTAATCAAATCAAATACTGAATATATTTATCTAGCTTGTTAAAACGAGTCCAGTTTTTTTTTCTTTTTTTTTCTGAACAGGTATCTTGTATCAGGGAGCAGCAGAAACAGTCTATGTAGTCAAAGGGTCATGATCACTACTACAGATATAAGTCGACCAACGTTACTTCTCTGATAGCAGCTTAGGTTTGGTCATGGCATGCCATGGTTTCCCACGTAAGATTACATTAAACAGAGGTAAAGCCCAATTTATACTTCTGCGTCGAACTCACGCCGTAGCTGTGTAGCGCGCGTACCCTGACGTGCATCTCTCCAAAAATGTAACGTCAATTCTACGCGTACTGCAAGCGCTGTGATTGCTAGAACCGCTCCCCGGGGTTCACACTCTCCCTCTGCATGTGTAATTGCGCGTCAACGACGCAGATTTATAAATGAAAACCAACGCGTAGTCTATAGCGTAGAGGCTCCGGCTTAGGTCCGACGCAGAAGTATAAATCAGCCTAGAGTGAGGTGAAGTGGTCGAGCACTGGTGCAGCGACAAGCGGGTGCGTTCCTGTGAAACTGTTGCGGTCATGCTCGCCTCACGCACGCGCCCGCGCGTTGCCGAAGTTGAATTGTCTAACTTTTTGTACACGACGCGCAGCACAAATCATTGGAAGAGAGACTGATCCTTGGCTCGCTGTTTGTGAGTTTCCAGAATCTAAATAGTTATCAGGACATCAACAGGAGGGAATTCACATGGCAGAGCATCCCCGCTAAACTAAACGCAGGCCTATCAGGTAAAGTTATGTATAATTTTAATTTAAGTTAAAAAGACTACAGCTGCGTAGCGCACAGAAGCCGTTGCATGGTTACTATCCATAGAGCGCCTGTCATTCACTCGCGGAGCGCTTTCTCCCTTTCTGTTCACCTGAGAGAACCTGCCAAAGCCTCTCCACTGCTTGTTTGGGTGGGTTATTTGCTGGCTGACCAACATCCCACCCCTCCTGTGATCATGGTTTGACTGTAGGCCTATGTGTATTCAGAGCCAGTGAGCAACGGACTTTCAAAATAATAATAATAAAAAAAACTGCGTTAACGCGCGATAAAAAAATTGTCGGCATTAATTAATAAATGCGTTAACGCGATAATAACGCGTTAACTTGCCCAGCACTAATATAAATATAATATTTTAAAAATCTATATAATTTTAACACATTATTTGTTTTTAAACACAATTTAATGTTTTTTAAATCACTTTAATTTTAGAACAACGTATGTTTTTTAAAACACAATATATTTTTTAAGTAGGACCTAACAATGCACTAGATTTGTAACCAGTGTCATTTTATTATTATTCATAAACTACTACTACTAGTTATTAATATTTCAAATTGATATTAATATTTATTTTCATATGTTAATTGTTAGGTTCATTTAGTAATTTTATGGTGTTCTTTAATTAATTGTTATTAATTTATTTATATTTTGCATGATTTTTATTTCAGTTTTAGTAGTGCTTCAACTATGTATTTCACTAACAATTTTCATTTTAGTTTTTCAACAAACATTAACATATATTCATTCAGCTTTATTTCAATTATTTTATTAGTTTCCGATTTATTTGGGAATATAAAGGACCATCTGAATACTCTGAACGTCACTGTGTGCGTGTGTGTGTGTGTGTGTTATCTTACTCCGACAGGAAGTCAGCGTGGTAGTAGTAATCAGACAGTTTGTCCAGGAAGGATCGTGGCTCCAGGATGAAGGTGGGCAGAACGACTTTGGACAGGTCCATGCCGGGCCGGACCTGCTTCAGTAGAGTCCAGATCAGAGATTTATTCTCTTCTGATACCGTCTCTGTCTGAGCCGCTTCGCCAGCCTGAAAAACACAACACACACACAGATTGAGTGAACAGATTGTGTCATATCCACCACAGACTTTCTGTTCATCTCCCCAGCTGTCTGCTGTAAAAATAGACGTCTGAATATTGTGTTAGCATCTGTGCATTAATAGCACTCCACTTGAGCCAAACGACTTATAATATGACAATTCATCATGATAATGTCATTATTCACGTAGCATTTACAGTGTTTTTAAATGAGGGATTGTATATAGCTGGACTTGACTGGCACACACACCTCTCCGAGCTCCTCGTGGCTCTGCTCAATGTACGGCGTTTCCCGCAACGTCTCGTTGGGATCCATGTCGACGTACGAGTCTTCCTGTCGCTCCGACGTGTCGCTGTCGCTCTCTTCACTTTTATCCATCACCTCATTTTCCCACTCCTCCTGCTCCTGCTCATTCTCACGGTCCGACTTATCAGAATACAGGTCTGGATCCTTAAACTGGTCACTGTCATTAAACCTGGTGGATCACGCAAACTCTCAGTTAGTACACAAACACAGGACTTACATTAATCGGTGACTAGTGATGCGCTGACTACATCAGGTTTGGTTAATGTAAGCGTATAGAGTATAGAGAAGTTAAAACTGTGGGTTAATAGTGAAAATGCTTTTTGACGACAAGTAATAAACCTTTAAAAACGGACCTACTGTGAGCCAAGAGGTTGTTAATCGATTGTATAGGCTTTTGTTAAAGCCGTTAGCCCGCATTATTTCAACTTATTTTTGAAATAATCATGTTTACCAGCTGAATTTGATGAAAAACGACATTACCCATGATGCAGTACAGACAATTCCCCCAATCAGAGGGTTGCAACAAGCAAAATACGCCAAAAGAGCTCTTTAGCTGTAAAGCATGACGGTCTTTCTATGCTTTCTTTCTTTCTTTGCAATAAACGTAATTTTTTTTTTATGTCATCGCAATGCTTTCTTTTGTGGTTATTTTCCTCGCTAAAGCCGCTAAGTACGCAGTCTTGTACCTTTATCTTTTAGTCTGATTATCAAATACTTTTTTGCTTCAAATCAAAGTTTGTAATGTAGTGATTCACCTCATAGCTGGCTGTTTTAGTTCATGGTGTATAACGCTTTTATAAAGACTATTTCTAAATCCCTATGGGAAAAATGAATGGAAAAAATACTTCCAGAACCAACACCACTGAAAAAGTAGGCAGCATTAATGTGCTCGATCGTGAATGTGCATGTAAACGTAGTCATTGAAGATTTATATCATTGGTTATCATTTTTCTAGTGAGCCATAAAATAAAAATAACTATCTGGTATTATATTAGCCAAGACTGAACTCTCACTAAAGATTTCAAGTAAATGTCACGGCACTCTGCCGCTGATCGTCCGTCATTAAAAATGAATATGCAAGTTCATGAAGTGTCAGTTTTTATCAATGCTGAATAAAATATGAATCTAAAGAGCCCGTAACATGCCAGCTCAGTGTGTTAATGTGTTCTCACTGAAAGCCCTGCATGTTGTGCGCCCGCAGGAGACTGTAGAAGTTGATGTGCTCTGCGGTCTGTGGCGTCTCCTCTTTGCCCTCTCTGATCATCGTTCTCTTCAACAAACTCGAGCATTTCAGAGCCAGTTCAAGAGCGTCCATCCAACATCGGCCTGCACACATCACGCACAAGATTGAAGCCGCAGGAAAATACAGCGCTTTATTTGGTCAGTCTGTTGAGTGTGTGTCTCACCGTCAGATTCTGAAGCCGCTCTGAAGATCAGGTGGCTGCTGGGTAACGGCTGTGTGATGGACCCCACGGCTTCTCCTTTAGGGCCCTGAGACACACGTAAACACAATAAACACTTCATCACACTATCCAAATGGTACTTTTTACACTTATAAAAGAATATTAGAAGTATTATATTCTTTTTATATACTTTATATTTCTTTTATACACTACCGGTCAATAGTTTTAGTCAACGATAAGATTTTTTTTTTTAAACTTCAGTAAGGACACATTAAATTGAGCAAGGGAGAAAGTAAAGACATTTATAATGTTTTCTTTTCATCAAAGAATCCTGAATAAAATGTGTCACGGTTTCTACAAAGATATGAAGCAGCACAACTGTTTTTAACACTGATAATAATAATCAGAAATGTTTCTTGAGGATCAAATCAGCATATTAGAATGATTTCTGAAGGATCATGTGACACATAATTTTTTACAATATATTCACATAGAAAAGTTGTACAAATATTTCACATTTTTTACTCTTTTTTTGATCAAATAAATGCAGCCTTGGTGAGACTCCAGACCCCAATCTTATAAACGGTTGTGTGTTTTTAAATATTGAATGTATATTTTATATTAAATTATTTTTATATTTAGATAATTATATATTTTTTGTCTTACTATGCCTTTAAGACTTCTTTTGGCACTTCAAAATTAGAGGTATGAGTAACATAACTGCTCCGAGACGCGAGGGTTGAGGATCCATACGCAGTTTAATGGGTTAATCCACAGACATACACAAAGGCCAGGCAAAGGTCGAGAAACACAGATGAGCAGTCCAAACAAAGACAATGTCCAGGGCTAAAGCAAAACCAATGATATCCAGGGAACAGAAATAACAAAGATCCAGGGAACAAGGCTCAGAAATGCAGTACTTGCATACTAACAAGACCGAGGGAAGAGTGACTGAATTGACCCTGCGCAGGGAGTTTGATTGACCAATCATAATCCGCCATCCATCGAATCCGCCATTTTTTTCCGACAAAGCGGTCAGGAGAGTTACTAGATTAACGTTGGAGGATTTGAACATGAAAAACGGAGTGTACTGACGTCTTTCCGCGGTTAAAACAACATTCCTTCTGATGTTCATTCATGTTTATTTGACACTATAAATTAACTAGAAGTTAAGATCTTTTGGTTTAATATCTTCAGTTTAATTTCTAGGATACTTAAAATACAATTGGAGCCTAATCCTCACATTATTATTTTAGGAATTTCAGATGATATTAAAAGGTTAAACAACTACCAACAATGCCTCCTATAGTCTCATCACCGCAAAGAAGCTACTTCTCATGCATTTGAAAAATAAAAGAAACACCCACCACAAAGTTATGGCTCAGTGATCTTACTAACACTCTCTACTTAGAGAGAATACAATATATTCTTATGGATAAACTCCCACACTTTGAAAAAGTTTGGTCACCTCTCATTCACTATCTCTCTCCTGGCAGTGGAAATTAATGTTTCCCTCTAACTATAATAAAGTAGTATTTAGACGGAAGGATAAGGCTGGGTAGGGTGGGAAAGAGGGATTATTTATGTTTCTTTTCTTGTTTTTTTTTCTGTACTCTGTATGTTTATCCATTGATTCTGTTCTTTTTTTTGTGTTGTTTTGACATTGTTGTATATTCTAAAACAAAAAGAGGACAGTATGTCCTAACTGCACACATTTCTATGTGGTTATACATTATACTCCTGTGTATGATGTAGATAATATAACGATGTGAATATGTGCTCTAATAAAAATATTTGAAACATAAATGAACTAGAAGGAAGAGATGATCGGTTCACGAGCAGCTTTAACTGAGGCTCTACAGCGATCTGTCAGACACATTAAAGAGCCACAAAATGGTATTTATTGTTTAATTATTTTTTTTAAATGACCAAATTTGAAAGGTGAGACTTTGTTTCACATCAAAAGTAACCTGGTCTGTCCTGTCTGTCAGTGTCCTCTCTGCTCCACGATGTACTTTTCACTGCGTGAGAACATGGTGTGAGAGCGGCGGACATAGCAACAGTAACTAAAGGGGGCGGGGCTTTGCGAACGGTCAATTAACCAGGTTTATATAGGCAGAAACGAACAAGCAACAGCTGAATACAATCATGGCTGATACTCTGGGCAGTGGGTTATGGGTAATGTAGTCTTTGCTAGGGTGATAATAGTCTGAGGTGGAGTACCCTCTGATGGTTATCAAGGGGAACTCTCACTGGTGATCGTGACAGTATGTCTACTCCAAACATTTAAGTTTCAAATGATAATGCAAAACAATGCAAATCCAAAAAGGTTCAGGTTACTCCGAGTTTTCTCATGTACCTTGACGGCCCAGATGGACTGCTCGAGGGGGTGGAAGAGCTTGAAGCAGAACCCGTCCTTCTTCGAGGGTCTCTCGATGAGCTCACAGGCGTTGAGCAGCACGGTACCGACCCACTGGCCGTTCTTATTGGTCTTATAGATCAGCAGGACGCCTGGCTTCAGCACACACCACAGCTTGGTCCAGCTCTTCAACGTGCCACGGATCTGAGAGAGAAAACGGGCTCATGTGAGACTGGAGGTCATTTTAAGGATGTTTTCTCATGTGGTTTGATTACTTGATCCGAACATAAGATCGATTTAACTTCCCTTTCTCCTGTCCCTGCAGGTCTTTTTTGCATACTATCACATTGCTTTAATCAATGTGAGTGTCACTGTGATTATTAAAATCAGCTGTTTACCCCTGCAGCGATGTAAAGACTGAGGAGGAGACGTCAAAAAATAAAAATGCTGTTCACTTTTTAATCATGTTTTTGTCCTGTTGGGTTCAACCACCAAAACGTAATAGCAGAGCACTTGCATCTGTCTGGTGTGGATGAATTACGTGAGATTCAATGAAGAATAAGACATTTTTTAGATCATTTATGTATAAATGGACATGTATTATACTACTTATGCAGACTGTATTCCAATCAAAACCGGTATCTGGAAATTAGGCCGAATTGCTTTCATATTATTTGTGAACCATACAACCGAAACGCAGACTAGAGCTGCACAATTCCGGATAAACTGGAAATCACCATTTTTTTGTTTAAAAAAAGAGATCTCTATTCTGAGCAGACGACTAGATAAAATAGCATGTCATTTACTAGTGGTTCTGAGAAAATGTTAATTGCTGCAGTGAAATTAAAAAAAAAGTTCGAGTGAATGATTCAATGACTCGCTTGTAAAGACTTCAGCGTTTTGAACGAATCTGTTGAATGAATGATTTAATGACAAATACATTTTTAAAAGTTGCTTGTCGCCACCTACTGGTGTACCGATGTCATTGATACAATTTTTATTTGAAGCATCAAGTTACTTTCAAAAGGTGATTTGCTCTATTTTTACTATATATTAGTAATATGATAGTATATTATATTTATACTATCAGTGTTTATCTATAAACCAGTACTTCTGTGATAATTTGAGAGATACTGTGTGGTTGAAAAGACCTATTCATGACAACTGCTATCTCTGGGTTCGCTGTGACTGTACTGGGATGGACATATAGCCGAATCGCTGTCATTTATGAATGCAATTAATTTAGCAATTAATTGTGCATCTGTACCGCAAACACTCATGTTTTCCCGATGCAACTAACTTGATTCCACACCGAAACCTCCAGTATGAAAAAGGCCTGTAAGAATAAACACATTTTAATGACACACCTTGAGCCAGTCGGCCATGACGATGACAGACGGATCAGTGATGGTGCTGAGCAGTTCTTTAGTGGCGCGTTTCTTCTCTTCCCTGTAGTTCTTCTTTTGCACCTGAACAAGCATCACAGTCATAATTATTGGTCTTTAGTACTCATAATGCATAAACAGCTATTAAATGCAAGAAACACAGTGCAACTCTGGGTGCCATTAATGAGTGTGGCTATACCTTGAGAGACTCCTTCTTTGTAAGTTTGTTTCCAGACGCAGATACGTCCTTGTCTGAGCCATTATAGAGCTTGGTTTCCGACTGTGAAACCAACACAGACTTTAATAATTAGCACAGCATACTGCACATCATGATATTTTGAGCTGCGCTTTAGCTTGGCCTCAATAAATGTCATAATTCATTAAACATGCACACATATAACTATTAACTAAAAACCAAAACCATAAAAAAAAAACATTCATTACTAGAAATAAAATAATCATTACATGAAATAAAATCAAGCGGAATTTTACTTTGGCAACTAGCTGAAATAAAGTTTTATTTTTTTATTGAAGTATTAAAATAACTATAAATAAACTACATTAACCCTCTGGGGTTGTTCGGCCCAAATGGACCCGAATCATTCAAATAAAAAAATGTTAAAAATCACAGCTTCTTCGGAATGGTCCGAAATTTGGTGACTTTGTTGGTATTTGGTATATGAACACCCAAAAAAATTGGGGACAGGATGTGAACAGTCTAAGTGGTTGTAAAAAAAATAGTCACACTCAGGACCTTCGGGTCCAAATGGACCCCCATAGGAAATGAATGGGAAATTGGCAAAAATGTGAAAAAACAGAGTTTTTTGGTGCGTACAATCTACAAATCAGCCACAATCAATAAAAAAAGCACACAACAGTGAAGGGGTGAATCTATAAAACATCAAGAGTGCAAAACAGACACATTCACACACACACACACACACACAATTATACACACTCATAAATTCAGATTACATAAATCTGTTTTGAATTTTTAAAAATCACAGCTTCATCGGAATGTTACGAAACTAGGTGACCTTTATGGTATTAGGTATGTGAACACACAAAAAAATTGGGGACAGGATCTGAATAGTCTAAGTGGTTGTAAAAAAAATAGTCAAACTCAGGACCTTCGAGTTCAAATGGACCCCCATAGGAAATGAATGTGAAATTGTCAAAAATATGAAAACACAGATTATTCAATATGAAAACACAGACTATTCAAATAGAATAGCCTATTTGAATAGTCTAAGTGGTTGTAAAAAAAAAAAGAAATACTCACACTTAGGACCTTCGGGTCCAAATGACCCCCATTGGAAATGTATTATATATTTTTAATAATCTGTATTATAAAGTAAAACTGGCACTTCAAATTACCATTTAAACCAACCAAACAAAAAACAAGACAAAAATAGTCTTTGAGAATCTGTTATTATATTTTAAAAATCAACAACCTGAAAAAAAATTGGTATATATTTGCAAAAATCACTAGAATCCCCAAGCCTTTCTACAGAGAGCTGTAAATCCACTAGTGGTAAAAATGTGCTATTGCGTGATAAAAATGCTCAGTGTGTCCACCAGATGGCATCTATATTTTTTCAAAAATTGCTTTCATGAGGCCTAGGCTTCACTCTAATATGTAATACAGCTTTGATAAAAAAAAAAAAAAAAAAAAAAAAAAAAATCTATTATGTTAAATGGGTCATAATTATTGCATAAATATTAATTATAAATCATGAAATATCTCAAAACACCAAAAAAGAAAAGAATTTTTTTAAAATAAAAAACAAGTAAAAAAAAAAAATTTATGATTTTTTTTTTTTTAAAATGAATCCTGCCCTTTGGGTCCATTTGGACCCGAACACCCCAAGTGTGACTGTTAAACGAACAACCCCAGAGGGTTAAACTGATTAAAAATCTTTTTTTTTTTTTACGATTCTCTCACGATTCTGAATAGACAACTAAAGAAAATAACATGTAATTTACTAGGGGTTCTGACAAAATGTTTATTGCTGCAGTCTATTTAAAAAAATATCTAATTCATTTTATTAATTTTTTTTGTAAAAAAAAAGAAAAAGATAAAAGTTTGAACGAATGATTCAATGACTCACTCATAAAGAACGAATCTCTTAACGATTTAATGTCAAACAGATTTCGCTCGTCGCCACCTACTGGTGTAAAGATGTAATTGATACAATCTTTATTTGAAGCATCAAGTTAATTTCATAAGGTGAATCGATGTCATTTAAGAATAAGATCGCATGGGTGCAGCACTATAAAAATATAAAAAATTATTTAAAATATAAACAAAAATTATAACAGTATCTCAATGATACCAAAATAACACTGCAACACACATAATATAATAAATATAATATAAATGTTTAATGTTTATTGTAAAAATACAAAGGAAAAACAGCTAAAAAAAAGTAGTGTATTTTTAAAAAGAAATAATGCAAAATACAGTTTCATGAATAGTAAGAAGCACTTCAAGTCTGAACATTTACTCAGATCACCAGGTGGGTCAAAACATAATTTCGGACCCTGGTGTCAGGTAAAGATCTGTCTTTTAATTTCACACTGAAGCCTTTCAAAGCCGATTATGAGAAATATCTTCACGTAAACAGTGGTTAAATATGCCTTTGAAAGGGTTTGAAAGATATCAGCTAATTCCACACGGCGCTCTCACGCTCTTCTGGACTGCAATCCGGCGCTCGTGTTTGACGGGATCTGTGACTTGGGATTTATTAGGGATTGCTAGTGCATGTATTAATGGTCTGTCTGGATGTGGCGGCACGTCCACGACATCCAAAACCTTACGCAAACCTGAAGCAATTTGATCATATTACCGAGTGTTGGATGTTAACAGCATCTTCTCGAGGGTTATTTCTGATGCGCTGCTAATGAATGTACAGTCCTGTCACCTTTGAGATGCTCTTGACTATGTATAATTAATAAACAAGGCCTGAAGATTGCTAGAGGACCAGCCGACCCACATTGATCCGATTCCAGGCCTCAGAGGATCATGGGCGGGGAGAATAAACAAGAGCCTGTGTGAGTGTGAGTTTACCTTGCTCTTGGATATGGAGTGTGAGGAGTCTTCTTTCAGAGGCAGGATTTCTTCTTTGCCACGTTCAAAACCTGCAAAAAACAAGACATTGTAATTCAACTCGACAACTCGACTAGCTAGGCTGATATTTAACCATTTATATTACTGGGCATATACAGATATATCAAATACAAATATCAAATACTGAAAGGCTTTGGAACCTCTTTGCACTGTGTTTTGTGTTTTTTCTTATTTTTTCCCCTTTCTTTCCTTAACCTGTGTAAAATGTATCACCAAATATATCACAAGTCATGTTATACAATAAATAAAAAGTTTTATATAATAGTAATTTACAAAAGTCTATATACAAACATATATACATGTAGGATTCTCATGGTAGCAACACCAGTGATATTTCACTATTCTTGATACGACCTTAAGTCTAATGATTAACTTGAGGTAGGTTACGTGTTGCTAATAAACAACAAGTGCAGTTTATACTTTGGTAAAAACAAGAGACATTTCTCATCGAAAAACCTGTATTGGTCAATGTTAAAGGTTCACTAAGGTCTAAAATCTGATCCCAGACCTGCACTTAGAGGCTACAGCTTTCCATTAGAGCAAAATATGAGATTATTTCAGTCCCACGACCCTGAGAAAATCTCTCAGTGACGGCTGTATCAACACCTCTGAATGCCGTGAGTCAGAGATTCACAACGGCTGGAGGCGCGCACACACACACACACACACACACACACACACACACACACGTTTTATGGGGTCTTTACATAGACATAATGATATTTATAACCCTAAATGTACCACTAAACCTACCCATCACAGAAAACTTTCTGCATTTTTTCCATTTTTATGGTATGGTATTTAGTAGGACTTATAAGCTGTTTTCCTCATGGGGACCAAAAAATTTCCCCACAATGTAGGGAATTACCTGAACACACACATTCGCTTCGACAGCTTGCACACATGCTACTCCATCTGATCTCTTAACGACACAAACGGCTCTTAAACATCACCTGAAAACAACAGGTGTAGCAGGAATCATGTTTAATGTGTAAATGTATACATGTATAAATATTATTAAGCAATATATATATAAATGTTTTTTTTTATGATTTTAGTTTGTTAATGATAATAGCACTGGTGTGTTTTGATGGTGGTGGACGTGTCCCATATCTAAGGCCCTGAGAAAAGAATAACACTTCATCATAAGCAAAAAAAACAAAACAGTTTCATTAGATAAGGCCGAGGACGATCTGTCAATGTCACTCTGTCAAGACCAGTTAGTTTCTTAGGCATGAATAGCACAACTGTCAATTTAAATAACATCTCTACTTGACGGAATCATTGTCTTGACTTTGTTGGCTGGGAGTGTAATAAAAAAAAGTTGGCAAGTTAATTCAAGTTATGATTGAAGCTTATAGAAAAGCTTAATAAACAGTTTTCTATCCAATGCTGACATATTTTCTATTGACACAGTAAGACAAAGATTTTAAAGAGCTATTAATTATTATTATGCCTTATTCTGCAAGCCCATATTCTACATCCCTTAATCCTACCAAATACCTACATTTAACAACTGCCTTACTATCATAGTTAATAGTGAGAATTGGATCCTAAACTAATGTGTGACAAAAAATATACGTTATAAAAAGTTGTAAAGAAAACAAAATTGTGTGTTTTACAAGAAAATACAATTACAGTCAAATCATCATGCCAGTGACTTGACATTTCTTTATAATTAATTTTGAAATGCACTTGCAATTTCTGAGAGAAAATTGTCAATTGAAATTGAAAATTGTTCTGCTAAATAGTTAATTTTATCACTTAGATTATCTCAAAGCAACAACTGCTGAAAACTTAAGATATTTCAGTCCAGTTTAATCACAAAGGCACAACAGCAGACAACTCGTTCATGCTATAAGAGTCACAGAAGATGCTTTAATAAAGGAAACGTGTGCATTTTACTGACAGACCCGGACCATTTTCAAGCTGTTCCAGCATCTGCATCCAAATGAACAGACCGAGAGCAAAGATGCACTCCTGAGGTTTTTGGACCAACCGAACCGCGATGGATGTAAACGACGACCCATCGATCAGGTTAAACGGCTCTTTTGTCTCTGTTGTCGATTGCCGGGGCAAGCATTGTGTTCATCTCAGAAAACACTGCAGTCCAAGAGCTCTTAAACATGTTAATCATACGCAGAAAAACCCACATGTCCTCAACCTGATGAGAGCATCAGCATAACTCGCCTGTTAGCATATTAGTTACCTATTCTGCTGCCGCATAAATCTGCATTAACCTCGCTTCTCATTTAACAACAGGCTCAGATTTACTGAGCAATCTGACGTCACTATCTTGAATCTGTTCCCATGCATCTTTTCCTGTCTTCTCACTGCTATCCTATCGATTAAAGTGAGCAGTTACATTGTGAATAATGGAGGTCTAAAGACGA
Organism: Rhinichthys klamathensis goyatoka; assembly: GCF_029890125.1. Lineage (NCBI taxonomy): Eukaryota > Metazoa > Chordata > Actinopteri > Cypriniformes > Leuciscidae > Rhinichthys > Rhinichthys klamathensis. The sequence continues at coordinate 3,414,748 of NW_026606579.1, forward strand.
GCAGCTCTCAGATCAGATGTAATAGTTCCTCTTGTGCTCAATATGCTGATGGGACAGCTGGGAAATTAAGTTTAGAATATGACACGCGATGCATGATATTAGCCCCACACACACACACATACACACACTCTCTCTCTCTCTGATATCTAGTGTCTGACCTCAAGTCTGTCCTTAAAAACATCAACAATAAGCATAAGTGGCCTTAAAATTAGTGTGCTATCAGTTTAAATAAAATTTACATTGCATTTAAATGCAGAAAATGTACTTAGAATAGAAGTCTAAGGAAGAGAGTGAACAACAGTTTTTTAACCAAAACAGGTTTTTGTTCCAGACATGCAGAACCGAATAATAATGTTTTATTTTTCCTTTCAGACACATAAAAACCCTAACAACTTGCATTATCAATATTTAATAAAAATGATGATATTCCTAAAACATTCAAATGTTTTGTTGTAGTCTAATTAATCTGAATCATTATTGTAATATTTTTTTGATAACAACAAAAACAATAATATTGACAGCTCAATATTATGATGTATATATACGAGTTAAAATGCCCATAAAATTCAAGATATCAGGGCAAAAAATGCCCCTGTATGAGTTTTAGTCGTTTATTTATATCATATGATATAGGCTAGTTAAGCAATATCACACACAGTGCTGTTTATGTCCAGAAAAGCGTGCAAATAGGATATTGATTTCATGCAACAGTTCAATAAACAAGAAGTTAATATTGTGTTATATTTTAGACTAAATATTGTCTGTTCTTGCTCGATTTTGCCAACGAAAATATTACGAACAAGCCAGAGCAGAACTGTAGTGCGTCTCCGAGTAACACACACACACAGCAGTGTTTCGTTTCTGAATGAATCCGCGTTTTGAGCGACTCAATCGGGTGAGCCAATGATTCAATGGCCCATTCATAAAGAGAGCCATTTACTTCATTCATGAATGAATCAGCTGTTTGAACGAATCGAATCCGCACAAAATCCTCCGACATCATCCTGTCAGTCATCTTCTCTTAATATCTACATGTGATAAGTGAAATCTGATGTACTGTAATGTAACAGAATACCGCAGCAAGCCTAACCATGTCCTTTTAGGGGCTTTTTTCGTGCCTTCGAATTCAGATAAAGGCTTTGGGAACATCCCTAATACACACACACACACACACACACACACACACACACCAACCTTTATATGTCTTACATTATTCTTTTATGTCTTACAGTTTTCTCTGCATATTAAACTGGGATTTCAGAACGCATTTTAACAGTCCCAGAGTGAGTCGAGTTCATCTGTAAATATTGTCTGGGATAATAACACAGACATTTACCACTGAGCTACAGGAACACGGGAAGATGACAGCTCACTCCACGAGGAGGGAGAGAAGACATCTGTGTGTGTCTTTGCTTAATAAGCCATGACGCTGTGTGAGTAATAATACACTCATAAAGCAGGAGCTCACAGACAGCTCTGATCATTAGCCAGGGAGAGAGGGAGCTAGCTTGGACTGGATATACATAGAAAATACATTTAAAACTAAATATTGCTGTGGACAAAAAACCACTGATAGATTCTTGTCAGACAGCACTGCAGGCTCACCTGCTTATCAAACATTCAACACGCGTGCCTACAGTTAGACATGCAGAGAGTCCAGGCAAAAATACAGCACATCATCACTGCAAGACAGAGGAACAAAACACACTCACTGCTGTCGGCTAAACAACTCTTTTATTTGAGTAATGTACACAAAATTAACCCCAACATTGTTTAAATGCATTAAAAAGACCTATAATGTTTTTTAACATGTTCAACTATCTTTAGTGTGTAATGTTGATGTTTGAGCATGAAAAGGGCTTGCAATGATACAAAGTCCCTCCAGCGGGAGTTATTCTCTATAGTGTTTCTGAACTCCCTGAAACGCCTCACAATATTCCTCATTTAAATAATTCCCGCCAAGGCATATGCTAAATAAAGGGGCGGGGCCTGGTTGAGTTAGTTAGTAGAGTGTTGAATCTCAGGTGACATTTACAAAACATGCTCAAAGCGCTTGACCAATCACAAGATACAACTCCAGCCGACCAATCAGAGCACATTATGCTTTTCGGAAGGAGGGGCTTCATAAAGACAGGAACTAAACAGAGCGTTACTGACAGACTGGGAAGAAACGCACTGCAACCATATATATATATATATAGATACACATAGATGCTTCATTAGCGGCTGTTTCTATTGGCCGCTTTAAAGGGGACATATCATGCTAAATTCAATTTTTAAGCCCTTAAATGCATTTTGTTGTATATTTGGAGTGTTTAGAAGTACAGAAAAGTTTAAATTATTCTCTTCAGGTGCTTCGTTGATATCTTTATATTCTGTTTTGGTCATATTTTTCAACCTGTTCCGATTTTTCTGTTCTCTATGACGTTTTTTGAACTATTACGTCACAGTATTTGCAGCGGAACTGCCAAATAAGGACATCGACTTCCGGCCCACCACTTCGAGCAATTCGCCATTTTTATTTCTCGCTGCAATTTTGTAGTCCAAGCTAAAGGATGCAGAACTTACGAGGGTAAGTTAAAATGTTCGGTTGTTGGATGAAGTAACCCACACGCTTCATTACACCGTCTAATGTAGATGAACTGCCGTGCTTGTGTTGTGACAGGGCGCATGTTTAACTGAAAGAACGAGCAGAGAGAGAGACCCGGTCGCGCGCGCGCACTCTCTCTCTTCGGAGCCAGGCGAAAGTGTAAACAAGACTTCACCGTCTCCAAACTAGGCGCTGTCTTGCTCTCTCTCCCTCGCACATATTAATCAAAATAAATCGACACGGTGGTAAAAGGTCGGAAGACCAAAGTTTCATGTGTAAATACAGTAACACCCCATTGCGATACATCCATATGAAGACGTTGTTCTGCAGGTTCGTGGTCTTCATTTTCATCTCGCTCCGGCTCCGACTCTGGCTAGAACATGTAAGGCTGGCTGGACAAGTCTTCCGTTGTTGACATTTTGTTAATAACGTGTGAATAAAACGTTTCTGTGCCGCTAGATAATCGTATCTCTGCTATCAAACTACAAAAATGGCCGAACGGGGTGGAGTTGAACCGAGTGTCACCGCTACAACCTGGAGAGGGGGCGGGGTATGAAGTGTCTCAATTGTATTTAAAGAGACCGCACCAAAACGAGTTGCTCTCAGACGCACATCAGAAAAGGGGTAGAAAAGGGGCCTGTCGAGCTATAATAATGAGGAATTCAGACCCAAGCATTGCAGTTCCGCTTTATATAGACTACAAATGTATGATTTATATGTAAAAAGGAACGATTTAAAAGCATGATATGTACCCTTTAAATCTTGGCGGTTTTTGTGGCACTGTTGTGGCATCTTGAAATGAGTGATGACAGCATCTGAATTGTTGATCGTTCCAAGATGGCAGATGCATCAAAGTGTCTGTAGCGGTCGAATGTGGTTTCTACATATATATATATCCATGTCTGCAACAATGTTAAATGTGTAAAAAATAAGGTGTTTTTGAACATGCAAGCCTGAAAACCTATTCAAGCAGAGCCCACAAACAAAATCAAGATGTAAAAAGGCATTTATGACCCTAATAAGCATTGTGCATTAATGGTCTACTTGTGTATTTGTGTTTCTCTGCTGTGAGACAGAGACGTGTCTGATATTTCCACACTCCTGCAGCGTCCTTGACTACGGCGAACCAGCAGCGGAGGGTGTAATTCCACCCCGATCGGCCTCACGGAGGCTCAGTCCGTCTGAAGGGCAGAGAGCATCTTCTAGAAACAGAGACAAACTATTCCATATAACACTTAATACGAGAAACGTGCCATACATCATTTTAATGAAGTATAACGCAACAACAACACAGCATAATGACAAATGGAGTGTTATTGCGAGTCATCCGGTCAGCACACGGGTGTCAAGACGGGAAAGCGCACTTGTGTTTTTGTGCACGCCATCTATTAATAATCACACATCTGTGCTAATCTGCCACCTCGTACAGTAAAGTGCAGATGATCCTCGGAGCGAGATTCATTTGTCTCGTTCGGATTTATCTGTGGGACAATAAAGCTCAACTTGTTCTGGAAGTAAAAAAACACTATTCAAAATGATTTTAGGTGATAAAGCAAAAACCTTTCAGGACAAACCAAGCACTCTCGTGTTTAGAAATGACATAAGCTTCTTTCAACTTATTTCAACTTCATTAAAATTGTGTTTGTTATGAGTTCAAGGATTATGTAGGCTAGGAAAAGGTAACTGGTAGTAAACATGACATCAAAATGTCATTAAATAAATTAAAAAAATGACCTTTCATCAACATATAATTACTTGCTCCACCTCTTAAACAACTTTCCTTGTCAGCTGATCATCACCAATGACACTTTTAACCATCCAATCAATTTACAATCACATCAGGTTTATTAGCTTGCTAGCTTAAACTGTGCAATCCAACTGGATGGAAATTTTACATGCAATTCAAATACATAAATTATATATTTTGTGTGCATATTTTATTAACACAATTAAAAACCCCAAAACCCAAACAAATGCCACTGTTTGATCATAAATCCTTATGGGATGAGAAGGTAATTCATTCTGCAAATACACTTTACTTTGAAAGAAATGTGATTCATTTCTGAGCCGGCCAGTTTAGTTTCAGTTATGGAGAAAATTAATAAGAAAATGTATATATACAAAAAATACTCATGAAAAAAAGTGGGCAGCCACTGCTGAGCTCTGCATCTTTATCCACTATAATGATCCATCAATCCGGATTTGAGTGATTCAGTATTAAATCAAAGCTATTACCCTTTAAGCGAACTCTGCTATTTCCACACAGGTGAACGTCACGCGCAGACAAGATTTGTGCAAATGCAATACACTCTGGGTCCATTAGCTAATCTCTACTCAATGGACTCCATTAAAAAGCTAAAAAAGATATCAATAATGAAAATGCCGGGTAAGCGTACAAATGCGAGTATTAAAATAAAAACACCATCTCTGAAGCATGCTAAATGAAGACTATCATATGCCAGCATCCAGAGCACAGCGAGCGGCCTGTGTGCGTAAATAAGAGCTTTTAATGCATCCCTCTCTTCTTAAAGTCATAATCATGAAGGATAAATAGAGCAGAGGCCGCACTGATACGAGTCAAACTCACTATGAGAGCTGAAACTACTCAATGGCTGAGGCAGAAACATCTGCGTTCGGCTGAACAGCTCGGCTTACTGACCTTGAGAAGACGACAAGGAAAGGAAACTGTCCTGATTTATGCTATTCCAACCATCAAATGAGGTTTCTGAGAACTACGCTTGGCAACTGAGAACTGGCTCTTATTCAGAACCAGCTTGGCTTATTTTAATAATAAAGAGAAAAAAAAAAAAACACTGAAACAGAACGATTTTGTTCTTGGACATTAATCTTCAGTCAATGTAGACAGAATGCAGTAGTAAAATAATATAAATAAAGGCAAGTCTCAAATTTATCAGCGAGTCTAATTCAGACTGGTTGAATCGGTCGGACAAGTTCTTCACTGAAACTGTAGATAAACAGAGCCATTACTAAGTCAAATGTATATTACTTAATCGTGAGACTTAAATCAGTACAATTAAGTAACAAAATTATTACAATACATAAATTCAATTTAGGCTCCACTTTATTATTCTTTAAACGGGTAAATAATAATTTATCCTTATTTACTCAACAAAATATCAAACAAAACCAGTGAAATATTTGTTTGGCATATTGTTGAGTTCATAGTTAGGATAAATTCTTCTTTAAATAATTAAAATAAGAGTAAAGACGTTAAATGGAACCCAAATCGTTACAATGTCGATATATAGAATTGACGACTGAAAAATGTGCATTAAATAGCAGGAGGTGATATTGAAGGCTGAAAGAGACATGGTGCGTCACACACTTGAAGGATAGCGATGCAATGAGTAACAGATGCTAATGTGCTGTCAGTTAATAGATGCACTTTAATTTGGAGGGCAGTCAAGAGTCAAACGCACACATTCAGTCAACAGCAATTTGCCAAAACTATAAAACTTAATAGACTTTGGTTACACTCAAGGTTCACACTGTAATCAATCCTGGCACTAATGCAGAGGAACGTGACCTAAACTACACTGCCAGAGAAATAAAACATGTGAAAGTTTCCTGATTCACACCAGGGTGTTGATGAGACCCACCTGGCAAGCAGACAGAAAGCTCGTTGTACCCCCCAAACGAGGCGTTGCGAATGAGTTTGCGTCCGTCTGGATGGGGCGGGCGGCCTGAGATGGTTCCTCCACAGGTGGAGAACCGGCGGCGGCCCAGAATCCCTTCTTGCTTCATCATGGGGGCGGGCGTAGGACGGCCTCACCCTGAGGAGGACGAGGCTGAGGGCTGCTGTGGTAATTCGGCAGTCACCACAAACACACGTACACACGCTCAGACATACTCCACTGCTGCTAGTACTACAGCTGACCAACTGCACTCTGAAAACACACAGGCTCTCTCTCTCAGTGTTACTCACTGCAGCCCGCCCTCCCTCTCTCTCTCTCTCGCTCTAGCGCGTCTGTGTGAGAGTGAGAGAGAGAAAGAGCCCTGTCTCAGATTCTTGGACGGCACTGACAATCAGTGGAGAAAAAAAAGCTTAGAGCTGTTACGTCACTAGATCTGTACCTCTTTATTTTTCTTTTCAGTTTCATTCTGATCTGACTGCATGATGTATGTGGTAAATCTGACAAAAACAGGAATGGATGGATGATGGATACAGGGATGGATAGATGGATAAAGGGATGGATGGATAGATACAGGGATGGATGGATGGATAAAGGGATGGATGGATGGATACAGGGATGGATAGATGGATAAAGGGATGGATGGATAGATACAGGGATGGATGGATGGATAAAGGGATGGATGGATAGATACAGGGATGGATGGATGGATAAAGGGATGGATGGATGGATAGATAAAGGGATGGATGGATACAGGGATGGATGGATGGATAAAGGGATGGATGGATGGATACAGGGATGGATGGATGGATAAAGGGATGGATGGATGGATACAGGGATGGATGGATGGATGGATAAAGGGGTGGATGGATAAAGGGATGGATGGATGGATGGATACAGGGATGGATGGATGGATAAAGGGATGGATGGATGGATAAAGGGATGGATGGATGGATAAAGGGATGGATGGATGGATACAGGGATGGATGGATAAAGGGATGGATGGATGGATAAAGGGATGGATGGATGGATACAGGGATGGATGGATGGATAAAGGGATGGATGGATGGATACAGGGATGGATGGATGGATGGATACAGGGATGGATGGATGGATAAAGGGATGGATGGATGGAAGGATACAGGGATGGATGGATAGTTTTTTATTGTATATATTTTGCATAAGGACAAAATATTTTTTTTGCATTCCACACACACACACACACACACACACACACACACACACACACACACATATACGTATATATATATATATATAGGAAAGGAAAAACACTGATCTTTTCCTGCATTCTTTCGGCAAAATTAACCTTTTTTTTTAATTCTCAGTATTCTCAATTACACCGCGATATTTTATTTAAATCAGCATAAATTAGATGACAATACTATAAAACTCTCATAAATACTTTCCCATTTAAATTAATATATTTCCCATTATAGTATTAAGAAAGAGATTTGTACGCATTATGGAAATGAAAATTGTGCTTGATGTGCTTAAGCTCAATGTCATGAAAATAATGTGAAATGCAAAAGCACATACAGTATATGCATGTATGCAAAATATTATTTGAAATATGACTTAAACTTAAAACATATTAATAAGCCTTTGTCAGATTCACTTCATGACTGAATCATTGCTTGTTTCTATATTTTTGTGACTCAGATCGGATTTTCTCTTTCAGAGATCCTGTATTGCGGCTCGCTCAGAGAGAATGCTTAACGAAGGATACTGTAGCTGAATATCTAAAACACACTCACGCCTCCTTCTCAAACAGTCTCTGCTGACAGTGCTGGTGAAAACAGAATCAAGCCATCGGCCATCGGTATCTCCGGACGCAGACACACATCTAACCTGATCACACTATTACTGTCAAATCTCATACGGAGAAGATACAGCCACATATATACATCCATCTTTCACGAGCCTTTCGTAAGACTCAAAGGTTTTATACTGTACTAAAACAATGTTACAGAGCCAAATCAAACTTACCATAGTCTTACACTTAGGTTACAATGCTAACTTTTCCAATCAAGCATCACTGACTTCAAGTAACGGACAATAAGAAACATTACATGGTGAAATTTAATACTTAAAGCTCGGTGCTTTTCAAATCACTAACTAAAGCTCTACATGAGCAAGCACCACTAATTAAATATACATATGCATAAAATCTACATAAGCTAGACCAAGATGCCAAAGTACAGGGGAGTACCTAACTATGACAATAATATGCAAAAATATGATAATAAAAAGCTGTCCTAAACAATCCTAGTCACACTAGGATCCAAAGGGGACAAAGTGATTTTCTCCAAGTCAATTTCAGAAGCTGTTCGCTTGGAGTGAATTGCCAACAAGAAACTCACAGGAGGTTGAGTTGGTCACAGAGACTGTGAAGCTCTGCCTGTTTCTCGGTGCAGCTTGTGTAAATTCAGCCTGTTTTTGGTCAGTGAACTGGAGAGGAGCTCCAGATGAATCAAAGTAAAGAATGAAGCAGTTCAAGAGGCTTTTAAACACTCCAGATTCATCTTTTTTTCTATCCAATCAAAATTCACACTGGGCATCTTAACCAATCAGAGCATTCCTCCCAGAGTCTTGCTGATGTCACTCTGAAGTTGCTAGGCAACCAAAAAGAACCAGGAGCACCAAACGGATGAGACAGCAGGATGGCTGTGAATGATGCCCTGATTAACATAACTAATTAAGATGCTCTGGTGGATGTATAATTCAAAGCCTATTGCTCATTATCCTGTGCTGAATGGAAGTTATGCTTCATTTGAGCAGCATTTAACAACCCATGACCTCTCTCTCTCTCTCTCTACTGACCAACCAGTCTCTTTACCAACCGTCTGTCTGTCTCTCTCTATCCATCCATGTATCTACAAATCTATCTATCCATCTATCTATCTATCAATTTGTCTATCCATCCATGTATCTACAGATCTGTCCATCCATCCATCCATCCATGTATCTACAGATCTGTCTATCCATCCATCTATCCATGTATCTACAGATCTGTCTATCCATCCATCCATGTATCTAGAGATCTATCTATCCATCTGTCTATGTATCTACAGATCTATCTATCAATCGGTCTATCCATCCATCCATCAATGTATCTACAGATATATCTATCCATCTGTCTATCTATCCATCTATCTGTCTATGTATCTACAGATCTATCTATCAATCTGTCTATCATCTATCTGTCAATGTATCTACAGATCCATCCATCCATCGGATTCAGGAATTTGTCTGTTTAACTGTTTACTACTCTAGCCATTTGGTCTTGTGCCCATCAGGAGAGTCTTTACGGGCTGATTGTGTCTCTGAATTAAGTGATATGGCAGGTGAGTCAACGGCTAATTTCAGCAGGTATCTCTGCTGGTAATCCGTAAAGCTACCGAGCACAATCAAACATGGCAGGCGATGTTCCTTTAGCCGAAGATTGGTGAAAACATGCCCACTTTAGCTCTGAGCCGTAAGCTGTGTGCTGATGACGGCAGTCATAGATCTGGGGACATTCCTCTGGGGACGAGGATCTGTTTATCCACCGTGGAGAGGGATGTCAGACCATCTGACCCACACACACATATAGTAAACTATGTGGAAAAACACCCGAGGTCAACACCATGTTAATCTTTTCCATAAAAAGCCACCTGATTTGTACTCAAGTGCAGTCTGTTCCTTTAATTCTTAAACCCTTTGTATCTTATTTTGTGCTACATTCATGGAGCTCAATTAATTTGCTTAGTAGTGTGTTATCTGTAGTGTGTGTGAGAGTTTTTTTTAGTAACCTGAGCAGGTGTGGGAATTCCTCATGTGAAACTGATCTCCGCAAGAAAAACAGTTACGGTTTGAACTCTTTCCCACTCAACTAAATGAGTAACTCAGCAGGTTAAACAGAACTAGCGTATTCGTGTCAGCAGCCGAGCGGTTAATGATTCAGACCACTGTACTATTCACAAAGATGACTCAGAAAATCGTATAACTGTGCTTGTGGCTGTAAGTAATGGTAGACTGTAGTTTAATCGATCCTTAGATGACAGCAAAGTAATCTAAATGTATAAATAGGGGAAAAAAGCAAGCACAATTATCTAATATCAGCTGATATATGCAATATTGACCGATAGTGATAAATTGAAAAACACTGTAAAATCAGCTGATAACCACTAGAGCAGATGTAATAAGATATAAATTGTAAATTTAAAAAAATAAAATTGCAACCAACAAGTGCCCAGCATTTTTGAACTTCAGTATTGTTTAAAAAGCATCCCAGGATGCACCTCATGACGCTAGTTGAACCTAGACAAAGAAGCTCAAATATACGACTCCAAGTGAGTGATAAAAATAAGCAAAAGCAACAAATATGATGCTTTCCGACCGACCTGGTCAATGCACTAATGGTGCTAAAGTCTTCTGCTTTGGAAGCCTAATGCAATCCGGCTATGAGCCTGGATTACCAGCCTAACAAATAAGCGTTATGAGTCAGACAACATTTAATTCTACTAAACAAACCACCCAGACAACTAGTATCCTCAAGAAACCAATCTCGTCTGTCATCTTCAAGTTGAAATCCTCCACCACAAAATCACTTTATGACATTTTAATGAGTAGATTTACTAATGTACACTAAAACTTGGATTCTGTTCTCACCAGGTACCATTGCAGGCAAAGGAGGCTATAACTATACAAACAAACAACATGAAATAATTATACTAAGCATACTCTAACTAAGCATTAGAGCACTAGATGAGTACTTGCCTTGTGTGCAGGAAGATTAATATACAAGTCATTCATACAAAAAAGTTTTACGTCCAACCCTCTCCATTGACGATCAAACATTCATTGGTCCACAGGACTGCCATAATATTCCCAGACAGCAGACGAAATGTAAAAAGCATGCTCACACCTGACCTCCCATATGCAAATTACCCTGCGTCTGATTGGCCACAGTGATGGAACATCTAGGAAAAGCAACTTCTGATTGGCTGAGCTGCATACTGTGTGTGCATATTAACCCCATTTACTGATGGGCTGTAATCCAATAAATCCAGGCCAAGCACACATGCTCTTGTCTCAAACAGAGCAAGAAGGCCAGTAAAGAGGATTTGTGTGCATCTCAGTTGGTGTACTGATGCTATTCCGGGTGCGTTCTCACCGAGAGAAAGCTACGTCTCGTGTCGGGTTGCTGGTGACGGCGGCACTGAATAATTGAGTGAAACGTGGCCCACATCTGCAAGATGAACTCACAAAGAAACTTTCTATTATACATCTGTAATCATCAGAACACACCCAAACTGCCGTGATTCATCCGAGGATATAAAGAAGAGGCTGAATGGGCTTTCAAAAGAATGGCGAGGTGCAGTTGCTGTTGCTATGGAGACCTGACATGATGCGCACTGAAAGGTTTTGTGCAGATGTGATGGTGTGTGTGTGTGTGTGTCAGCATCAAGCCTTCCAGAACCATGAAGAACAACTGTTACGCCACACATAAGACGCTCCAAACGTGAGTGCTTGAATCAGGGACCACAACAAGCTCTACAAACAGGAAAGCGGTGCATTTAATCAGATTAAAATCATCATTATAAAAGCCAAATCCTCTGAAAACATTAATAACTGCGGTGTACAGATGTGAGACTGGAGTGTGTGTGTGTGTGTGTGTGTATCACAGGTGGCTGTAAATGACACAGGGATTATGGAGATCACATGGACGCTCCACATAACATCACAGTGAGCTTGAACTTTGACCGCACAGGACTGTCAGGGTCTAGCACCTTTTGCACTACTTTTTTGGTTTTCAAGGACTACAAACTTATCAAACAATATCTTTATTATCTCTCAAACCCTAAAAAAAGGATAAATAGATAAATTAAAATATACTAATAAAACAAAATGGTACAAATAAAGTGCAGCACATGCAAAGTATGCAATGACAATGGGAACATTAACAAAGCCCTAGAAGAGAAGAGCAAAGGTGCATGAACTTCTTATACGATTCTTATTAAAAGACTAACAGAAGAAAACAGGATTACAATATAATGGCTTGCTTGCACTAAAAATATATATATATATTTTTTTAACTTAAATTACAGATATAACGTATCCAAAATACTACTTAAAACTTATTTAATAATATATATTAAATACAAAGTTTCTAATGGCTATTATTATTCAACAATTCATATTTTATATAATAATGTTGGCTTACTAATCCCCATAACAATTGAAAGGATACTATGACAAATATATTGCTTTCCTCATTCAAACTGTTGTCAATGAAGGAATTGCTCAAAGACTGATATCTTGCCAATAAAATAGTGCAAAGTGTAACCAGAAAAATTCACTACTGAACATTTCTGTGACATTTTTCACATTGCAATTGTACCATTCCTTGATTGCTTGATTTGATTTACATGACTTTAGGAACTGTGTTAATTAGAAACTAAACTAATAAAAGGCTGCACGTATACTTGTGTGTTCTGGTCTGGTTTCATGACACTTCAGCAGCCTCTAGTGGTGAAAACCAACTCTGGTAAAACACTGGTCTGTTAAAGTCAACAAAGTGTTAAAGGAACACGCCGACTTTTTGGGACTTTAGCTTATTCACCGTATCCCCCAGAGTTAGATAAGTCCATATTAGGGGTGTAACGATACACAAACCTGACGGTTCGGTTCGTCCCACGGTTTTGAGGTCTCGGTTCGGTTCGGTTCGGTTCGGTTCATTTCGGTGGGGTGGGGGGGTTTAGAAAGCTAAAATTGCTTTTATTTTTTATTAAACAGTGCTTTAATGAACAAATTGTGTCCTTGTCTTTAAATTAATTCCATTACAAGTAAACGTTTCTCAAGGATAACAAAATTATCTGCTAATGCTGTAAACTACAGCCCTTACTTGCACATTACTATAACATTAAAGCTTAACAACAGAGCCTAGACTTTTAGCCTAAATGATATAATAATAATCAACACTCAAACAACAAATTGTATGAAAACATGTAAACTGCACATAAGGCAATTTTTGCATTAACATGTTTTTACTCTAATTTGTTAATGTTATATAATAATTTACACAGTTGCTGTTATTTTCATGACAACTATTTTAAACATACATTAAATAATCAAGATATCATAAACAGGTTAAGTAAAATATAATATATAGGCTAATATATAGCATTTATTTAGTGAAAGAGTTAGCAAACCAGCAAGCTGTGGACACTGAATGACTTGCCTGAGGTAAATATAAAGCTATGTGAAAAACGAAGCGTTTTATTTGACGTATTTCCGCTGTTGAAACACTGATTGAGTGTTATGATGCCTTTCAGTAAGTATACTGTATCTTTCAACATACCTTCGGGTGTCCATTCATGTTTATTCTGTAACTGAGGAAGAGATGATCGCGCTCCGCGCTGCCGCATGCATACAGTGATATCTGTCACGCCACATCTAAGAGCGCCAAAACGCCATTTATTGTTTGCATTTCGTGATCAAATAGACATAATTTGAAAGATTACACCTTGCTTATTATCAAAAGTAACAAAACACTGAGCTTATTGCGATTATATGTGGTTAATGGTGGTTAGGCAACAGCCCTGCATTCGTTGTGTACACATAACACATGAGGTGCAATGAGCCGGGGCTGGGCGGGGCAGCAGGGGGCGGGGCGTGTTCGGTTCGCCATGAGAGTATCGCGATACGTATCGTAAGTGGTGTATCGCGGTTTTTCGGTTCGGTTCAAATATCGTTACACCCCTAGTCCATATATACCTTTTTCTCTTTACAATACAGCGAACACCCATGATTGTAAACTATGCTTTTACAATCTAGTAATTGCTGACTCTATTACTCCAACTCCGAACGAACTCTCTGCTCCTCACCACGGTGCGTCTCAGTAATCACTCCGCCCAAGTAGCAGTGCTTCGCCTTCTGAGAATATAGTTCCCAATATTTATATGGTTAAAAGATGGCTGTGTCTCATATGACCTTGTTATTTGTACACTCTGTGACTATACAAATCACAACATGTAAATAGGAAAATGTTTGCGTTATTTTGTCACTTATTGGGATTAGTATGCTAGCTGGAGCTATTTACATCCAGTCTTTGTGCTAAGCTAGGCTAGCGGTGAGTGCGTCAGACAGAGTTACGGCACGCACGGAGATGAAAAAGGTATGTATGGACTTATCAAACTCTGGGGGATACGGTGAATAAGCTAAAGTCCCAAAAAGTCGGCGTGTTCCTTTAAAGTCAAGACTGAAATCAGAATTGACTTTGCTTCTGGTCCCATTATGCATGATCTACTGTTGTTTTCAAAACCTTTTAGAACAATGCAATAACATTTTTGTAATGAATATTTGTACTGTGACGATTACTTTAACGATGTCCCCGTGCTCTGTGTATAGTGTAATATTGTATTGTATACATTGTTCGCTACTGTGAACGTGTGCATATATCCTATACTTGTTATCCATACCATCATCCTTTGGAGATTGCATCACCTGTACACTTCATGTGTTCATGGTGTAATGAATGACATTAAAGTGATTGATTTTTTACCTCTCAAACCACTTTACGGCTGATGTAATCTGGGAAATGTAACCTGTAAACTGAACTGGTCTGGGATCAGATTTCCACTTTCATGCAGATGCGACCTTTAAAACGTTTCGGCCAAACTGAACACAGCGCCTTCAGCCCATAGAGACTTGTGGGGGAAATGCATGTGTCCGCAGCTGTGGTGGTGTGTGTCCTCTTACCGTGGGTGTAGCTGACGCACGGGCTGAGGGAGGGGCTTGTGAGCAGGTCTTTACTGGGCGTGTGAAGCCCCGCCTCCTTCCCACGCTGACTCATCCTTCCCGGGGTCAGAAGCGCCGCATCATCACCGGGCATTAAGGCAGCTATGGAAAAATAACAGGGACAGAGGATGCATTTATAAAACAACTGAACGCTGAATCAGTGGCTGTTTTTCACACTACACACAATTTTTTTTAGGATTGATCTGGTAAGATCTGGTTTTAAGGCAAGACTCTAGAGGAAAAAGATTTTTTTTTATGCACTGGTCAATTTTGAGATTTTGGGCTATTTGGCTTTTCATTACATGTTTATTTTTTCCAGTCTACTGGAAAGACACAAAGAAAAAAATGGTAACACTTTACAATAAGGTTCATTAGTCTAACATGAACTAACAATGATCAATACATTTGTTACTGTATTAGTTAATCTTTGTTATAGTTAGTTACTAAAAGATAAACAGATATATTGCTTGTTTATGTTAGTTCACAGTGCATTAACTAATGTTAACAAATACAACCTTTGATTTTAATAATATATTATTAAATGTTGAAATTAATATTAAAGGTACAATATGTAGGAATTTTTCGCCACAAGAGGGCGCAGTTACCAACAATAACAAAGGCGAAGCTTGATGAAGCTATGAGGGAGAGTTGAACGATGGGAGATGTCGTTTTCCCCATCCAGAGATGTTATGGAATTAATGAATCATGATCACGGATGAGGTAATTTATTTGTATTACCTGTACGCCCGATCGCAATATTTTATGTCACCATAATGAATTAACTGCAAGGAAGGTGAAATGTTATGCTATATTATCCTGTTACAGCTATTTTGTCAAATGATTTGTTAGGTTAATGCTGCGCAGTTTTACATGTTTATGGTTAATGCCTTGTTGTTTTACGTGTTCAAACCAATCGTACTCAAAGTAAATTTGAACGAACATTTGCAAGTAATGGCTAAATATTGTTTAACACATATCCGATTGTATTTAATTAATCTTGGTCAAAACACAAGTGATAAAAAGCATAACCAAAGTACAAAGAGCAAAATAACTGAATTTTCATCAGCATAACGATCACTTGATAGTTTTTGAGGTGAATCAACATATGCATAATGATTGATCTGTCACGTCATATAGGCCTATGTATCTCGCATTGTTTATAAGTGATATTATTGACAGTTGCATGTGTTGCAAGGAAACACCGATACATCCTTTTGTTTTATGTACATTTGCTCACCTGTCTAATAAAGTATATGCAAGAGCGGTGTTGCTCCAAGTTAGTCGCGGACGTGGAGCTCTCGGCATCTCGAAAACGCCACGCCGATATTGATCCTCATTTTAGTTCTCCTTTTTTGTCCCAAAGTCTGCTTGCCATGGTCCATAATGTTTGAATGTTTGAAAGAACAACAGCGTGCCGCTAAACGTTACGCACTACGCAGTTGTCCACGTCTGTCGCCATGGTTACGTCATGGCTATGGCAGTACGAGTGGAAACCCAGGATAGCGCGGATATTGCATCATTGACTGCGACATTTTTTTCCCGGGACGGCCACTTATTTAAAATTGGAATTTCTCTGAAATAAAAAATCTTTGGAGACTTTTGGGATATTGTAAGTACACAACTGCAGGAAATATATCACACTGTGCAAGTGAATTTTGGATATTTTATTACAAAATTCCTACATATTGTACCTTTAACTAAGATTAATAAATGCTGTAGAAGTATTGTTCATTCTTAGTTCATGTTAACTAAGGTAGTTAACTAATGTTAACTAATGAATCTTATTGTAAAGTGTTACCAAACAAAAAAAAAAAACATTTGTGTGTATAATACACTATCTTTTTAAAGTCTGTATAGATTTAATTTAAAATAATAATAATAATAATGTGTTTAATTTGTATAGTGCCTTTCTCAAGCTCAAGGACACTTCACAATAACAGTAAGGAACAGACTAAATGGACAGTAGACATTTATCTAAGACATGAGCGATTGCAGTTGCATATCGCATAGTACAAACAGTCAAATACACACAAAAACCATAACATTGTAATAACAGAGAGCAAAGCGGTTCAAAACAATATTTAATTGAATACTATTAGAACAGGGAGTGTCGACGTGGATGTTAAAGTCACTGAGCAAGATTACTCGGAACGATGAAGCACAAGCTAATGTTAGCAGTTCATGGAGTTCGGAGAAAAAAATCGGTTTGCTGGTCTATAAATTAGGATAATAGTAAGGGGACCGTACATATATCACTTGCCTGATTAAATTCTTAAAAACGGGGTGATTTTTTTTCTGGCTGTTGACAATATTTTCAGATTTATGGAGTGATAAAAAGAGAAAAACCTTAAACACTAATATATCAACAAAATAAAACCTGGCTTCATCCAATGATCAGATTTCTGTTCTGGAAATGTATGCAAATGAGTGTATATTTAATTAGATAATGCTGCATCTGCAGTTCAGAAAACTAGTACAAAAATGTCTGAAACTGAGTTTTTTTACCCTATTCTTAAGGCATCTTGCCTTAATTGGATTTAAACACTGTGATTCTTTTGATGTCAAATGACAAAAGAGATTAAATAGCTTTGAGTTGGATACACCAAAAAGCCATATTTGTTTGCGGTCTGTCTGACTCCGAGATGCACATTTTGTGGTACAGCGCTCCCTCTGGTGGCCAATGCACAGAATAAAAACAGGCAAAATTATTACATGGTATTGTGCCGTAAATCAGTAATGATTGTGTTTGTGCACGTCTTCGGATGAGAAAATTAAATGCACATCAAAATCTGCATAAGAATGATCCAATGACGCAGTGCAAAATGTGTAAGGAGAAATAACACAAGCTTCTTGTGAATACGTACATCTCTCTCTCTCTCACACACACACACACACGTGAATGTCAGCTTCTTACCTGCGGTGACAGGATTCTCTCTGTTCTCTGCATGATGCTGAACACACAGACACACACACACACACACACACACACACACACACACACACACAGACACACACAGACACACACACATCAAGGGTCCGCCAGGCAGTGTTGGTTTTGGTGTTGGTGAGATTTTGTGCGTTGGGACACGTTGGCAGCAGACAGAAAGACGGCATGGGGAAAAAAAGGACAAAAAAAGACAAACGGGGAAAAAGAAAAGCAGCATTAGTTAAAAATGACAAACACAATGACACGCATAAAACACTGGCAACAAAATCAAACTGAACAGACACTAAGCAGAATACACACACGCACACACACACACACGCACACACACACGTGCGCACACACACACGCGCACACACACACACGCGCACACACACACACACACAGGACAATGTGGATTAGCACAGATTATAGCTCTGGGATTCTAATTGGTCGGCACATCTGTCAATCACAGTACAACAAATACACTTGTGACAGTTATTGGCAAATGAAGCCGGTTTGAGGTCATGTAGGTTATTGTTTGATTAATGAAGATTTCAGAGCTGCGCTGGATGGGTGTAATTGAATTAAACCTACAGAACCTGTTCATGTTAATGCCCTCATCGTCAGCATATATGACACGTCAAATCGTGAGGATTGCTGTTCATTTGCTTGCATAATCAAAAACAACATATTTGGCATACAACTAACTAGTCTAATCATGTCCGTCTGTCTGAATTAACGATAAACCAGCCTACCTAATCTGTTAAAATATTTTAGCTCTGTACAAATATAATTCAATAACAGTTAGAGCGGATTGAAAAGCTCAAGGATTTATGATGTTTGACCACTTATGACAGTATCAAAGCGGTTTCAGCATTACTGGGATTAAGGATATAAAACACAGAATCAATCCAAAAGCCTCTTTCACTTTGAATTGTGGGCAGTGTTGTTACTGTTAACAAAAACTAAAGCTAGTTTGATCACTAAAATAAAGCAATAATAATAAATAAATAACAACAACAACCAGGCAGCTAACTGAATAAATAAGTTGAAGTTGAAGAAATAAAATTACTAAAACTTAAATCATTATTTTAGTTAATTAAGTTAAAGCTAAATAGAAATATATATATATAAAAAAAACTTCTTGAGATTTCAAAACACAAAAAAATGACTGAACTGAAAATATAAAACCAAAAGCCAATTCAAAATAACACTATAATAGTATGCAATAATACTAAAACAACACTGATTGTATAATGTGCCCCAAAGTCAACACTTCATATTTTAGGCAATTGCAAGAGGTCATCTGGCTATTTAATGTAAACAGCAGATATGAAAGCTATAATATACAATGCACTACTAGTACTATAGTAGAGTACTATCCCATTCTCCAGCTCAGCCAATGAGATCAACTGAAGCCGTGCTTCTATCATGAGTAACGGCATGTTTTCATTGCACAGCCGGGAAAGCATCTGTTCGATAATCCTTAAACAACTCAATGTCTGCTCCGCTTCCTCCTGCAAGAAGCTTCCAGCGTCTGTGTTGATGATGTTACTGCCCATGTTTGTCTATTCTGCTTCCTAACGCCCTCCCAAAACTCACTGTGATAAAACTGCCAGATGCAACAACTTCCTGATGATTCTGAAGGCCTCGAAAGTTCCCATACACTGTAGTGATCATCTGAGCCATGACTATTTCCACACTGTAAAAAATAATCGCGATTTTAACGGTAAAAGACTGTAAAAATAGCCTGACTTCGTCATACTCATATTCTAGTCAGAATGTGAGTCTGATACTGCTCCATAGGGCTTTGATTATGAGTCTTATGGTCTTAACCGAACCAGAAAAAAAAAAAAAAAACTCTGCACTCAATTGGATAGACCTACAACCAATCAGAGCAACGCAGTAAGTGTTTTTTTATGAGCTACGCAAATTGTCAACAGACCTCAACTACACGCACGCTGGAAGAAGTAAAATAACGAGTGTTGCTTCTTTTACTTGGTCCTCTATGAGTGCGACCAAAGGAGAAACCACAACAACCACAGGGCTTTCATTGCGTCCCATCTTCTAAGCGACCATCGGAGCCAGCTGATAAAATAAACTTTTGCCGAATCCCGTAGGAAGGACTTGTGGACAAAAGCCTTGATTGCAGTTCTCTGTTCGTCTTTTAAAATGAATGCGCTGTCGATTTCTTTTACAACAGACGCGATAGCGGACTCTCTACATCTCAGTTCTCCAGCGGCAGTCGTCTCTGAGGGAAACCAGTTCAACCCAAGCGCTCTTTGATAACGTGATGATGACGTAACTGGAGATCATCTGTCCATCATCGTATAAAGCCCGCCCTGGCAATTTGATTGGCCCGAACATTTTTTGACTGATCATAATTACTCCTCAATGGATCGAGTCCAGACCGAACTTCCCGACCAAAAAATGTTGTGGGCTGGCATCCAGGCTACTGTAAAAATGCTACAGTGCAAAACTGTTAATTGGTTAACAGAAAGTTTCCGTACTATATACGGTAAATAACTGTGGTAGATCTCATGGTACATTTAATGTAATTCTACTGTAAACTACCGTTAAATTTACAGTTTTTAAAAGTGTAAAAGAACAACTCATTGTATAATTTACAGTGAAAAACCGTATATTGACATTCCCACAATTCCCGGCGTGACACTTCACATTTTATGTATTTTTGTTGAAATAACTGTTTCCTCATAGTTTTCTTGTTTTTTTTTCTAATCAGTTATGTACATTAGGGTTTTATGTTACATTTAATGTTGTTAAATGAATGTTTATTGCATTTTTTTTTTACCATGATGGTGTGTGTGAATGACACTGTGCAGCTTCTTCATTTAAGTATTAACCTTCTTGTGGAAGAGCTTTGATTGATCATGTGATTCTCATCACTGCTGTGATGATTGGTGGTTGTCAGTGTATTACAATGGTACAAAACAGATATCAATTTTTCAATAGGTTGGTTAATTAACATTATATCAGATAATGAATTACGGTTTATTACTGTAAATTTTAAGTTAAGTCTGTAAAACCAATAACGTTGCTACCGTATTTTTGACGGTAAAGTTCTGGCAACCACAGCTGCCGCTTTTTTACCGCAAAAATTACGGTTTTATTTTTGACAGTGCATTAGGCTATCTTCTAGACAACAAAGTGATGGGACATTTCTCCTTAAGAATTTGTGAATATTTTTAGTATTATTAAAAGGTGCACTGATTTGGTAGTCATCTTGAACAAGCAAAAGCGTTTTGGCTATCAATGCCACGATTCAAAGCCAGCCCTCTTTAATTTATTCAGTGAGCAAAAGTGGCCGATAATAAGACGGTTAGCAAGATAGTGCAAGTATTATTCAGCTGGTCATGTGATGTCGGCTCAATACCATGTGAATGAAACGTCTTTTATGACTGGAGTCTTCCTCTCATGTGAGCGTACATCATTTTAAACCGATTTTTAAAAAACACTGAACATTTATTTAGGGGTCAAACTTTGATTACACACTGCAGAGTGCACCTAAAAATGTACATAGCGAAGCAAAACAAACAACCTTTCTGTGACTCAGTCATACATTACGTTTAGATTTTATTGTTTTTTGAGAAATTAATACTTTCATTTACCAAGGATGCATTAAACTGTTCATTAAAAGTGACAGTAAAGATGTTAACTATAACATTAACTATAATGTTATTATTACAAAAGCTTTTGATTTCAAATAAATGCTTGTTTAAAATGCTCTTTTTATTCATATCCTGATGAAAAATGCATCATGATTTCACACAAAGATATGAAGCAGCACAACTGTTTTCAACACAGATAATAATCAGAAATGTTTCTTGAGCCGCAAATCATCATATTAGAAAGATTTCTGAAGGATCATGTGACAATGATGCGGAAAATTCAGCTTTGATCACAGGAATAAATTACATTTTGAAATGTATTCAAATCGAAAACTGTCCTTTTAAAAAATAATATTTCACAATTTTTTTTTTAATAATTAGATGCAGCCTTGGTGATCATAAGAGACTTTAAATTAAAAAAAATATTAAAACGACCACAATTTGTTTTTGAATGAGAGTGTATGTAGTCAGACTCACAAAGAAGTCAGTCAGTACATTCTCAGATTGCAGAACAAACTAAACGCTGATGTAATGCTGACGTTCTCAAGGTTTCTCCGGACACATATTTAGTTCTCCTGTGGTGCCGGTCTGATGCAAAATTATGGTAATGACACTCGATTCTGTCTGGACTAATGAATCAATGCAATTGCTCATCACCAGCACCACATGGAGTCTGTTTATTCCCTCTTCGGCACTAAATATGAGAGAAAAATCAACATAATTCTGCTAAATGACTTTACATATGGTCAAAGATATGATCAAATTAGGCAAGTTATACAATGAACATGCAAGGCCCAAACATGGTGCAAATGATCTTCCAAAATAGCATCCAGCATATCGATCCGATCAATCCTTGCATCAGCAGGTTTCTCCTTACACACACACACACACACACACACACACACACACACACACACGATAGACTGATAACTCCCAGAAATCAGCTCATTGGATTAACCTGTTTACATGCAAACCTATAACCTGGCAACGCAAGTCAACCACGTTTGCAATACTTTATAAAAAAATAAAAAAATAATTTTATATATATATATATATATATATATATATATATATATACACACACACACATATATCTTTCCCAGTAGTGACATCAAATCGTAATCATTCTTGTATCAGACTCATGAGTATTTCATTTGTTATGTGAGATGTGATGAACAATAAATAAGCAGTATTTTGACTGTACCACTTCTACTTCGGTTGCACGTGATGAGAACATATTTTTATAATTGCTTGGGTCAAGAAAGAGTCGGAGTTTGCGATATATATCCTCCTCCAGTACCACAAACGCTCCCTCTGTCTGGATGCACTTAAATTAGCAGCAAGGTTGGTTTTCTGTTACATCATCACATACCCTTCACCATACCTAGAGATTGGCATGGGGTACTTTCCATAAGACCATCTCTCAATGCAAATCAAACCAGCTATTAGGCTAACTGGTGTGGTGAAGGGTGTGTGATGATGTGGGGCTATTTTAATTTCAAAGGCCAAGGGAACTTCATCAGGATGCATAGTGTCCTGGATCCATAGAATAACTGGCCTTTAAAAATAAAAATCTGCCTGCCTCTATGGGAATTTAACAGGGGTGTCCTGACTTAAGCACCCTGTATTTTAAGGAAGAACATTTATTTATTTATTTACGATACATTATTCATTCACAAAGAAAATTGGTGTCCTTAAAGGTTGGATTTTTCCTCTTTTTTTAAATTAAGGCATTAAGATCAATTTCCAAAAGATGATTTTTTATTCCTCTTTTTAGTCAACTTTAGCATGGGTGTGTTCACTTATGCCAAGCACTGTATTTCCTCCTCCAGCACTTAAATTAGCAGCAAGGTTGGTTTTCTGTAACATATCACACATGTGCACTTCAATAAACCAACAGAATTCTGGTTGAGTTAGTTAGTAGTGTGTTGAAACGGGTGGTTATGGTAAGGGGCGGGGCATTTCCCAAATACACTCGAAGCGCTCGACCAATCACAACACACTGATCCAGCCGACCAATCAGAGCACAGTGTGCTTTTCAGAAGGAGGGGCTTCATAGAGACAGGAACTAAACAGAGCGTTACTGACAGACTGGGAAGAGAGGAGCCGCAACAATTTTACATTAAAGCATGAAAACCTATTCTAGCAGAGCCCAAAAAACAAAATCAAGACTTTGATGTAAAGGTGCATAAAAGGTCCCCTTTAAACCATTTATGACCTTACTCTGATAAAGAACTTTTTTTCTTTTTTTTACACGAACATGCATTGTCTTATTATTAAGCATAATTGGGTTAAGAACGTGCACAATGAATGTTATTAAACTAAACGCAGTCAGAGAGTATTTTGTAATTCAAGGTGCATGATGTGACCGACTAAGGACGAATATTTCACAGATGCACATTTTCTCACTGATTAATCTAAAGGTGCTTTTGACACTCGGCTCAGCGGTCTTGTTTAAAGTTTAACTATGTTTCCTGCCCCGGCTGCCAACATTTTGTGAAACCACCTTGATTTACAGTCCCGTAAATGACTGTTTAAGCATCTCCTGGAGTGAATTCAGATGAGTCAAGCGGCCTGCGAAACAAAGACGACAGCTGATGTTTTAAACCCTCAGTGTTCGGGTGTTTTCCAGCAAATCCACAGGGAGATTAATGTGAAACACTCAAGAGCATTCGACGTCCGCTTGCATGCACAAACACACGTGGATTTCAGCAGCGGTGACAGTCGACAGGCCGATACGTGATTCCTGCTGGATCAGCACTGTCATGACCTTAACACCAAGTCACAAAACAACAAGGAAAAAAAAAAACCCCACAGAAGCATCGACAGCCAGGGCAGAAGATTTCTGAAACACCTAGAAAGAGTCGTCGCTCATCCGGAGGCGGTATAGTCAGTCCTGAGGGCACAATTAAAGAGAAATAAAGCACTTTTAAAGCACTCTGACTCATAAAAGCTTTTAGGAATGTGCAAAACTCCCTTCAGTCGTTCAGGCAAACCACCGACTAGATGATTTTAATATATGTATTGCACATTCTTTTTGGTCTTCTGAAAGTCATGGATAATTAGGCTGTTAGCATAAGACGTGCATTCAAAAATTGCACGAAAAAATCAGACATAAATTGAACCCATTTAATTCTAGATACAGGGGATTATACTCATTGTTAACGGGACTGTCACACATTCAAAGCCTATTGGTCTGAAGTTGTGGTTGAATTGAGTCTCATATTTGGTTTGGTCTTGAAGTTATCCCATTATCATTACTTCTAGGCCTAAATGCATTTCCAAAAAACACGCCAGACGGCTTTTTAACGTTAACTTTTGCTGCCAGAACATTTTTAGTCCATCTTTCTGTATATTCTCCACTGCTTCTGTTGATCCAACTGTATTATTCTTTCTGAATAGAGATTACATTTTTGGGTTGTTGTGCAAGGAAAAACATAGCAAACTGTGTGTAAAATTATATTTATATGGCCAGGCAGGAGACTTGGTTAAATGGGTGTAAGTGGTGTGCGATAATAGCTAGAACTCACTTTTGCTGAAACATGCCTTTCAACAAATCATGTTACACAACTTGGCAAATGGTAATGTATTTCACTTAATTAATATTCATGAGCTGCTGATCTTTATTCATGCTCCTGCTTGCTTGCTTATAAATGCATTTCCTGTTCGTTAGATAAGTAATAATCCAGTAATCGTGTAAGCAAACTGAGGGATGCACTTAAATGATTGTCTACAGCCATTGACAGCATTATATAAATGCTAAAAATATTTCCTCAAAGAATTTGCTGTTATGTTTAGACTCTTTCACAGTCAAAAACTCTCCTATTACATACGCAAATAAGTGTGTTGTTAACAAGAATGCTAAAAGAGAAAGAAAACACAGATGGAGAAAGGAAGGTAAAGTTGGTGTATACAGTATCAATCTATCACCGGGATGCTTTTAAACGCTTCTCATTGGCTGGTAATGTAATAGGTTGGGATCCCTGTGAGGTGTTTACCTCCCTATTACCTCTGCTGTGTTCTCACTGATCTCCAGTCAGCCTTAATATCGACCGCTGGCCCATTTCAGATGGTTCAGCTCCAAATCTCCTTTAAATTGTTCTGTTTGAGAGAACATTGCGGATACAGCAGTGTGGTAATGTCACTAAAGCACTTTCCATCTACTTCAGGGGAGTGAAAATGTCAATGAAGTCTGGGAAGGCAAACGCATCTGATCGGCTAATGCTGTCTGTCAGCTGGTGGGAGAGGAGTCGGCAAACACTTGCTAATGACAGACGTTTAACATCACACGCAGCTGACGTGGATGAGGTTGAGCTGACAACCGCAGAAGATGCCAAGGAAGAGGAATGGAAGAAAGGTGTAGTTTTACTGGCAAAGAAACAGAGCAATACAAACAAACAGGAGCCAGCAGGACAAATACTGATGGAAAATAAACAAATTCTGTTTTGCATTTAAAATGACCTGAGAGTGAGAGCACTCTAGACACCGTGTTCACGTGCTTAAGATAAAAAAAATGACACAAACTCTCAAGTGAATGCAATAATGAATAATATCTAGTAAAGAATAAAACATTTAGAAACATGTATATGTATATAATAATTCTATAGTAAAAAACAAATCCTTTCTAAAAAAAAAAGCATAAAATAGTCTGAATTCCCAAATATATATTTGAATATTTGATTATAAAAATATAATATTATTATAAATATTAAGATTTAATACGTAATTCCGTTTTTTGTATATTTAAGAATTCAATGTTTTGTTAAATATATTTAAGAAATGTAATGTTTTGTGCAATAATTTTTTTGTATACGTTTGAGAATTATATTTAATAAAATAACTTGTTTAAAAGGGGAACAAATTATATGTTAGATTGTAGTGAAAGGTAAATCAGAATTTTCATATTTTTTGGGGCATCATGTCATCAAGGCAAACACCATAATTCAAAAAACATTTTCTTCAGAAAATGTACAAATCTAGTTTTCTATTGTTTTATTAACACACAGGCTGTGAGACTGGGTCATGAGACGGACACACACATTCCCAGAGCCCTGCTTTCTGAACAGTACGGTCATGCTTTGGCCAACCATCCGCAGACAAACCACTCGCACAGATTACCCAACAGCTGTCTCGTGTCCAGAATTCACAACACACACACACACACACACACACACACACAATGCAAATGCTGTTACTACAGTAAAACTACAGCATCTAAAGTTGCAACATTACCAGAGCCCACAGATGATCAGAGTTCAGTAACTGTTCAGAAAACAAACAAACAATAATCACGTCTACAGCCCAACAAAATCATACAAGATCATTCAAGATCCTATAAGACACAGAGCACTGATATATCAGGATCAACACAGAGCGCCGTCTACACCACCCAGCGATCCATCATCCGTCTGGATGTATTATGAGAGTAACAGAGAAACGGAGCCCTATCCTACCGTCAGCAAGCCAGAGCCGTCTGCGCAGACACAGAGATCATACAAACACACACTGTGCGTGCGGGACAACACGAATCGCTCTGTTCTCTAAAATCATCATATTAGAGTGATTTCTGAAGGATCATGTGACACTGAAGACTGGAGTAATGATGCTGAAAATTCAGCTTTGATCACAGGAATAAATTACATTTTAAAAATGTACTGTATTTTTATTTTTTTTAATCAAATAAATGCAGCTTTGGTGAGAATAAGAGACTTCTTTCAAAAACATAAAAAGAGAGATCCAAAACTTGAGAACAGTAGTGTATGAATGGTTAGTTTATGACAGTGATGTTCACACACACACACACACACACACACACACACTCACAAAGTTGACCTAAAACAACTTATTTTAACGTGTTCTCATTGACCACGTTCACTATCAAACTTGAGCAAAAAGCTTTCTTTGTAATATTCTTTTATATATGTATATTTATAAACCACCCTTAAGTTGACATCTGGATAATTGCACCAACCCATCATGACTCATATCCATTTTCCATCTGACTATTAATAATTCATCATTCATTCATTCTATAAACTGCTTCATGAGCCCATTACAGAAAATACAGAATATAAAGACTTTAAAGACTATGGCTTCACTTTATATAATAATCAGTAAAAAGAGGCTCATTAGTGAAATAATATGAAGATATTGGCAAACTATAAATAGCAGAAGTGTCAGAGCAAATATAGATGATTTTCTCTGAAGATCCTAAACTTCAGTAGAAGTAATTACTCACAATATGCTAATAAAAAAAACGAATTAATTCACATTTACATAAACATGAGGCTATTCGAAAGAGCGTTTCCAGCAGGTCACGATGAGCAAACATTTTATATTTCTAAATCAAACATTTCCACTGGTGTTTGTGCATCTGTGTTTAGTCGAAACATCCCGTTCATGGCCTCGTACGGCTGACATCTGCTCTCAGATACGAGACGCTCGGAGTTTGTGTCATCTACCAAAGACAGGAAACTAGTGGCAGAGGTTTCCTGCCAAACAGAGAGCCGTCGTCTTCCTCCATCTGATGTAAAATGATCACCAGCGTCATCCAGTGCGCATTTATAAACACATCAGTCTGATGAAACTATGAGGACTATTTGAAATGGTCAAACTTCAATAAAGTTTGATTGTGTTTCACATA
Organism: Rhinichthys klamathensis goyatoka; assembly: GCF_029890125.1. Lineage (NCBI taxonomy): Eukaryota > Metazoa > Chordata > Actinopteri > Cypriniformes > Leuciscidae > Rhinichthys > Rhinichthys klamathensis. Next base: position 3,442,991 of record NW_026606579.1, read on the forward strand.
CTTTTGAATGTCAACAACCATGTTAATTAAATAAAATCCTGAATATTTTTGAGGTAAAGAAGTAATACAGTCAAAGTAAACAGTCAAGACCAGGTTGTGAATATAGCAAAAAGTCAAAAAATAAGAACATACAAACTAAGCTCCAGTGCATCTTGGGATAGGGCTCAGACCGAAAGTATGACAAACGATCCTGTAAATAAGGTCTGGCTCTCGGGTCAAGGTTTACTGATTTTTCCAGCAGAAGTCATAAAGTAGCTGTAATTTTACATCCCTCCAAACTTTACAGCTCATCGTGTCTCTGTCCGTTCAGGTGATTCAGGCAGGAAGGGTGTGAGATTTATAACTCAAAGCATTGGAGTAAATAAAGCCAGTCGATTCTTATTTTCAATCCAATTTAGGCGTCATGGCTGATCAACTGCGGTTTCATTGTGTGCCCATTAACAGCAAAGAAGAGAATCGAGGACTGGAATGACAATAAAACTGAAGAGTGCAAAATAAAATTTAGATTCATTCTCAGAATAAGGGTGAATCTCACAAAAACAAAAGTCCAAGTTATTTTTCACCCCCAAAATCAAAAGTAATTTTTTGTTTTGTTGAAATTATACTCTAAAATCAAAAAAAAAAAAAAAAAAAGAAGCCTATTTCTAGAATAATTAGTGTTTTTGCATTGTTCCATTATTATATTATTATTAAATACTCCCCAAATTCTAATTACCATAATGTGCAATAATGTATCATTACTGCAATATTATATTATATTATATTATATTATATTATATTATAATAAATTAAAAGTACATTATGGTAGTTTAAAAAAGAAAATTATGCTACATTTACTTATCTTTAAATGTATCTGGACAGAAAAAAATATATTTTTATTTCAGTAGAAATATGATGCATGTCATTTCATTCACATTTAATTTTAATTTTTTTTCTTTGTACAAAACAGATTATTAATAATAAATATTTTTCGTGAGATTCACCCATAATTGTAATTAACAACCTCACCCGTAATTAATTGATGCTGATGCTTTTGTAAATGAATGAGTGAGTGAGTGAGTCAGTGAGTGAGTGAGTCAGTGAGTGAGTGAGTCAGTGAGTGAGTCAGTGAGTGAGTGAGTGAATGAGTCAGTGAGTGAGTGAGTGAGTCAGTGAGTGAGTGAGTGAGTGAATGAGTCAGTGAGTGAGTGATTGAGTCAGTGAGTGAGTGAGTGAGTGAGTGAGTGAGTGAGTGAATGAGTCAGTGAGTGAGTGAGTGAGTGAGTGAGTGAATGAGTCAGTGAGTGAGTGATTGAGTCAGTGAGTGAGTGAGTGAGTGAGTGAATGAGTCAGTGAGTGAGTAAGTGAGTGATTCAGTGAGTCAGTGAGTGAGTCAGTGAGTGAGTGAGTCAGTGAGTGAGTCAGTGAGTGAGTGAGTGAATGAGTTAGTGAGTGAGTCAGTGAGTGAGTCAGTGAATGAGTTAGTGAGTGAATCAGTGAGTGAGTGAGTGAGTCAGTGAGTCAGTGAGTGAGTGAGTGAGTCAGTGAGTGAGTCAGTGAGTGAGTGAGTCAGTGAGTGAGTGAGTGAGTCAGTGAGTGAGTGAGTGAGTGAGTGAATGAGTTAGTGAGTGAGTCAGTGAGTAAGTGAGTGAGTCAGTGAGTGAGTGAGTGAGTGAGTGAGTCAGTGAGTGTGTGAGTGAATCACTGAGTGAGTCAGTGAGTTAGTGAGTGAGTGAATGAGTCAGTGAGTGAGTGAGTCAGTGAGTGAGTGAGTCAGTGAGTGAGTGAGTGAGTCAGTGAGTGAGTGAGTCAGTGAGTGAGTGAGTGAGTGAGTGAATGAGTCAGTGAGTGACTGAGTCAGTGAGGGAGTGAGTGAGTGAGTCAGTGAGTGAGTGAGTCAGTGAGTGAGTGAGTCAGTGAGTGAGTGAGTGAGTGAGTCAGTGAGTGAGTCAGTGAGTGAGTGAGTGAATAAGTCAGTGAGTGACTGAGTCAGTGAGTGAGTCAGTCAGTGAGTGAGTCAGTGAGTGAGTGAGTGAGTCAGTGAGTGAGTGAGTCAGTAAGTGAGTGAGTGAGTCAGTGAGTGAGTGAGTGAGTCAGTGAGTGAGTGAGTCAGTGAGTGAGTCAGTGAGTGAGTCAGTGAGTGAGAGAGTGAGTGAGTCAGTGAGTGAGTGAGTGAGTGAGTGAGTGAATGAGTCAGTGAGTGAGTGAGTCAGTGAGTGAGAGAGTGAGTGAGTCAGTGAGTGAGTGAGTGAGTGAGTCAGTGAGTGAGTGAGTGAATGAGTCAGTGAGTGAGTGAGTCAGTGAGTGAGAGAGTGAGTGAGTCAGTGAGTGAGTGAGTGAGTGAGTCAGTGAGTGAGTGAGTGAGTGAATGAGTCAGTGAGTGAGTGAGTCAGTGAGTGAGAGAGTGAGTGAGTCAGTGAGTCAGTGAGTGAGTGAGTGAGTGAGTGAGTGAGTCAGTGAGTGAGAGAGTGAGTGAGTCAGTGAGTCAGTGAGTGAGAGAGTGAGTGAGTCAGTGAGTCAGTGAGTGAGTGAGTGAGTCAGTGAGTGAGAGAGTGAGTGAGTCAGTGAGTCAGTGAGTGATTGATTGAGTGAGTGAGTGAGTGAGTGAGTGAGTGAATGAATGGATGGTGTGCAATGACAACCTATTTACAGGGAACTAAAAGCCAAAATTGTCTTGCACACAGTGACTTCCTTCTCTGCCGCTTCAGAGAGCTGAAGATCTGATCTCAAAGTGGACACTAAACCTTTATGTATTTTCTGACACGTGTGAAACAAATAGAGCCGGATGAATATAAACCACACTTTACTGAAATTAACAATAAACAAACAAACCCCTCACAGCTCTCGTTCCTGTAAACGGCTTTAATGCCTCATGAATAAAGTAAATACACAACACCTACACAACTCCTCCTCAACAGACATTTTTTTTGGGTTAATGAAAGTGATAGAAAGCACTTCTGTGTATGTGGCTCACAGGTGCATGCTGGGTAACACCTGAGGCTTGTGTGTGAAATGATTCACTTGTAGTTTGTGCGCTAGCAAAACAACCAGAAACGCAAATGCTTAATAGTGAACATTTAATGGGCTTATCATTTATTTTCTGGACACATGCATTGTGACTTTATTTTTATTACAATTAAAAATTTTAACTCATTATCGCAATGCCAAACAATGTTTAATGTTTGGCATTTTATATTCTATCTAAAGTGTTTCTCTTTCCTTTAACAGTATTTTTTGTACTGAAACTGAAACAATCTTTGAAAATTAATTAGCATACATTAAAGGCAGTGCAACAAATTCTACCATAAAATGCTTCTCTTAATTGAAATAATATAAATAAATAAATAATATATATATAATAATAATAATAATAATAATACGAAGTAATACGAAAAAAAGGGCTTAAAAATGTCTTAAGCATCATGAAATTAATCTCACGATGCAAAAAAAAACCTTAAATATATTATTTTGGGGCAGTAAGAAGTATCCCAGCATGCATTAGTCATTTGTACTACTCATTATTCACAGGCTCGCTCTCAAACACTGACAGCTGAGGTGTATTTCTGTCTTTTGTAGTCGCTAATGGGAGAGAAAGTGTGGTGATTTTAGTGTTTGGCGTCAGCAGTGTTAGCTTTCTTCTTGTCATTGTGAAGGCCGATACATGCTTGTGTGAGCTCTAATGGCTCAATATATTCACATAATTCATATTCACATCATTATATTCACACTCACCTGAGCTCTCTCAGGATCACCCTGAGACTCGGCACAAGACTCCATGTTTCTCCAGAGAGCGCCGGTCAATGCTGTTCCCAGATCTGCATGTCTGCGGAGACACAAACAGATTCACTTCAGACAATTACATTATTACGTTGCATGTTTATGATAGCCAGGCTAGCCAAGCAGCTTAATCATAATTAAAGCAAGAGTTCAGCCAAAAATGACAATTATTATTAAAGAATCGCATACTTGCACTGCGTACGAAATCGAATACTTCCCTACTATTTAGTACGCGAAAAACAGAGGTACTATACAAATACATAGTACAAATACAAAGTAGGTGAAAAGTGTCTGGATGACCTTATACTTCCGGCGATATTCTGAAGTGCGCATTCGATGAACACTTTACCATCCCATGATGCCACGGGAAAGGCTTTTGTGAATGGCAATGAAGCAACAGTGGGAGTGACAACAAGACGGATGCAGTACGTCTGAATTTACACATTCATACTCTATAGAAGGTTTTTTTTTAATGATCACAAAGTAAGTTTCAAACCAAATGTAGCACCTAATATCCAGTATGCGATTTTAGAAGCAGGGTTAGAGAGGAAAAGACCACCAGACTGGCATTTAAAGGAACACGCCGACTTCTTGAGACTTTAGCTTATTCACCGTATCCCCCAGAGTTAGATAAGTCCATACATACCCTTCTCATCTCCGCGCGCTGTAATTCTGTCTGACGCACCCACCGCTAGCCTAGCTTAGCACAAATACTGGAGGTAAATGGCTCCAGCTAGCATACTAATCCCAATAAGTGACAAAATAACGCAAACATTTACCCATTTAAATGTTGTGATTTGTATAGTCACAGTGTGTACAAATAACAAGGTCACATGAGACACAGCCATCTTCTAACCGTATACATACATACTGGTGGGAAATATATTCTCAGAATTCAGGCGAAGCCCTGCTACTTTGGCGGAGTGATTAGCGCAACACCAGAAAAGCACAGTTGTTACTTCCGTCGACAAAACCAACGTGACTAGCTAGCTAATAGCTATAGTAGCGAACGTGACTGGTGATCTCAGGTGCTGCGATCAAATCACTCAGCAGAAGTAGCAGAACCATTTAACTCCAGTCTTTGTGCTAAGCTAGGCTAGCGGTGGGTGCGTCAGACAGAGTTACGGCACGCACGGAGATGAGAAGGGTATGTATGGACTTATCAAACTCTGGGGGATACGGCGAATAAGCTAAAGTCCCAAAAAGTTGGCGTGCCGTGTTCCTTTAAAGCAACCAACCACAATTTGTTTAGCAAAATGCCTCAAAATACTATTTTCTCACATTTGCTAGTCTGTAGACAATTACAGACCATTTCTTGAAAGTTACCTTTACTTTACCAGGACATTTCATGACAATATCTTACGCAGACAGCTGTTATTCAAAGCTCAAACATCGATGGCACTCAAGCAGGTACTTCAGATCATTTGATCTCGGCCACAACGCCGTCAGTCAAATGGCCCACACAGCGAGATAAGCTCACACCAAACTTTCACAAGCGGAAACTTTTGATCTATAATTGGAAAAGTAGGTCATGAAGGGGGAAAAACGATGGAGAGAAAGCAGAGGCGGTCCAGGAGGCCTTGTAGACTGTGAAATTGTAACAGTGTGACGTGATACGGCTGAATTGACAACCTTAAACTGACCTGACGTCCTTGCCTTTTCATTGTGCGCATAGGCTATACTAATGGTCAAAAGTTTGGAATAATTACTTTTTTAGTGTTTTGAAAGAAGTCTCTTATGCTCACAAGGCCGCATTTATTTAATCAAACACACAGTAAAAACAGTAATAGTGTGAAATACTTTTACTTACAAATTAAAACAATGATTTTCTACTTTAATAAATTGTAAAATCTATTTATTCCTGTGATCAAAGCTGAATTTTCAGCATCATTACTCCAGTCTTCAGTCAGTGTCACATGATCCTTCAGAAATCATTCCGATATGATGATTCGCTGCTCAAGAAACATTTCTGATTGATGTTGAAAACAGTTTTGCAGCTTAATATCTTTGTGGAAAATGTGATACAGTGCTGTTTATTCAGCAAGGAGGACATATTAAATTGATCAAAAGTTATACAGGAAAGACATTTATATAGAGATTTCTATTTAAAATAAATGTTGTTCCTTTGAACTTTATACATCACAGAATCCTGAAATCCGGATTGCACAAAAATATCAAGAAACATAACTTTGACAATAAGGGACATTATTAATAACTAGTAGGGGTGTAACGATACACAAACCTGACGGTTCGGTTCGTCCCACGGTTTTGAGGTCTCGGTTCGGTTCGGTTCGGTTCATTTCGGTGGGGGGGTGTAGAAAGCTAAAATTGCTTTTATTTTTTATTAAACAGTGCTTTAATGAACAAATTGTGTCCTTGTCTTTAAATTAATTCAATTACAAGTAAACGTTTCTCAAGGATAACAAAATTATCTGCTAATGCTGTAAACTACAGCTCTTACTTGCACATTACTATAACATTAAAGCTTAACAACAGAGCCTAGACTTTTAGCCTAAATGATATAATAATAATCAACACTCAAATAACAAATTGTATGAAAACATGTAAACTGCACATAAGGCAATTTTTGCATTAACATGTTTTTACTCTAATTTGTTATTGTTATATAATAATTTACACAGTTGCTGTTATTTTCACTATTTTAAACATACATTAAATAATCAAGATATCATAAACAGGTTAAGTAAAATATAATATATAGGATAATATATAGCATTTATTTAGTGAAAGAGTTAGCAAACCAGCAAGCTGTGGACACTGAATGACTTGCCTGAGGTAAATATAAAGCTATGTGAAAAACTAAGCGTTTTATTTGACGTATTTCCGCTGTTGAAACACTGATTGAGTGTTTACACGAGTTATGATGCCTTTCAGTAAGTATACTGTATCTTTCAACATACCTTCGGGTGTCCATTCATGTTTATTCTGTAACTGAGGAAGAGATGATCGCGCTCCGCGCTGCCGCATGCATACAGTGAAATCTGTCACGCCACATCTAAGAGCGCCAAAACGCCATTTATTGTTTGCATTTCGTGATCAAATAGACATAATTTGAAAGATTACACCTTGCTTATTATCAAAAGTAACAAAACACTGAGCTTATTGCGATTATATGTGGTTAATGGTGGTTAGGCAACAGCCCTGTATTCGTTGTGTACACATAACACATGAGGTGCAATGAGCCGGGGCGGGGCAGCAGGGGGCGGGGCAGCAGGGGGCGGGGCAGCAGGGGGCGGGGCGTGTTCGGTTCGCCATGAGAGTATCGCAATACGTATCGTGAGTGGTGTATCGCGGTTTTTCGGTTCGGTTCAAATATCGTTACACCCCTAATAACTAGGGACCAATAATAATTAATAACTAAGCAACAAAAATCTGCATTTAAGAATGATTTCTGAAGGATCATGTGACACTGAAGACTGGATGCTGAAAATTCAGCTTAAATTAGGAATAAATCCAGGAAATAACTGACATTTTAATATATATAAAAATCAGTTATAAAATAATTTATAATATTAAGATTTTTTTTTTTTTTTTTTGATCAAATAAATGCAGCTTTGGTGAGTATATGAAACTGATGTTTCAAAAACACAAAGAATCTTAAATATTTCAAACTTTTCACCAGTTTGTCAACTCTTCCCCATTCCTGTCTCAGACAAAGATGTACAATATTTTGAGAGTCACAGCTTAGTGATTAGTCAACACAATGTGTGTGTGACTTCTAGAAAGACCTTGTCAAATTAACACTCCCAAGCGGGACGCAAAACCACAACCAGAAAGTGGTAGAAAACTGTTCTTCTGAACCAACATTCATGCCTCTTGAATCTGAATCTAAATAACTGGGAAATATCCAGAGCCTGTGGCTGAAACACATCGGCTGGAAATAATGGTCCGCACACACACACACACACACACGCTGCAGACCAAAGGGAATAGAAACAGTTGCAGGCGCGACTTCAAAGGAAACTTCAATGCGTTTTGTGAAACACAAAGCCGGTGCAGGTGAAAGGCTGTGGAGGGGCGCGCTGGTCTGAGAACAGTGACTGAAGTCCGGCAACAAGGAGCAGAGAGGAATATTTAGCTCTCTAAACGCCCCCGTTTATTTAACACCTATTCTGCCCTTTTAGCATGCTAATTTCAGTCACCGAAAGCAGAAACCTTCAGATTGTCTTATGCATAGGTTGGGTAATATCGATAACATTCAATATTGAATACATGCGTTTGCTCTGAAATGACACAACTAAATAAATAAATAAATAAAAGGAACCCATATTGATCAAGCAGTCACTGTAGTAAATTCACTTCAAAATGTTAAATAGTAAAATACAATAAAATGTAGTTTAAAAAAAATTAATCGACATGTTTTCCACAGCGTTTTTTCAAAAATTGACTGAATAAGTCAATTTAAATAATTTAATTTAAATGCACCAATATAGCAATCTATAGCAATAAACAGCTATATTTACCTATAGAAATAAAAAACAATGCCACCATGAGATCAAAACAAAATGATTCCCCAAAATGAAATCAAACCTCCCAAATCATATAGACACTATTAAAATATCTCTCGTCTTAACACTCTCAAGTCATATCACATTAAAATTGAGTGCTGTTGTTTTTGTTTGACCTTAAAAAGACAAAGAAAAAGTCCCCAAAGGCTGTTTCTTCTTATTGATCCCTCAATGCAATTTTCCAAGGACATTTATTCTTTATTTGAGTTATTGACGTCCTGTCAGGGTGTAGAAACAGCGGCGTAGGACAAGAACTAGCTGGTTTAGGTCAGTGGTTACCATCAACTCTGAAGATTTTGTATGTTTTTCTGATCAAACACACCTGAATCAACTTGTTAGTAGAGACTCCAAGACCTGAACTGTATAAGAGAGACAAGAAAAATATGTACAAAAAAAAAAACAAGAAATTAATTTGAGGCCATTTGCTACCAGACCATACCACAAAAGAGGAAGAAAGAGAATCAAGAAATGCTAAAACTGGAAACAGAATATCTATTTGCAGAAGTAAAACCACAATGGGCGTTGGGTGAAATAAACCAAAACAGTGCAGAACAACAAACATTGTTTCAAAATGATTCCTTAATTAGCTTTGTGATTTCACACTGAATGATAAAGCAAAAATCCCAAACATTTCTGTAAATTTCCCACAGACGGCTGTAGCTTAAGTCTAGATGTCAGCCTGTGACCGTCAACACTCCCACACTCAATCTGTGTGAACATACGTGACCAACTCTGAGAACTTCATGGGACACGTCGAATCTGAGAGCAGATACAGATCGCAGTGGTGAGAGAAAACGTCCAGAGCAATAAAAACATTAAGGTAGACGGTCTAATTTGATTCAATCTGCATGACCCAGTTTCTCTGCCGCTGGAGGGTTTCGTCTCTAACAGCACTTACTCTACAGACGGTTAAAGCGCGTCTGCTTATGTTTTAGGCCGTTTACACCTGGTATTAAGATACGTTTTGGTTGATCGGATCAAAAGTTGGCGAGAGACAATCCCTGTGTTTTAATCCCGTGTCTCTTTTGTCCACTTTCATCCACTTCTGTCCTGATTTCTTCAAGCCGAGGGTCTATGGGCTTTTTCAGATCTTTCAATCTAATGGATGAAAGCATAGACTATAAAAAAAGATGGACGACTGCCCTTCGCTCTCTTCCATTGGTCAGAAGTGAAGCCGCGAGTGTCCCGATATGGCGCTGATATCTTGGGACTTGAGTCTGCGCAGAAGCGGTCTCGGGATCAGACATGCGTAGTCGTGAGCCGGAAGTAAAGCCGTGAAATCAAGGCCCCGCCCTCACTCTCGCAGAATCAATCGAAGCACACGCTCCGGCACTTTTTTTTTGATTAATTATAGAAATTTAGATATTAAATTCAGTGTTTCCCCTAGGATTTTTTTTCGGGGGGGGGGGGGGGGGGTGGGGGGGGGGGGGGTTGGGGACTGCTAGTGTTGCTGGCGGGCGTGTTACGGATACGTGGTGTAAAAAAAATTTGCAATCAAAAAGCATGTCTAATTCATTGAAATCATGTATTGTGAATCATTAAACTTATACAACTTTTTGAAAAAAAAAATATATGAAAAAAAATGTCACACTAATTCTGTGTTGTGTTTTCTCTGGTAATAAAATGAAGACATAAAACACAAATTTTTATCATTTATCATCAATTTTAATCATGAAATTAAATAAACTTTTTGTCAAATAACTTGCTGCACAATGAGCTTTACTTAGGGCTGGGCGATATGGCCCAAAAAAATTATCACGATATTTTTTTTTATATCAGTCGATATCGATAATTATCACGATAAATGTCAAATCTTTATTTCTTTCAAGTTTAAAGGCAGATTTTTGCTCCTAAGTGAAAGTTGTATAAACCAGAGCATTAATTGTGGTTTTAACTCTTTATTGTCAGAACATATCATGACAAAGACTTGCCAAACAGGTGAACATTTCACAAATCTGAGGTAGAACATTCAAACATTTGTCATTTTTCCTTAAAAAACATAAATATCTGAATAGAAAAATATTTCTTCAGCACAGTTTGCAGTGCAGGCTGCAATATTCAAATTACATGTTTTGTCTCGAAATGCATATTTGACAGTGAGTTGACAGTAAATCTGCATCCTAACTCAAGCTAATACTACTCTGTTCAATTTATGTTCATTAACAAAAACAGTAACATATGTTTCAAAAAAAAAAATTAACGACCACATTTTTATTTGGTAAAATGTAATATTCTGACTGTTTGAGTTTTATTAAAATGAACCATTGGTTATCCAGTATCATGCATTTAGATCATGATAACCACAGATAAAGCCAGGCATAGCCTATAGCACCTCACTATCATGGCAAAATGTAACTTTATGGTTTCTATGGTATTTGTATGACAAAAGTAGCCTAAATACATTATTAAATACTGTAATTATATTCCATTAGTCATTTAAAACATTGTCTACATTAATAATATAATACAATTCAGTATGTATATCCCACATTTCATGGTGCAGTTAATATTACTAGGCTAACCTTACAGTAAATCCATGGTAAATGGATTCAGTATCAGTTCATATTCTGACTGTATCACAGTGTTTCTCCTGTTCGTCAGCGCGGTTTCATCTGCCTTTAAACTGGTTTAAATCGCTGAGACGTTTGTGTTCTTCGCTGAATTCAAGCGCTTCTAACTGGATCTCGTGAGAGAGGCCGATCAGAGTAAACGCGTCTGCTCCCAAGGGGGTAATCCATCGACCGGAAGTTGAAGCCGGCCGGGTGCCGCCATGTTGTAGCAGAACTTCACTTGCGTTAGCATTCCCATTGAATCCCATTCATTTTGGCGTCACTTTGACAGCGAATAACTTTACATCTGAGGCGTTTAAAGACTCCATTTGTCCATTATTTATTTCTAAAGAAACACGACAATGTATAAAGGGCTCCATTACCTTCTATGTTACATTATGGCCCCGTAGAAACAGATTTAGTAAAAATAAGCTAACGATTGCGTCATAACCACTCGACTCTCTGTCGCGCTGTACAGAAATTACCGTACAGTCAGGAGGAGAAGCTCGCAGGCAATCGGGGGCACGTCCCGTCAAGGGAGAAGCCCATAGATAATGAGTCCATAAAAGCAACGGAATACTTACTCCTGCTCACTCACGCCAAATAACTCTTTGCTCAAGTTCCCCGTCTCTGCAAGATTAACGTTGGCAATTTTCACGCACAGCTACTAGAAGAGTAACGTCTGTCAGACAGGTTGCTCACGTCATCAAGCTTAGTTTGAGTCGGTTTGAGTCTGCGCGTCAGGAACGGAAGTGCTCAAAAATCGCTAAAAATGGGCTTCAACTGTTTTAACTGAGTTCCAATGAGATGGCTCTGTCCATGTCTATGGTCTGCTCTCGTGAGCTCGCGCTGCCGTTTGGACTTTGATCCGAGCGATAAACAGTCCGTGAGGCGCGCGGTTCAAATGAGTTTCGTTCCGCTTTTGGCGCATACACATTATCGAACATTTATCGACCTCTTGATATCGTTTTATCGAGAAAAATTATATCGCGATAATTATCGTTTTATCGCCCAGCCCTAGCTTTACTGTTAAAATTAAAACATGGATTATTCCTAAATAATTTATTTGGATTAGTGTTAGTGTATTATTACATTGGGACATATCTAAATTCTAATGTACAACAGTAATATATTTCTGTCAAGTTAAACCGAACTTTTATTTTGACGGGTTGCCGTGAAGACCTTTTGAGTTTCTGTGCGTTTGTCATGATGATAGTTTTTCTCAAGTGAAGCGGTGAAATGATCACGAAGTGACTTTCAGAGTGGATCTAGAGCCTGGAGAGGAAGTTCATGCATTTGTGTCTTCATATAGCCCAAAAAACAGCGCAAGCGTCACACGTGCTTCAGTGTGTGTGTGTGTGTGTGTGTGTGTGTGTGTGGTAAATGAAACTGCGCGTCGGCGGCACCATTCATTCACACAGAACACGCAGGATTCGTATTTAAATAGTCTTTGTGGTTTAATATTCACACACACTTGTCTACATCGCGATTTGATTTCAAGTGTACTGAACTGCTTTCTATTTTTTCCTCAAATTTACAAATTCCGTGAAATTCCGCGTTATACAGTAAATTCCTTTTTTATGACTGGATTTCGTCAGCATTTTAGGGGGTGTGGGGGTCGTTTTGGGGGGGCGGGCCGCCCCCCCAAAACAATGGTAGGGGAAACACTGAAATTTAAAGCTCCAATCTCCTCAGTCCTCTGAAGATCCCGAAAAAAAAGTATGTTGGTGCTTCAGTGACTACTTCGCTCAGAGAACCTGTCAATCACAGCTGTCAATCATGACGTCACACCACCCGCATCAACTAAAAACAAACTTATTTTAAAAACAAACACTTGAACTTACATCAGCGTGATAAAAACTACAGTAAATGACAGAAACCATATTTGTAAAAACGATATTTGAAGTGTAATTTAATTGTTTAGTTGGTCTCACGTGCCGTTGAATAGCACGGGGAGGCGGGGTTTATGACCTATACTGGGACCGGCCACCGGGGGGCGATCGAGACGCTTTGGCTTCACTTTTCAGGGCTTGTGCGGCACGCTTGGATGAAATAAGCTCACGCAATTTACATGTGAACGCGACCGGAGACGACTGGAAAACATTCGGAGATCATCAGCTTTAGTTTCTGCTCTGACAGACGCAAGACCAGCCGAACGCTGTGAGTGTGTGTCAGAAATCAGGAATGGTGAGAGAACATTGTGCTTGGTATGTTTTCATCTTCAAACCAAACTTTGGGTCTTCAGGCGACAAAGTGTAAATCCCGTCTGGCTAGAGCTCTTCCTATAATGTTCACGCATTATGTCAGTAGAAGAAGTTTTGCAGCGGTTCGAACGCATTCGACCACATGAGCGTTTACACTACGAAAGCAATCCGGGCGAATGCGTTTTCAACGAGCTCTGAAAGTGGTCAAAAGTGGACAAGCTCAAAACGTTTTACGCATGCATTTAGTGTCGTTCACTTGTGATCGGATTGATGAAAACGTTCTTAATATCAGGTGTAAACAGGGCCGTAGTTTTAGAGATGGAGTTAGGTTTGCACTAACACTCTAAAGTTTAGACATACTTGACTGAAGTCATGTTTATCATGAACTTTAAAACCTCAGATTGCTTGAAATTAGTTTGGGTTAAGAGCATCTCGTTACATTCACATGGACAAAAATATGCATACGCTCTGAAGTGCAAGATAAGTAATCATCTGCTGAGAGCGAATTAACATACCAGACACTGTAAAATTCAGGCAAATGTGTGCCAAGCCCAACAACTCACGTTAACAGCGAGTTAAATCCCAATCCACCACACGTAACAATAACTATATTATTCCACTAAACAAACAACCATAAAACGATTCATTTGAGTGCTTGATTACTTTACTGAAAGACAAATTAATAAGTCTTAACTCTGCAACACAATATCTCTCTATTAATTTGCAGTTCCTCTCAGAATGTGTGTGTGTGTGTGTGTGTGTGTGTGTGTGTGTGTGTGTGTGTGTGTGTGGCCCAGGTGGCAGCAGTAGATAAAAGGTGTGTTTTTCAGTAAAAATATCTTCTTTTCACACGTCTCTCTATCCAGACTCCCTCTGAGCTCAAGCAACTCATCTACCCCACCGAGACGCTGAACAAACCACCTCGTATCACACACACTGTCCCATATGGATTCACACAACCAGAGGCTCACACGTTCATTTAGATAAGAGCCTGACAATAAAATGCTTAATGAGTCATATTGAGCATAACTGCAGCATTGTTCCTCTAAAAAAACACTAATAATGCAATTAAACAGACTGTTTTTGGCATTTTAAGATTTATATATATATATATATATATATATATATATATATATGTAAATGTGTTTTGTGCAACTGATTTATTAATTTATATATATATATATATATATATATATATATATATATATATATATATATATATATATATATATATATAAACTATTATATATAGAATTATATTACATTTTATTTATTTTATTTTAAATCATTACATTTTATTATACACAATTATTTTTAATTAAATCTATTATGTATAGAATTATATAATGTATTTTATTTATTATTACTAAATATTTTATTAATATTTTTATTTATTAAATATGTTTTATTTAAATTATATATAATGTAATTAATATATATCATTAAAAAAAAAAATATATATATATATTATTTTTTTTAATGATATATATTAATTACATATACATATATATTTTATATTATTACATATTATATATTTATATGCAAAAACTTTTTTTCATTAAATCTATTAAAATTATATATAAATAAATGTATTTATTTTATATTATTAATTATTAAAAATATATATATATAATTTACAAAATACAATTATATATATATATATATATATACACGTACATACATAACACAATTTATTTAATTGATTCATTTTTGGAAAATAGTATTAAAATGAAAATACACTTTGTTTTAAAAAAAAAACCTGTTAGTAACGTTACCGATTTAACAAAGTACAATTACTATACTATACATAAAATAGATTTTTCTTTTCTTTTTATGTTTCATATTTTTCTATCTTCTATCTAAAGTGATTTACAGCAACGCCCCGTCTTTCTCAAGGCTCCGGTCCGTGCATAAACCCGTGACCCTTCCTCTTCTCAGCTCGACGCACTGCTCGCTCACTCCACAGAGCTGATGATATGCCTGTCAGCACGCCGAAGTCACTCTACGTGCTTTCTCATTCTCCTTCTCTTTTCAGCACCAGGCTTAGACAGATTAGCGGGTCAGATCGGTGTTACTAGGGAGAAGTCTCTGCCCACATCAGAGCGGGTTTCCATGACGTAACCTCATCAGTTAGACACCCTAATGGTTACCGTGAAATGTTCTTCAAAAACTACTGCATTACAGTCTCCCACCACTGAAGCATTTATAGAGCAGGCAAAACAGCTAAGCCGAGGGATAAACAAGTGTCGACTAAATCTAATTCAGTCTTATAATGAACAGACCACTAGACAACTGTTATACGACTTTAATTGGCTTAACTTCACAAGACTTTCTAGTGTTTTTGTACCAGGAGACGAGGAGTAATTTCTCCCAAAGATTAGGATTTGTACAAAAACTTCACACACCAAAGTTTAATACTTACTTAGCATTAAATCTTAAAAGTTAACAAAAGTAATGCTTGACTAACAATGAATTAAAAGACAAATGGGAGGAAGAGGAACTAAAATGTGAAGGGAAGCACTTTAAACAGATTAAAAGCTTTTTAAAAGTTTCATGCAACGTAACAGAAATTGGAAACGAGGCTCTTCAAAATAGTAAAGTAATTATCAGCATTCAGGTGAACTTCCTCGTATGCCAGAAGGCAGAAGTTTGAGATAACAAAAATCACCCGCCCTGACAGACATCCAGCCGGCTTGTGACATCACCATGTGACATTTTTATGAATAACAGAGCCGGGAAATTGAATTATGTAATAACAGCCAAACTGCGTCGTACATCCTTCACCTCAGGGAACCAGCTGCAAATACTTACAAAGATTTCCCTCCAAATAAAAGCCTCTTCATTCTTTAATATTCAATTAGCGAACGAAGATGTGCACATCTTAAAGTGGCCTGAGGGTGTTTTCAATTAAAGAGAATTTAAACCTCTGCCCGAGGCGAAGCAATAATCTCGCAACTACACAAACTAAAGACAGACGGCGAGAACAACAATCAACCCTCTGTGTCAATGTGCCAGTGATGTGTTTAAAGGCCACACAAAACTCGATTATTCAGTGCAGAATCGCAGTCATACCAATCATCAAAGAGAGAGAGTCACACCCAAAGTAAAGCGTTCAGCGCATCTCATTGCTCCATAACATCTGCTCTGTGCACTATTTTTAATGCAACTTCACCATTTATGCATTATCTATCCTATGTTGATTTAAAATTCTGGTTTAACTAAAAGTTGAGAGCGAGACCCATTTATGAGGGATGTGCAATCGTAATTCGTACTAAAATCACGATGTGAGAGCATGCATGATTTCTAAATCATGCAGAAAGCATGATTTTTCCGCCAACCCCCTCAGTGTGCAATCAGGACCAATCACAACGCAGCATGACTACATCCAGTGCCAGAACAGAACAACAAAACAGAGCGGAACATACTTACCATTATGACGAATTAAATAAATATGTTTAGAAAGCATGGAAACAGGGAAGATTAATTCAGGGAAGGATACAGACTTGGTGCCAAAAATAAAGGAGAAATAAAAATCAACATCCGTGGGGCCGTTCACATAAAACGTGTTTGTTTTTTTGTTTTGTGAAGAGCATTTAAAAAATCTAAAGAACCTTTTGTGCAGTGCACAGATTTCATGGATGTTAAAGGCTCTTCATGGAGGCTTAGGCCTTGTTCACGCCTGGTTTTAAGATGCGTTTTTGGTCGATCAGATTGACGAGAGAGACACAATTCCCATGTTTTAATTATACAATTCTATTAAATTATTTAATTAATTATTTAATTTCTTCCAGGGGAGGCACTATGGGAGGGTAAATTTCATTTCAGTTTATTTATATAGGGACAGTACAAAAAAACATGATCCCAGTCAAAGCTGGAAAATATGTATTGTACATAGAGACTATAGCAAGACCTAATTTGCATCTCAGGTCCCTAGAAAGGCTTTTCTAATAATAAATAAATAAAACAACAAATTACTACTCGTAGAATAAAACTACCACAATATGTCACTTATAGACGTAGATGTCACTCAAATACCAACCAAAATTTATACCAGAAATGAGCTTACAACTTAAGCATAAAACTTCACATGCACTTTTACATTACATTACACTCTTACAGTGCATTTTAATAAGATAGAATAAAACTTTTACTTATACATATTATAGTTTTACATACTAAAATGGTTACATTTAAATATGCGAGCAGTTCTGGTTTATTTTAAACCACCGCTTTACGGACTTTATTTCAGGTAAAAATTAAATGTATGGGCTTTTTCAGATCTTTCAATCTAACGGATGAAATAAGCTCACACAATTTACGAACGCGACCGGAGACGACGGTAAAACACACAGAGATCGTCAGCTTTAGTTTCTGCTCTGACAGACACAAGACCAGCCGAACGCTGTGAGTGTGTGTCAGAAATCAGGGATGGTGAGAGAACATTGTGCTTGGTATGTTTTCATCTTCAAACCAAACTTTGGGTCTTCAGGCGACAAAGTGTAAATCCCGTCTGGCTAGAGCTCTTCCTATAATGTTCACGCATTATGTCAGTAGAAGAAGTTTTGCAGCGGTTCGAACGCATTCGACCACATGAGCGTTTACAAAGCAATCCGGTCGAATGTGTTTTCGACGAGCTCTGAAAGTGGTCAAAAGTGGACAAGCTCAAAACGTTTTAGACGTTGGTGTAAACAAGAACCTTTATTTTTTTTTAGATGAAGCTCCTCTTTCTGTGCCTCTCCTCACAGTCGGTCGTGTTCCCTACCGTTCACCTCTGTAAGTGATATATATTTAGTTCAGCCCACAGAACATGTCCAGGAGCTCCTAAAAACAGCTCTGAGCGGAGAATATGTGCCACGCGGGACAGCGGGATTCCTTCAGTCGAAACCAATAACTCATTAACATGACAGTAACCTCCTCGTCCCTCAGTCAAACTAACAAACACTGACCCCTTAACCAGAGGGTTTAGTGAAGGTAAAACAGAGCTGATTTTAGGGATGGGACGGTAAGAAAATTTCATATCACGATTATAGTGACCAAAAAGATCACGATTATCAATATTATCACGGTTTTGTTAAAATGAGATAGAAATGTTCAAAAAGAACTGATACACACTGAAAACATTTCAACAAGTTAATAATAATAAATCACTTACTCTCTCTCACTCACACACTCACTCACACACCCTTTAACAAAATATGTTGGTTGGGCCAGGGTGACTAAACAGCAACGATCAATAGCAACGCAAACACAGCGCACATCCATGTCTCGGACCACCGCGGGCGCGATCTCTAGTTTCATTATGTGTAGCTATGTCTTGCGTCTTTGGATTGTATTGAAAATGAAATAAGAGTAATTTAGAATTAATACTGCTATAATATTGTTGTAGTGATCATATTGTCTTGACGATTGTTTTGTATACTGTAACTTACATAATGAGTTTACTGTTTATAAACCGGTAAGATTTAAAAACATTAACGGTAATCTTCACAATTCAATATTTCATGTCCCTGAAATTATTTCTGTGGTAAAAATAAATTAAAAAGCTGTGTAATAAGTTTACTATGAACAAATACAATACATTATCCCTTAAATGTCACCCGTAATAATTTGAACATTTTCGTTCGTCTTGGCTCAAGCCACTTGCTGTAAAACTTTTCTTCTCGGAAGCTATGCGTTAATTACAATGAAATATTTAATCTCTAATCAATATTTTTTGTCCAATTATTTGCCGAAGTAGTTTTGGTATTGAGGTAAAAGTTAACTTGTCTTGCATTCGCTAGATAACAGTGGGTGGTTGTCACTAAGATGACTTAGCAGATGTGAGGTGTTTCCTTCCCCCTTTTGCAGCGACTTTCCTCTTGCAAGATCTGCAGACAGGGTACCCATCCTCGATTAAATTGCACTCAGGACTCTTGTAAATAGCCAAAATACGACCAAACCCATTTTGTCCTCTTGGATGGCGGAAAAAATCTCCCGAGCGCTGTCACTGCCTTCCGCCATGTCTTCTCGTGCAAAAAACAACAACGTTGCATGCTCGCGCGGCATCGCGCCTAGACTGATTCTGGCTGGACAGGATTTACTGCGAGTTTTCAAAATCACGATAATCAAACTCGGTTTTAGTGATAATTAAATTTTAAACGATAATACTAACCGTCAGGAGATGTTATCATGGTTTATCGTGAAACCGGTAATCGTCCCATCCCTAGCTGATTTTAGACTTGATCATATGCAGTTTAGTAGTTCTGGTACAGGGCCTGAACTGTGCATGGTCCCTGACAAATAAACAATAAATAAAATAAAATAAATAGTTTGAAATCCACTTAACAACCAAAAGAACAGGATTAGGTTTAGGTCATTCTCAAGGAGAAAACAATGAAAGCGAATCTTTTTGCAGACTTCTTCTTCTGTTCTTTCTCTTTCAAGCATCTCAGCAAAAGCCTCAAGCTAAGCAATGACAATATATTTAACAAAGAGGATTGAAAGTGCATTGCAGCAACACGTCTCTCCTTTCTGCACAGATTAACCAGTCAGGGCACGATCACTGGCGCACTGAGACCGGCACAGGAATGTTTTGTTGGATTAATTTTTCATGCAGGACATTAGGGATGGGACGATACACTTAAACTCACGATACGGTGCACCTCGATATGCCAGGGTCACGATACGATACGTCACGATACGATATCAAAAAAGGAAAAAAAAGAAAAAAAATATTACTGTATAACAACAACTTATTCATTTGCTTTGGCCGCCAAAGCAAATGTGTGTCCCGCCAAAGCCTTTTTTGATCGGCGAGTGATGTAGAATGAATTGACTGCTGCGCTTGACAGGGCGCATAACGAGCAGAGAGAGAGAGAGAGAGAGAGAGAGAGAGAGAGAGAGAGAGAGAGAGAGAGAGAGAGAGAGAGAGAGAGAGAGAGAGAGAGAGAGAGAGAGAGAGAGAGAGAGAGAGAGAGAGAGAGCGCCCCGGCCGCGCAGCGCGCACTCTCACGTCTTCAAACAAAACGAGCGCTGTCTTGCTCTCTCTCCCTCGCGCATAATCAAAATCAATTGACACGATAGTAAAAGGTCGGAAGACCGCAGTTTCACGTGGAGCATTTGGAGATTATTAGAGATTAGAGACTCTAGGCTTACACTCAATGAACAACATCTCAACACTAAATTATAAAGGCCTGTCTCATATAGACACCTGTCTCAAATACAAGCCGGTGCAGTTCGACGATTTGGGAAAATAAAAGCCCGGGCTATTATTTGAAGTTTTACGGTATATATATACATTTGACTCCATGGTCGGCTGTTTGGGGGCAAGGCAGTTGGTACTGATGCTAATATTTGTTAGCTCGCTGTAGACTGCAGTGTTGTTGTTGCAACATGCGCTGTCTTGACGTGATGACGTACCGCACCGTTCCCCGGATATAAATTTTTTTTTTCATTTAGTTTTACACTGCTTGATCAGCAGATGGTGCTGCCAGCCTGCCACCATAGACTGTATGTCTGCCCATATACATACACACACACATATAATACACTAAATTATTTATATACTACGCAAGTCATGCAGCAGTGCCATCTATCTTTATTTCGCGATCCATTTTTTTTCGACCTCGATGCGTTTCGTCACGTTTTGTATCGCGATATTTTGTCAAACGATATTTCGTCCCATCCCTACAGGACATATATTGCTAACGAGGTAATTGTCTCATTTAGTATCACCAAACAGAATTTACAAAAATAAAGTTTCAAACACTCATCCCACTGGTCAGATGAACTGCTAACTAATACTAAAACTATTAAAAACTTTGTTAATTTAAATAAAAAGACAAAAAATGTAACTAAATGAAAATTAGACATGTTGAAGCACTATATCATTATTTACTACTGTAATGATTGGTTATTATTTATATTTATAGGATTAATCAATTATTCAGAAAATAATCAATGGATTAACATTATATGGAACATTATATAGAATAGGGGGAATATAGAATTAGATTATTCGATTAATAATAATAATGATAACAAAAAAATAAATAGATGAATCGATTGAAAAAATAATCGTTAGTTTATCGTTAGTACACACTACACAGCCCTAATTCATACAGTGTTGAAATGGTATACATGTCCAGAGATTTCTGCATTTTCCTGTGTGACGGAGGAGTTCTGCACTCGACAGGACACTCATTTGTAGAGCGAGATGTTGCACCTCCATTTTTCATGCATCCGTCACATATGTGGGTATGCAAGTTTTGGGTATGGGTTTGCTGACGTCATTACCAAAGCACCCCATCCAGATAGTAGGGGTGTGCAAAAAAATCGATTCACATTTGAATCGCGATTCAATCTTTACCGATTCAGAATCGATTCATAGAATTCCAAAAATCGATTCTTTTTTTTTCTTTTTTTTTATGGCTTGCACGGGCGGAGTGGCAATCGGCTGAGTCAGGACTTTTACCGGTGGTTCGGTAGTGTTTCGAGGCTGCGAGGGCCGGTCTGATAAATAGTTACATTGCAAGTTCTTGCCGCCCGCTGGTCAAACTGTGCAGCCTCTCTGCTCAACCCGTAAATAAATGCATCGATCCGCAGATCTTATGTTTGAGTTCTGTAGATCTTTTGCCAAGCGTGTCAGAGGTTACGGGTTCTAAACCGCACTCGTATAGTTTTTTCTCTCTCTCATCAAAACCGAATATGTTCATCACGTTTGTGTGCATTTTATTTTGAGATTTCACCGGAATCACAACGGCGATATGAAGCGCGCGTCCGAGTGAAGACTGCGCGAGCCACAGAGAACACTGTATCCATGACACTGATAGCAGCGGCAACGAGCGCTGACAGCGCTCAGCTTGATTTCAAAAACAACAGATCTCTTATTTAATAGCGAACTAAATGAATGCTCTGCTAGTTAACTGGAGATACCCGCAAATTACGCCTATGAACGACTTCACTGGATCTAAACAAATCAATCTAACCATAGATGTTACCAGTAGCGGTGGCTTTTTAAAATCTATTTAAAATTATTTCGCAAGGGTTCTATGACATTAGTATATTTTTAGGAAGTTCAATGTGCCCAGTCGAGTTCACATTTCAACAGTCAGCCTGGTAGCTGAAGTAGTCCTTAAACCACATTTAGCATAATTGTTTGTTTGATCTGACTACAGCACTTTAAAGCTAAATGTAAAAGCTTTTTATTTAAGTTTTATTTTAAACTTGAATTAAATGTATTTGAAAGCTGCCCAAAGCTTGGCACTTTGCACTTTTTAGTTGCAAAAGTTTTTATTTTTGTATGAAGACATAAAGTAATATCAAACTACATTTAATTTGTTGTTTTTTTCTTTTAAATTGTGTCTACTGCAGTCAATCACGTAGGAAAAAGTAAACTACATTTATATACTGTGAATCGTTTTTTGAATCGTTTTTTGAATCGAAAATCGATTTTGAATCGAATCTTGAGACAAAAAATCGGTATCGAATCGAATCGAATCGTGACATTTTCTGAATCGTGCACCCCTACCAGATAGGTTGGTTATGTCTGGACACACAAATCTTATCTGATCACTTGCAATTAATAGTGCGGACAGTCTGCCTGAAAAGATCTGATTTGCCTGCAATCTGAACGTAGCCTGGGGCCGGTTTCACAGAGCTATAATAGACCGGTCTATAGTGTTAGACAAGTCAGATTTGCTCATAGACTAGTCTAATGCAAGTTTCACAAAAATAAAGACACCTTGGGCCGGTTTCACAAAGATAGACTTTGACTACGGCTTAGATATAGTAGACTTCAGATAGACATCTAAATCAGACCGTTGCACAAAGCACTTAAGATAGTCAGTAGGGCTGGGCGATAAAACGATAACGATATGTATCGCGATAGACACGTGAACGATATCAATAAAAAATGTGTTCGATAAAACGTTCGATAATTTTTTTTTTTCCTTCGTCGGAAGAAACCACAGGTTGCGAAGCAAGTTTGGTTGCATTAACAAAGGCACTCGCTCTCTGGTAACCTAGCAACGTAGGGAGTGACAAGCTCAGGCAATCATGTAACGTGTCAGTTTGGTTGCGCCATAGACATATTTATTATGTCTATGGGTTGCGCCATCGAAAAAAAGGTTGTTTGCGCCATCGTTGTCTCGTGCTGCTGCTGGGTTCCTCATCAGTAACCGGCGATTGATAAGCAGAAAATGAGTGCCCTTCATCTGCATGCCATGCAGGCTAGAATTGCGAAACATTATTGGATAATTCGCTCTATTCGCGTTTGATGTGAACACAGCATAATGAACAGGCTGCGATGTCAAGATTGCAATACTGGAGTGTGTGTGTGTGTGTGTGTGTGTGCGGCGCGCGCGCGAGAGAGAGAGACACGCGGGCGCGATCGAACAGTGGAGACATAAAAACATACTCCGTCATTTTGTTAATACAGGACATCAGTCAGTCTGCAAAGTGTTTACAATATTTGTGTAGGCCTATACTCGCAATAAAACACAACATTGTCCTTTTGTCACACTGTATTTCTTGTCAAACTGTAGCCTACAACTGTACACACCGTTTTAAAAGCAAAACATATTTATCCAACCCCGTTGTAAAACAGTCTGTGTTCCATCTTTTGGACATTCATCATATGGCATTGGTTTTCATTTCTTGCCCTCAAAACAGAGCACTAATCTGTTTATTTTGAAGTTACACATTGATTAAAAAAGAAAATTAAATTTGTTGGTAGTATTATTTTATACGGAAATCAATTATTTATAATTCTGATGAGAATAAAGTTAGGGTTAATTAAAATTAAGGAAAACAAATATATTGATCTGAAATATAGCAAATTAATTTTAAATTCATTCAGGTACAATTACCAAACATATCTCATATCTATCTTTTTATTAGTTTAATTAATAAACCAATTATATAAAACTATTATCAGTGCACTATAAATAAACTGGTTCTATGCCTTTATTAATAAAACTTATTTAAAAAATACAAGGCTTAAGACATTTATAAAAATGCCTTCTATATTTCTGTTTTGCTTTTCACTCCATTGTACCGAAATCGTACCGAACCGTGATGTCTAAAAAAAAAAATCAAGCAGGGGGCATGTACTATCACAAACCCCCACCACCCACGTCCCGCCGCGCCACTGTCACCTTTTTTACTCTGAGGAGTTTGCAGGTCTGATTGTGAATTTAGACTTATGTTTACATTTTAATTATTTGAGTTTTCCATGGTTGTGTTGACATTTCTGTCTTGGGATTGTAATCAGAGGAAGGTTAAGTTTAAAATAAAAATGTTTAAATGTAATATATTTTTTCTCCTGGTCCTTATTTTAAATGGGTCATAAAAAAATCAATAATTATCGATATCGACCGATATGAAACACTGATATCGTGATACAGTTTTCAGCCATATCGCCCAGCCCTAAGTCAGACTATCTTAAGTAGGACTACACTGCAATGCATTCTGGGTAAAATAAGACACTTTTCAAAACAAAAAACATGGCGGATCGAGTAAGTGCATTCAACCGCTCAGTGCAGTTTACCCCAGCGGAAAATATGTGTGTGTTGGAGGAGTATAACAGTCACAAGGACATTTTACTTGGGAAATTTAGCGGAGAATGTAGTAACAAGAAGAAATGTTTAATTTGGACAAAGATTGCTACGACAGTTAACAGCGTTAATCCGACCTTTGAGTGTCAGCGTTAAAGACGTACAGAAAAGATACAAAAACATGGTACAAGATGCCAAAAAAGAAATAACCGACCCTGGTAGGGCTGTTGGAACGAATTCCGAAATTCGAATAGAATTCGAATATTAAAAAAATCAATACTATTCGAATGCTGAAGTTACTATTCGAATATTGTTTTTTTATGTATATTTTAATTTTTTTATATATATAAACAGGAAAGAGGCCGCACTATGCATAAATTGTTTTATTTGCACAAACGCGTTTCAAGAAGGCACGCGCCGAAACGCGTTTGTGCAAATAAAACAATTTATGCATAGTGCGGCCTCTTTCCTGTTTAACGTTATATATTCTAATCATCAGGCCAGCATTCTTAAAGTTTAAGTTTAATCATTGAGTGAAGCCTGCTCCCATTCCTATTCATTAATTTTTTTTATATGGAATCTTGCCTTTCTCGCCACCTTGACTTACACACATGTGAAAATGAAATGCTTTTGTTTCGTCTGATGAACAATAACGTTTTTGAATCGTAACACAATTGTGCACGTTATCCACGCTGTATCATCATAACAATACTGTCAAAAATGGTAAATGTTTAACAACGTAAAAAAGCGCCCGTAAAGCGCAAATATGGACAGAACGTGTAACAACAACCACATGCTATTGGCATTGGCGATCCATAAGCCTGAGTAATGTCGTAAATATTAATAATAGGATGAATTTGAGCATTTAATATTCGAATATTAAATAAAATAAGGAATGGAATTCGAATAGTATTATAGAGGAAGATTG
Source organism: Rhinichthys klamathensis goyatoka (assembly GCF_029890125.1). Taxonomy (NCBI): domain Eukaryota; kingdom Metazoa; phylum Chordata; class Actinopteri; order Cypriniformes; family Leuciscidae; genus Rhinichthys; species Rhinichthys klamathensis. Next base: position 3,468,491 of record NW_026606579.1, read on the forward strand.
ACAACCCTAGACCCTGGTCCAGCTTGCCTGTCGAGAAACACATTATTCACTCCTCACTGACATCCCGGCTCTGGGTTACTGTTCTGTCCACACAAGCTCTGTAAACTGGAGGAAAGTCCACACCATTAACCTCAGCTGACACCACAGCACAGACTGAGCTGGCGGCACAATAACAGACTCAAGAAAAGGCATGCCGTGTGCTTATAAATCAAACAACTCATGACCCCGAGGCTGTGTTACAGAAACGTCCCATCTTAAGTTTCTAGTTCGAATCTGGCACTTGATCCTCATTTTGTCCAAGATTGTGTTGCTGTCGGGTGGCTACTTTTCAAAAAAATGGTGTCAAAGTTGATATTGTGGCTTTATAGATGGTCAGACACTTGCATGTGTTATTATATTATTAACATTTGACCAAAATCAAGCTCATATGGAGTTCAAATGTCAGACATACGTGTTTTGTCCGTCATTAGAAGGGCCACATCTGAGGCAGTAAGTGCATTGTATTTAGGGTTGCCGCGGTGAGGAAAATTTCCCACCGGTTAATCGACGTTTGACAACACCGGTAATCCCGGTGTCACCGTGGTGGGCGGGGCGGGGGGGTTAAAAAGCTTTTACAGAGCTGCCAACTCTCACGCATTGGCCGCGAGACACACGCATTTGATTGCTTTCACACGCTCTCACGCCACACTCCCGATTTCTCACGCATGAAGTGTCAACCTGGGGTGCGTTTCCCGGAAGCATCGTTAGCCAACTATGGTCGCAAGTTGGTCGCAAATCCCATTGAACTCTATTGGTAATGACGGAACTTGCGACCATAGTTGGCTAACGATGCTTTCGGGAAACGCACCCCTGGTCGGTCAAATGCCTGGAAGATGAGTTTATCTATATATTTACCTGTTGAGCCACTCGTGATCGACTAATTATACCGCAAAATAGTTAAAATCTCCTGGAATCTAGAGCGAGCGCGCACGCGAGACAGAGATTGTGCTTCAAACCGCGTAGCGCGCGCGTACGGGAGAGAGGGAAAGCCAGCGAGAGACCTTGCGTGTGTAAGTGCCCCCCGCCCCCACGGCCGGAAAAGTCTCACTCCAAGCTAAACTCAAAAGTTGGCAGCTCTGGCTTTTAAATGCGTGCGCGTTATACTTTCACTTTTGAAATAAGCTTTTCTGTTATTTGACTCGTTCTCATCTCCACACGTGCTAAATGGAATCCTGATGCTTGCTGATCTGTGACGTGACTAGCTCTTGGCACGCACTGCGCAGTTCAGTTTTTAATTATAATGTATGCTCTCTTCTGAACTACATCATTGATAATTATTATTTTTAATTAATTCAAATAAATATTTTTAGCAAAAACGAATACTTTAAAAAAGTCAAGACATCGCGGTGTCACGGTGGGAAAGTGATGTCACCGGTGATGAGGCTTAAAACCGGTAACACCGTCAACACCGTCTATCGCGGCAAGCCTAATTGTATTGTGTTTTTATCAACTTACAGGTAATAAAGTTTACTGTAGGTATACAGGAACTCATTCTGTCATTTGCCCAACATCTCGTTAAAAAAGATGAAGTGCTTTGCATAGGCTGTTTAACAGTAGTATTAGCTATGACTCGATGACAAATGCTAGACTAAGACACTCCTCTTCTCAAATACATAAAACACACACACACATATACACTCACCTAAAGGATTATTAGGAGCACCATTCTAATACGGTGTTTGACCCCCTTTCGCCTTCAGAACTGCCTTAATTCTACGTGGCATTGATTCAACAAGATGCTGAAAGCATTCTTTAGAAATGTTGGCCCATTTTGATAGGATAGCGTCTTGCAGTTGATGGAGATTTGTGGGATGCACATCCAGGGCACGAAGCTCCCGTTCCACCACATCCCAAAGATGCTCTATTGGGTTGAGATCTGGTGACTGTGGAGGCCATTTTAGTACAGTGAACTCATTGTCATGTTCAAGAAACCAATTTGAAATGATTCGAGCTTTGTGACATGGTGCATTATCCTACTGGAAGTAGCCATCAAAGGATGGGTACATGGTGGCCATAAAGGGATGGACATGGTCAGAAACAATGCTCAGGTAGGCCGTGGCATTTAAACGATGCCCAATTGGCACTAAGGGGCCTAAAGTGTGCCAAGAAAACATCCCCCACACCATTACACCACCACCACCAGCCTGCACAGTGGTAACAAGGCATGATGGATCCATGTTCTCATTCTGTTTACGCCAAATTCTGACTCTACCACCTGAATGTCTCAACAGAAATCGAGACTCATCAGACCAGGCAACATTTTTCCAGTCTTCAACTGTCCAATTTTGGAGAATGGAGATATGACAGTCATAATAATTATTTTAAAAAAGATATTTGGCCAATGAACAAACACCGAGTAACCACAACACTCTTCACTTCTGCACTAATTTAGCTTATACTTGAAACTTGGCATTTTGCTCTGGAAATTTTGTTGGCTCTTATGAGAAATTGCTTGTGGTTAATTATGCTCTTTTGTAAATTACTTTGGCTAAAAGCATCTGCTAAATCTGGCTTTCCTGTAGCTCTAACAGTACAGCGTTGGCGCTTGCAACACCAAGGTCATGGGTTCAATTCCCAGGGAAAGCAAGAAATGATAAGAATGTAAATGTGTACCTTGAAATGCAATGTAAGTCACTTTGGATAAAATCGTCAGCCAAATGCATAAAAAAATGAAAATGCAAATAAATAAATGCAAAAGCAGCATGTTCTGCACAGGCAAGTACCAGTCACATTTTCTACAGAAAAATTACAAATCCACATAAAACGTTTCTATTACATTAAACACTTCATCTCAGGAAGGGTTTGAATCAGATTATATGTGCATTTCCTGTTTTAAGGGTTTCGAGATCAACATGAAACAGGAAACAGCTTCTGTTCTCACCTGATGTCTGTATCATTTCTTACAATGAAGCATTTCTAACACGCGTTTATGAATCTACCCGTCACATAATGACACACAAATCGTCGTCTTATTATTAAACAGCTATAGAGCAGCACTGATTCACACATTTTCCAAGGTACTCAGGCCAGTTTCACTCTCTCAAATCACGAAAGGCAGCTTCAGATCTCAGACGCCCCTCACAGGTTTGACATTCAGAGTCTTGTGAAGGACACAAGAGAAACCATAATGAAGCTGACGGATTTAATGAGGATTAAATCTCCATTTGATTTGGTATTCAGGCAAAACTGAAGGCACTATCGAGAGATTACGGCCACAGTCTTAAGGGCGTCCGTGTCAGCAGGACGGATCATTAATATAAACGAAGCGTTGCAGTGACTCTGCTGGGGTGCCGAGGGTTTGCACCTGAGCTCCTGCCTCATGACCAGCCCAAAATAGCTGTGAATTTGTAAGCTGGACATTACCATTTGGTACTAGAGAGATTCAATTGTTAATTGTTAACAAACGTGCCTTTGAAAGATTCATTAAGTAGAGATGCACTGTTCGGCAGGCCGTTTTTTTGTTTTGTTTTAATTTGGCCAATCTCTGTTCTGGACTCTGTACACAAACGGCAATGCAATCACTTCCCAAAATGTCATTTGTGTGGAAATATTACGAAGTCTGTAAACAGGACGTTAGCAGGCCAGACGGGACACTCAAAAGAGGAGAGGAGAGCAGAAAATACTGTACCAGGCTCACGGTGCTCGAAATATTGGATGAAAAATATAAATACTGTCTGAATTGAGGGTGGGGGTTTATATGAATGTATCTCTGAAGAAAACGCTTCGATGCATTTTCTTTTCCCCTTACCTCCGTATAAAGTAGAGTTTATAAGCACAGTGCTGTTTTTGCTTAAACAAAGACAAAAAAATATTTAAAAATCAGCAACTGGTATCTGATTCAGCCCATTTGCTCATAAAAAGATCAGAATCAGCCATAAAAAGATCATGATCAGTGCATCACTAATTACAAGAGTCGTTTGTTGTGAATGGGACTACACTGGTCACGTACGTCTGTTGAAGTCCAACTATAAACCTCAGTTTGTCAGGAACTAGATCTTCCAGCTTCTAATATAAAATGCATTATACAATTGCATCCACAATTGATTTAGATTCACTCGTCAGCTGCTAACACAATGCAAAATAAGACGACAAACACACCAGCAGCGTCAATAACGCACAACAACGCAGGAATGGAAACTCTATTTGACATGCAAATGACGATCACTGTCTCTCGTAATGTTGTACACATCCACACTTTCCGACGAAGCAAACAATCTGTTGGGAAACTGCTGATGAATAATGAGGCGACAATGACATAAACATCACATTCTTTTGAAGTTTGGATCCTGAACACAGATCTATATCAGAGTCGGAAGACAGTGTTGACATCTGAGGTGTACAACACGCTATGGGTTTAGGATGACTAGCAGTTGTTACTGCTAATACTTCTCCTTAAGATGCACTCTCTTCTATGGGACTTTGTTACAACATTGAAACTCTTACAGGTGCTCCACCTCACATTTCACAACCTCATTCCAACAATGTGACACAGAAAGCTATGTGGAAGTGTGCGCTCAGGTTTCTGAACGCCTCTAAAGGGGAAAGTGGAAACATGAACCTTTACGCAAAGGTCAAAGATACACACAAAAGCATGATCCGCATCAGGATTCTGGTGCGGGCGTGTATCCGTGCTCGTCTAATCTAAGACATTAAAGCACGAAACAACAAAACAGGCAAAACTGTGCGAATGACACTAAGTTTTGTGGTCAAATTAAATGGCCATGTTACTGAATGCTAATTAACTAGATCATTTTGTGAGGCTGCTTCTAATGACACACATTTACTGTTATTACACAGTAATTTAGTACGTTGTTATCCATTAATTAGGCTACTTTTATGGTAATTAAAGATTTACCACACATCACATAGAAATCATCACACTGGGATAAGGTACCGGTCGCCAACATGATGTGGTTTACTTTGTATTTCTTTGCCAGAAATGTACAATGGTAACCATTGCTTCACCATATTTATTTTTTTAAAAAGAAAGAAAAAAAGGGTCCTTTACAAAAAATAAATCAAAATAATACTGTAATAAGCTAGTACCATGGCTTACTGGTGGATGAAGATTGTAATACAATGATACTTTGCTATAGGCTACATCATAATACTGCTTGATTATCATAATCATATAGGCCTAACATGTCATGTGAGGTTCAAAATGTTACTTGAAAGGGTTAGTTCACCCAAAAATTAAAATTATCCCATAATTTACTCACCCTCAAGCCATCCTAGGTGTATATGACTTTCTTCTTCTTATATTAAAAAAATACCCTGGCTCTTCCAAGCTTTATAATGGGAGTGTATGGTACCTTAGACTTTAAAGCCCAAAAAACACATCCATGTGAGAAAAATATCCACTTTAACTTTATAAACTATAATCAATGCGGTGGAAGAGTGACCTCTGACCCGATGCAGAGATAGAGCAAAACAAATTAGAAGTCTAAAACATTTAATTTGTAAAGAGAAATGTGTGAGGAGCTTGAGTTTGTTAGTTTGAACCGCGAGAGGCGTCGACTCTCACCTAAGCTTACGCTACTCCTACATCATACGTCACGCGTCGGGTCAGAGGTCACTCTCCCATCGGAACTAGACTCGAGTACGGCCGTTACTGGAGGCCAGTGATGATAGTTTATTAAGTTAGAAATATGGATATTTTCTTACAAAAACGCATCGCTTCGCTTCAGAAGGCCTTTATTAACACCCTGGAGCCGTATGAGTTACTTTGATGATGGATGGATCCAATATTTGGGCTTCAAAATCTAAGGTACCATTCACTCCCATTATAAAGCTAGGAAGAGACAGGATATTTTTTTACTCCGATTGTGCTTTGCAGAAAGAAGAAAGTCAATTAAATTACAGGAGTAAATTACAGGATAATTTTCATTTTTGGGTGAACTAACCCAAATGACACCATGGAATTACCATTACGGTAGTGTCCAAAAAATGTGATAGAATGAAAAAATGTGATAGTTTGTTATACTGTACAGCCTGTCCATGGCGCTTTATGAAAAATGGGGCAGAACACGTTGTTTGAAGAAGACCCCCTATTTGTTTATTATGATTTCACTTTCATAACAATGGTATTGTAAACTCTGGTTAACCCTTGTAAATATTTATAAAGGACATCTGCATTCCAGATAAATATTATTGTTTATGTTAGGGACAAAAACAGCCCGAGTGTGTCACGTTAGCTATTACATAACATACATGCTCACTGCAATGAAACCACTAAAAACAACCTTTTCGTATAGATTTGAAGACATTAAAATTTAAAACGCACAGAAAATTCGATCTAAATGATGGGGATGATCCATACATGCATATGTCCATCAGGAGCCAACGTATACCATGGAATATTGGACATGTCCAAAACACTGGTACTACTACTATGCTTTTCCGTGGTATTTTGGGATAGTAATGGTGCACGTGCTGTTGATGACCAAAATACAATCTAGGTTGACAGCTGACTGTATTTTGAGAGACCAATATGTATTTATATTGCGCAAAATATGCTGCATAAGCCAATGATTCCCGCCCAAAGACGCAGCAAGCGCGGATGATGCTCAAACCTGTGGCCCAAACATGTTGTCTAGATAGGCAGCTCACTAGGTTTTAAGACACAGCCAGTAGAGTGCAGTCTACGGGTTATTCGTACAGAAATGTAGAATTACAGTCAGAAACATAAACACCAACCTTAAATGTCTGAAGTCCTCCTGACGGAAAACACGGGCTTGAGAGAATTGAGAGAATAAGGTCAAATGTGAATTGTGTACGTTAGATTGCGTCGTCTGAGGAGAATCCGTCTGTCAGTCCATCAGTAAATGGGTTAAAACTTCTCAGACGTATTCTGACAGGTACGATCCTACATAGGCAGGGGAGATCTAAAACGCTCTAACTGTCAACCACAAACGCGTTTTGTTGAAATATTAAAGCCATGAAGTGCTATACTACTGGCCGCCTTCGATCGCACGTCTGTCTTCCTTCTTCAGCGCGACTGTTTATCTGTGATCGTTGAGTTCTGTCTGTCTGCCGCGCTCGAGGGATCGGCGTTCGACTGAGCTAAAATTTAAAAAAAAAACGCACGAAAGCAGGTCTGGAATCAGTTCTCTGAGATGGAACACGAAATGACGCCAGTTTGATTTAAACATTCAGGCAGACCGCAGATCAGTTGACTGTTTTTCCGGCTGTTAGGCGGAGCCTGTTACGTATCCAGAGGAGCCTTTAATCAAAAATCATATTAAAAGTCTAAGGTGTTGTGAACCTGTAATGTTACTGAAGATCATAGATATAACTGAAGATGGCCCATATCCTTATGTTTCATATGTAACGTATGTGTTTACTGTTTTATTTTTTAAACAGATTTTTTTTTAATGGAATGTGCAATACAAATTATACAATGTCACAAAATATTTTACACAAATATTTGCAGAATAAATTTGGACCAGATCTAAAGAATTTGAACATTTTCACTCACATAACTTTTATTTTGGTTAACATGGCATGATAGCATACTAATGAACATGGAAAGGGCTAGATAATAAATATATAATATATAAATACATAAGGAATCCAATGCTGCCACCACGTGGTAATGAGCGTCCAAAACAGGGCAAAGAAATAAAATAAAATAAAAACATTTGACGACATTCCATCTGACAGCCATGACGTAACCACGTTGCATTCATGGTTGCATTTCATATCAGTCCATGAACGGAGGATGATGAGCAAAATATTTAGGGCAAAATAAATAAAAATACAACTGTTTCAAAGATAAGGGTTAAAAAAGGATACGCACATGTAGAACAGACTTGTATATATTTATATAAAGTAGGATGATGACGTAATGCAGCAACAGTAGTAAAGGCAAAGCAGATGATAACATTGTGAATGACATCGGTTTTATGTCCAAATTAAAATTAAAAACATTTCTTAGCCATCGGTGCATTCATTGATATCAGTTGCTCTTTCTGTGATCTCTGTTTTGATCTTGTTGTAATTATAAGCCCCTGAGAATAGATTCTGGATATTTTATATCGTATGAATTCTGATGTATCTTAAATATTTGAGAATGCAATTCTTGGTTTTATAGGTTATAATAAAACAAGAAATAAATGTATATTCGATCAATCCTCTCTTTTTTTTGGCTAAATATTGTGTACATACACGGTTTAACCTATTTTATGCATTTTTATGATTCGACTAATTATCATTGTGTAGAATGTGAAATTGAAAAATATATATATTTTGGTTATTATTGATGTTTCTATTAAATAATGCTCTTTTATTGATTCTTTTTTTTAAAACGCCATGGGAATAAGGCACTCTAAAACTGATAATAATAATATTTAAGAATATAAGAATACTGAATATATATATACAGAAAATTTAAATTGACCAGGTCAAATCACACGCGAGCGCGCACTGCTTCCTCGTGTGCGCGCGCGCGTCTGTGTTTATCGCCCCCTAAAAGTTTTTTCCCATGATGCTCCGCGTGGTCGAGCAGCAAGATGGCGGACGCTCTGGACGAATTTGAGAAAGAAGCTGGATGCGTCCCGATCCTCCATCCCGAGGTAAAAAACACAGCGTTTATCCAGCTGCAATCCTAAACGAAGCCGAAGTGATTTCACGTCCAGTAAAAGCGCCATTTCTACTGTTAACTTCTCACAATGAAGGAGAGGGGCTGAATCCCCCCCCACTGCTGCGTAATAGCATTGCTGCTAACGTTAGCCTTTCATATCCATAGATTTAATTTTTATTTTTCGCTTCATCGCACGTCTAATCACATGTTTTAAGACATGGGTGCTTTTTTATTCCATATTGTGCAATGACACACGTGACATTAGGATATTACAGAAGTATTTTCAGTGTGTTGTGCTGCGTTTGCGTCTAAATGACAGACACCATTCACAAACATCATCATTTGCATCCACTTACCTTCAGATTTGAACATTAATTTTGGCTTTTTTTTTTATTAGTATGGTTTTAGTGCACTAAGAGCCTGTCTGATTCTTTTTGACTGCATTTTGGTGTTTGTTTCGCAAATGTGACAGATTTGTTTCAGAGCTGTCATTGTTGTGAGTTATTTGCAGGCTCGTAAATTTCATAAATATATTCATTAATAAATACTATTATTTGAGCCGCAATGGATGATATGCATGTTTGTATAAGGACTCATAGTGACTTTGCATTGACAGGCGAGTTTTACATGAGAGACCTATAGTTTTATTATGTGCAATAGTAGTACTCCTGACAGCTTGCTCATATGGGACCTCCTGCTGTAAATTATTCATGCTCAAACTGACTGACCTTACAGCTGATCACACACATGTAGTCTCAGTGAATGGCAATTGGCTTAAAGTCATACTAACACACGCTGACCTGTTGGAGTGAAAGGAAGCTCTCAGCAGACCTAAGCTGCTCTTTTTATTGCAATGTTTATAATTATATATTTTTCCGGTTTCACAGAAGGCTTAAGCTTAGTCCCAGATTAAAATGCATGTTTTAGCTGTCTTCACTGAAAACAACTTGTTTTATATCGTATGCACACACTGATATATCTTAAAATATGCCAGGGTCATTCATTGTTTTGTGTCAAGATGCACATCAGTAATATTTATTTTTCTAAGGCATGTTTAAAAAAGCTACTTAAATGCCCAAATTGAACTAAGGCCTAATCCTGGCTTAATCTAAGCCCTGTCTATGAAACCGGGCCATAATGTATTAATATTATAGGTTATTAATAATAAGTGGTCGACCAATACTTATGCTGATATCTGTAGAGCAGGGTTGCAAAGGCATAATACAATTTTAATAACAGACGTGCAATGAATGCTTATTTTACAAAATATACTTATGTCTTTGTAATCTAGTGTGTGTTTGCTATGTGTGCCCTGGTGTTCAGTGGGACGAGCTGGTTGATTTAGAGGCTAGAACATGAAACCATGATAGAGGTGGTGTTTTGCATGTGACTGTTTGAGAGAGAAAAAAATAGATTAGCTGTCCTTAATATCTAGCTTGTGATGCATCATCAAAAGGTTATATTATCATGTGAAGAATTGTTCCAGCCGCTCTTTTGCTGATTGTAAAAAACAAACAAACAGAAAATATAAAAATAATTCCGTTTAAAATAAATAATAATACACTGTTATCTCAGTGATTGGACTGAAAATCCCAGCAGAACAGAAAGAAACCCCTCTACTATGAAAGAGACAGTCTGTGCATTTGTCTTTCTTTAGTTATTAGTTAATCAATGCTGCTAACTAGTGGAAAGTCGACAGGGTCCAGTTGTCACCTGGTGGGCGGCAGTCATATAGTGAGCCAGCCATCTGTCCCTTACCCATCAGACCTGAGGTTTCCTCTTCAGATGATGCTCAGAGGGGTCAACGGGAAGGTGTGTGTCTGCCTTAGTCAAAAGTGTGCCATCTTGTTGGAGGGTTTGTGTGCAGCAAATGTAGTTTTGTGGCATTTCATTTTTCTGCTGTTCCGTTTTCTGTTTCTGCATTGTGGGTGTGATTTCATATGTGGTTTTGTATGTAAAAATGATGTGTGAAATCACACTACAAACAAGAAGTTACTAACTGCTCTGTAAAAAAAAAAAAAATAATCCTTGGTTATGTTAATCCTGAGATAAAAATTAAAAACAGGATTGATTCTGTTTGGCTGTCAATGTTTTCATTCTTCATAATCTGGAAAAAATCGCTCTGAAAAGGATTCCAACAATATCGTTCCTCTGTGTTGTTATCGTTATAGTTGTGGTGTGGACTCTGCTATTCTTTAACAATTTTATAACTACATCTTTATTATTATTGGTGTTATTAGTGTGAATGGGCCTTTATTGTGATGCATTGCCTTGACTGTGTGAATATAATTTCATAATGGCTGTTGACGGTCAGTCCAGACATGTGTTTATGGACGTTGACATGAACTAAAGATATAAATGGCAGCGTAATTAACCGCATTAACAGAAGCTTTTGATAAAGCACACACTCTCCAGAGCAAGATCTTAAGCTGCGTTTACACTGCCACAATGTTTTTGATTTTTTCTGACACAGATCGGAATTTGTTGCACACGTGTAAACACAAAAATCTGATTTTTTCTTTTCTTTGAACTTATCCATGCTGGCAAATAGTCGACGTGAATAATATAAATCCTTTTAGTATGGCCATTCAAAACCCGAGGGCCAACCATGTCGCATAGTAAAGGAATCATCACAGACTCATGTTGTGCTTAATGTAAATGTAAACACAGGATTAATATATAAACACATTAATCCTGGATTAATGTAAACACAGATATCGGATACCAGTCGTGTCTAAAGTGAATGTAAACAGACTGGGACAAAAAATCAGATGATATGGTCAAGAGATCTGATCTGTACATTAAGAATGGCAGCCTAAAAGTCTTCCTGTAGTAATAGGAAGCCAAGCATCTCAGTATGTGTCACATGGTCTCACAGATGCTGTAAGCGCTTGTTTCCTCACTGGCAGGAGGAACATTAGGCCCGTATTGAATTAGACCAACTGTTCTGAAACCAGGCACAAAAATATTGAATGAAACGACCAAACGCCTTTCTAAAGGCCTGCCGGTGGTGCTAAATCTCCCAACTGCTCGCTTTATCAGTTTCGCTCTGTTTGGTGGTCTGAACTGGTGGGATGTCTTGCAAAGCATTATTGTTTTTGCTAATTCTACATGTGATATATAACACATCTGAGTGTCCTTTCACACTGATCACTGTGAATTAAGGAGGATCCGAGACATTCAGCTCAGGATTGCTCATGAGATCTGTTTCTCTGATCGCTTAACTGGAATATAAAAACCTGTATTATTAACACTAATGCCATGCGTATGACTAATAGATGTGGATTAAGTGCACATCTTCTAGCGGTGAGCTCCTCAGTTCAGCCCACCCTGCTGTAATGTCACTATTACCGTGGTATTACCATGCTTTTGAAAGTAACAGTATACTGTACTGACAAATATGTATACATTTAAAATATAAGCTGAATAGTGGTTGACCGATATATCGGTATGGCTGATATATCAGCAGATATTTGGCATTTAATTCATTTTTAATCAATCCAATAAGTTTTTCTGGTTTCTTAAAATCCTTTATTTCAAACTATGCTGTGCTATATCCAGTTTGCCGTTTTGTTATAATCATGTCATATGTCACTGTTTACGTATGTCAAATTTGAGGTTTTTGATCAAGTTAAAACTTTTATTCCCCATATTGATTCATTTAACAATTGTTTCTAATTTAGTAAATATGTACAATACATCTAAATTTAATTGCAGCATTTAAAGCAAATTAAATAGTGTAATATCATTTATATTGGATGTCATCGGCCATCAAAAATAATGTTTAAAACATTGTCATATTACCGTAGTACATTACATTTTATTTTGGTGAGTGGCATCCGGTTATCATAATGCAAATAATGTGGTTTTAATCATATTTTTGGAAAAAAAAATTCTTTTTTTCTTTTTTCTCTCGATTAAATTGTGAGTCAAGTAAAGGTTCAAATTCGTGGTGGATATTGCTTCTGGTTCATTTGTTGAGAGCACTGCATTATTGGAAATGCGGAAGACAATATTTATTTACCATAGTCAAATCGTAGGTAGTTATACATTCAATATATTTTTGACTTATTGAATTTTTCCAGCTGCTTTATGCTTGGTGGCTGTATACTGTGATGGATCATCATCTCAGTACTTGTACATTGTGCTTACTGTTGGACTGACCTCTGACCTATTGGAGAGCCTTTTAGACATGAAGATTTGACTCGGATGTCAATTTATATCCCCTTCACGCAGATTCTCTCATTCTGGATGCTTTGCTGGAGGGTAACTGTGGCATTCAGATAATCTCACTGGGCTTTCCTCTGGAAGTGTGGAGTCATGTGGCTGCTCGCTGAATCTTTGTGTTGATAAAATGAGTGTCAGATCAGCCTTCGATACAGAGACTGAATGCATGTCAGTGTTTATGAAGGTAATAATTACAGACCCACATGGAGAGACAGGGCTTCATATGTAGTGTTTGTGGGTGCAAGTGTGAAGCATGATTGTGCTGATAAAAGTTTAAACACAAGGCTTTATTACTGACCTGTGTTACTCTGTCCAGCTGTTTACTCCTTACCAATGGATTTGTTTAGTCCTCAATATAGAAGACTTTTATTTTAGGGATTAAATGCTACCGATTATGAATGCATACTGTCATCTTTATATGTGAATCTCTGGCCAGTGTGTGCATGTCTCATCTCTGCTGGCCTGGCATTTCTCTGACACACACACACACACACACACACACACACACACACACACACACACACACACACACACACACACACACACACACAGGGGGAGCTCGGTGTGTTTGCCAGGACTCCCCTGTGTCCTGAGTGTTTTCTGTTTGCCCTTTGCATCTGTTTCAAGCTTTTGTTAGAAGGAATCTAATTTTACTGTGTTTTTACACATCTAATTGAATTTTCTGGTGTGTAAAACTGTAAACTGTGTTTTTCTGAAGAGTAACAACTAGTCTGATATTATTTTATTGAGGACTTTTCCTATGATTGTGGTTTATAATTATAAAGTATAGTATATTATTGGTTTAAAACAAAAGGTTTATATACATAGATTTTTTGTTGTCTTGTCACATTTTATTTTTGGATTTGCATTTTCAATGTTAATTTGGAGGGACAATTCTGGACAAAATCTGAATTTATAAAGTAGACAAAGATATTAAAAAAATGAACAAACAAGGGGCAGGCCTGCGGTAGTTGAGTTGTCTCTGAGCGGTGGAAATAAAAAATAAAAAATGTTATAGAATTAATAAATACAGGTTTCCTAAAAATAAATGTTAATGGAAAAGTGAAAAGGATATTGACGAAGGTTTGTGTCAAAATGGCTCGGGTGATTTTTGGGGTTTCTACCGGACATCAGCATCCCCTGGGCCTTTAATACAATAGACAGACCCTCCCCACCAATCAATAGAGCTGAAGCTTCTGGACATCTGCTGGTCATCAAACACCCCCTGACCTGAGCGTCAGCAGCACACGCAGTCTCAGGGGTTATTAGTCTAATTATAATGTTAGACAAAGTTAATAGACAAAAACAGGTCAGAAACATTTTCTGCCTTCTTGCTGATATTATGATATGAGTATTAAACAGACTGTTTTTTACTGCTGTACCTTTAAGATGATGCATAAATAGCTGTTTGTTATGATTAGCTAACCTCTGCATGAACTGGAAAGGGGTTGATATGTAAATGTGGGCGGTCATGTTAATATGCTAATAGGAGACCTGATCAACTAATCAGTTTTTATTTTCAACTTTTTACACAACACAAACTCCTCAAAAGAGCAAGAAAATCCTGTTTTCCAGGATGCGGCCCCTTTAAAAGCACCTTTCAGTTTTATTTCAGCAGTGTGTGTTTGAGTGAGATGTCACCATGGAGACTGACCGTATATAAGACACGTCGTGTCCAAGATCCTCTGTGTCATCCATCACTCATCCTTCTATCCGTTTGCTCTAGAGATGATAGAGATGAACTGACTATCTTTCTCTCCCACAGGAAATTAAAACCCCGAGTCACTATAGCCATGGCTACAGCGAGAGCGTTAGCCGCAAGAGCCACGTGGACGACTACAGCACTTGGGACATCGTCAAAGCCACTCAGTGAGTCTACACACACACACACACACACACACACACACACACATATCCATCTACGCAAATAACCCTTTCCCAGAAACATCTAGATAAAAAATCATCCGAAAGACATCAATTGAGCAGCCTGGTTCTGTCCTGTTTTGGTATTGTGAGTGAACGCAAAACACTGTACATTTGACACTATTGTTTTTGGATGTTTCTCTAGTGCTTGTGTGTTTTATTGTGTAATTTGAGCTGTTTGTGTGTTCAGGTATGGCATATTCGAGCGCTGCCGTGAGCTGGTGGATGCCGGATATGACGTGCGTCAGCCGGATAAAGAAAATGTCACACTCCTGCATTGGGCGGCAATTAACAACCGCATAGACTTGGTCAAGTACGTATCTGTCTGTGTCTTATTTGCTTATTGTATACACATTCCCCTTCCTTTCCTGGATCTGAGAATTTTCCTAGCTAGCTTCTCCCCTCCCGTTATTAAGACACCACATACACAGAGGAATAGATAGTTATTACTCTCAGCATTCAGACGAGCAAAGAAGCACAACCAGTTTGAAATTTCCATTACAGTGTGTGTGTGTGTGGGTGTGTGGCTGTGTGTGGCTGTGTGTTTGTACGCGTGTGCAGATCCTCCAATTAATGAGAGCTTGCTCTGTCGCAGTCATTCACTTTACGCTGCTCTCTTTTGTAACAGACGTTTAGCTGTATGATAAAGCCTAGATGTCTCACTTCAGAAGTCCACTCATTTCCTGAACGCTGTCTGTCTGCTCTTCATAGGCATTACATATCTAAAGGTGCCATAGTTGACCAGCTGGGAGGAGATCTCAACTCTACGCCACTACACTGGGCTACAAGGTGACTTATTGCAGAACAACCACTATATACTATACACTGCTTACTATTTATCAAACTATTAATTAATACACTAAAATGTTGTTGAACTTTCTGGTTCATTCATCACACTGGACATGGAAGCTCAAGTTGAGCACATTCAGTGTTGTGTTATTGTTAACTTGAACTAAAACTAAAAGCATTTTCTGTAAGTGGAATAAAGCTGAAATAAAATATTAAATATTAGTTCACCCCAAAATTTAAAAATCATCATGTTGTTCCAAACCCGTAAGACTTTCACTCATCATTGAAACACAAAATGAAGATATTATAATTAAATCAGGCAGATTTCTGTCCCTCCATTGACAGCGACGCAACTACCTCTTTAAAGGAGCTGTATGTAAGAAATTTATTTCAATTAATCATAAAATGGCCCTGATATGTCACTAGACATTAAGAAATCATGTACATTTTAAATACTTATATCACTGACAACAGTTGTCCGGCCAGCATATTGTCATTTAAAAAGTGCAGTTGCAGCCCTCAACTGATGTTGATGTTGTCATGTTGTGTTTTGGTCTGATGCTCCACCCTCCACCTATCTACCAATCACGAAGTCAGTAGTGTTGCAGCATCCGGGTTGCCAGCTCTGCTCTAGTTACCACAGCTGCAGCTCGTCACGTTCCTGCGGGATCCTGCAGCCTATCTGGCAACCTCGAGTCAGGGAGGAGGGGGAGGGGATACACCGCTCTACAGTAATTTGAAAGTGATTGCAGTGCCAGTTTTGGCCACAATCTTACATACAGCTCCTTTAACGCCTCAAAAAGTTCATAAAGAGATCGTAAAACTAACTAATCCATTTGAATGGAGTGCTTTAGCCCAAATTTGCAGAAGAGACAGTATTGCTTTATATGATGAGCAGATTTATTTTAGGCTTTTATTTACATATAAGCATTCTTCAACTCACACATCAGTTATGGTGAAAATTTGGACTGAACCGGATTAATATGGATTAGTTTTACAATCTCTTTATTAAGTTTTTGAAGTGTCACTTGCGTAGCTGTCAGTGGAGGGACAGAAATCACTCAGGTTTCATCAAAAAGATCTTCATTTGTGTTATGAAGAAGATGAACAAAGTCTTATGGGTTTGGAACAGCATGAGAGTGAGTAATTAATGACTTTTTTTCATATTTGAGTGAACTAACCCTTTAAGGTGAATTATTGAATTGAAATTTTTTTAAATTACAAAAACTAATAAAAGTTAAAGCTAAGCGGATACAAATAAAAGGACAAAAGCACATAATATTACTATAAATTAAACTAAAATTGAAATGAACTGAAAATATAAAAATGAAAGCTAATTCAAAATATAAAAAAATACTTTAATAGTATATTTATACTAAATTGCATGAGTGTGATTTGTTGTATACTGCAGATTTCATATAAATTGGTAGGTATCAAAGTATACAGTTTACCTGCATCAAATACATGCAAGTATTAAATTCATACTGTGCATACTAGGGGTTGAACCGACTAGTCGATTAGTCGACTAGTCGACCTTAATGAAATACCGCGACGCTTTAAGCTTGACGTCGACTAGTCGCGTTGATCATGTGACACTATGATTGCGCTAATTTTGATACTAACATGTTGCAGACATGCATTGTTGCATTGGTACATCAAGTGTGTGTAAATACTTTACTAACCTAACACTAGATATTGTTGAAAACGAAAGTAAAAGCATGACGCACGCTCACTGTTTTACCGGAAATGAGAGTTCAGTATCTTTATTAAAATCATTAAAACAATTTTTTTTCATTTATTTATTTAAACATATTAATGATGTAGCTAATTCACCCGCAATTAATTGGAGTATTACTTGGATCTTCGCATCACTAAGGCGCAGATGTGAATTTATAGCTTTTTTTCCCTTTTCTTTTTTCTTTTCATCCTAAATGATGATGTAACTGCGGGCTGTTTACACCTGGCCACTTCATGTGTTTCTGTGATCTGATAGCTATCCGATCGTGAAAAGACCAGGTGTAAATGCCCTCCGAAACGCACTCGAGACGGATTTAAATCCGATCGTTCACACCGCTTCAGGAGGAGGTCTGGGCCGCTTAACAGACGAAACTGGACAAGTGTAAATGCATCTGGTTGTTGAAACCACATATGTAAATTGGACTTCTCCCAACAATGCTAAAAATAAACGTGTGAGAGCGTATTATAGCGATGTTAAAGCTATGGCAACACGCATCGCCTCAGATGAGCAGCTCGAGCATCTATTCATCAAGCCAACGTGCAAACTATCGCATCACAGTGAAAGTAAGTCACAGACGCTTAACACACAATCATCTTCATTAAAAGTAAAGAAACAAAATGATCTTACCAGTGCTGTCTCTCTTATTGCGGTCTTTGATTTTGAAATTAGCTGATGATCAATAAAATGCAGCTCATTATTGTTGCTTTCGGTTGTTTGAAGATTGGATTTATATTTGTTTTGCGAAAACATATTTATGTGACCAGGTGTAGGCTAAATGGAATCATTTTGATAAAACAGATCAGTAAAAAAACATGAAGTGTCCAGGTGTAAACGGCCCCATTATGAGCTGTCTGTCAGCATCTGTATAATTTTCTGTTAATTAATTGCAAATTGTGGCGTGTTGCAAAGCAGTCCCATCTCTTGTGTTTTTATGAATGACGTCATTGACTAGTCGACGTCGACTCGACTTTGATGTCATAACAGTCGACTTCAAAAAATCTGAAGTCGTTCAACCCCTAGTGCATACTGTAAGGTAGAGTGTGTGATGTTTTATTAATTAAGTCTGTGAATGACACCTCTCGTCCGCTCTCTCTCCTACAGACAGGGCCATCTCTCCATGGTGGTGCAGTTAATGAAATATGGTGCTGATCCGTCTCTCATCGATGGGGAGGGTTGCAGTTGTGTGCATCTGGCCGCTCAGTTTGGACACACCTCCATTGTGGCTTACCTTATTGCCAAGGGACAGGTACGCTTGTTTATATAAAGCCTCCCCAAAAAAAGGTTCTGTGTGACGCTGGTCTCATCAAAACCAAAGCCAGTCAGAATATCTTTGATTATCTTGTAGCTATTTTGAGCCAACGAGATTTCCGTGTGGGCGGAGCTACCCAGGAAAACATGACGAAAATAAAGTAACCATCAAAATGTCTCATCCAGGGCTCGTCAGTGCTACTGTTTCATTTGCATTTGCGATTAAAAAAGATGTGTGCGAATAAAGGTTTATGAAATTTAAGGGCATAAAAAGTCTCAAATAGCCTTAATGGATGTTAATGTGCATTTTTTATCTCCTGCATCTTTTTGGATCAACATCCAGCAATGCTTAAAGGAGAACTCCGGCGCAAAATGAACCTTTGGTCTAATTACACATTGTTACCTAGTCAACCGTTATCTGAGATTTGTTTTCATGATTATCGAATGTAAATAGTTTTATCTCTAAAAACAGTTTAGCCTATAAAGCTAGTATAACGCTAGTATATTGGGCATAGATCAATGACAAATAAAAATCGCTTGTTAATACCACTAACAAGGCTGAAAATAGCCCCACACTAACACGGTAGCATAATGAGGGTCCCTACCTTCAAACCGAAGCATTGAGAACTTTGTCAGTGTCCAGACAGTTTAATAAGAAGATATTTAATACATACAGTCAACTTCGCGTATACAGGCAGGAGCCATCTTTGAAATACAGCCTTTACCAGTCGATCTACGAACGCCGATCCAAGCCTGCTGTTCGCGCTCACCTTATCACAACTTATAGCTCGTTCACATCTCACCAGCGCACTTGGATGGCGTTCGTAGATCGACTGGTAGAGACTGTATTTCAAAGATGGCTTCTGCCTGTATACGCGAAGTTGACTGTATGTTTAAAATATCTTCTTATTAAACTGTCTGGACACTGACAAAGTTCTCAATGCTTCGGTTTGAAGGTAGGGACCCTCATTATGCTACCGTGTTAGTGTGGGGCTATTTTCAGCCTTGTTAGTGGTATTAACAAGCGATTTTTATTTGTCATTACACTATGCCCAATATACTAGCGTTATACTAGCTTTATAGGCTAAACTGTTTTTAGAGATAAAACTATTTACATTCGATAATCATGAAAACAAATCTCAGATAACGGTTGACTAGGTAACAATGTGTAATTAGACCAAAGGTTCATTTTGCGCCGGAGTTCTCCTTTAAGCATAAAATAGGAGTCCCAGTGTATTTCGGGCCTGTTTAAGTCATGCGTTATGCATACAGAGTTTTTCTTCTGGTTGTTATAATTGGTATATTGGAGACAAAATAAACAGAATCTGCCATTTTATTGAATAAACTCTTTTAGCTTCTGTCTGGGTGAACCCATCACAGGAAGGAAAGGCTAAGAACTTTATTTAACACACATTATATAATATATAGATTTTAGTAATACTGGCACAATAATCTGTTAATTAAATACGCACAGTTATATATAGTTTAAAGTAGGCCTATACATATTTATATAGTTATTAAATACAGTTTGAAGCAGAAATATTTTAAAGCCTAGTTTACTTTTTGCATTCTAATAAATGTAATAATTTTGTCATAAATGTCTTCATGTATCCCTTTATTAAGGAAAAACATATTGTTTGATAGTTTTTTATTGTGCCCCTCAATGCGCTGCTAAATATTTAAAGTTCGGGGAACACGTGCTCCTCACTTGCACTTAATACTCTTTATTAAAATGTAAAAGAATCTATGCATTATATGATGCTTTTTGTCCTGCTTAGTCCATTTCAGCCTGCAGGGGGCATTTATGACATTTCTGTCCACAGCAGTTTGACCTCTAGGAAAGAGATTACATGAACCCATTGCATTTGATCTCAGCCTGATCCTACTTTTATGTTTTATTTTCTCCAGGATGTAGATATGATGGATCAGAATGGCATGACCCCTTTGATGTGGGCGGCTTATCGGACGCACAGGTGTGTGTGTGTGTGTGTGAGAGGAAATGTTTTCATTTGCCATTGTTCAAATGTAAAGCTAATAGGTGTGATCTTCTGCGTTCTGCCGCAGTGTTGACCCGACACGGCTGTTGCTGACGTTTAATGTGTCGGTGAATCTGGGTGATAAATATCATAAGAACACGGCTCTGCACTGGGCGGTTCTGGCCGGAAACACCACGGTCATCAGTCTGCTGCTGGACGCCAATGCTAACGTCGATGCACAGAACATCAAGGTAAAGTCCAGACGGCCACACCAGCACACTGAAATGATGTGTGTACATGACATCTGATAATATTTGTCGGTGGCAGGGGGAGACGCCGCTGGATCTGGCCAAACAGAGGAAAAATGTGTGGATGATAAATCATTTGCAGGAGGCCAGACAGGCCAAAGGTTACGACAGCCCCTCGTACCTGAAACGACTCAAAATGGACAAGGTAAAGCAACTGAAAGATTTGTCCTGCTGTGCAATCACTTGACATTAAGGAGAAATCAAATTGTAATGAATGTTGAATGATGCAGACTCAGTATCTGAAGGCAGGAAAACACAACATGACTTTTACACCAATTTCTGCCCCTATTTGTAGTCTGGACGAGTTGCCGAAAGTCAGAGCCGCTTTTAAAAAAAAAATTTAAGCCTATGGAGTTAGATTCACAAAAGATTCTTAAGAATAAAATTCAGTAAAAAATATTCAGAATAAAAATATTCTGGGGGCCATTAAAACAGTGCTCACTTATGATTATTACGTTAATCCGTAGGCAACGCAAACTTTGAGGCATTTGACCCCATCATTTTCAGAAAGAAAAAAAGATATTTGAGAGCTTAAAAATGCGAGATTTACACTTAAAAAAATTCTTACGAACTTCTTAGAATTGAACTTAACCTTTTTCTTAAGAAGATTTTTTGTGAACCTGGCCCCAGACTTTGACTTCTGTGTCTGTTCGCAGGAGTTCAGGCAGAAGGTGATGTTGGGAACTCCGTTCATGGTGATTTGGTTGGTGGGATTTATCGCCGATCTGGACATTGACTCTTGGCTCATCAAGGGTGTGATGTATGCAGCGGTGTGGCTCGTCGTGCAGTTCCTTTCCAAGTATGACGTGCATGCCATTATAGCCATCTGTGGTGCTGCTCAGGCTTTTAATGGATTCTGATGTGAGTGTGGACCATCATGGCTAACATTTCGTCTCTGTTTCTAGGTCTTTCTTTGATCACTCCATGCATAGCGCTCTTCCTCTGGGCATCTATATGGCCACTAAGTTCTGGATGTACATCACCTGGTTTTATTGGTTCTGGAACGATATCCTTTTCAGTCGCTCCATCATTTACTTCACTTCCTGTGCTGTCAGTTTGTTGATCATGATATGGAATTGATGCAACCTAAATAAGTTGATACAATCCACTTAATCGCAATATTGTATTCCAAAAAAATCTGTATTATCCAGAGTGACTCACATAAGCATCCATTTGTCTATTAGAGCGGCATGATCGCGATTAAAACACCCACACCATCTTATTCCTAAATGACGACTATTAAACCTTTGACAAGTCACAGCAAACATTCAAATAATAAAAAAAATTTGTTACAATAATTCAAATTATCGCCAAAGTACTGAGATAAACAATTATGCTTAGAATATAAACACTGGTGTCTACAGAAGCGATCGAAATAGAGCAAATCACCTTTTGAAAGTAACTTGACGCTTCAAATAAAGATTGTATAAATCAGTCGTTACACCAGTCGCCACATCATCCAACTGTTAAACAATTATTTTTCTTTGAATCATTCATTCAAGAGATTTGTTCAAAAATGCTGTTTCATTCAGTAGTCTTTGCGAGTCATTGAATCATTCATCTTTCACCATTCAAACCAATTTTCTTTAAGTAATTGATTCAAATGAATTAGATATTTTTTAAATATCTTGCAGCTGCTAACATTTTGTCAGAACCTCTAGTAAATTACATGTTTTGTTTTTCTTTTCAAATTCCTCGTGCAAGAATCATGATCTCTATTTTAAAAAAAAAAGAAAAAAAATGTGTTTGTTAATTTCTCCAGAATCGTGCAGCTCTAATGTGTATCTGTTCATTGACTCAATGAGCATCTGAATAAGAACGCTGACACAGCAGGAAAACCAAACATCTTCTCTCTTTATCTGTCTTAGTTGTTTTCCCTGCATGAAACTTAAATCTGCGTCACTGAATTGACCCAGTTTATATGGCTATATCTCACTTTTCAATGTTGAAAGGTCTGAATCTGGTAGAGAAGCTCACAAGACCTTTGTTTAAACGTTCTCTTGATGCGATGAACCTAATGAAAGGAACCGAGGATAGAGATGGGAAGTTTAGCCGTATGCTTCAATGTCTGACATATTTTTTTGTCCGTTTGCACTTTTTTTATTTTAAACAACATAAACCGAGATGAAAATATCCATAATTCGCCCACGGTTGTCTGGAGCTGATTTGTTTCAAGTTGTGTTGTAACATTGGATTGATGTTTCATACTGTGAAACTCTGGGCACATGCATCATCTTTGACAGATTTAACATGGATATGGCTATTTTTACGTGGAATCAGGAGTGACTCACACAATAAATGTAGTGAAATTGACACTTTAAGTGATATTGTGTGGGTGAGAGGGGAGCTGGACGGCTTCACAGTATATAGTGTGCAACGGTAGAAATGTCTCGTCAATGTGAGATTATGCTACACCATATATCTGCTAGATATATCTATTGAATTGAGAGAGAGAGAGAGACAAAAGAAAAGTTTAGCAAAGTAATGCAATTCAAAATATTGAGTGTCTTTTGGTTCGTGCCCATCAGTTTTATCAAAAAGTAATAATAATCAAAATTAGATGAAGGGCTTATCATTTTTAAGTATTTATTTAGCTGGAATATCCAAAAATCAGGCATTTCTACTTGGTTATTTAATAAAAAATAAACACTTTTTTTGTTACATTTCCAGCAAAAACAACATTGTGCTATAAATGGTCACTGTGATATATAATTATTACTCATACTGTGATATAAGATTCTGTTCACGACTCCCACCGTGGTGTGAGAGAGATCTAGTACAAACACAAGAAAGCCGAGCTCTTGTCTGGTAATGACACATGTTGCATTTCTATGTTTATGCTGCTGTCAAATAGCAGGAAAACAGGATTTCTGCCCAAAGCTGAAGCATTTCCTCCTCTTTTGAAGGAACCACTCAAGACGTGACTCATGTCTGGATGTGCTTATTGAGTGAAGCTGCTGAAATGTGGTTTGTGTGGCTCTGTGCTGTAATTGGAGGTTGTGGAGTGATGTTTAGTGCGCACAGAACCGCAATGTGTCCAGGTGTGTCTCCAGAGCTCAGGAATAGAAACAATACACTCAAACCCTGCAGCTAAAAAAATCAGATCAAGAGCTCTGGGTGGATCCGTTTCCCTCTCGCCCTTATCATCCGACAATAGAGCATCTCCTCAGAGGATTGAGCTTTTTTCCTGCTGTAATTGTTGCCCGTGTGCAGCTCGGCTCAGCGAAAACACCGACCCACTTACAGAAGAAACAGATTTTCTGCATTTGTGGGTGTCACTCTTTTTAGACAGTATGTCCTTTAATTTTCTCTGGTTGGAGGCGTTGCATTTCAGATGTCAAACAGGAAATGGTACTTTTTTGATGGAATAATTCATTGAAATGTTCCAGCTCAGAATTCCACGCAACTTTCAGTCTCAATTTATAAATTCTTTTGTCAGATTGTTGTGTTTTGTAAGATAGAAAGTAATTTTCATGAAATATCTCATCTTGCGACTTTTTATAAGAATCTTGAATTTGTATGTCTTAAAAACATCACAAGTTAGATGGACTGAGTACTAGTTATTATTCCCACATTCAGTCTTTGTTTTGTGATTGAATCATTCTTTAGAATAGGTTATTTTCGCTTAATCATTTGAACCAGTTCACAAAATGGTCGGAACGATACATTCAAATCAGTTTGATTGACAATACATTTTTTTTTACTTTCAGCAAGTAATCACAAACGATCCTGGGAATTAATTGGCCCAAAATATTGCGAGTCCATTTGTTTCATATTAAATGAAACTTCCTTAACCCTCCACACTTCTCCCGTTTGTCACCATCCACCTGCCGTTCCTGCTCAATAGCCTGGCTCTCTTCTACAACTTTGGCAAGTCCTGGAAGTCTGACCCCGGCATCATCAAAGCATCCGAGGAGCAGAAGAAAAAGGTCAAATCTCTCACTGCAAACGAGTTCAGCTGTAATTAAAAACGTTTTAAAGTTCATCTCGAGCCGCTAAACAACCATCCAGAACACCTATAGGCCATGAGACGGGACCCCAAATTTGGGCTACCGGTACCATTTTGAGGGATTAAATTTCTTTTTGATTTTCATGAAGGTACTCATCTCTAGTGTTGGAAAATGTGTGATAGCATCCGATCCATGGTAGCTTTCATTAGAAATCAACACTTATATCATCCTACCTCAAGGTAAGGTGTTCAGTGACTACAAGAGAGAAAAATGTATCCTTTTATAATTTAAAAAATTTATTAAAAAATTTATAATTTTTTTATTATAAAAATTTATACAATTTTATAAAAAAAGTATATATTTTTTTTTATTATAAAATTTTATTAAAAAAATTATAAAATTTATTTAAAGATAAATTCATTTATCCTTTTTCTTAACATATGTTTGAAAATCGTCCTCCGTAACCAAAAACTACCTTGAATCTAATGCTATCACACATTTTTCAAATACAGGGTCATATTTCTACGCAAAAATCACCATGCGGTTTAATCCCTCAAAATGGTACCAATCAACCCTCTGTCTCACGGCCTACTATGCTTTACGCACAAGAAAGCATCACTTACATTTTCCATTTCTTTTCTCTTGTTCTCTCTATTTAGACTATAGTTGAGTTGGCAGAGACAGGCTCTCTGGATCTCAGCATATTCTGCAGCACCTGTTTGGTAATTATGACTTTTCCATTACTGCACACAACTGCTAAAACACATTCAGCACCAGTCGTCTCCTCGCGCGCTGGCCGGCGGATAACCCAACGGTCTAATTTGCATTGCAGTTTCCATCGCACATTAAACGCTCGTTTTACGACCTGTACTCCACAGATACGGAAGCCCATCAGATCGAAACACTGCGCCGTGTGCAATCGATGCATCGCCAAGTTTGATCACCACTGCCCCTGGGTAGGCAACTGCGTAGGTGAGTTTTCCAAGTCCACATTTTCCCTACTAGCCTTCCCCAACCTCACATGCTCTTCCTCCTGACATTACAATGAAAAGTCATAGATTGCTCAAATGTTCCCCCAGGAAATTCACAATAGTCAAGAAAGCTGCATCCCGTAATAGAAACCTCATATTTCTTCTAGAATAAGAAAGGGTATGAATCATTCCTTTAATTTGTCTGGTTTTCTTTCCTCATTGTTTGCGGACAGGAAGTGGAAACCACCGTTACTTTATGGGCTACCTATTCTTCCTGTTGTGTATGATCTGTTGGATGATATATGGATGCATTTGCTGTAAGTACAATTGAGTTTGCATGGTTTTGTACGAACAACGTGGCGATAAATGAATATAAACAACTTTCAGTTGCTACTATTGATTTTGCATTAGTAGCATATTTATAATCTTGATGAATTGAAAGTTTTTTTGGACTCTGTTTCTGCAGACTGGAGTGTTCACTGTGCTACCAGCTACACTAAAGATGGCTTTTGGAACTACATCACGCAGATCGCCACATGCTCGCCGTGGATGTTCTGGATGTTTCTCAACAGTGTGTTTCACTTCATGTGGGTCGCCGTGCTCATCATGTGCCAGCTCTACCAGGTGATACGCTCAAGTCTAGAGAAGCCTTCATCATCATTAAGCCCAAAGTATACTCCGGGTTTTTCGTGTACACGAGGGTCTGCGTAAAGTGCGTGTGATGCAAATTGCGTCACCAGAATAGTACGTGTGTTCTGTACATGTGCCACCTGATTTTTTTTGTTCTTTGTAAGCCCAGGTCGCACATGGGCATTGAATTTGTTTCGCACTAATCAGTTGTTCCACAAGGTGGCGACACTGGTCCGGGCCGTTGTTTCACAGTAGGAATCGAAACTAAAGAGACGGAACAGCAACAAAATACCGGAGACTGCAACAACAAAAGACGCCCGCATTGACAAGTGCTTGTGTGAGGGGGATATGAGAGAGCCACAACTTTAGTTTAAAAGAGAACCAAGACATTTTGATTCGTCATAACTTCTGGAGAAAAATAGCGCAGACACTGGACAACTTTAAAAACTTTATAGAGTCGACCGCCTGCGTTTGCGCACACTATCAAATAGAGTATACTTTAAAAAAGGCTACACGTTCGACTGTACGCACGCATAAAACAAAAAAACAACTAAGTATGCTATGGGCTTTAGACATAATAAATGCCGTCTTTTTTACAGTCTATGATCGTGACGCAAAATCCTATAACATACCTTATAGTCCAATTTTATTCATATGTTGGAATAGGTTTTGTGTGTATTTGTGGTTTGATGTGTATGTTGCTGCATTTGTTTGACTGTCTCTTGCTAGATCGCTGTTCTGGGCATCACTACAAACGAGCGAATGAACGCAAGAAGATATAAGCACTTTAAAGTTACAGCCACGTCCATCGAGAGCCCTTTCAAGTGAGTCCTTTAAACTCAGTTTATCTGAACAGAGGAGGATGGCAAATGGTTCAGTTGTCAAGCGTATTGATGTTTGTATATTCAAAATTAATCCAGTCTGTAGAATATAATCTATATGATACCCTTAGTAACTTTGTTTCTTTTCGTGCTTGTTTAGACACCAACAATTTAGAGAAAGATCCCATTAGATTAAATAAATGACCTCCAGAAATTATTAATGAATGTGTAGTTATTAAAAAAGTCTTCCATTATGGGATGGACTTTATATGATGCTTATATCTATAGAAAAAAAGGTGGATAATGGCCAATGTTTTACCAAAATATAAGTTTAATGATGACATATCGCTTTGGGTTTGGTTTTTTTCAGTGCTCATAAACTATTTAACCAAATCTCAAGAAGAAAAAAAGTTTTTATTTTTAACATTGTAGGAAGAATTGGTTTTAAACCAGTTGTTATTGAAAACTAAAACTATTAAAAACATTTGTTAATTGAAATAAAGCTGAAAAAATATATGAATATTTGATGATAAAATTAGAAATTTTGCTTTAGCAACTAACAATTACTAACTGAAATAATATTAAAGTACTTTAAAAGTAAATATTTTTAATGAACAGAAACTGATAAAAATGACAAAAGCACATAAAATTACAAACAAAAAAATATTCAACTAAAACGATAAACTGAAAATATAAAAATAAAAGCTAAATCAAATTATTTTTTAAATAATAAAATAACTGTTTGGGACACAGCATGATGATTGACTAATGTCTATAATAAATCAAATAAATAGTCAAACCTGAACATTTTTCATGAATTGGTCTCCCAATTTAGTAAAAAGTATGAACTTATCAAGGTTTGTTTAGGAAGCCGTCGTTGTTTTTGGTAAAGATAGAATTGGTCAGTTGTTTTTAAGCCAAAGACTCGTTTGTATGATTCCCAGTAGTAACGCTGCTCCTCTGTTTGTCCCGTGCAGTCACGGCTGTATGAGGAACCTCATCGATTTCTTTGAGCTGCGCTGCTGTGGTCTGCTGCGGCCCGTGGCCATAGACTGGACCTCTCAGTACACAATAGAGTACGACCAGACGTCCGGCTCAGGATACCAGCTGGTGTAGCGCGGTGAAGGAGTGAGCGAGAGGGAGAAGAGGGGAGAGGCTGCTCACCGGGACCATCCTTCACTGAGACTGCAAACCTCACCCAGTCAGGATACGCATGCTGTTATTGGTTACCGTCACCAACTCCACCCGCCCCCCCTGCCATAGACGGCACTTTGAGACGCAGGGACGTGAGGAAGAGGAGGAGTTTAATGGCTTCAGGGGTGTGTGCAGTACAACAAACTCTCCTCGATTGGTCAGCAGAGACGTTTCTGGTTTCTTTCGCACATCGACTTCCGTTTTATTTTACTTTTGTTTTCTTCCAGTGACCCTTTCCTGTTGCTTTTAAAGTGATATCAGATCTTTATCGGTCGTAAGTCCTGGTTCATCCTGGAAGAGTGTGTGTAGGAATGAGAACTAGCTTAACAGCCGCTGTGCCGTTTGTGGTTTTACGGAATCATTCTGTGAATTTTGTCGTCATTTGCTCACTCGAGATTTGAACTTTCTCTCTTTAAACACAAAGGGAGATGTTTAGAAGAATGTTCACGCTGTTCTTTTCCATACATTGAAAGTGAAAAGAGCTGCGTGATTTCTCATATTAAAAATATGCATACAGGTTTGGAACGACATGGCGGTTAGTAAATTATGACAGAACTTTTCCTTTTTAGGTGAATGATTCCTTTAAGCTGCCTTGATTTGTCCGATCATGATTCTGTATGAATGTTCTGATATTAATCATATAGACTAAAAACATTCATAAGACTAGAGAGAGCCCCTCGTTAAATAATGTGACTCACAACATATTTATTTTAACCTATTTATATAGTATTTTTCAAAGAGTTTCGGTCATTTTACGTCATTTCAGTTTTTACATTCATCATATGTATGTACATTTCCAGCATGTTTAATAGTTTAGATGGGAGAATCCTGCGAAACGTGTCAAGAACATGAACCTGGGTTATATTTCACCCTAAAATCCAAATAAATAAATGAGAAATTGTATTTTGCTTAAAGAAAATAAATCCTGTTTAATAGGTTTCCCCTTAATTCTCATTACCGTAATGCACAAAAACCACCTCCTCATTTAAACAGCAAAGTATTTTTTATTATACTGCCTTTAAATGATGCTAATTATTTTTTAAATCATTGTATTACAAAAAAAAACTGAAATACTGTATTACAATGAGAATTAGAACAAAAAATCGCCTGGATGCATTACGGTAACGAGCGCTGCGGGAGAAACGTGCTGAATTTCCATCAAAATAATGTCACGGTGCAGAACAATCTTCAGTTTCATGAAAATATACTTGATTTTGGGTTGAAATTTGAAATGTGACCTGGACGCGCTCTCGACGGGTTTACGGGATTCACCCAGATGCCCTCCGAATTTACAAGAAATAATACGCTCGTATGTGAACCTCTATTTATTATGTATGTGTAGTTTTAGGAAGTGTACACATTTAAAGTTAAAAATGCTGTTGAAAAGCCATTAAGTGGACCTGATAGCTGTACGATCTTAATGGAAGTTGCGTTTATCACGCCAGATGGGCTTCTTCCATTTGTTTTCACTTTTTTTTTTTTTTTTTTTTGGCGGCGATGATGTTTGTCTGCCTAAAAACAATGCACTGATCTTTTTGTTGTTGTTATTGTTCATTGTTACTGAAGAAACAAGCTCGCTTTCCCACCGTCGCAGAGGGATCTTCACGTTTACGTAAAGAGGAAGCTCCTCCCCCTTTTGCTCTCCTCCATTTCCTCTTCCTGTTGTCATTGCAACAGCTGACAGGACGAACTGATGTAAAGAATGTGCATCTGTACATAAATGAACTAGATTCATTATTCTGTGATTGACTTTTGTTTGTTTTTTTATTTTGTCTGTGTTAGTTGAAGCTGCTCCTAATTTTTTTATCTTACCAAAAAGCCAGAAAAAAAATGGACTATTATCCAAGTGTATGACTGTAGCTTTTAGTGGCGTCTGGCACTGCTGTGTATAGACCTTTGACCTTGCAAGTCTCCACTGCATGTGATCACCCTGCCATCCCAGAGACGCTCCATCTGTAAATAGTGAATGTTCAGTATTTGCAGCTGGGTTTTTTTATTTACTTTTTATCCTTTTGTTTGTACATTTTAAACCCAATGTGTGTATCGTTATTGCGTGTCCCTGCGGCCGCTCGGCAGATGTATTATATCTGAATGTCCCATTCTCGTTGATTAATATCCAACTTAAAGGGTTTCTTTTGTATGTTTCATTGCTGGGTTTGTTGTACCACTGGATGTACAAATTGTAAATGCCAGACAGAGAAGTAGACGTAAGAAACGCTGTAACTCAAGAGGGCACATTGTGATGACATCATCACTCATGGACGCAGTCGATGGGCCCCCGATACTGTAATATTTCGGATTAGGCACAGTTACAGTCATTCATACACGTGACACTGTTTTTAGGGAAGATACTCACATATTGCTGTCCGGCTGTTTTCCCACCATGTGAAAAGCACATGCTCATCTCCAGTGCCTCAGCTGAGATCAGGACGTCACCCTACTCTGCTTCAGATGTAACTTATTGGGCATGGTTCAATTTTAATGGCTTTATTAATAAAACATTCAAAGGTGAAAGGCCTGTGAGTAGTTTTCAATCAAAGCGCACTGAAAACAAGTGTTTATTTCACATTGAACATGTTTATGCTTGTAAAATGTACTAGTGTACTAGCTATTAAGACCCAGTAAAGGGTGGAAAAAAAATAGTTTGCATAAAGGAAATGGACATTACCAAATTTTCATTG
This sequence comes from Rhinichthys klamathensis goyatoka, assembly GCF_029890125.1. Lineage (NCBI taxonomy): Eukaryota > Metazoa > Chordata > Actinopteri > Cypriniformes > Leuciscidae > Rhinichthys > Rhinichthys klamathensis. The sequence goes on from NW_026606579.1 coordinate 3,499,567, forward strand.
TTGTAATACAGAAAAAAGATTCTATTTAAATGATACAAATTGTTAAAAAAAAAAGAAAAAAAAGTACATTATAGTTATGAGAATTGAAAGGAGGGGGTGTTTAATTATGAAAATATCAAACTTAATGGTCTTTATCTAAATGGACAAACTATGCACAATTAATATCTTGTAAAAAGGATCAAGAATATCATGTATAATGAAAATTAACCTTATTTTTAGGACTACTTGTTAAAAATTGTAATAGTGACATTTTCACATTCTCAATGTACACAATATTTTACTTTTTAAAATAATAATCAACAATAATATAGAGGATTTAATATAAAGCAGTTAAAAATATCTGTTTTTAAATTATGATAATGAGAATTTGCAATGCAAATTGATCAAATAATGTTAATTAAGGAGGTAAATGATACATTTACAAGCAAAATGAAGATTTTACAACAAGGTCCCATTAGTTAATGCATTGACTAACATTAATAACGAGCAGAAGTTTTTCTTTGTTAACGTTAGTTAATAAAATACAGCTGTTCATTGTTTGCTCATGTTAGTCCAGGTCCATTAAATAATATTAATAGATACAACTTTTGATTTTAATAATGTATTAGTACATAAAATTAATAAATGCTTTAGAAGAATTTTCCAATGTTAGTTATTTAATTAATGAATTAACTAACAGAACATTATGGTAAAGTGTTACCGAACAATAATAAAGAATCAGAATATTTTCAAATCAATACCTAGGCCGTGTTTTAGTCCAGATTATAATGTGAGGTTACACCTTATTTTAAGGTGACAGTTACATCGTACATACTGTACTGTACATATTAATTAACTTCATGTACTTACTATAGAGTTAGGGTTTGGTTTAGGGTTAATTACCTGTAATTATGCATAATTTACTGTTCTTACTATAGTAAGTGGTACATGTAGTAACATGTAACTACATCACCTTAAAATAAAGTGTAACCAAATGTGAAAATCATTGCCTTTTGAAGTTTAATAATCACATTTGGCTGTATTGCTGGGTTTCCATTCCCAAATTGAAGACCTCTTAAAATTATATTTAATTTTCATTTTATTCACACTCGTGCTCCTAAATACATTTTACAGTTCGCACATGCGAGTAAAATGCTCGCACTGTTGACCCTTGTTAATTGTCATGAAAATATAACAAAATTATTTTCTTCATTTGAAATTAGTAACAACCTCTTGAACAATAGTAAAGTCCTATCATTGAGCGTGAACCAGAGCTCCTGCTCCCTGACCGTAGCCAAATCCTTTAGGTCCGAAGTTCTTTGCATAGCATGCTAAAAAAGAAAAGCAACAAAGAAGAAATTAAGCATGAATGTAGTTCATTAGAGAGCGACATGTCATACGAGTTAAGAGAGAACAGATGAGGTTTGTCTTCATCATTACAGCAACTCTTCACTGATTCCGGTCTTGTTTCAAGAGTTTCTTGGTAATCTAGTTATACGTGTTCAAGTTTTGATGTTGCTTTGCTATCAGAGAATCATCCTGACAGTCAAACAAACAAACACTGTCTCAAAAGCTTGAGAAGTTGGTCATGATGCTATTTGTTTAATATGTGTGACCTAATCATAACCACTGCCCATTTAAAGGGATACTCCACTTTTTTTGGAAATAGGCTCATTTTACAACTCCCCCAGAGTTAAACTGTTGAGTTTTACCGTTTTTGAATCCATTCAGTCGATCTCCGGTTCTGACGGTACCACTTTTAGCATAGCTTAGCATACATCATTGAAGTGGACAAGACCATTAGCATTTCTAAAAAAAAAATGACCAAAGATTTTTGATATTTTTCCTATTTAAAACTTGACTCTTGTTTCTTGATTATTACGCAGGAATGCGAGTATAGTTCCTAGCCATATCAGCCTAGAAAATCGCAACTTTACATTTTCCGTCGGTCTTAGTGCACGATGTAACTACAGAAGAGTCAAGTTTTAAATAGGAAAAATATCGAAACTCTTTGGTCATTTTTTTTTTAGAAATGCTAATGGTCTTGTCCACTTCAATGATGTATGCTAAGCTATGCTAAAAGTGGTACCGCCAGAACCGGAGATCGGCTGAATGGATTCAAAAACGGTAAAACTCAACAGTTTAACTCTGGGGGAGTTGTAAAATGAGCCTATTTCCAAAAAAAAGTGGAGTATCCCTTTAAACTGCATTAGGATGTAGTGCGGACCTTTGCAGTAGATCTCTCCATCTTTCTCCGTCTGAGTGGTCGACTCCAAACTCTTCCCACATTTGGCACAGCGAAAGCAGTTCTTATGCCACGGCTGGAAGACACACACAGATAAAGAACATCATCATCAAGCACTCATGACTTTCTGGTGATTAAACTCAGAAACTGGAGCAAATGCTTCACACTTGGATCTGCTGAAGGCTGTTTTTTTGGCAGTAGATCTCGAGCATCTGCAAACCCTCATGAAGACGTAAAGAAAGTGTCAATGGAGTCGCTAGTTACACACTTGAAGTGAACTTTTGAACCCAGTGAATAACACAGGTGATGCCACTGTGACAGTATGAGAAATTATGATTCCCATTCGATTAGTTACGTAAAAAACTCTCCATTAGACCTGAAGCCAATCTGACTGCAAACATCTAGATCAACAAGTATATCAAGAACACTCCTCTAAACATTTGAAATAATTTCCTCTTGGGCGTCAGTGGGATTGGGAACTGTTTGCTATTATTGTTGTATTACCTTTATTACATCAATGTGTATTAGTATAGTAAATAATCTACAAAAAGAGCTAAGGTTAGAAACCCTTATGTCCATAAATGAATTTAAAACTACTGTAAAGAGTGTTGTGATGGAGACATGTTCTTGTTTTTCTTAAGTCTCATTGTGTTCTTTTTGTACTTCTTTTATCATGAAAATGTAGTTTGGTGTTTGTTATGTATGCATTTGTTGTGATTTGGCTGCTACCTTGGCCAGGTCTCTCTTGTAAAAGAGATTCTGAATCTCAATGGGACCTCCTGGTTAAATAAAGGTATAAAAAAAAAAAGAAAAAAAGTACCATTAAAAAAAAAGAAGAAAAAAGCACATTTAAAGGATTTTAATTTAAGCATTGCATTTTTTGCAGCAGTACTATTCATTTTAATTTTTTATATTTATTGACCATTAGCTAACACCCAAATTCTTTTAATTTTAAAAACGTGAATGAAGAATAAAAATAATTTAAATGTTCTTATAAATTTTATATAATGATATATTCAAATTGAAATTCTCATAATAGTGATAATTTTTTTTACCTTTCTTGCATCGAAATGGTTTTTGCTTTAGTTTTTGTAAAATTGGACATTTCAAATAATTTTTCATTAATAAAAAGGGGGTTAATGTAGTAATAGGATTGTAAAAACTTGTGCACATTCACTTCTTAATGAGAAGCTACAGATCAGAAACAATTTGGTTTTAGTTGAAAAATATTAAGTTATGACTGTTTTATAAGCTTACGTTCCATGTGCATAAAGCCTTTTAATGCATTATAAGGGTTAAGAATGTGAGAGTTCAGACTCTGCTCACCTTCCCAGCGCTCATCACCTTCTCCGCCGCATACACACACTCTCCACAGCGCGCACACTTCTCCGAGCCGCCGAACTTCTGTGCAAACTTGGACGGGTTTGGGTTGGTGGTGGGTCGGTGAGTTTGGGTTCTGGGTAGGAGACGGAGAGGTCAGATGTGCTTTTCTGGAGCTCAGCCTAACAAACGGCCCTGAATGAGCAGCTTTGTGTTGGCTGGGCATGAAGAGGGCGCCTGGGGTCTGTGCAGGAGCTCCGCTTACATAATAGATTCTTTCATAACAATAATCACCTGACGGCAGGCTTGAGCACACGAGAGAAGAAGGATTTGCAACCAGAACAAATCGACTTTTTAAAATACTCTAGAAATCTTACACATGACATACAGATAAAACTGGATTTTAAGCATTGCTTTTGCAGCAGTTTATAATAATCATTAATATATTAATGATTTTGTTTGTGTGCATTCATTACAATCACTATTGAAACTAAACTACTAAAATAATATGCACCACAACACAATGCTACTTATCACACGTATGCATTGAGATAATAACGTAAATATCATTTGTTATTTTACATGGAAAACAAAACACACAATATTAGTTATCCCTATAAACATCTTGAACAATGAAAAGTGCAAATGCTCACTCTTCAGGTTTGATGCCCAGCCTCTCGCCGCGGTCCATATTGAGTGTTCCTGCTCCCTGACCGTATCCGTATCCCTTTGGTCCGTACTTTTTCCCGTAGCAGGACTTGCAGTAGATTTCCTGCTCATGGATGGCCAGTGTGGTGCTGTCTAACCCTTTTCTGCAGACCACTGGAGGAGGAAAAACACGGATTTTAATGTTTTCTCAAGAAAATAAGTGGTGCTTTCCCATGCAAAACTCAATGCTACAATGCTAGAGTGCTGAAGTTTGGTTTCCAAGGTGTTTCGAGTGGATTTCAGCATGCTGCTGTGCAGTTTATTTATCATCCGCCAGGCAAAAAAAAAAAAAAAAAAAAAACTACAAAAAGGAACAACACATCTCCCTTTAGGTTAGAGGAAAAAAGTATAAGCAATAATAACAGTCATGCCACCACTAATAATCTATCATTTTAACTCCAGGATTAGAAGCTAGAATGCATGTGATTTTGATTGTTTCATCAACAGACTTGATCTTAGTATGGGAGATACTGTCCCGAGGAGAGACAAACATGATTCCACAGCAGGGAGGTTAACGCCCTTTCCTATTCACCCAGCTGAACAAAACATCCCTGGCCTGGACTCCATCTTTCTCATTATACAACATGTAAAAACCTCACATTTGACCACTATGGTTCCAGAAACATCTAGAGTTGATTAAAAACTTTGGTCATAGAGGAAATGTGGGGAAAACACAGAGAGCGAGAGAGAGAGAGAGAGCGAGAGAGAGAGAGAGAGAGAGAGAGAGAGAGAGAGAGAGAGAGAGAGAGAGAGAGAGAGAGAGAGAGAGAGAGAGAGAGAGAGAGAGAGAGAGTGAGAGAAAGAGAGAGAGAGAGAGAGAGAGAGAGCGAGAGAGAGAGAGAGAGAGAGAGTGAGAGAAGAGAGAGAGAGAGAGAGAGAGAGCGAGAGAGAGAGAGAGAGGAGAGAGAGAGAGAGAGAGAGAGAGAGAGAGAGAGAGAGAGAGAGAGAGAGAGAGAGAGAGAGAGAGAGAGAGAGAGAGAGAGAGAGAGAGAGAGAGAGAGAGAGAGAGAGAGAGTGAGAGAAAGAGAGCTCATTAACTCATCATCGCCTCGCTCTAAACAGAATGGCTTTTGTGGCGGCCCACCGCGAGTAAACACCACTCATGTGGGCCGGATTGTTTTTGCCATTTTGGTAGCAGAGCACTAATGTGAAGCATGTGCATTCAAGCAGAGCGAGATCTCACAAAAACATCTGAGATAGTTCACTGCAGGACCAGTGTTAAGTAACGCCAGTTACAGGTGACTTTTTCAAGTAACTAGTAAAGTGATGCATTACTTTTAAATTTAATGTTAAATTACAGAAATATACTTCACAGACAAGGCTTAAATCCCAGGATAAAATGCATGTTTGAGATGTTTTACTGAAAGCAACTTGCACTGAAATATCTTAGAATACGTCAGTGCCATTATTTTGTCTTAAGTAATGTTGTTTTTTACATAAGGCACATTTAATGTCCTAAAAGGTCTAATCCTGGCCTAATCTAAGCCCTGTCTGTGAAACCAGGCCTTTATGTATTTTATCTCACTTTATTAACCAATGTCTTTGCTGTTGACCTTCGATGACCCAATTCAACCATACTAATAAGGAAAAATTACTTTAAACTTCACATATGTGTTTAATTTTTTATTGCTGAAGTAAGAGTGTTGAACTTTCTTCTACTGCGTCCTATTCTTTTGTAATTCAGAGTGGCAGTACAGCTGGTTTGTTTGAGCAGCGCCCTCTACTGTACAGGAATGAAATCGTATTTCCTTCAGGCCTTTTCATTTCACTTTTGATGTGAAAGGGCCTTATTTACATTTAATAAATAAATTAAAAGTTATATTTTTGCTAAAAGCAAGCAAAATCCCAGATCCAGGAGAAAAAGTGATGCAAAAGTAACGCAACAAAGGGAATTAGTTACTTTTTATGGAGTAACGCAATTTTGTAATGCATTACTTTTAAAAGTAACTTTCCCCAACACTGTGCAGGAAAAATTAAGTCATAAAATATATTTGAATATTAAGGAATTTTCATTGTTGTAATGAGGGGATGAGTATAGTCAGATCATAAAGAACCTCAAAAAAAGTAAAAACATATTTTGCTCATAGAAAATTAAGCCAATTTAAAGGATTTAAGCATTGCATTTTTTGTAGCCGTATAATCATTTATATATTCATTTAGATTTTTTTTTAAATATTTCATAACCATTAGATATACAGTTTGTTGATTTGTTTATTTATTTTTTGCAGTAATGAGAAATAAAATAGAATAATAAAATAAAATGAGAATTTAAAGGAAAAACATTCTTAATTGTCATGAAAATAAAGGCTCTGTTTTTGTTATGCAAAACATCTTTTTTCTTTGAATTTGGGGTCAAAATTTGACCTGGACACATCATGGTGAGTTTTACCTGAACAGTAAAGTGTTGTTTTCACTTACTACAGAGGAAGCAGCACTTGTGGAAACTCCCTCCATCACACTGGACCTCTTCAGCGTGGTACACCGTCCCGTGGCAGGCACCACATTTGTTTCCTCCACCCCAGTTTGGCATGATAAATAAACTACGAAGAGAGAAAACACAATTACTCTTGAGTAGTACAGCTTTAAAAGACAGGAAACACATCCGTCCTGCAGAGTGCAGAGATCAACCTCAGGAAACTGCCCAGGTGAACTTCAACGTGTTGAGAAGTGTTAGCGAGGGCACTAAATTTGCCTAAAAACACCTAACCCAGGGCACTAAATTTGCATCGTTGGACATAAATCCCTCCATAAAAACCAACTGCGTCTGTCCGGACTAATAAAGACAAACTACAGACAGTAAACACCCTGTAGACGTCTAGAGACCCCGACATCAAAACACACCAAGACCACCAGGAGCTACAGGACAATGGAGGGTCAAATGGAGCCAAATGATTCTTTTGTAGTTAAAAACAAAAACAAAACAATGTTCAATATTTTGCAGTAACAATGTCTGGAAGGATAAAGCAAAGCATTCATAAAAATAAAACTACAATTCAAAGGATCATTGTTCAGTCAAATAAATGATATCAGACCTCTCCAGCTATATTCAAATAAAAAATGCTAAGCGCTCATAAACATGCAGCTCTCTGTAAAATGACATCATAACTCTCAGAATATTAATGTTTCTCATGGCTTCACGCAAATCAAGCATAAAAGGAGTGATTACAGACTGAACAACACATGTCCAGACATGAGAGAGGACAGAAGACAAGCAAGCATCTCAAAGCCTCAAAACAACATTAACTATCCACATATTAACATGTGTGAATACACCAGAGTGTCTTCTACTATAGTAAGATCTCCACTATTAAAGAGTTTTACTGTTTCTATGAGTCTGAGGAGGAAATTACAAAAAGTACCATAAAATCTATGGTAATAACGTTGTTTTGAACCCTACCATAATGAATGAAATGAAAATCATTTAGAAAGTAACTTAGCTATAGAACAGTAAATATGAATATGTATATGATAAGTACTGCCTCACCACTTTTTGTCAGTTCATCGAATAGTTTAAGCAAATGTATTTTACCCAATCATGCAAATTGCATCTTTATCGATGAGGAATGTTTGCATATTTATTTATTTATGAATTCACATTCAAATATTAAACAGCTATTGAATAGGTACATTTTAAACAGGGAAGTACTAAATGTAAATTTTAAACATAAATATTAAATATGATTATTTACTGTCGTATATTATGTCAGTTTTAAGTATTACGAAGAAAACTCAGTAATGATATGAATTTTAAATACTTGTTGAACTGCGATCGTATCCAAAAAAAACTTTTACAGTAAAATATTGAGCAGCGTCTCCTGACTTTTAATCAAACCATTGGGAATGAAATCATCAGAAGAATAAACCCGATTCAATATTATACTTCTTTATGGCTGAATATTTAAAAACAGTTTCTCACACAGACACTCGGCAATATCCTGTTTAAAACTGTCCTACCTTACCTGATCTTCACGTGTGTTTCCCAACGGATTCCCAAACTGATCCAGTGTGCGCGAACTTCAGCAAACAGGCTGGAATGTCATCACGAAATTATCAAGGAGTGTTCTTTTTCCAAACACACACACACACACACACACACACACACACACACACACACACACACACACACACACACGCAAGCACGCGCGCGCACAGACTGATGACGTAACCGCTTAAACTGTTGAAAAAAGTTGGCAAACACTGCATTTCGCACTTCGCACACTTTATGCTGTCTGTCACAGTAGCGGTTTACTTAATAAACTAATGTTTGAACAGCTAAACTTTTGCAAACACATTCTTTTTCTAGATTAAAATCTTCAGTTGTTTATTTATTTACACATTAAGAAGAATATAAAACCAAGATAAAGTCCGACTGAGATGCTTAACTGTTGAAGGTCCGTTTATCTAAGGCATTAACCCAAAAATTATAAATTTTGTCATAATTTACTCACCCTCATGTTGTTCCAACCCTGCTTAAGTTTCTTTGTTCTGTTGAACACAAAGAAGGTATTTTGAAGAATGTTGGAAACCAAACTCGATTGATACTGCCTGTAATGTGTTATCAGACATACCTGAAGAATATTAATGATCTTTACTGTAATGTTTGCCATTTTAAATAGACGAAGCTATTTTATTAAGGGATGGAGACCAGGGGCCCGTTTCAATAAGGAGGTTCAACCAACTCTGAGTTAAAACTTGAACCCTGAGTGAGATGGGAAACCTCTGGGTTTACGGTAGTAAACCTGTTCCCGACCAGGTTAGGTTCACAGAGTAAGTTACCATCGTAACTGACTCTGAGTATAAGTTACCTCTCTTTCAGAAACGGGCTTGACTTACCCTGCTTTCTCAGGTTTGACATACCTCCCATTCTGAAACAGAAAACCCAGAGTTTCCCTCATTTCAGGGTTAACTTACTCAGAGTTTTCACTTAACCTCCTTTCTGAAACAGGCCCCAGGAACATGTTCTGTTAGTAAACATCATGTTGGCATGAGTGCTTCTCATCAACACTATAGATCATAATGTCAGTGAACTATGAATTATTATCATACAGTGAAAATTAATCATTCTTTTAAGGGAGAAAAAACTTCTAAGATGATTTTTCTGGCCTTCTTAAACTATTAACATGCCATGTATCTGTTTGTTTCTGAAATGCGTATGAGCTCAAAACAGTTGTGTTGGGTTATATGAATAAATGGATTACTATTATTACTCATACATAGCCTATCTCTTGTCTTTTGGAAAGAAAGTATGAAACGGGCCAGAACAAACTATTGCACCCATGCACATTTGAAATGATTAATGTTGATGGTTCCACCATAACACACAGACAGGCATCATTAATTATACTAATTAAGAAGAATTTCATTCTGCAGTGTGTGAGGTGTGGTGTAGATGAGTGTGTGGGAGAGCAGCGTGATGAATGACTCAATAAAGACTCCTGTAAATTACCCAGCATGCATCACTTGTCAGTATCAACCCAGTTAACAGGGAACGTTCTCTCAAAGTTATGAACAAACGTTCTTCCAGTAACATTAGGTTCAAGCTGATCAAGGTTATAAGATTATCAAAACATTAGCACAAAAATGTTATTTATAAATCATTCATTGAATATTTTTCTAAAACGTGTTAGTTGGACAATGGACATTATAATGTTTTACAAATGTTATTTCTTACTTATTTCCAGATGGTTTCAACAACATTCAAAAGTAAAATTACTTGCAAAATGAGAAAAAAACATGCCCTTAAAGGGGTGGTTGATTACGATTTCTCTTTTTTTATTTAGTTAGTGTGTAATGTTGCTGTTTAAGCATAAACAACATCTGCAAAGTTACAATGCTCAAAGTTCAAAGCAAACGAAGATATTTGCTTTTAAAGAAATAGCTTTTTAAGGACTACAACAAACGGCTGGTAGGGACTACACAACATTCCTCCCGGGTGAATGACATCACTAACCCTAAAATTTACATAAACCCCTCCCCCGGTAACGCGATTTACAGATTATCATGGCAGAATATGCTAAGCAATGACTTGAAGATACTACACATAAACTACATAAATTCATCAACTAACCATTCAGAAATTATTGTTTGACTCCGGTTTGAACATAAACATTGACATTTTCAGTGCATGTCTGTGTGAGGTACATGGACACAAACTGTTGTAGCTCCGCCCCCTGTGCTGGGAGCAGCAGCTCATTTGCATTTAAAGGGACAGACACAAAAACAGTGCGTATTTGTCTTTTGTACAGTCTATGGTTTTTGCTCACCATCAAAAAGTGAAAATTTTAACATGCTATATAAAAATATCTGTGGGGTATTTTGAGCTAAAACTTCACATACACACTCTGGGGACATTTTTACATCTTGCGAAAAGGGCGTTATACCACCCCTTTAATATTTTTGCTAACGTTCACATAACCAAGATAAAAAAACTAAAAACTAAAAAAACATTTAAAAAACTAAACATTTTAAATGTTCTGAGAACATTTTGATCTAACGTTTTATAACTTAACGGGAACATTAGTAAAACATTTCTGCAAGCGGACGTCAATAAAATGTAGGCTACTGGTACTCATCTTTGACCAACAATGACCCAAAAATGTATTTGTAGCCTACATTTTTAAAAACCTAAATGACACAGAATAAACATAAAATATGAAGTCAAGCGTCTTTTAATTGAAATGCTTTTCAAGCAGAACTTTTGTGAAAAATAAGTTTTTTAGGTTCAAACAATAAAATAGACTTGAACAAAAGCACTGTGCATATTGCATAATTTGATATTTAAAAAATGTTTTATGTGAAATAAGACAGCACAGTAGAAGTAGGCTGTCAGTTCTTCCAGTTTCTTCATCCAGGCCTTCAGCTGGAATGCACATTACACCAAACTTTCTTTAGAAGGAATTTATAGTGAACGGCACAATATTGGAAAGAAAGAGGGAATGAAAAACAGATGTAGCACTCTGTCCTTCCTCCTTTTATGGTAAAACTGGACTCTGGCTGAGGGATGGCACGCGTGTGAGAAATTACACATAAGATTTGCTTATTTAGGTTTCATGCATGTGTCTGTGTCTGACGTGAGCCGGCTTTACCCAGTGTGTAACATGAGGAGCCTGTGGAGGAATGCAGTGTCCTTCACACTCATTCAGGCGGATGTGAAAAGGTTTGTTTTTTCAGAGATGCCACAGTAGAAGAAAACCCTTTTTAGCGAACAGAACCATTTGTTTTTCTGAGTGTGAATAACATTATAAAGAAAGATTCCATGGATGTTTAAAGTTCTAAACGGAACCATTAAAGAACCTTAAGGCTATTTGAGTTTGTTTACTCAGATTTGACATTCTTCAATATTCTCCACATTTATTCACAAACCTTGATTGATTTTGTGTCATTTTTGTGTTTTAGACGTGAACTCGACCGTGTTGCTGAGGTTTACAGGCCTGTAAATGATGAAATGCAAGTTATTGCTGTTCATACAGGGTTTATTGTGATGATAAAATGGGTTTCCAGGTGTAATGTGTGTAAACAGCATTAATGAACATTGACATGTTGCCAGGCGGAGTAACGTTACTGTGTTGGTCTACACTAGATAATAATAAAAAAAACTATCATACAGACCACACGCATATCACTACTAATGCTCGCACTTACCGGTTTAAATACTCTTAAGCTTAGCTGTTAAACTTAAATGGATAGTTCACCCAAAAATGAAAATTCTGTCATCATTCACAAACCCTTATGTTGTTCCTTTCTGCTGCTGAACACAAAAGATATTTTGAAGAATATGGGTATTTTTCTCCCTCCATACTATGAAAGTCAATGGGGTCCATCAATTGTTTGTTACATAGTGTACCTTCAAATTTAGGACTTATTTGTAAAGAAACTGGCAGACCATACCGGTTTATTTTGGGAAATTAGACCCAAAATAAAGCGGTATTGTCTGCCAGTTTCTTTACAAATAAGTAACAAACAGTTGATGGACCCCATTGACTTTCAACCTTTTTAATTAGCAATTCAATGAATTGCATCCAAATAGATGCATTAATAAACATTGTGATTGTGTTTTAATATCATAATCTCAGAGGACAATTAAGAAAGATTTTGGCCTTTGTATCCGAGATGTTTCATGGGAAATCATGGGTTATTCATATTCATCAGTCTTTGTCTATGCTGCCATCTTGTGGTCGCTTAAGGCTGTGCAGCTTCCCATTTGAAATCAACCGAATTTACCAACCAACAATTTCATTTTACATATATTTATTTTGTATTACATGTACGACACCTGTGTCCATACATAAAATGATTAAAAAATACATCTGACAAACACAAAAGCACCATACAGATTCATCAGTGCAGCTCTAAACACATTCAGACACAAATTAACATGTTTACAAAATTATGCAATGCTATGAGTTACAGTAGTGACTGTAAATACTGTACGAATTACACGCAGTGGTGTAAAGCTCAATCCAAATGTAACTCCTGTACGCTTCCAAAAATAATTTATTACTAGTCTAAGAACAATTCATTCATTAACATACTTTGTTTTAAACAGTACAGTACTGTGATAATTCTGCTTTGTTCCAGTGATCGCAGATCATACTCACTGGTTATTCAAGTATGTATTTGTTTCCTTTTCATTTCAGACATAGCACCTCAAACTTAAGCAGAAAATTTCAACCACTATTTTGTTCTTTATCCCCAAATACACTTTTCTATGTATTCATTCTTAGTGGTGAAGGCATTATGTAACAAACACATTTCTAAGGCATGTCGGCTTCACCAATATGGCACTTTTTACAATCAGCAAAATGCAAACGACTAAATTGAGCAAATGTGTGGTTTTCTCTCAGAAGCCGATCCAGACTTAATTCATTTTCACATTTTTAAATACGTAGTGCTTAAAACTGGATTGATGATTTTAGCCTCTGGAAATGCTATAATAAATAATAATGGTAAACAAAATCAGGCAATACACTGGTAGGATATCAAATAAACTCCAAAATACTATCAGAAATGGTGTGGGGGAAAAACAAATCGAGCCACAAAAGGGTGTGTAACCGAATCACACTATAGACCCTGAGTGGGACTTTAGCATCTGTAATAATCTGCCCTCTTTTACTGATGTTAGTAAACATTATACAATGGTCATATACGAGAAATAATTCAAGTAAAAAAAAAATGTTTCTGTCTTTGGCACTGTAGCACCACAGAAGCCTGAAAACCAATGACACAAATGCAGCGGCTAGTTTAATTGGCTGCGGTGTGTCCGATGTCCAGCCTCCTCTGGGCGGAGCCTCGTTTGCGTGCCGCTGGTTGGCCGGTGAGAGACCCAAAAGCTCCAGGTGTCTCAAAGAAAGATTTGGACCCCAGCGCTGCTTCCTTTGGTGTCACAGGAGTCTGAAACAGCAGAGGGAAGAAGCTCACAAACACTATAGAAAATGTATTGTTTGAAATACTTGGCACTTTCATACTATAACAGTATTGATGTTTTTTAAAAGGAAAGATCTTTTTTTTTTTTTTTTTTAACCCAAACTAAAGTTAAAGTTTTCATTTAGTTTATTTAATAACCAATCACATTTATGTAATCATCAACACTCAAAAACTGAGTTGTATAAACTAGGGCTGTCAGTTAAACGCGTTATTAACGGCGTTAACGCAAACCCATTTTAACGGCGTTAATTTTTTTATCGCGCGATTAACGGCCTTTTTGGCCTAGCAAACTTTGTAGTTTTTTTTCACATGCTTTAGCAACAGGACGCAGCGCTGCGCTATGAAACCCATTCATTTCAATGGCTTGCGCCGCGCGAGGACGTTTTGTTGCTTCGTCGATTAAAGCGCAAGCGGATCTAGCTAGACCGGAAACAAAACAACAGGCACGCCGCACACACTCGTTTGGGCTTGCGAGCCGGCCAAATAGTAGGTTAACGTTACGTTTTGAGTGGATGACGAGCGCGAGACGCCGAAATGGATGCCAATAAGATTCTGAATGGAAAGTTTACTTTTAAAAAGTTGCCAAATGGTTCCATTGACAAGACCAAAGTGATCTGTGTGTTTTGTCGTTGTGAACTGAGCTATCATCATCGCAGCACGTCCAGTCTGAAATACCACTTGATGGCCAAGCACGCACACACACACACACACACACACACACACACGCACGCACACACGCGCGCACACACACACACACACACACACACACAGCTGATGCGAATTCTCCGCCCCCTCGTCAATATCAGGAGCTCGTCCGTATTTCTTACACTCTTTTATTGATGGACAGTGTTACATTGTGTGAGAGATTATTTGCTCCAAGTGAGAATGTTAGTGTGAAATTGAACACAGTATATGCCAATGTTGTTTTCAATAAAAAACACTTGCACAAAGCAAGCCGATCCACTTTTCCATGTTGATAAGAGCATTAAAATGAGAAAAAATAATGGGACAAAAAGAAATCAAGAGACATTTAGAAAAGATAAAAATGTGCGATTAATCGCGAGTTAACTATGACATGAATGCGATTAATCACGATTAAATATTTTAATCGTTTGACAGCACTAATATAAACATTTAAAATACACGTAAGCCAGTATTAATATCACCTTTTTAATGCTATAATTGTTTCGTTGTTGAAACATACATTATATATTAAGACAACAGGTTAAGTAAAAAATATAATTAATATGTAATACAGTGCATGTATTAAAATTAAAATGCTACTCTTTAGAGTTATTTTTTAAAGCTAACTAACAAGCTATGGCTAATGCTAATGGCTTTCCAGAGGTAAATGTAATGGCATTGTGACATTGCTTATAAGCTGTTCATTCAAGTTTATTTCGTGCTCTAGTTAGCCATAAAGAGGAGATGATCGGTTCACGTGCCGCTCGAAGCGATCTGTCACGCCATATTAAAGAGCGTCAAACGTTTGAATTTCGTGATCAAATTGACTGAAGTTGAAAGCTTAGACTTTGTTTCATATGAAAAGTAACAACGCACAAAGCGTTTAGTGTTAGGATAATGTTTAGTGTTTCTGAATACAGCATGACCTAAAAGATCTCAGTTCATCCAAATAAAACCACTACAGACATTTGTGACCTGACTGGTTTGTGTATGTCAGATCTTCTAGTGCAGTTTATGCATGACGCTTGACCGTGTAAACATGCCATTGGAGAAGCGCTAATCAAACTTCACCATTTAGCTCAAGGATTTCAAGCTTTCCTGTTTCGGCTGAAACCGAATATACATTTTGGGTGCGTCACTACAACTGTATGCAGTACACTGACCTGTGTTTGTGCTGGCTGAGGGCTCTCTTGTACTCGTGGTCCCTGCGGTGAGAATGTGGCCACTGGTATTCGGTGCCCATGATGCTCAGGGGTGTTCAGCTTTTCAGCCACATTAAATGCCCCTCCTGCCATCACAAACTGGGCTGGTGACAACATGGTGGGCATGCTGAAACTCAAACCACTGCTGGCAACCCCCTCAGCACTGGAAGCGGGCATCGCACCTGTTATGAGCGGTGAAGGCACCAAAAAATATGGCATAGCTACAGCTGGCACACCTCCTTGTGTATGTCCTGCTGGCATGAGGAAGTTCAAACCGTTCAGACCTACAGGAAACAGTCAAATGAAACGTTAGAACGAGCGTGCAATCTGAGAGTTTGACATTGACTGGTGGTTGCAGACACTCGGGTTTTCATGTACCTGCTGTGTTTGGGACATAGAGGTAATGAGAGGACATGAGGGCATCTTTGGGACTGGATGTTCCGGCATCTTCCTCATTCATTGGCCCAAACGAGGCCTCGTCCCACGGGGAACCTTCCCGAGAGCAGATCGGAGACCTTCTGGCACTAGAGCGCGAACTCTCAGTCTCGCCCTACGAGACATTCACACATGTGATCAAAGTACAGCTTTCAGAATTATAATAGTGCTGTTGCCACGAGTTTATAAATGAAATAAGCCACTCAAGGCTGTGCATTACAGTGATTTCACCATGGTAAAATCCGTACCTGTGTGTAGATGCATGTATAATCAGATAAAATATGAGCTGATGTTAATTTTATTGCAAACAGCCTAATTATTAAAATGTTACATAATGTATTATTTTATTGTATTAATGTTTTTATTATTATTTTCTTTAATTGTTCTTGTTTTTTGTCCAGTTTTTATTTTATTTTTGTTCAGCTTTTTTTAGAACCTGAGCTACATTGCTTTCCCAAAAATAAGGTATTACTAAATTAAAGTATTTAACAAAAATTGCACATTTTAATAAAGAAATGTTTGTTTTTTTAATATTAAAATGTTGTTATTTTGTTAAATACTTCAAAGCTTTAATTTGATTTTTTGCTTTAGTTTGTCTTTTTTTTGTTTGCAAAAATAACCCACAGAACATTTTAATACGCTAAAATATGCATATGCATGTCGATGTGGATGAATACATGTATGTAAGTTTTAATCAGGCTCATAACACTCACCGTTTCACTTTCTATGGACACAGAGCGTTTGCTTCGTTTAGCTGCCTGATCATCCTCCTCTTCCTCCTGTCTCTCTCTCTTCTTTGGATGTCCCTCCCTGTGGCCTGAGACGGGCGACCTCTGGTTGATGCCCTCGGGGACGTGTCCGCTGTACACCATGAACACGGGTGTTTGCGGCAGACCGGACAGGTACGCTAACTGGTGAGGCGCGAACTGGGCTGAAAAGGGCAGTGACGCAAACGGGACGTCCGCCTGAAGAGGCACTGCTGGTCCTACAGCGCTTCCACTGGCCTGAACACTGCAAATATACACAACACAGAAGCTACAGATCAGTGTTGGTATTGTTAACTAAAATTAAAAATCGTGTTTTTTTCCAATTGAAATTAATATTACTTCATATTAGATGATTTTTAACAAGTATTTAATAAGTTTGTTATACACTTTATTTAACCATTCATTTTTCATTTATAAAAAAAAACATGACGAAAGCACAAACGATGAATAAAAATCTCATTAAAAATATTATAATAGTATATAAATAATATAATAATAACATTGGGCACAATGGTTCATGCATCAGCTCTAGGGTTTGAACATACACCCTTTCAGTGCCAGGCTCAGATCTTTACCCAGTGACTAAAGTTTGAAATATGTGGTAATTTCTGCAAATACAAATTCTGTGCAGGTGGACTCACCTGTCTCCAAACTGCAGTTGACACACTGCAGTGCTGTTCACACTCTTCCTGGAGTAATCCACCGGCTCGTCTGATAACACAACCAGGAAAAACATCGCATTACATTTCAGTTGCATCAAATGTAAGTGGCACACTAACATCATGGTTGTATATTACGTTTGTATAACAAATATTGTTGTTGGCTTATGCTTTTCCCCGTAAGGATAAAAGTGTCTGCTAAAAGCTTGTAAAATGCCAGTGTTCTGCTCAGTTCTCACCTGTAGAATGTCTCTGAGGTGTGCTGGGGGCGGAGCTTATCCGTCTTTGATTGACAGGAGGGGCTGGGATGACCTGAAAGGAGGAGTGACGTGTCATTTTCTCCCGTCGTTCCCCGGTGCCCGTGACGGAGGCACTGATCTGAGCTTCTGAGACCCTCAAATCATCTGAATCTTAAATAAATAAAAGACATATAATCACAAAATATTCATACCGAAGAGACTTTTTTCCAGTGTTTAAACAGGACGCACCACTGCTGTGAAAATCGGCAGGTCCGATCCATTTGAAGACGGGTTTACGGCTCTTTTCTTCTCTCACGTGAAGTTTCTTGATCAGATTCAGGCTGGTCAGGACATTAGCGATATCATACAAGCGTCGTACCTTAGCTGAACAAACACAAACAAATGGCAAATAGAGATTGTGAGCTACACTTAAATCGATAAAAAATACCAAATATGAGAGCTCAAAATGATTGACGTCTTACTTTTATACTTGCTGTGGCTGGACTCATCCTGACCCTCCTCGATCAAGATCTTAGCAGCTGTATCGAGTGTAACGGTCTGTGTTTTGGACACCAGGAACAGCATGACAAACTTCTGGCTCATGATGCGAAGCGATTTATCCTTCCGTCTGCTGGAAGCCGCTGTATGAGAGAGATAAAGCACGCTTACAACACTGTGAAACATGTGAAAGTTGTGGTTTTAGGAATGGAAGCACCACTCTTTAAAATAAAGGCCTTCAGAGAACCACACAGCAACTTAAGAAACAGTGAAAATGGTTCTCGATATCAAGAGGAATTTGGCGAAATGATGCTCTTCAGTTTTAGCAACTGTGGACGATGCCAGACGTGAATAGAGGATGAATTAATAAATGTGATGTGACTGGCAGAAGAGAACCAGAGATAGTGGATATGAGGAATGGCATCAATGGTTGGTGAATTGGCTGTTCGAGTGACTCCTGCCCTCACGACGGGACCGTAATAAGCTTTTGTTAGGAAGCAAAGCAGTTGCTTAGCGACAAGCGGCCGGCCACATGGGAAAAGAAGCCAGCAAACACAGTAACCACATTAGAGGTTCCAGACGAGGACAGCAGGACGTGAAACAGATTCGTTTCTTTATCAAGTCATCAAACTCAAAGATATCCATTTAAAAGTTGAATGTAATGCACACCGCCCTCAATGTGAAATGAAACACTTGGTAATGTTTTTTTTTTTTTTTTTTTTTTACAGTGCAATGGTCTAAAGATTCTTAAATTAAGATGCATTTACTCGAGATTCAAAATTACATTAAATAATACACTGACAATGCTTTCCTTACTCAGTGTTTCTGTCTAGTTTCCAGTCCAAATATCTAAAAATTCTTAAATCAAGAAGCATTTACTAGATGAGTAAAATGACATAAGATATTAATTCCTGTTTTCCGGGGGAATTAATCCAAATTAAGTGAGTTGATGCTAAAAAAAAAAAAAAAAAAAGCCTAAATTATCTGCCAATGGGGTAAGAAAAATAATATTAATTCAAACAAAAACAAGTTTATTTTTCTTACGCCATTGGCAGATCATTTAGCTTGTTTTAAGCAAAAACTCACTTAATTTGTAGTAGTTAATATCTTATGTAATTTTACTACTTTATTAAATGCGTATTGATTTAAGAATTTTTAGATATTTGGACTGGAAACAAGTCAAAAATACTACCGTAAGTAAGAAATGCATTTTTGTGTAAATCTTGATTTCTGTTAAAATGATTAAAATGTAATCAGTTTATGATTTAAACAATAATAAATATCTGCCAATGGGCTTAGAAAAATCTACTTAATTCAAAGGCAAGTTTTTATTACTCATTGACAGATATTTGTTCTTGTTTTTTAAGCAAACCACTGATCTATATAGATCGTCATTATATAGATCAGTGAAGCAAACTCACTTTTTGTTCAAATTTTCAAGAATTTTAAAATTTGCATTTTAAATCAACGTATCTTGATTTAAAGATGTTTAGATATTTGTATGGGAAGACAGGACAAAAATACTGAGGAAGATATTCCTTTTTTTTTGCAATGTATGCAACATTTGCATGACTTTATGAACTTACGGCCTTTTTAAGGCCTTCATTTGTGAATTAAGACTTTATAAGACCCGCAAACCCCCCTGTTTTTTAAACATTGGACAACCCCTGTCGATTTAAAAAGTCAGAAATAACAAAATATTTATAAATTGTAATTATTTTTACAATTATAATACATTAATTTCTTCATCATTAAAATGTTTAGGGCACAAAATAGTTTTTTCATTATTCGTAAAAATATTACTATATATTCTAAAACCATGTCTGCTTTAGTTCCACTATATATGAAGTATTTTATTACTGAATTGAATGTAGCTGCTTGAAGCAAAGGTCAACAGTGACGTGATTTAATCAGGTCACCCCTCCGAGCGTTAAGCACACAGAAACATGTCTAAACTTCATCTTCCTCTCTGAATAATCAGCTTCCCTCCTCAGCCTGTGTGTGAGAGCGTGGCACATTTATAACAGAGTCTCTGTGCTGGGATGGGATTACCTGTGATCAACACAAACACCTGGTAACCAGTGTTGTGAAGCCGGAGACGCTGTTAACGGGTGACCGATTAATAGAGCACAAGGGTAAGACACTAATAATGGAGTTAATGGGGCAACCGTCATTATGGTTTAAACAAATAGGGAATGACGTCAACCGAGCAAGTGCAATATGGTGAATCATTCAAATGAAGGTATGCATCATGCAACTAGTCAGACGTTACCTTTTTTTGAGTGTATACTCTTGATAAATAATTAGAGATGTTCCAATACCCGTTTTTCCTTCCCAATACCGATACCTGGACTCAGGGTATCGGCCGATACCGAGTACTGATCCGATACCTGGGTGTGTATCTATACAGCTGCAATTCATACTAGCACTGTATGAACTGATAGAATTATTTTATGGTGTGCTTCAGACTCATCCCTTAATAAAACATGAACAAATACATACAGTGACCTAGAGTATTTTTATTATCTTACATATATTTCACAGCAATATATTATTTATTTTCCTTAAGTGAAAAATAACTTAAAATGCAGCCACACATCTAATCAGGGTTTCTGCAGGGTTTAGTCAGTCAAATTTAAGACTTTTTAAGACCTTTTTATGACCATTATGATTTAAATGTATGACCTACACGAATTACGAAAAATAACTTCCTTTCAAAAGTCTTTTTTTTCTTATTGACTTTCATTAAAAGTAATAAGTTTCATTATTTAAAGGTTCCATTTTCTTAAGAGTTACAAACTGAAGGCTCCCTTTTCCTAAGTATCAATAACACAGGAACAACACTTAACAATTATCACGATAATATATCAGTCAATATCGATAATTATCACGATAAATGTCAAATCTTTATTTCATTAAGTTTAAAGGCAGATTTTTGCTCCTAACTGAAAGTTGTAGAAACCAGAGCGTTAATTGTGGTTTTAAACTACTCTTTATTGTCAGAACATATCATGACAAACACTTGCCAAACAGGTAAACATTTCACAAATCTGAGGTAGAACATTCAAACATTTGTCATTTTTCCTTAAAATTAATATCTTTATTGGAAAATGAATTTCTTAGTTTCTGCATGTGCTAATGGAGGATATTGTTTCAAGTCTTAAAACAGGTTTGTGTTGCCTGACTTTGATAGCACGTTTCTTCATGAAATGTATGAAAAACAGTAGCCTAAATACATTAAATACTGTAATTATATTACATTAGTCCTTTAATACATTGTCTATATTAATAATATAATACAATTCAATATAGGCTTCGTTCCGCTTTTGGCGCATAAACATTATCGAACATTTATCGAACTCTTGATATCGTTTTATAGAGAAAAAATTATATCGCGATAATGAATGAATGAGCATATCAATTTAAGACGTGGCTAAATGTAATTTATGACCTTGTATGGAAAATCCGGACGTTTTTATGACTTTTTATGGCCTAAAATTCTTATTATTAAATTTAAGACTTTTTATGACTCCGCGAAAACCCTGTCTAATACTGTAAACTGAAAAAGGTATTTTAGATTTACAATATAACTGTATAAAAAAAGTGCAACAAATAAATCTAGGAATCTAAAAAATGATATATGAATAATATAAGAAAATAACCTCTTTATAACTTAAAGTCCAGAAACAATTTTGTTAAATACAGCGGCTGGTCATCCAGAACAATAAACTCGATCATTTTGTCGGTTATATTTATCGCTCGTTGGCTGTCTTTGGAAAACTTTTCTCTTCGTTTGAATGAAGCTTCCAGAGATTGTTGATTCTGGCGCGGCTCATCCTTCTCTGCGGGGTGACGCGTCTTCAAATGCTTTATCAAGTGTTGTTGAAGCTGCTAATCTTGTGCCACCCCTCGAAATTGCAGTATGGCATATGAGACATGTCGCCGTTTTACTGGCTGGTTGGTCCAGTCTTAAATACTGCCAAACAGCGGACATACTGCTAGCGCGCGCTTTCTTCTTCGCTGCTCTAAACAGTGGTTGCTTGTGGCAACAGCACAACTTCCTGTGTTACCACAAGCAACCACTCTTTAGAGCAGCGAAGAAGAATTGATCTCCGATTTGGAGCGTTAAGCAAAGCTAGCGTGCATAACTAGTTACTGTTATGAAAAGGGTATCGGTACATGGGTAGAAGTACTCGCCGATACTGATCCCAGAATTTGTATTGGTATCGGCGGCATTTCCGATGCTAGTATCGGAACAACTCTATAAATAATGCAAACCAAATGCTTTTAGAGGAATATGTGTGTGTGTGTGTGTGTCATACCGTGTGTGTTTTGCATGTGATGGGCGCCATACGGGCTGCTTCCTTCTCTCGGGTCCATCTGCAGATGGTAGCCCTGCTCTCGTCCCGCCCGATGGAGTTCCTGCAGGGTCTGTGGTAGCCTCGGGCGCCCGTGCCACACGTACATGTTCTTAGCCATTCGGCTCACCAGCATCAGAGACTCCAGCACATTCACGATGTCGTAGATACGTCGCCTCTCAACACCTGAGACGGTTTAGATCTCGGTGTCAGTCACTACATTTTATGGTGACACTTTACATTTAGTTCATGATGAACAATCCATTTCAAACCTCTCTGTAGATTTTTCAGACCATATTTAAGATTAATGGTTCAAACAGCATTGCATTTGGTATATAGTACTGTGATCTGTAAATATTTGTATTTTCTGTTTTTTTTTATTGGTTTCTTACATGATGAGAAGAAACCTAAAACGCGTTATAATTATAACCTGCATACCGGTACATTCCCCTCTGACACATGTGTTTGATACTGTAATCGTGGTTTGATGTTGAATAAACATCAAACAGCAAAGTACAGTTTGATGATCATTTGCTCCTTTATCTGTTGCTGGTTTGAGTGGCACACACACATTCGATTAGTGAAGTTCAAAAGAGACTCGCTTATGGTAAAAGACAAAGAGATTTGCGTATTGAAAATGTGCGCCTTGAATTTATTCATATATGTTGAAGGATCACTAAACTTAAGCCATGAAAACACTCTGCTTGTACGATAAATTTATCTTTAGAAATTCCTAATTTTATATTTTAGAAAACTGAACAGGGTCAATAGTCTGAATATATTTCCATACCTGGAAATGACTAAGATCAAATACTTTACTTTAACGTTAGCTAATGCACTGCGAACTAACATGAAGAATTATATATTTACCGGTACTAACAATAACAAAGATTATAAATGCTTTAAAAATAGTTTTATACAGAAATGATGGGGTTTGATTAGGTTTAGGAGTTATTTTCTCTTACCCAAGCGATAGGCCACCTCATCCAGAGAGATGTTGATGCTCGCTGAGGTTTCAGGGTAATCTGGGTACAAGGCCAGAAATTTCTGACACAAAAGACCCAAACTCTTCTGTTTGCGACTGGGTCTCCTCTCAGAATCGTCTAAAGCTTCATACTGAAATTAAGAGAGATTACAGTGGATTAAACTACAACTTCTGAACATATTTAAGATGAATCGCCTCTTTGTTTGTAAGTCGTGTCTGCTAGACGAATAAATGTAAATACACGTACATTTCAAACTATTACACTGATCATTTAGACGACGACTTCTTCGTACCTGACACGAGTCATCGAGTTCTTCCTCATCCTCCTCCTCCTCTACAGCTTTCTCTTCATTTTCAATGGGTCTAAAGAGGGTTTTCTTCATCTCTCTGTCGCGGATATCTGGGCTGGCGGCACTGATCAGCATTTTCAGGTTGGCTGTCGGGGTCCACGGGTCCGGGTGGGCCCTCTCAGTGTGTTTAATAGGGGTTATATGGATGATATCTGGGCTGGAAACTCTTCTATGTCCACTCACAGCTGCCGTCACAGACTCACACTTCAGCGGGGTCGTTTTCCTTCTGTCCGTGCAGATGTTCTCCTGAAATCAGGGTATTAGTTCAACATCTCATGAGGAAGTAGATGCATTACCATACAATTCAAACACATTCAGATCATCTTACTTTATGGTCATTCAAGCTGACAGGATCATCTGAGCTTGTCTTATTCACTAGTGTCCTCACACTACGCAAATCCTTTAAAGTTAAACACTTCATCTCCATCTAAAAAAGAAAATTGAATCAGTTATAGCCAGCACATTTAGACTAATAGTGAACCAGCTCATTACTGAATTATTCATATGAATGTTACTATATATGAATAACACTGGTAAGTTCATATTAATTTATTACATTATTAATATATAATACCAACAATCTGTAAAGCATTAATTTGATGTCTGTTAACTTTTTAATTAATGATAGTTAAGTGTTGCCAAAAGTGATTTGTCCAAATTCTACTAATAAGTAAAATTACATTATCAGTTTATTACATATAATACTAATACTGCATTAAATAGGGAACATATGAGTAAAAAGGATATATTGTATTAGCTACATGTTATACTACTACTGCATTAAATAAGGAAAATATGAGTAAAAAAAGTGATATTATACTACATATTATACTACCACTACATTAAATAAGAAACATGAGTAAAAAAGTGATATTATATTACATATTAATATAGTACTACTGCATTAAATAAGAAACATAGGAGTAAAAAAAGTGATTGATCTGATGATGGTGGAAAGATTTTGGCGCAAATATCTTCACCAGTTGCCTGGTAACGAAACCAGATTCTCAGAGGAAATAACATTAGTCAAACGTTAGAAATAATTTATATTATTGTCACAATATTGTATATTTTGTTTTACATTATACTGTAGAAGATCAGCAGCATAATATATAAATCCTCCCATATAAATCCTCTCTTTTTCTTATTATTTGAATACTGAAATGTCTGTCAGTAAAAATCAGATTTGAGTTTAAGGAAATTAATTTAATTAATATTTATATATCATGTAACTTAAGGCAGATATAATCTTTAACTCTATATTCTTACCTTAAACTCCGTTCTTGGGATAAAAAAAATCCTAAAAACGTAAATAAATCCTTCGCAAAGATGATCCTTCTTGTTCCTCCTTATCTGAACATAATTTTCTCTCTAAATCAGAAGATCTGAGCAAGTAATCTTCTTATTCAGTCGTTCTGCTGGTCAGGCGACTATGAATCCCCCGCTAAAGCTTGTTTTCTGGCGCTCTGAAGAGCTACACCTTCTCTCAGCCAATCACGAAAGCGGCGTGTAAAAATAACTACGGTGATTGGCTGAACGAGGAGGAAATTCCTCAGAGCGACCACTGCAGCCAATCAGAGAGTCGCTCTGACCAAAGCCTGTGGGGGTTTGTTGGCGGGGCAGTGCGCGCGCTCTTATTGATCTGCTGCGTTTAACAGGCGCGCCTGAAGTTTCCAAGGCTCAGCTGTAACTCAGCGGGGACATAATTAATCGTCACACATCATTAATTGTCATTATATAAATGCCGAACGTCCCATGAAAGCTTTAAATGACAAGCTCAGGCAAGAATAAAGGTGAGTTATACAGGTGGGGTTTTGGCGCGACTCAGGGTTTTCTCGCGGGAAAGTGTGTAATATGAGAGGACACCCCACACCCACTAACTACCCCCACACATAAGGGTGCTTTCGAAGTCATAGAATAATCTATCTAATAATAGCCTTAAGAAGTAAATAAATCATGTATCTGGCCGTCTAAGAAATTAATGTACCGGTATGAACAGAACAAATTCATAGTTGTCGATAGAAAACTAAAGAATCTGGAAAAACATCAATACCATATATTATTCATTCATTCATTCATTCATTCATTCATTCATATATAATGCTGCACGCGTCTTTTTCTGTTTATGTAACGTTACATTATAACAATTTCTAATGCATTCAGTGTTTTATAGGTTCATGTTTTTTTCCCTCACATTTTTCAGTGGTTTTCAACTTTATTAAAAGTTTTGTTCAAGGTATTTACACTGACTGCTTTTGTGAGAGCTGACTGAGGTACAACAAGATGCAGGGTAAGGCTCCATATAAGATAATATTAATATTAATTAGTATCTTCAAATTGCTTTATGCAAAACAAATAAGTCTTGGGTTTGTTTATCAAGTCATCAAACTCGAAGATATCCATTTTAAAGTTCTAAAGTAATGCACACCGCCCTCAATGTGAACATAAACACTTGGCCACTAAATAAATATACTGACTTGAGCCATTTGAGTGAAGTAAATGAACAATTATATTTAATCATTATACAAAAATATAATCTAATAAATTGACTGATGATGAATTGGTGATCATATTGTTCTGGCAAATATTTGGGGCTTTTATTTCATCATTGACTGATAATGAAACCAGAAAATGTCAGAGCCTTTTTCTTATGTATACTTTAAAAATGATGACAATTTAATTTAAAGCATGCAAATTTATATACTGGTGCTTTATTGTGAAATGTATTTTTTAAACAACAGACAAACAATGTAGATTTAAAATGTCAGAAATAACAAAATTATTAAAATATTGTAATTATTGTATTCTTAATATAATCATTTCTTTATTAGTAAAACTTTGCATAACCGAGGTACAAGATGCAGGGTAATGCTCCATATAAGATATCAGCTCCATTAAAATCTAAATAAGATGCAAATCATCTTAAAATTGCTTATTTGTTTTACATAAAGTCTTGGGTTTGTTTGGGTGCATGTTACATTACATCATCTTCACTGTAATTTATATGTCCAGTTTAGTTATTTATTTGAGGCCACTACACACATAATTCGCTTAATTTTTCAGTGAGCAGTTAGTCAAGTGGATGAATCACATTTGCATGATTATGCAAAACTGGTAACGAAGAGAAGTTGAATTCATGTTTTTAGAGCAGCACAGACAGCGCATATTAAACACCAGAATCTGGGATTGGGCCATGTAGGTCAAAGAAAACAGTGTGGAAAGAGTGTAAGCTGGAGACAGACATGAGGAGGATTGCATCATGTCTCTGAAGAGTCAATAATAAGAGGCAGGCCTACAGTTATACAGCTAAAAGACTAATGTGATCACTCTCAAGCTTGTACTTAACATGTGCCCCTGACTTCCATTGTTATTTAAAAACTATGATTGTGATCCATTCATGTCCTTCTTTAAAGTGGCTTTGCCATTTTCATTTTTCCGTTTGAAGAAGTTATACAGGTCAAACTCGAAAAATGTGAATATCGTGCAAGCAAAAGTTCATTTATTTCAGTAATTCAACTTAAAAGGAGAAACTAATACATTATATAGACTCATTACATGCTAAGTGAGATATTGCAAGCCTTTAATTGTTATAATTGTGATGAAAATGGCTTACAGCTGTGAAAACCTTTTCACAATATTCTAATTTTGATTTTGGGGTTTTCATAAGCTGTAAGCCATAATCATCACAATTATAACAAATAAAGGCTTGAAATATCTCACTTTGCATGTAATGAGTCTATATATTAGTTTCACCTTTTAAGTTGAATTACTGAAATAAATGAACTTTTGCACGATATTCTATTTTTTCGAGTTTCACCTGTAAATCGAACAGATTCAATCTGAATGAGGCGCCTTTAAAGACATTCTTTATTCAACATTTACATAATGTGTTTATTAATTCATTTATTTCCCTCTGTTGGACCCAGCAAAACAAATATTATTTATGAATACATGTAGATTTGTTAAAAAGGTAGGGATTCTTATTAAAGCCAGTAACAACCCATAAAACACACACATTGTACATTTTTACACATTGTGTGTGTAAGCAAAACAAACTAATTTACACATCCGATTTGAACAAAACAAACAAAATGATGATGATAATAATAAAGACTTCTTTTGGTGAAGACGAGTGTATTGTTATGATTAATTGTCTACATTTTCCTGACGAGACAGGGCTCTGTTTGCAGGTCCTATGATGCGCTTGTGGCCTTCTGCAGCAGCTGGAGCATGATGGGATACACTGGGGCAAACTCCTTCCCTTGCCTGGCTCGGACAGACTGCACATACGCCTCCAACGCCCCCCTGCAACAAAGGAAAGTCACACATTTTAATTTCTTACTTGGGCTGTTTACATCCAAGCTGCTGTATTTCCTCCAGAGCGCCAGTAGAGGACGCTGATGTTGCACTGAGAAATCATTTCCTCTGGCCGGTTGCATAAACTGCTCAGACTTGTCTTACAAGTTAGTCATCTAATTTTTTCTTCAAAACTGGTCTTTTTTTAAATGTCAATTACATAAAAAGGTATATTAGTCTGATTTGAATCAGAGAAGCAAGACTAATTACAATTACAAAACAAATATTAATATTTATGGATATTTGTACATTTGTTTAAAAGGGTTGGGATTATATGAAATGCATCAACAAGTCTTAACTTTGCTAACTGCTAGTTAGTCAAACTAGACAGTCTTAACATAGTGGCTATGTTTATGCAGCCGGGCCCTTGTCTGAAGTACTGAATTTTATAGTTTCCACACCTGTTTTTTTCTACGAGTTTTCTATGATTAGGGATTATTACAAATCACTTTGCACTCACAAAATGCAATTTCTAGCCAATGAAATATTTTAGAGTTGAGCATAACAACTAGAAAAATGTATATTAACTTAAGAAATGTCCATGATTTTTTATAGGTCTAGAAATATTAGGGAATTTTAAACCGGATTAGGTTAAAACTGAAAGGTCTGAAAATAAATTCATGGAAATTTAAAAAAAATGGAAAAAGTCATGCAAAAGTCATGGAAAAATCTTGGGCATTTTCATAGTGAATATAAATATTTTTAGTAGGATATATGAATTGCATAACTTTATTAGAAATAAATTGCTCTTTCTAATTGCAATCCCTATAAAATAATAGATAAAAACATTACATTTTGATTATTAAAATTCCCTGCTATTTCCTGGTTTTCTGTGATTGTGAGAACCCTGACATTTCTAGTTCGTTTTACAAATGACATTACTGAATATGAATGTTTCATAAAGGGTCAAAGATGAGAAAACTAAACACCAAGCTAAATCAAACGAGTGTTAGTATTCTTCCAGAGATTGTCACTGGGAAGGTTTATTGTGAAAGCGGTGGAATTGGCGCCACCAACTGAAGCTGCAAATTTTGAGCCTTGGATCTTACCGAATAAGGGTGAGACGATCCTTCTCTGATGGGTGGTCATCCAACCACTGAGAATAGCGAGAGATCGACCACTCCGCTCTCTGTTTAGAAGAGAAAGCTGTATTAGTGCTACATAAGAGCTCTACAAATCCACCCATGCTAAAGCTATTTTAGAGAACCCTCATTTTATAAAATGGCCCAAAATATCTTCATCCTTTCCAGTCCGAGCACTCAAATATGAAATGTGTCATTTAGCAGAAGCTTTTATCTAAAGCTGCTTACAGTAGGTCAATCACAGGGGCAGTTGCGATGGGGCAACTTGAGATGAATTGCCCCGCTCAAGGGCATAATAAACAGGATTTGACCTCAAAAAACTCCTGCTTACTAACTCGCCAAAGCTTAATCCTTGAAGATCTATAACCAAGAGGTTTCCATCCCTCGGCATTAGTGTGTGTGCGTACCTGATGTGGTGATTTGAGTTCAGCCGGGGCACGATTGAACAGAAAATGTAATATGGTGCTGTATGGAATCAAATCTCCCAGCGCTTGACTGCTAGTGATGTGCTCAGTCGTTTGGAACAACAGTGGCCTGAAACAGAGAGACAAATATATTCATATTCACTGCAAATCTCAAACCGGGTGTAATTTAGAGCATGAAATGAATGCTGGAGATTTGGACGGTAGGTGCTTATGAAAAAATGTCCAATAAAATTCACCAAATGTTTGTGACATGCTAAAGTGGAGCTCGAATGATGTCCTCCAGTGGGATCGTAGCAGATATCTTACTCACCGCTGACAAGATGAGAATCATATTTCAGAATCAGAAAAAAACATCCCAGGTTCAGTGAAGTCTGGGATTCATTTTTGTGCTCGGCTACAATATAATGAGATTGTAAAGCGAAACGTATTATTTTATGAGTCTTATTTTAAATGACTTTTTTTCAAATGGAAAACAATGCAAGACTACATGCTTTTTTTAAAATACGTTTTATCGTTCACTAGCTGGAAAGCGTAAATCCGATCAATTAGGTAATAAAAGCACAGCTCTTCTCAACAGCTTGTGCAATGCTTGAATACAATATAATGAGATTGTAAAGCAATCTCATTTTATTATGAGTTTTATTTTCATTTTAATTTGACCACTTCTGGAACAGGTGTAATGGATAGTTTTTTAGAACCATCTTTGCGATGACGAATGCAATTCCATTCATCAATCATTTAATCCTTATAATGTAATTTTAACATTATAAATACATTTCTATGCTATAATATACATACTATCCTCCAATCAGAATAGGGAATTTAAAGATATGGGGGCAAATTATTACACACATTATTTAGCAATATGACAAGCAAGAATGCTGTTTTTCCAAATATCAGCACGATTGCAAATCTGATTGATTTCATATAACAGTTCAAAAAAACAAAGTTAATATTAAATGACAATTTAGACACAACATTGTCAATATTGATGTTTTTGCTCTATTTCGCCAATGAAAATAGTTGAAAATCAGCCGTTTTGAATGAATGATTCAGTGATTGCTTATAACATATTATTGTTGAACATTTCGTAATTGTTATACTTGTGTTGGGATCGTCTGTTTGTTGTAGTGTTTATTTTGTGTATTTTATTTTGTCTATTTTGTGTCTATGGTATACAGAGTTTTGGTTTGTATATTATATGTTGTACATTAATGTTATCGGGCCCCCTCCTAAAAGCTTTTAGTAGCTTCTTTGGGGTTCCCTTTCACACGACCTATATACAGTGGTGGAGGAAGTACTGAATCTCAGTACTTAAGTAAAAGTACAAAGAACCAGAGACATATTTACTTTAGTAAAAGTAGAAGTACCACAATGACAACCCTACTTAAGTAAAAAGTAAAAAGTACCTGATTTTAAATGTACTTTAAGTATTAAAAGTAAAAGTACTTGCATAACAATTTATTCTCTTAATGTCTATATTCTAATGATTAATAAAACAGTTAATTCTAACTCATCAACCTAATACTCATATAATGATGTTCAATATGATGGAAAAGCAGTTATATTTTAAGTTTTTGTCACCATTTCTGAACAAGCTTGCAATTAGGCATTATACACATCAAGCTTACTATATAGGGCTACCCTTACTATATACGGTATATATATATATATATATATATATATATACACTCACCGGCCACTTTATTAGGTACACCTGTCCAACTGCTCGTTAACACTTAATTTCTAAGCAGCCAATCACATGGCGGCAACTCAGTGCATTTAGGCATGTAGACATGACAATCTCCTGCAGTTCAAACCGAGCATCAGTATGGGGAAGAAAGTTGATTTGAGTGACTTTGAACGTGGCATGATTGTTGGTGCCAGAAGGGCTGGTCTGAGTATTTCAGAAACTGCTAATCTACTGGGATTTTCACGCACAACCATCTCTAGGGTTTACAGAGAATGGTCCGAAAAAGAAAAAACATCCAGTGAGCGGCAGTTCTGTGGGCGGAAATGCCTTGTTGATGCCAGAGGTCAGAGGAGAATGGCCAGACTGGTTCGAGCTGATAGAAGGGCAACAGTGACTGAAATAACCACTCGTTACAACCGAGGTATGCAGCAAAGCATTTGTGAAGCCACAACACGCACAACCTTGAGGCGGATGGGCTACAACAGCAGAAGACTCCACCGGGTACCACTCATCTCCACTACAAATAGGAAAAAGAGGCTACAATTTGCAAGAGCTCACCAAAATTGAACAGTTGAAGACTGGAAAAATGTTGCCTGGTCTGATGAGTCTCGATTTCTGTTGAGACATTCAGATGTTAGATTCAGAATTTGGCGTAAACAGAATGAGAACATGGAACCATCATGCCTTGTTACCACTGTGCAGGCTGGTGGTGGTGGTGTAATGGTGTGGGGGATGTTTTCCTGGCACACTTTAGGCGCCTTAGTGCCAATTGGGCATCGTTTAAATGCCACGGCCTACCTGAGCATTGTTTCTGACCATGTCCATCCCTTTATGGCCACCATGTACCCATCCTCTGATGGCTACTTCCACCATGTCACAAAGCTCTAATCATTTCAAATTGGTTTCTTGAACATGACAATAAGTTCACTGTACTAAAATGGCCTCCACAGTCACCAGATCTCAACCCAATAGAGCATCTTTGGGATGTGGTGGAACGGGAGATTCACATCATGGATGTGCAGCCGACAAATCTGCGGCAACTGTGTGATGCCATCATGTCAATATGGACCAAACTCCCTGAGGAATGCTTCCAGCACCTTGTTGAATCTATGCCACGAAGAATTGAGGCAGTTCTGAAGGCAAAAGGGGGTCCAACCCGTTACTAGCATGGGGTACCTAATAAAGTGGCCGGTGAGTGTATATATATATAAACACACATATTATGTTAAAACGCCGTATATGAGGGCGTTTGGCTGTAAACGCGATTCATTTATGGCGTAATTCTGAACCTCTTGGCTTGCCATACTAATCCTAACCAAACGTATTATACACACGCACCCCACATCACTACTAAACCTACCAATGCGTTTCCTATGCATGTAAAAACTAATTTCCGCGTATAAATTGCACGATAAACACACTGCGTGCTATAGAGACGCATTTAGTGTGACCGGGTTGATATATCTATGGCAACCAAACTTCACTGGTGAGACAGAAACGTGCGATGAACGGACGGTCAGGAAGACGTTTTGGCAGGGAAAAACTTATCAGAAAATTTAACGAAATGTAACAGAACGTTGTAGAAATGTAGTGGAGTAGAAAGTATAATAATTGCTGCACAATGTAACGAAGTAAAAGTAAAAAGTATGCACTATTGATTCTACTTAAGTAAAGTACAGATACGTGAAACATTTACTTAAGTAATGTAACGAAGTATTTGTACTTCGTTACATTCCACCACTGCCTATATATGACCATTGTTTCTTCTGAAATTGTGTGTAAATGATATAATGATGACGTGTGAAATAAAAGTAAAGTGCAAGTGACTAGAGCTGTCGAGATAACCGCAATATTGTAATACCGCAATACTGAGAAATCAACCGCAAAGGAATGCAAGAAAACTCTTTTTCTTTTTTCATAAGGCTATGCACTTCTTGTTTTATACTTCATGCATATGTAATGAATGCGGTCTCATGTCTCACACGGGACGAAGAGGATTAAGTATATGTATTGAATGTTAATAATGATAACAAGAGTGAAGAATGTAATTAGTTTCCGCCAACTGACTTTTTTTTAAAACATAATCAAGACTCGGTGTACAATTGAGATTTGTACTAAACAGACAGCAAGTGAAAGAGAGATTGACAGAGCCCGTGTGATTACCTCTGTCTGTCCTTCTTCAGGTCAAGTGATATATTTGTGAAAAAAAATGAGGAAAGCAATATCTCTGTCATAGCATCCTGTCAATGTTTAAGGGTTTTTCCCATGAATGGCGTCAGCCAGGGCCGTAGCTAGAGGATTCGGGGCCCCCTGAAAAAATATTGATGTGGGCCCCCACCACCAATATCTTATACTGTACATTAGATGGACATGGAGGCCCACATAACAGAAGATGGTGATGTTGTTGTAAAACCTTTATTTTAAAAGTTAAATGTTTATATAAAAATTACAACTAATAAAAACTAACAAAAAAGCAAGAAATTGTTAAATAATAATAAAACCAATTTTTAAAAAGTAATATTTTTTCCCCCCATCAGTCTGTTATAATTCATAAATCAAAAAGTAAACATTTAGAAATTGACAAGAATGCAGTCTAATTCAAAAAATAAAACCATTTATTGTCTTATTTTTTAATAAAGATAATATGGAACTGGTAATATTATTAAATAAAGCGAATACATTTATTCATCCAAGTGCAGTCTGTTGTATTCGTGTTTTCTCGATGTTTTAAATATCATCAGCCGGCAGGTCAGATGCATAATGCAATGCGTCGTGACTCGTGTAATTTTTTTAAAACTCTATTTACAAAAGTGTAAAAAGACAGGAATTTAGACCACGTAATCATTCGGTCGATTGTGGCGCGCACCGATAATAAAAAATGACTGTACACGGCAGACTGTAGACGGAAGTTTTCTAATTCCCAGCGAAATAACAATATATAACCGGTCTTTAAGAACGTCTTGATCGACTGGGATACAACCACTCTCCTTGCCTCCCTCTCCGTCTTTTCCTGGCATTTCTGGTTCCCTGATTAATGTTTTCTTTTCCCCGACATTTTTCAGTCAGTCAGTCTCCTGCTCTTCCACCAAGTTCATCGTTATCTTCAGGCTGCCGCCTCAACTCTGATTGGTTCTGTTCACGAGCTGGGGCGGGACTTACAATTTTATTGGGTCCATCTGATGTTTGTCACTGACTCTGACTGAATAATTAATAAATACTTTAGGTCGGACTAAACCATTTTTATGGAGGTAAGAGAAGCAGATATTTGGAAAAATATTTACCCAAATTGCACGTTTTTGTGGTTTTCATTTAAATCTCAGGCATACAACTAATATAAATATTAGAATTATTCATACAACAGGGGCCTAAATAGTATAACTGCTGGATTTTGTGGGGCCCCCTGGGCAGCGGGGGCCCCTATAATTGTCACCACCTTTCACCCCACTAGCGACGGCCCTGGCGTCAGCGCTGGTCAATGAACTGAATCAATGCCACTGGTCTCTATGAAGGGAAGCATTAACTTATACGAGTATAAAAGTTTTCATTTACATCCACACCTTCATGAAAATTTGGTCCATTTTGTAGATATTAATTATTAATTAACAATACTGCACGGTATCGTGATACTTCAGCTGGTGTAGTAGCGTAAGACATGTTTATGGTGTCGTGGCAGCCCAAGCCTCAACAATGGCAATAGTATTGTTGTATAGTAATAGTACCACACGGGATATGAAAAATCTATAAAAATACTTGATCAAAAACCTGTCATACCATCAGTGTAATGTTTTGGGAAAATACAATATGCTCAATTTCGAAAATTGTATTCATTTTAAAAATAGCTGTTTAATTTATAAAGTTTTTTCATGGACTGGCTCCACCTTCACTTTCTACATACATTAAACCAAGGTCTGACAGAGGTTGTTGTACCAGAGCTTCATTCAGAGGAGATATAGAGATCCCGCATAGAAAAACTACCTTTGGACAAACTGTTCTGTCTATCAGAGGAGGTCATTTTTGGAACAGCATCCCAACAAACATTAGGGAATGTCCCACTTACTGGACATTTAAAAAGCACCTTAGGCGCCATTCACATATAGCGCCTAAAAATGCATAGAAAAAACTAGGCGCGCCGCGTTCTCCTTTTTCCAAAGCGCTAGGGCGGTTGCGCTCCGGAGGCGTCTGTCGTTGCTGTGGTTGGTTCTTGTCACGTGACCTACTGTGCGCTTGCGGCATTCTGGAAAGTTGAGATGTTTTTATCTCAATGCGGCGCAGACGCGCTTGGAAAAAACGATTTTGGAAATCTTCCATTATGAGCGCGCATACCACACACCTACATTTGAAATAACGAATTTGAGCGCGCAAAAGACGCGATATGTGAACAGGCCCTTAAACAGCTTCTTAAAAGTTCCCAGTTATGTCCTCATTTTGACTAATTTTATTGATACAATGTATTCTGCCTGAATGTGTGCTAATGTGTTTCTTGCTTGATATTGTATATTGTCATATTCTATTGTGTTGCATTATTTTATATGTTGTTGTCCTCCTGCCTCGGGACTACAGATGAAAATGAGCATTTATGCTATAACCTGGCTCATTTACAGTCTGTACAGAAATGTTAAGATTGTTCATTAATGTGCACTGTCCCGAATAAATAAAATAAATAAAGTAATTGGGAGGTTTACATAGCAAAACATATTTTTCATGTGCTGCCCAAGTCAACAGAGGAAAGGTCCTTCAGAGGAGATACCTTCGTGACTCAGCTCTAAATTAAAACATATCTATAGGGCAACTATGTCCTCATACTGTATTAGTCAGGGGCTATTTGTAATCAAAAACATTCATGGATATGAAAAACATTATTTACAAGTTGAACCATTTCTAGGAACCCTCAGACCAGGTTGAAATTTTCATCAGTTCCCATCTCCGGTCCCTCAACAGTGTGATCAAACAAGACCAATATCTCCATATTAATAATTACATGTCTACTTTAGGGCACTCTTGTAATAACATCTTTCCCCAATGGACGTCAGACATCTTTTTGCATCCTTCTGCACACGCACAGGAAAAGGAAAGTTGAGTAAAGGAAAGTTGCTTGTGGGGAATCAGTCCTTGCTCATGAGGGATCCAGGCACGGCAGCCGCTCTCAGAGCTGGCATAGATGGCTGAGGTTTAATTTGATTAGCTGTCCTGTGAGACCTCACTAATGTTTATTAGACTGCCTGGAGGAAGTACAGAGAATACAAGCTGCCTGAATCAAACCTGCCAGTAAACATGAAAGTTAAGGTGTTCGTAACATGAGACATCAGTTCATAACTGACAACTTCCTCTATGTCCAAAAGAGCATTGGTTGATACTATGCTGCGGGAAACTAAACATTAAACGCATAACTAGTCGCGTTTCCATTACCCTTCAAATTGCACAAATTGAAATTGCGAATTGAAAATACGCACAATGGAAACACGTCAATTTCGCAAAAACTCCCGTTTATCGCAAAAAAGTTTACACGCTCGCATGAGATGGTTTTTCAGGCAATTCGAAAAAGGAATATTTCGCAAAACTGCAATGGAAACAGTTTTTGCGCATTTGCAGTCACCTGACTTAGAGGTGCGCGGTGTGTTTGGACAGAATACGAGACAGAGTTCTTTATTAAATTCATAAAAGAAAAAAGAATTACAGGGAATACTGGATTCTAAACCTCAAAGAAATGCCACAATCAAGACCTTGGAGCAGAAATGAGGGAGAAACACAGAAACTCCTCATATGTGCCGTTCACAGTATAAAGGCCTGTTCACACCGGGACGAATTCCGCGCGATATTCGCCGACGTTTAACGCCTCGTGACTAAACAAAGGGCGCCAATGTGAGTGTGCACACCGACGCGAAAAACACCGCGCGTAAAAGCGAATTTTTTTTTTAAAACGCCTCTGGTTAGTTTTTTTGGTTTGACGCGCCGCGTGAAAAACTATCTGACCAATGAGATTGGCGCTTTTGCTCACGTGTCTGGAGCTTCTGAAGTTACAGTAAAACACAACTTGGGGGCGCTCAAACACAAAACGGTCTTGCCGAGTACACATACGTAACGGCGAAGAAGATGTGCCAAGTAGCGTCTACACCAGTACTTCTCAAAGTCCGGACTCCGGTCTGGATCCGGACCCGGAGGGAATTCAATCTGGACCCGCCTCAATTTCGTATTTCAAGAGCCCTAATTGTTTGTAAGGGATTAAAAGTCTGGATTTCCTATTTTGATAAACGCATGTTAAAATCATTTGTTTATTTTTTACGATGGTCCAAAATTAAAACGAAGGCGAGAAATTTAAAGTTTTCCTCCGTGATTTAGTTGCCATGACATCCAGTGAACGTGTGACTTTTGACGTAATCAGGCGCGACCGCGACACTTCCCGGCGTAAGCGTTTGAATGGGTGTGGAGGATGTCATTGTCCAGGAAAAGAAAAGTTGACGAAGAAAATAGAGTTTTCAAAGATGATTGGACAGAGAGGTATGCGTTCACAGATATCCCAAATCTCCCGGAAGTTCCAGGAGTCTCCCGCATATTGATAGCGGCTCCTGATGCCCGCAAATTAGTTCAAATCTCTCGGAATCTAGAGCTTGCGAGCTCCAAACCGTGCAGCGCGCGTACGGCAGAGAGGGAGAGAGCGAGAGACCTTACGTGTGTGTGCAAATGCGCGTGTGTGTCTCATGAAGCGCAAGTAAGCATTTTTTTGCGATATTTAGAAAAAAAATGCAAAAGTTTTGCGCAAATCTGTAATGGAAACGCGCCTACTGACACATTTACACACAATGCAGCTTTGCAAAGAGTCTGAAACAGAAAGACGATTAAATGGCAGAGCAAGTTATTATATCCTGATGAAAACTTTTTTATTTTATTTGGAATAACGTGCAATAATAAATCAAGACCAAGAACATGGAGCTGTTTTAAAACAACAAAGGAGCAATGTAAGGTGAGCATTCGAGTATATCCAGACTCTGACTTCTCCTCAGCTAATCAGACAAGCATCTCCATTAATAACCTTCCTTTCTCTCTCTCTCTCACTGTTAATTAACAGCAATTTTCAGAGGGAAGACTCCAGGCGACCGCTTCGTCTCAGCGGGGGGAGGAGGAGAACGAAGGATAAGACTAATTGAGAGCGTTTGTGTGAGAAATACACACAAAAGAATCACTCTTGATGTCTTGATGTGACATCAAGAGCTGAGTGCAGTCAGTCGAGGACAGGAAGATGAAGTCACCTGACATCATCCAGACTGTAAATAAAGACTCACCTGAAAGATCGCAGGAGACGGTACGCCTTCCCCAAGTCTGACACCCGTCTGCAGAGAGGAGCCACGGCCAGCTCCATCTGTAACACACACACATGGGATGTTTACTCACAGATGCAGAGGGAGTCAATGCTTTCTATAAAGACGCATACGAATTTGACTGTCAAACTTAAACATGGTGCCAACTGATCAGCGCCAATAGCCTCTATATACTGTCCTATCCTATCATGATGAAGCCATAGTGATGGGGACGAGACCGCCTATGCCGAGTCCGAGTCAAGACCGAGTCTTTGAAGGGTCGAGTCCCAATCGAGACCGAGTCCTTTGGTTTTCAAATACAGTCGAGTCCGAGTCAAGGCCGAGTCTTTGAGGAAGCAAGTCCGAGTCGAGATTTTGTCTCGACATGTCAGTTTTGATATTCATGATTTAATATCACCCCAGTTAATAATCAACAATTAGGCCTACAGACTAAGCTAGATTGGGAATTGTTTAGAGGAGCAGTCTTAAGTAGTGATGCCGAGTCCGAGTCAAGACCCAGGGATGCAAACACATGTATGGTCAAAAAAGAGAGGTAATCGAAGCCGTCGCCCCGCGGCAAATATTCAGATACCGGTAAGTTACTTACATTGCTACCAGCCCCTGCCATCCCCGGCCCACCCCTATAGGCACATAGAGTATAATGAAATTCAAATAAAGTTTTGACAAAAAAGGTTTTATAAAAAGATAAACCTCACATATTTCAGCCTTTAAATCAATTTTATAAAAAAAATGAGTCAAAAAAGATAAATTACTGACATTTACAATGCACATTAGCTTATCTTTTATTAGTTATAGTAAAATTCGGTCCGATTTTCCCGTGGCGTCTTTCGTTGCTATGCAACCATGCACTGCGCTCTCCACAACGACAAAGAAGTTATATAGTAGCTAATGGATTTCCACCACCGATAAACGCTTGCTGTAGCTCTGCTGCAGGATTTATTTACGGAGAAAAGAAAAACACCCGGGTGTTAGGGTTGCATACCCATCCTTCACGTTGACTGAGCTTTCAATGTTGTTAAGAAAAGGTGAAGCTGATTGGTTGGTTCTTGTCACATGACCTGCAGTGTGCTTGCAGCATTCTGAAAAGTTGAGGTGTTTTCATCTCGCTCCGCCTGGAAAAAATGAGCGCGTCGCTTCAATGATAAGCCCACTTGCCGCGCGCCTACATTTGAAATAACGAACTTGAGCGCGCAAAAGACACGATATGTGAAACGGCCCCTTGACGAGCTACCTCCAATCAGGCCACGAGCTACTGGTAGCTCGCGAGCGACGTGTTGGAGTAAAAGATACGCAGCAAGAAGAAACACTAGTGGTTCACGATTGTGCGCATACTGCTGGAAGATCCCTAGATAGTGAACGAGAGACAAATGACCCTCATTTTCCTCACCTGCGCAAAGTCTGCTGCCAGCCTCATCTTCCCGCCCTCTCCGAGCGGACGCAAGATGCTGGCATGGCGGATGAAAAGGGTGATGGCGCGCTGGGCGATGTTCTCCGTACTATCGTACAGGAAGTCCAGACACTGCAGCGGGCGGAAGTAGTCATTCATCACGCGAGCGATGAAGCCCTGCAGCTCACGCATGTACAGAGAGCATGGCACGTCCGGGCGGCCAACCACGGGTAGAGGACTGGGCGCAAACATACACAAACAAAAGAGTAGTGTACTGTAATCCTGTAATGTGAGCATAGACCACAGCTACAAACAACACCATTGATTTCCTCTGTCACATAATCAATATCATAAATGTGTCGCTACTGGAACTGCTGAGATA
The DNA here is from genome assembly GCF_029890125.1 of Rhinichthys klamathensis goyatoka. Lineage (NCBI taxonomy): Eukaryota > Metazoa > Chordata > Actinopteri > Cypriniformes > Leuciscidae > Rhinichthys > Rhinichthys klamathensis. The sequence goes on from NW_026606579.1 coordinate 3,540,057, forward strand.
CTCAATGTCAGAAAAGGAAGGTCGTGTTGATGCCTTTTAGCAAGTAACAATCAGTTTTCCCTGATGTTTTTCCTCCTTACACACATGAAGAAGCTATTTTTTGTGAATCTCACGTTAATTTTTTTTTTTTTTACCTTAAAATCACAATTTAAAAAATGTATATGTCAGGATGCAATTAAAACCATTATTTTCATGCTTTGATTAAGCACAAATCATTTTCCTTACCTAAATGTGTTTGTATGTCTTTCAAGTAAAAAAAAAAAATGTAATTCATCCGTTTTTATTTTTGATGATTCTCACTACTGTAATAGAGCATTTATTTAATATTTGAATACAAATACTATAATAGAATGATTGTTTTAATTAAAATCAGCATGCATTAAAGGCAGTACAACAAATACAGCCACAATATATAAATACTTAACTTTTTATTATTTTTTATATATTTGGAAATAATGGAACTAAAACGGCCCTGCATTTTTACACAATATACATTTGTTTCTTACTTTTGATTTTACAGTAAAATATGACTTGGACATTGGTTTTGTGAGATTCACCCATTTAGCTCATCTACAAAAAAGATTGCCGCAGACATGGTGAAACTGAGGGTGTTTTTTGGACAAAGCCATCTCTATAGCATGTTTATTTCTCTGCCGTCTTTCCTCTGGAGTGCCCGACAGCAGGGACAGAAATAAAACAAGTCCACCAAGCCTGACTCCAGTTGCCCTTAGGGGACAAGAGGTGTGGACGAAAGGAAGCCGCGCTGAATTACAGGGGTGATGGTTTAAATGTTATCAAACGCTGGCACCTCACTCTCTGTTGTATTGCCTGGACCACCCAGACCAACGAATGAGAGAAAGAGTCTTCAGGGAACGTGAGACTTCTAAAACAGTCAAAAACACACATGTACATCCCCACATCATGAGGATTTTCAAGTCTGCGGTCTGGTTGCACTCGCACTCTCATGCCATCTTTCACCTTGACACAAAATAACTGAATTGAGATTTGTAAACCCTAAAGACTGAACATGAGGAAATTATGGAAGCTTGTTTCCGCCACAGAATGAAAAATAAAAAAGGTAATTGCGACTTTTTATCTCACAATTCTGACTTTTTTTTCTCACAATTGCGAGTTTACATCTCGCAATTCTGACTTTATTTCTCAGAATTGCGAGATATAAAGTCAGAATTGCGTGATATAAGTCGCAATTGCGTGTTATAAAGTCAGAATTTATTGATATAAAGTCGCAATTGCGTGTTATAAAGTCGCAATTGCGTGTTATAAAGTCAGAAATGCATGATATAAAGTCGAAATTGCGTGTTGTAAAGTCAGAATTGTGAGATATAAACTATTCTGAGAGGAAAAAAGTTAGTCTTATTTTTCCTTAGAATTGGCCTGATAACTCGCAATTGCGAGTTTATATCTCACAATTCTGAGAAAAAGATGTCAGAATTATAAAGTCGCAATTCTGCGAGATATAAAGTCGCAATTCTGAGAAATAAACTCGCAATTATGTGTTATAAAGTCAGAATTGCGAGATGTAAACTCGCAAAAAAAGTCAGAATTGTGAGATAAAAAGTCAAAATTCTGTCTTTTTTTCTCGCAATTGCGACTTTATTTCTCAGAATTGCGACTTTATATCTCAGAATTGCGACTTTATATCTCGCAATTGCGACTTTATATCTCAGAATTGCGACTATTTCTCAGAATTGCGACTTTATATCTCGCAATCGCGACTTTATATCTCAGAATTGCGACTATTTCTCAGAATTGCGACTTTATATCTCGCAATTGCAACTTTATTTCTCAGAATTGCGACTTTACATCTCGCAATTGCGAATTTATTTCTCAGAATTGCGACTTTATATCTCGCAATTGCGACTTTATTTCTCACAATTCTGACTTCATATCTCACAATTGTGAGATAAAAAGTCGCAATTATTATTCTTTTTTTTTTTTATTCAGTGGCGGAAACAAGCTTCCATAGGAAATAGTGAAATTAAAAGTAAATTTATAGCAAAACAAATTTAGCAAACTAAATTGCATCACCTTGTCATTGTAGCATTGTTATACCTAATTTTAAAAATGCTGGCAGCACTCCCATACATTTTTTAAATGGTGAAGAAATATGACAGCACACCCATCACACTTTCTTGCTTTAAGAAACAATTTATGTTGAAATATGGTGAGCTGAGAGAGACCTGATCACAGAACTGCCCTCAACAAGATTAAATATGGCACACAATCCCAAATGCCATGTTAGTGTTTGAGAAAAAGCCCACAAGGGGAGAACACAATCTTTGTGCAACCATAAATCCCAAGTTTGACATCTCTCATTTGTTTTGTGTGGTATTTTGAAATGGTCAGATATATATCTGAAAATGGAGTAAAACTGGAGTGTTAGGTTTCTCACTTTTCAGCTGCAGGTTAAACTACTCGGACTACTTTACTGCTTTTCTGGACAACTTGTTGATCAGTTTGTGAGGGAACTGCAGGGAGTTTGTGAGTTGATGAAACACTAATAATTATATTAAGTGTAAATTCAAATAAATAAATAGGGCTGCACGATAATGGGTGTTTCAGAGTGAAGCATGCAACATTTCATTTTAACTATCAAATATTTATTTTACAGTACAGTTGTAATTTACAACAGTAATATATTTCAGTCTTTATTTTTATAGAGTTAAAACATACTACTACTTATAATAATCTTATCAACATCAGAGAACTGAACATGCAAATGTGACTACATTTTTGAAATGCTAACTTAAAAGTTTGGGAACCCTGTGATAAATGAACTGGGAGTCATATCATTATCATCCTCCTTGACTCGTTGTTTGATTTAACTGTCAAATGTCAAAACAACATTAAATTAAAATGAAAAATAACTATATTTAATTCCAAGATGATAACTGGACAGTGTAGGCTACAACTGTTTATCTTTGAGTAGTTTCACATGTATGTTTTTGGAATGCATGCAATTTATGCAGTATATACTGTGCTGAATGCACAATGCAATAACAGTGTGTTTGTTGCTTGCTTACCCAGAGAAATCCTCCTGGTGCATAGTAATGAGTATTGCTTCGACGGAGTCAGTAACAGAATTCAGCAGGGGCTGAACGGCACTACTCATCAGAGCCTGAACCGACTGCAAAAGACACAAAAAAGAATGTGAATTTAACAACAAGAGAGAGAATTATTGTTATTAAACGTATGAAAGAGTTTCTTCTTTTGAAGGTCATCGGTTTGTGTAGCATTTCCTTCTAACACCTGCTCTCCCTCCTCCCATGTGATTGCCTGACATTTGCTGATGGGACATCAGTCTGACCATCGCGTGTGTCATGGCAGCTCGTCCTATACTCTTATCTGACTCTCCATCTCTGAGCGACATCAATGCAAACCCAATAGGTCTCTCTGACCAAATAGGACCGGTCATCGGAAAAATTCCCTGCAAGCAGGAGATAAAGAGCAAATCTCCTGTGCACATCTCTTCCTCCTAAACCCCTTCACAACAAAGTTGGTGGTCACATACTCAGCAGATTTAGCTTTCCCATCATTCTCCGCACAGCTGGAGGTTGGGAGATATTGGTGCCTCGTTTCATTATGTTGTGTTTGTTGTGTTCTGGTTCAGAATAGGATGTGATGAGGAACTGGGAGGAGTAGAAATGTGAAGGATGTTGTCCTGTCTTAAATGGCACCCTCATGCCTTTCAGTTCTACACTTTGGTGATGCAAGTCAGTCCAAGTTCATTTGGGACAAGTTTATATCGAATGTGACAACAGAATATTTCAGATGGAGCTGAATGTTCTGATCCAATCTGACTTCTGACCTGTAATTGTTCGTTGGCCAGAGGAGAACTGAGCGACTGAGTCTGGTTTCTCCCAAGGTTTTTTCTTCATTCTGTCACTGATGAAGTTTTGGTTCCTTGCCACTGTCGCCTTTGGCTTGCTTAGTTGGGACATTTAATATTCAACAATATTATTGATCTGCCTGCATTGACACCATTATATGAGTAATTAACTGAGCTGGACGATGACATCACTGTTTTCTCCAGAGCGGCTGTATAGATAAATTAACTAAATTAATAACTTTTAAATGAACCATCACTGAACTTACTTAAGCTGGACTAAGATGCTATTTTTTTCTAGATCTGCTATACAGCTGAAAAAAACCTTTGTTGCATTATTTTTCTGTTTTCACTGTAAAGCTGCTTTGAAACGAAAAAGCGCTATATAAATAAAGGTGATTTGATTTGACAAGTCTTTGACACATAGTACTGTACTCTTTCCAATAGGGTAAGTGGAAGATCTTCTGATAACAATGACTTCATGGGTCATGTGCAAATTAAGGCCACAAGACCGTATGTTCACATCATGTGAGCCATTTGGGACAGGTTTTTTTTAGATCACATACCCTACATAGGAGGAGAGTAGGTGCCCAACTCAAAGGACAGCGGGTGGTAAAGTGTGATAGTGTGTTTTCACCTTGTACTGTTCTGTTTACACTAAAAGACCATGGGTTACAGAGTGAATGCGATCCCATACAGCTGGCAGGTTTTGTTAAAAGAGATAAAGGGGAAGAGAATGACCAGTTTACTCATCTGATAGCCAATTTACCTCAGGGGAGAGACCGATGAATTCAGAGCAGCTCAATGTTTACCCAATTACTTTCTAAAATCACCTTCAGCCTCTGTGTGTGTTTGTGTGCGGCTGCAGCATTTCTATCAAAATTCTGACCCTTTGTTCACTGTCCCATGCGCTCGCCTCTTAATCTCTTTCTATCACAGATGCACAAACAAATACTCAAAGCTTAATGGTGTATCGCACCACTGTCTGCATAAATAGTGCAGTGCACTTGTTGCTGAAAAGCAATGTAAAATTAATGTTATGAATATAGAGGGCATTACCTGTGTATGGTTGGGTTCTTGTTTTAATGGTTTTTGCTTATGTCATGTGATTCCTATGTTCCCCATGTGATCATGCCTTGTGCTTTTGTTTTTCTATTGTGTCAAGTTCTCATTAGTCCATTGTGTCATTGCGTTCATAGCCCTAATGTTACCATGTTTCTGGGTCTAGCTTTGTCATGTTACGCTGTAACCCGCTGTTGTGAGTTTCATGTCCATGCCACGCCATACCAAGCCTAGTCAAGTTCATGTTACATTTATTTTCAAGTCATCGTTTTGTTTTTATACACTTTTAGATTTTGCAATAAAGTGCACTTGTATCCGAACTTCAGTTGATCCGTTACAACCTGCCGTGAGCTGATGTCTAAATAAAACACATGTATAAAAAGATATTGATGTGACCAAATGCAGTTAGCCGTCGTTTACACCCTATTATTAACATGCATCTCCAGTGACTGGTCTTGATTGTATTTCGTCTTTTATTTGGTGACTATATATCATTTACTGTCAGCTTATCGCAGCATGTTCATACAGCAAAAAAGCACATATCCTTGAATTTGAATGTAACCACAAATGTGATGTTTCGAGCAGAATGCATTGTAATTTAATCTGGAAGCTATATTAAAGCTGCAGTCCGGTGTTTTTCCTCTTTGTCGCCATCCCTGTTCGAAATATGCAATTGCAGTCATTCGCGGAGTTGTCAACTTTACATGAGTTGTACTTCAACACCCTCGACACGGCACAGCGCGGATGAACACAGTGTTTGAGGAGACTGTGAGGCTGTCAGTCACCGCGCCGGTGTGGATACTGGCATTCAGAATCACAGATTATTCTTTTTGGAAGTATGACCAACATAATAATTTTCACCAGAAAATGTCATCTGAACTAGTAAGAAACATCCACTATTGTTCTGGTTCTGACATTGCAGTAAATCGCGCTGATTAAATCTAACAATCGCTTATAAGTTATCATATCACGCAAAACCGTGCAAATGATACTTTGTTCTCAAATTGTTAATGTTAACAACGTCAGCAAGCATTGCGTGACTACATGTAATGTCCTTCCGATATTATCCTTGTTTTCGCATGGGCCGGTTGCAGTCTCTTTTTTTCTGTAGCCACTCCGAAGTCCGAACGAAGTTTTTTACATTTTACAGCGGGTGAATCTGTTGTCACTGGTGATTGTCGTTTGAACCTTTCTGGATCCGCCATCAAATTGATAAGTTTAATTATATCAAGTGCTGTGAGAAAAGGCTATAAATCTCCACCCACAACATCCTCACACTCATTATAGCCTACTAGCCGAGACTCTTCTTTATGTGTACAGATGTGACGTAATTACTCAATATAGCCTACTAGCCGAGACTCCTCCTTTATGTGTACAGATGTGACGTAATTACTCAATATAGCCTACTAGCCGAGACTCCTCCTTTATATGTACAGATGTGTGTGTACAGATGTGTGTGTACAGATGTGACGTAATGACGCAAAGACATGCTCGAATCTCCCGCGGAAATCCACCAGTACCACTGGAATTAAAAACATTATTACAAGCTTACCGCTTTGAATCGAGCTAAGGCAAGCAGAGAGTTTTGAACACTGGCTGGTTGTGTATTTTCTCAAATATGTATTTTGGATAATTTTTAACCCAAAAAAAGCTACGGACTGCAGCTTTAACTATGAATATGCTTCATGATCATTGTGATGTTAATACTAGGTGTAAATGGGATCTTGCAGTTTTTGCTTTACCTGTAAAGATGCTGTGAGCGATTGCTCTGCTGCTGGAGGAAAGGTGCCCAGTCCAGATATAACCTGAAAACAACTCAAAGTCAGAAATCATCCAACGTTTAGAGCCATTAAACCATAATTCCTGTCCTTCCTCACAGTTCAGGCCCTAAAAAAAATAATCCCACTGAAACAAGCGGCCTCACTTTTCACAAGTAAAACTTTGATCACCTCCAGTTTAAATATTTAATCATAGAGTTATCTCTTTTTATTACCTTATTAATCACAGGCAAGGAAAAAGCTTCTGCTGTCATGTTTTTTTAATGAGGGAACTACATCATCTGGTGCTTAAAAAGCCACTTGTGAAATATCACCACTCATATTGTACAGATATGACTAGTGATGAGTCTGCAGTTTCTCCAAGACTCTCTCCTGAGGAAAGACTGAGTAAAGGCACTGCAGCCATATGTTCTTTATAGACAGGTGTCCTGCACATAGAGGAGTTTTATAATACTGCAGGACTCTATAATAACTTCAAACAGTCTTAATATTTGAATACCCACTAAAGTTTTCTAGTAGTGATTTTATGCATTTTGCTGATTGAGTTCTTATGAGTATCTGTTCATAAAACACAGCTTTGGGAAGCACATAATGGCAAAACATCGATTAAATCACCACATGCCATTAGAACTAAAAGCACAAAAAGAGATGTTGTGGAGAATGTCCAGAGAGCTTTTTTTACAATACAATGAAATCGAATAGGTACCACATAAATAGTTCTTAGGTCTTATAGACTATATTTCAAGTGTTATGAAAGCTATATCAGCTTTGTGTGAGGACATTTTTGATTTTCCTATTTACCACGCCTGTCATGTTATTGAAGCCGTGTATATTCAAATGTGTTTTACTTTTTTTTTAGCACACAAATCTGAATACTTTTGTAGTAATTTTTTTTGTAGTATGGTACTTCTACTGATTTTTGCAGCTTGAGGATCCTACCCCATTCCCTTTGATTGCATGTCAGATAGTACAGAAGACAGTCTTGTTCATCTACAGATTGTTTAATGTAAGAAAGAAAGAAAGTCATATGGGTTTGGAACAACACAAGGGTAAATAAATGGAAAAAAAAAAACCTGCATTGCAGAGTGAACTAAACCTATAATAACTATAGTGTCTTGAATAAGAGACGGCATTCTTACTTTAGCCACAGCTTGCTGCAGGCGGAAAAGAGAGTTCACCACGTTAATGTTTCTCCTCTGGCCTTCGGTCAGGGGTCCGATCACCTGACTGGCGTCCCCCTGCGTACACAGCTAAGAGAAAGACAGAAGGAAGTGATAAGAAGAAAGGGAGAAAATAGAGGGATTAAACAATATTAAGTGTCACAACCAAAGACTTGAGTAAATAATCAAAGAGTCAACTTCAAAAGCGAGGTGACTGCAGGCTACCACTAATTTCCCCAGATATCCCAGTGTTCGTCTGAGGTCAGAAGCGCTTTGCTCAGTGGTGGCACAGCGGTCAGCATGCTGAGACACGGGCGTCACCATGGAGCTCAGACGGCAAAAGCAGGTGGCATTGTGGGTAGGAGGGCGAGCAACAGGGAGGGGAAAAAGAGGAAGGATTTGCCATGCTTAGTGCCACACCACAGGAACTAACAAGCAGAGGGTTGTCTTAGTCACGAGTGGACCACCGCACACAAACACATATTCGTGCTGCACTGCTGTCTCCTGATATAAACAAACAGCCACTACAGACAAAACAACTCAAAGTCGAAATTGTAAAAAAGCAGTATAGCCTCCTCTCATCAAAGGTTGGGGGTTGGGGAAATAAAATTGGGGAGAAAAAGAAATATCACACATCGTCTGTGAGGAAAAGCCACATAGGATGGTGGCAGCGTGGGTACCATGGCAACGGTCTAAAAATGGAAAGGCAACAGTTAATTAATGTTTCCCGTGGCAGGTGAGGAGATGCAGTAACACACTAGTTATGATTCTTGGTGGGTTGCTCCTTCACACCTGATGTTAAATAAATCATAGCCCCCGGTGCATATCTGCAGTCCAATAAACGAACCATTCTGAGATTAACTGCCCGAAGACCAAAAACATCATACCTCTGTAATCCTCAGAGAAGAGCCCTGTTGTCAAATATTTCCCCTATAGCTAAACCAGATTACAGGAAACTTCTTTCAAACTGTAGCTTGCCAAGTTACAAGCCATTTTAAGATAACCTAAAGTAGTCGAACTACATCCAAGATCCGTTTTTGAAACAATAGTAGGCTACACTAAGTACATTTGAGCTAAAAATATATATTTTTTAGTTAAGTTACAAACACTCTTCGATAGTTTAACTCTACAGTACTTCTCAGCATAGCTACTGAAGAAAGCTGGCATTAATTGCATCATCTGATTGGACAATGACAATGTGCATCATCAGGACACTGGCTTCAGCTTCTGTGATGAAAGAAGCACTCTCAAAGCCATCCATACGGCAGATTGGGCAGCAGTTTTAGCCACGTTTCAGAAATCATTCTCTCTGCAAGTGCACTCTGCGTAAATCTGTGTATCAGAGATGGTTTAAGTCCCGTTCCATTAACACAGCAGGAAGGATGAAGGATATGAGAGGTCAATAGAGATACAGTCCTTCCCTTTGTCTTCATTAATATCCATCCATTAGCCGATGGAGTCTGTTTGCTGCCTGTGTTAAGCTGGGTTTGATAAAAAAGAAACCATCTGTGTCTTGGAGATCTTCTTGTTCCCAAGATTGTGAGGCCTGCTTAAGAGATTTATGCAATATGCTACTATGATATCATTTCCTGAAGACAGTCCAAGGAGAGGTCAAGGTTTGGCTCTGAACTGCCCCTGAATTGAGTTCACAGGGTTCTGATGGCTCATCTCACACATCTACTGAAGGAAAGAACAGAACCAAATTCTCGTTATTCATCTGCTTGCTTACATAAGACAGATTGAGTCAGTTGGCCAGTGATTCGAGGACAGACACCAGACTAATCCAATCACACCCTCCCTGGCCAGGCACAATCAATCACACCTCCAGCTCACAGTGAATGGAGATAGACCTACATGAGCAAGTCCAGTCTTTTCTCTAAGGCCGTATGTCCACCAAAGCGCTTTTAGCCAGCTGAAAACGCTAGACGCTCTGCTGAAAACGCCTAGCTGTGGGCGCTTGAGAGCGTTTTGGCAGCACAGCTTTTTTTCCGTTGAGACATTTCGTTGCTATGATACAGAATATCCACAGCACAGTTTACTTGTAACTGATTTCGCAGATAATTTGTTTCATACTAAACATTTATTTTTCATCCATGTTGTTCGGTTAGCTCTGCCTGCTGGTCGATTTCGCTGTACAGAAAGAATGTTGTGACAGTTGGTCGGTGTGGTATTAGTCCCGCCCCTCCTCCACTGTGATTGGACGGCTGGGTAAAAGTGACAGTGATGAGCGCTGCGTTTTATCCAAAGTTGAACATTCTTCAACTCTCGGCGAACTGTAAAAACGCCGAGCTCTCAGCGCTTCAGCGTGAATAAAACGCTCAACGCCTCGTTACGCTCATGGCGGTCTAAAAATGCGGCGCTCCCATTGAAAACAATTGAAAACATACGCCAGGCGCGTGGAAAAAGCTTTGGTGGACACACGGCCTAAAGCTGAGAACAGTTTAAACAGCTGAGAGGAAAATGAAAGAAATCAAACATACAAACGAAGTCTGTACAACATGAATCAGTAATCAAAACACACTGAACTTTCATAATGTTCAGAGCATAGACAGTATAAGAAGTGGACAGAGCCATCTCATTGGAACTCAGTTGAGACAGTTGAAGCCCATTTTTAGCGATTTTTGAGCACTTCCGTTCCTGACGCGCAGACTCAAACCGACTCAAACTAAGCTTGATGACGTGAGCAACCTGTCTGACAGACGTTAATCTTCTAGTAGCTGTGCGTGAAAATTGCCAACGTTAATCTTGCAGAGACGGGGAACTTGAGCAGAGGTATTTGGCGTGAGTGAGCAGGAGTAAGTATTCTGTTGCTTTTATGGACTCATTATCTATGGGCTTCTCCCTTGACGGGACGTCCCCCCGATTGCCTGCGAGCTACTCCTCCTGTCTGTACGGTAATTTCTGTACAACGCGACAGAGAGTCGAGTGCTTATGACGCAATCGTTAGCCTATTTTTACAACAACTGTTTCTACGGGGCCATAATGTAACATAGAAGGTAATGGAGCCCTTTATACATTGTCGTGTTTCTTTAGAAATAAATAATGGACAAATGGAGTCTTTAAACGCCTCAGATGTAAAGTTATTCGCTGTTAAAGTGACGCCAAAATGAATGGGAGTCAAAGGAAATGCTAACGCAAGTGAAGTTCTGCTACAAGATGGCGGCACCCGGCCGGCTTCAACTTCCGGTCGATGGATTACCCCCTTGGTTCAGAGTGAAATACAATATTCAGCAAGAAATAATGTAGGGTCAGACATGATTACACAAAAAAGTTATTTAAAAGACCAGAAAGTTACAGGTGAATATCCATAAAAAAAAATTCAGGTGTTCATGATTAAAAAATTTAATTACCTGATAGAGACATTATAGGCAATGAAATAATTTCAAATCTGCTCATGGAGAGCTACCATCCTGCCTAACCCGTCCTCCTAAATCAAACACACCTGAACCACCTAACCAAGGTTCAGGATCACTGAAAATTACTGGCAGGTTGACTTCCCCTGTTTTAAACTATGAAAAATGTACAAGTACAACAAGAAAATTATGATTGCTACAGTTATTTCCATGACTTTTCTTCAGGCTTGGAAATTACCATTTTATAATTGTATCAATGTTGATATCAAGGTTTTACATTACCATGAAATGTTTGTTTTTTTTCCCTGAAGAAAGTAAACAGGTTAAATTAAGATTTCATGTTGCCTTTAAATGATTTTTTGTCTTATCTCTGAAGTCAGCTGCAGTATCTTTGGAGAGCAGGACAAATTGACTGATTAAGGATTTAAAGGATTAATTCTCAGAAAGCTAGATCAGTTTTTCAGCTAACTTCGAACCTACTGATTTATTGATTAAGGATCTCATTGAAAAGTTTGTTACGCCTGTTATCTTCATGTAACTCAATGTGGATGATCATTGGGAAACTGGTCACCATTTACATTGAGATGGAGACTCAAACCATTCTGGCCACTTCAATGCCCACAAAATAACAATAGAGGAGTACATTTAGTAAACTAATAGCATGAACATTGTGTTGCATACAAATTTTTCATCCAATTACTGGTATTTATTTGTTAGTTGAGCAACTACTGACGTAGCATTGCATTCTGACGCAATCTCACTCTGTTCTCACCTTGGCCTGATTTATAGACCAAAGCAACTAGCACCTCTAACTAGGCAGGTTGGGATCCTCCCCGCCTCTTGTCCAGGTCACGGCTCACAGCAGGTGCACTGATTCTCTGAAGCTTGTTGAGATGAGCCCCAACCTTCCCCAGCTTTCATAATGAGCTCATTCGCCAACCATGTACGTCACCTCCCTGGCAGGGTTGAGGGGCATGAGAGCAGACAGCCTCCCGCTCAACCTTGCTCATTATCCCCGTGTGTCTCTTACCAGCTGCTCTGACTTGACGCAGAAGAGCTGCACCGTCTTGGCTGCGTTCTTGGCCACTGCGATCGTCAGGCCGGAATCCACTGATGCAACATTCAGCTCACTAACGTGCAAAAACAGCACACAGGATCAACTGTCAACCAATTACAGTCAATAAAAACAGTGTCAGTAGTCTAATCTAATCCCCATAAATTCTCCAGCCCATTATTTGTCCATCTGTAAATAGATTAGACTGTTTAATATATCAATGCTTTTTAGTATTAAATGGATTAAATTAAGGCTTTTTAGTATTAGGATTGCCTTCCTTATCAAGAATACATACCTTAAATGTATGTACCTTCTTGTTAGTTGCTTATCAAGAATACCTTAAAAGAGGTAATTCACCACTGGCAAGATGGGCTTTTAATAAAACTTGGCTGTCTATGCAGGCGAAATGCAATTTAAAAAAATTAAATAATCAGTGCTGCATGACTAGAGAAAACAGAAAAAGGGCTATGGCATTCCCTTTTGCCAAAAAAAACGTCAACACACCCATAATGCACTTGATTTTGGCACCCTTCTCTGTCGATCTGACTGTCTTGGGTGGAAATACAAAAATGCGGAAGCTCGATCTGTAGATTTATCAATTTTTTAAATATTGGACTTTCGCTGACAAACGATTTGTTTTTGTTTTTGATTTGAAATTCACATATCGTCACCTTCCTAAAATAATAGCCTAAGTCATTTTTGACATTTTTTTTTTGCATAAGTCATCTCCTCATAATGCTGGCCACCTCTGGCAAAATCACCCACATCCTCAGTTGAACAGATCATGCAATTCTACCCCTGTAGTATAACGGCCTATGTCAAGAGTGTGACTTAGACCGTTTTATTTTGCCTAAGTTAAAAGACAATGAGACTTAGGCAATTTTACAAGCTTTGCAAGATGGCAGCTGCATCAAGAAGAACTAAATAAATATCATACATTCAAGTATTGGTTCAGTTTTTTGTGTTTTCTGAAAAACCTGAAAAAATTTCTTGGGCAATTATTTTAGGAAGGTGATGATATACTACTGACATTGTAACAATACAAAGTTGGTTGAAAATCAGCTAACTTACCCTTTAACAATTGGCCCAAATAAGACATCTTAGAAGGCAGTATAGTGAAAGAGTTATAGTGTATTTTGGAGGTGTACCTGGCTATTGTTTTTATGATGCTGTCCAGTTCATCATTAGAGGGTGGGTTTCGGCCCCCTTGAGGGAAAACAAGGTTGATGGGGTCAAAGAGTCGGGACAGAGACTTGGACAGGTAGGCTGCTTCATACGGCTGAAGAGAATCCTTCAGATCCTTCTCTGGACTGGAAAAAAACCCCATCAAAACAGTTATTAATTTGCTTCACAAAGAGTACATGTAACAAGTAAATGCCAACATGTGTAAAGACAAAGTGTTTTCTGGCAGTTGCTGTACCTTGAGGTCATCTCCAATGTTCCTGTTATCAAACTATTATATCTTTATGTACTCTAAGTACATGGTGTTATTTTGATAAACACATGATATGTATGATGTGATACATGCACTGTGTGTATGTATAAAATTTCACTGACCTAAATCTGTAAATTTAATCAGAGGCCTGCCCGTAGAGATAATTACAAATTAGTCTAAATCAAAAGTACCGAATGGCACTTAATGAAACGTAGCCTACTTACACTCCTCATCTCAGTAGGCATCAAAGCCTCAAGGATTTGATTTCGCCATTGTAATAAATTATGTCTCCTGGCTGACAGCTTCTTAATTTCAAATAATCATTCTTTTGTTTGACCAATTGTTGATAAAAACCATAACTGAGATATGACTGAAGTAATACTGTTTCCCCAATGGCTACCATTTTCATTAAAAGTTCCAGACCTTTCATTATATTGTAAGGTCTGAAGATTAGGCATATTTTCAATATCATAATGCAAATCTAATTCTCATCACTATAAAATAAAAAAGTAATGATTTATTTGTTACTGTATACATCCTGATAGTATTAGTTTTCTGACATTTATTCTGATTCAAATAAAAAACATTTCAGTTTTTTTTTTACTGCATTACAGTAAAATATACTATATTACAGTAATAAGAATCACCATTAAAATAATAATTACAAAAGAACTGGACAAATAATGTGAAATAGAGGGTAAAAAGTCATTCGTTATCCTAAATTATGCACGCTTCCTTTTTTTCATCAAAATGCTTAAAAGCAAAAAATTTAAGCGTTTGTAGAAACCTGAGAGAATCAGCATCATTAATGTCAGAAACTAAAAACCAAATGAACTTGACTGTTAAAGACAGGACAAAAAGAGCTCACCAAATGAACACATGATAGATTTCTCCATAACAATAGCATCAATTTCGTTTCAATGTTGAACTTTCAGCAGTGCACAGAACTCTACCACAAAGAAGGTATTTTATGTGAGCCAAATATAGATCTACTGAATTTGTGGTAAATAAAATACAAAGAGAACCGTTTACCCCCCACATAACCCTGACATTTACTAGTTTTTGACAAGATGCTGTAATAACCTTGGCTTTAATTGCTGGTTATCAGCTATGTCATGCATCTTGACAAGATTTTTTGAGCTGTATTATGCGATAGGATCAACTGTGCGTAAAACGTTTGCCGTTTAGGGGACAATCGTGATTATGGGATCTGGGTGTTTGATCAGAGCAGTGGCAGAAACGTTGATGCATTCGGAGATTATTTGACAATGTGCCTGAGAGTAGAAGAGCTTCTTTGCTTTCTATTGCATCTCTCTATCCAGGTGAAAGGCAGAAACGCTGTGTGATTAATGAGAGCAGTTTTGAGAGCACTTTGCGGGTAGGCAGAATCTTTGTTGCGCCACCAGGGATGATTAGGAAGATGATAGCTTGTGTAGATAATGAACTTCTCGTTTTTATGATGAGAAATTGTGGCATTTCTGTTTGACTGCTTGCATTTAACATCCCAAAATGTTAAATCAGTCAGTAGGTTTCATTTCAGCGATTGATAGCTGCAATTTTGTACTAAAACAAAGCATTACTATGGATTCCCCTTGAAAAAAATGTTTCATGGAAATAATAGTTTCTACAAAAATACCATATTCATTACTGTTGTTACAACAATAAAACTCTAGTAACTTCATGTTAGCCACCACTGTCATAAAAAACATTGTAGCAGCTACTGCATTTTGGCAGAAACTACTATGTATCATGGAATGTATGGGACTAAACTTGATCAAATGGTTAAGTAATTACAGAAGAATTATGAAAACAAATGTGTTAGAGAGTTAGTGTACATGTATCATGGTAGTACTCACTCATAGTCTGGTTTGGTCCGGGTGAACATATCGTCAGTATCATGCTCTGATGCTGGCAGTTCCACATCTAGACCCGCACCACTGCTCGCTAGCGCCCCCTGTATGCTTGCGCTGTACTGCTGCAGACGCTTCCACAGCTCATTATAAAGTCTCAAGAGTTTGGGATACTCTCCTTCCAGAGCCTGCTTCAGGAAGGTTGATGCTGTGAACAAATGAAAAATAAATAGAGAAGGGGATGCGTTTAAATAGCGAAGATAGACAAATGGATAAATTCATGTGTTGGTTCTTTGTCCCAATATTGGCTAGAATTGAGGACAGTGCTGTCCCTGACTTTTTCGAGTCGACTGGTAGTCGTTTTTTGTAAGCCAGAATTCGACTAAATCGCACGCTTATGATATTAATTTAATTACTTAACTCTCTGGGGTCGGCGGTCTCGCCGGCGATACCAGCTCACTTTTTTCCTTATCAGTGCAAAAGAGACTCAAATTACTCTGTTAATTTTGATCTTACATATAAGTGTTGTACATCATTAGATCCTGTTAAGTTTCTATTTTTTTTGTGGATACTCACAATAAAAACAAAGTGTTGTGCTTTTCACCAAATAAAGAAAAACAAACATGATGCGAGTTCTGCGTTCTCTCTGTCAGTGAAGTCCATTCTGAAACGCGTCCTAAGATTAACTGTAACTCCGCGATTACTTGTCACACAGGCACGAGAGGTTTTTCTTTATGAAGCTTAAATTCTCTTCTTTTAAATGAAGTAATTTATATAAAAAACAAATATTCTCAGTTTATGCAATCTGTATGAAAAGAGAGTGCTGTCAGTATTTTTTCCCCCAGCTCATTACACTTCATTACGCGTTAACCTGACACGCCCACGGAGGACGCGCGCTATTCAAACGCAAATGTGAGGCAAGCCATGACAATGCCCACATCAGCCGTTCCACCGCGGCGGTAAAATGTGTGGTGTATTTGCTGCCTTTTACCGCTAAGAGGCGCTACAATCATAGACTCTGAAAAGTGTTCGTTTATTCCGGTTTATTCTCTCTAATGTGTAATCTGCTGCCGCACCGAAGAATTCAACAAGTGAAACGTAGTTAAAATAATTCATAATCACAATACTGAAATTAGGCTACTGAAATGTAATTGAATAAATAATGAAAACATTTCAACATAAAACATTGCAATAAAATCATTTAGGCTACATGAATGAGGCTTTACAACATTAACAGCGTACAGAAGACAGCTCAGTGATCAACGCAACGACACGAGCTTCGAGGAGCTTCAATAGACCCGAGATCGAATCTCAATGTAGCATACATGTTGTTAACCGATGTTGTCCTACGTTTATATTTTCCCACCTTGATGCTTAAATAGGTAACTATTTATATCTGTTTACTTATTTAAAGTCAAGAGTTTTGTTTGATTATCATTACAACATAAATTTGCTACATTCCTGTAGAACCGCAGCCGCTGCACAAACGACAAAAACTGATGAAGATTGTCAGCCGATCAGAAAATGAAAATGAAGAAGCTCGTCTTTAGTCTGCTAAATTATTGTGTAATGTAAAAGAACACTAAAATTACTTAAGTTTGAAACCAAGTTCGAACATTTCAAGGTTTAAATTGTTTAATTTAAAACAGGGTTGCATCTTGTTTAGAGTTTATTTCTTTTGCGATGCAAAATAAGAAACACTAGGCTAATCTTATTCTTGCGACATTTTAAATTTGTATTGCCAAAGAAAATACAGCTAAATTAAACAATTAAAACAGTAGGCCTACAAAACGAAAATTGTCCAAAGAAACATAATTAAATTAAAAACATGCGTTTCTCTTTGCCTCTCTCGCGCTGGATCTCTTTTTAACAAGTTTATTTAGTCTCCCTCGCTGCCCGCGCCGGGTCTGTCTCGAAATTAATCATTTCAGGGTAAAAACACATCATACAGCTGATAATACTGTATATGTCGCTGCGTGTCAGCCATACAAATCACGAAAAATTTATTTAACCTTTAATTGTTGCTTCAAAGGCACAGCATGCCTTGTTGAATTCACCTTACAATAACTTCAATTGAAATTTTGTGTGAAAAAAACTTTAAATAGGCTACAATAAATAAACTACAATATTTATAATTTAATAAGATATGGGGCCTACATTTGGACACAGATTTATCCTTACAATAATTTTGCCTGCTCATCAGGCTGGCTATCCGACACTCTCCATATGAAAGAGGAACATTAACACCTTTGTCCAGCAATGTCCCTCCAACCCCCCACAGGCTATCGGAGTCTGAGGCTGACTTTACACAAAGAGAAGTCGCAATTCACACTTAAATCGCCATTCTAGACAGTGTTGATAATGAAGGAATTAAATGATTTAAGTTACATGTAGCCTAGTGATATTTCTGTCATAAAAGTTTATTACTAAATATTTCATTATTTCAATAATTGATGAAATAAAACTGGTTTGGGGCAGCTTTTTCCAAGCAAAACTAAATATAATCTGAAAAAACGCTTGTTAATTTGTTGTCATGAACAAAATGTTCAACGTAATATTAAAGTCTACAGGGATCTTTGGATCCTTACAACCAGGCATGCAATTTGTGAATTAAGTTTTTATTTTATTTTGTATTATTCAAATAAATATCGAAACACGGTGCTTCGTGGTAATGCTGCTAAATTAAATAACATTTATAGAATAATTATGAACTTAAATGAAACAATATCGCAACATTTCGACAAATACATTATTATGTTTTTACATTTTAATTCAGGGCGATTTAGCCTACATTTAATTAGAGCGAGATTTTCACCCATGTCTTGTCATTTTCTCATTGGGAAGCGCATGTTTGAGTAGCCTAGATCCTCTGTACCTCTCGTTTTCATATGGATTAGCCTACATAATCAGATAACATTTATTAGCCTAAATATTTAGACATTTAAAGGCTTTAGACATAGCCGATTTCTTATCGTGACTGAGCTGAAGTGGCTTTCGGTTCATTTTTGTGATGCGCAGTTCCCGGAGACAGAGGACAGATATACTGTTTTTGTCGTTAGCCTAATATGAATACAAGTTTACAGTTTTGAACGATGTAAGCTACTCTACTCTTATCTGTATGACCAAAAAATTACGGAGTCGCCTATTAAGTTATTTTAGCTGTAATAATGAGATAAATAAATTAATCTAAATGAACGCTCCGCCGCGTTTGTCGAACACTAACTCACGATGCCAGAATAAAACCCGACTTTAGAAAAATGCATAGGGTCACTCGGCGTGGTGTGCCAAAACACTTAATTATAAACTTCAATATTTCATTCAAAATAATCTCAACACGCTTTGTGAAATTTTGAAAAGCCGTGCATGCATTAAGGCCACTGGAACTAATGAACAACTGAAACGCTGGTTTTGATTTTATTGTTTTTCGTTTAAACGTGCCTGTTGCATATCTCTATTTTATATTTGATATTGGTGAAGTAGCCTATAGCATTGATTAGCTGTGGAGGGAGGGGTGTGGGGATTAAAATAATTAATAACTAATTCGCGGTATAACTAGTCGATCACGAGTGGCTCAACAGGTAGATCTATAGATAAACTATATCTTTCAGGAATTTGACCGACCGGGTTGACACTTCAGCGTGAGAAATCGGGGGTGTGGCGTGAGAGCCTGGAATAAATAAATAAAAAATATATATAGCCTATATAAAACAAAACTGTATGGTGTAACAGAGTTTTAGAGCTAGACAAATCTCTCTGCAATAATAAATATAAAATATACAGCAGACTATGTTTGTGCGGGATTTAAACCTGTGTCATCTTGATGATGAACCGTCAGTTCTACCGCTCGGCTATGAATTTTGTTACTGAGAAATAACCAAACGTTTGATTCTCACATGAGCGAGAAAACGTTTTGTCTTTAGCCTGTGAGTGTAGGCCTACTTTAGCCTTTTACAGTTTTAAAAGATTATATCTTATCTGTATGACCAACAATTTGTTGTAGGCTTATTTGGAAATTACCATAACTTGTAGTATTTCATCCTTAGGCTACTGTTAATAGACATTAGCCCCACTTACGTTTTGCTAAATATCCCTTTGCGCCACCTGGCGGTCATTTCGCGTACGACTTTGAAATGCGACTGGTTTATTTTTTCCGCGGTGGATGGCTAAAAATGGTATGTGGATGGCTAAAAGGTGTGACTAAAAATGTGCTTTTGGCTTTCATTTATATTTTGATTGTTTGTATATATATATATATATATATATATATATATATATATACTAATGAGCCTTTCATTCAGGGGTGTCACACAAGAAAGAATGCAAGGACAATATATATATATAAATAAATAAATATTTATACACACACACATATATATATATATATATATATATATATATATATATATATATGTGTGTGTGTGTGTATATAAATATTTATTTATTTATATATATATTGTCCTTGCATTCTTTCTTGTGTGACACCCCTGAATGAAAGGCTCATTAGTATGCAGACTGCTCAGGTGAGAACTGCCTAATTATTCATGAGGGGGTTGGGCCGATCCGCCCATCCGCATATTGCCTTTGCAAACAAAAAAATGTTTTTCACAATTTAAAACAATCTATTGTGTTATGTGAATGATAAGACAGGATGATTTTCAGATCATTTTGAAGAAAAAACTCTAGGCCACAACATCCATTAGTCAAAAGTCTTGTGGACACATATTTAGTATGTGTTTTGTGGCCTTATTTCAGAAACTTTAAGTTTTAGTTTTTTCAATAACCACGCATAAACAATATTCTCTCAAAAATACAAAAATGTACATACATGTTGATAACACATTATGGTAGCCCTGTGTGTGCTAAATAGAGTGTAATTACACCTTTGCCAGTAATATGTTTATAAGCAACTGAAAAAAGCACAAATGTCAGAGTATGTCAAAACATCTCAAGGACCCCAAAAACACCTTGGACCCCAGAGGGTTAAATATATACTGAAGGGTGGCATCGGAAAATGGTTTGAGTTTCAGGATTGAGAAAGAACATGATATGTAACATTGTTCTATACTGTAATACAAAGAAATACCAAACCATAATATTGAGCCTTTAAAATATAGATCAAGCACTCAAGCACACGCATAAAGCTTGCCACAGCGCACCGGCAAAAGTAATACGAATGTGTCAGGGAAAAAAACTGAACGGAGACTATCTGAGCATTTTTATATTTTCGGCATATTTTATTTATTTTATAGTATAGTCGGCGACTAACCGACTAATTAAAATTTGGTCAACTAAGACTCTTCTCGTCAGCTAACATTTGGTCGACTATTAGGGGGCAGCCTATTTAGAAGACTGCATTACTACAGCAATAGCATTATATTTTATATTTTAACTAGTGATTTTTGAGTTGGGGCAAAGATGCAGTTGACGATACGGACTCATCATCTCTGCAGTATAGTGGATGCGCCTATAGAGAGAAATGCATGTTTCATTATCATAATTGTGTTTCATATTACAGATTACATTATCAGAAAATATTTGATTTCGATTTGAATTGGTTCATTTAAAAGTAGACATTGCAGAAAGCACAGTCTATTTCTTTCCTTAATTTTTTACAAATTGCACAAACAAAAGCACAAATTGTTGTTATAAAATAAAAGTAGACCCTTAACAGGTTTGAATGTTGTCCTACGCTTATCTGTATGACCAAAAATTATATTTGTATTTTAAGTTCTTTCCACTGTTATCAGAAATACATTTAAGTGATTGCGGCGGTGTCTCCGGGTTAGTCCGCACAAACAATTGGATATATGACAATAATAGCGCGCATTTATCCAGGTTATTGTTAGAGCAAGTAAAGTGGTAAACGTTACGCTACTACTTACAAGTTTCAAATGATAAGCCATAGTTAGGTCGAGGAATGATACATACTGTAATTCACATGGACCAGCTGAGTTTACAATCTGTCCGTCACGGATTGCGTGACTTTTTTTTTGCGACTAACCGACTAATTAAAATTTGGTCAACTAAGACTCTTCTCGTCAGCTAACATTTGGTCGACTATTAGGGGGCAGCCTATTTAGAAGACTGCATTACTACAGCAATAGCATTAATTGAATTGTAAATGCAACTTTTGTTTAAAAGGAAACTAACCATAGTCAGGGTTGACTTTAAATAGTCCTTTTTGTGAATACCATATGACTATCTAGAATGATTTAAAACTACAAATCCTCTCTTAGCGACTCAGTGAGCTGAAAAACCACAATTCCCTAATCTCCAACCACTCTAACAAAAATAACACCAAATAAAGAGAATGCATGGAGAGTCAAACAGATGGAATTGTATAAAAATACTTATTCATTAATATGGTAATAACCCAACTTTACAGGTGATTAAATGCTCATTGCGAATATTATGCAGATTGTTTCCTATGCAAATTGATTTGATGAATGCATAATTGAGCAGAGGAGCAAGAATTTTAAACGGTTTTTATCTTTGTTTCACCGTCACCCAAACAAAGGCGAGCCACGGTAGTTCTGCTCTACTGATGGAGTACTGACTATTAGCTGTAAACATGTTCAGTGGATGCTACGTTTCTGAGTTATTGCTGGCAGTGAAGCTTAAATTTCCACACTACATAAAACTGCCATAGAGCAGTGTACAAACACAACCATTGACAGTCAAGAAAATATTTCCTCAGGGAAGGTGACGAGGTGCATAAAAAACAACAACAAACAAATGTCAGTGGTGAAATGGTGAAAAATGGCATGTTCATTGAACTAGTTTTAGTCAAGGTCCAGATTTTGCCTTTCATGTTGTGATACAATAATGAAATAAAAGAGAAAAATAACATTAATAATAAAAACAGCAGAACTGACCCTAAACCAGCACCCTGACGAATAGCAAAATAATTCATGGGTCCCCAGGGTTCAAGCAATGTGAAGACAAAGCTCACGCTAAGCATTGAGAGGAACACTGGCTTCATCCTTTGACATCCTCTTTGAAAGACAAACAGTTCAGGAAATAATTCTGGGAAGAGGCAGGGAGCTGTCAGTAGTCATAAAACGTATTTTAGGACAAAGAGAGAGCGATAAATCATTTATAAACAGATCTTCTTTGAAGGCTTTTGGAGCAGTGATGTCTCAAGACAGAGTCTATAACAGTCGACCCGAGAACTAAAATGTTTTCTGATG
Source organism: Rhinichthys klamathensis goyatoka (assembly GCF_029890125.1). Lineage (NCBI taxonomy): Eukaryota > Metazoa > Chordata > Actinopteri > Cypriniformes > Leuciscidae > Rhinichthys > Rhinichthys klamathensis. Next base: position 3,562,786 of record NW_026606579.1, read on the forward strand.
GCCACTTGAAGCCGTAATAGTTTTTTTGAGAGCATCTTCACCTTGAACATTCTCTGTTTTTGAGAGTATTTTGGCAAAGTTACCTTAATAGATGTATGCAAGTAAGCCACCTAGGGTTCTGAGAATATAAAAGCAAGTTTGATTGAGAGGTTTCAAATCAGGCTTGATAAAGGCTTATAAGAGGGAGTAATGCAGAAGCATTTGGATAATGAAAGCGATGCAAAGGCTCCTATTTGCTTTCTATTGATCAGCGGGAGTGAAGCACAAAGCGTCTTTAGGTCGTGATAACACAGGCAGGGATCAATAGGGCCGCACCATCAAGGCCACGGTCTAAATTACTGTGTCTCTGCAGGGTGGACGTGCTGTCCAAGATGTTTAGCACTTTAATTAAGATAGACACTGGTTGCAATCATAAGCCATGTGCTCTATTAATGAGTCGATTCTGTGGTATCTAGAGTGGTTTTCTGTTGTAATACTGCCACCAAAATAATGTAGATGTCATCAATGAAGTTAATAATGAAATTTAAATGTATTCATTTGCCAGACTCGTTCATCCAGAAAACATTTTCTCTGGAGAAAGTTAAGTGCCTAAATCAAGAGAGCAATGGTTATAGCGCATGAAATGTCCCTTCTGGGGTTTGAAACAATAACCTTTTGGTTACTAGAGCATGACACTAACAACAGCAAGGTCATTGGCATTAACTTACAAGTAGCTATGGATAAAATTTCTCTGTAAAATGCACTGTTACCAGCCTAGAAATCCATCAGTTGATATACAATACAAAAGTCTAAGGAAAATCTCACTCCATCCCACTTGGTGGAAGAAGTGACTCTGAAATGGTAGCTTCCCCAGTTACAGGCTAATTCAAAGCATACAGCACTTATCTACTTATCTAAAGAATCATCATATGACATACTATCCTTCTGCAGTTTATTAAAAAAATGTAAAATTAACAGCGGCACAACTTTTGGTTGGTTACTCCCCAACACTCCAATAATGCTGTAATTTATTTGCAAACACTGAGATGTTGTGTAAAGAGAGAAGTCTGTTTTGGTTACACATCTGTGGAGTCAAATTAATCTCACGTTTTAACTTCGAAGGTCTCCATTTTCCTCCATATTCCCTTGTAACCAAACACCTGCCTTGATTCATCCTGCTCCTTAGTGACGATAACAGCCTGAGATAAGCGGAGAGATCTTTTTTTTTCTCCTTATGCTGGACTCTCTCATTTATGGAAGAGGATTAGGGCCAAGCAATAATAAAAAAATAAAACCATCCCGAGATTAAAGTCATTATAATGCGAAATTAAACTCGTTAAATTTCGAGAAAAAAGTCGAAATACAATCTTGAGAATAAACTCATTAAATATCGAGAATAAAGTTGTGTTTCGAGAAAAAACTCCTTAAATTTCGAGAAAAAGTCGAAATACAATCTTGAGAATAAACTCATTAAATATCGAGAATAAAGTCGTTGTGTTTCGAGAAAAAACTCGTTAAATTTCGAGAAAAAAGTCTAAATACAATCTTGAGAATAAACTCATTAAATATCGAGAATAAAGTCGTTGTGTTTCGAGAAAAAACTCGTTAAATTTTGAGAAAAAAACTCGAAATACAATCTTGAGAGTAAAATCATTAAATTTCGAGAATAAAGTCATTGTGTTTTGAGAAAAAACTCGTTAAATTTCGAGAAAAAAGTAGAAATAATTGTGAGAATAAACATTAAATTTCGAGAATAAAGTCGTTGTGTTTCGAGAAACTGTCTCCATGGTTACTTTGTAAAAACCTTTGCATTGCTGCCACACTATGCATTTTCTGTCCCCATGTCCGCGCGGAGCTCTCGGGACACCCTCATATGCCAGTAACTGTTTTTATGAAGTAGCAAAATTGGCTATTACTTTAGGATCGTTATTGGTTGTGTACGCCTCCATCCACAGAATGTAACGACTGTAACCATCTATACAGCCATTAATGGCAATGCCGAACATACGGTTTTAATTTATCATAGCTGTCATGCCAGAGTGCATTTGGGCCAGCACTGTTCGTTGTTCATGCAGCAGTTGTTCAAGTGATGGCTCAAACGTCTTTTATCAGTAAAGTTCTGCACGGGCAAATTCAGTGACACTTTTAATGCAATACATTACTGCTAAAGTTGATAGTATTTCTTTGTTACTGAAATAAAGTCTAAAATATAGCTCGACTAAGTGATCCAACTCTGCCATGTCCTCTATCAGTAGGCTATGCAATGAACACTGATCGAATGCGTTATTCTCTACATTTCATTTCGCCTTTTTTTCTCGAAACACAACAACTTTATTCTCGAAATTTAATGAGTTTATTCTCACGATTATTTCTACTTTTTTCTCGAAATTTAACGAGTTTTTTCTCGAAACACAACGACTTTATTCTCGATATTTAATGAGTTTATTCTCAAGATTGTATTTCGACTTTTTTCTCGATATTTAACGAGTTTTTTCTCGAAACACAACGACTTTATTCTCGATATTTAATGAGTTTATTCTCAAGATTGTATTTCGACTTTTTTCTCGAAATTTAACGAGTTTTTTCTCGAAACACAACGACTTTATTCTCGATATTTAATGAGTTTATTCTCAAGATTGTATTTCGACTTTTTTCTCGATATTTAACGAGTTTTTTCTCGAAACACAACGACTTTATTCTCGATATTTAATGAGTTTATTCTCAAGATTGTATTTCGACTTTTTTCTCGAAATTTAACGAGTTTTTTCTCGAAACACAACGACTTTATTCTCGATATTTAATGAGTTTATTCTCAAGATTGTATTTCGTCTTTTTTCTCGAAATTTAACGAGTTTTTTCTCGAAACACAACGACTTTATTCTCGATATTTAATGAGTTTATTCTCAAGATTGTATTTCGACTTTTTTCTCGAAATTTAACGAGTTTTTTCTCGAAACACGACTTTATTCTCGATATTTAATGAGTTTATTCTCAAGATTGTATTTCGACTTTTTTCTCGAAATTTAATGAGTTTTTTCTCGAAACACAACGACTTTATTCTCGATATTTAATGAGTTTATTCTCAAGATTGTATTTCGACTTTTTTCCCGAAATTTAACGAGTTTTTTCTCGAAACACAACGACTTTATTCTCGATATTTAATGAGTTTATTCTCAAGATTGTATTTCGACTTTTTTCTCGAAACACAACGACTTTATTCTCGATATTTAATGAGTTTATTCTCAAGATTGTATTTCGACTTTTTTCTCGAAATTTAACGAGTTTAATTTCGCATTATAATGACTTTAATCTCGAGATGGTTTTATTTTTTTTATTATTGCTTGGCCCTAATCCTCTTCCGTACTCATTGGCTCTGTCTGAGCTTGAAGAATCATCAGAGCCTACGTAAATGTAAACGCCCTCCAGGCTCGAGACGATAGTGTAAAGGCTGCAGATGAACAATATCTGAGATCGCTTACAACCTCAGTTAGAAGAGGAAAGGGTTAACAGTCAGTCTTCTCAAAAGCAACACCAGAAGTGTGTACGTGGGTAATAGAGTTTGAATCCGACTGCAATGTGATGAAAAGAAAGCAAGAGCGGAGGAGAAGAGAGAGACAAGGCGCAGGAGGGGCGCTTGTGTAACACACTCACACACAGAATGAGCTTTTGAGATGCATGGCAGGGCATCGTCTTAAACAAAAACCTCAGACTGAAACTCACCAGCTGTGGCTTTCTGTAGCTCCTCAGAGAGCGTCTGAGTGACTGAACTCCAGAAGGTGTGCAAGATGTCAGGCTGCCCATCCTGAGAGAAATAGAGATAGAGAAAACACATTACACGCACCAGCCAGAGCTGAACTTTACCACAATGGCCTTTGACACACATAAAAACAAACACATTAACACACTATGCAAACAAAGCTGATATGATTGTCTTTATTGACCCCAATGTCCAGGTCACGTTTAACCCTCAATAGAAACTACAATCATGGCGATTAAACACATTTTCTTCTTACTCATTTCACATGCAAAGCAGTTAGGCTATAACAGATTTTTTACATACACTAGTCTTAAAAGTTGTAGTATTTGGAGAAAGGGTGGAAAATTGTCACATGAAAACAAATTACAATCCTTTTGGTGTAAGACATTTGGGCTGACAATATAAGCAAACAGGGTAAAAAAAACATACACAAAGAGTAGAATATGAACCCTACACTATGCTATCACTCAGACAACACTGGCATTAGCAAATCACTGACAGAACAATGACTGTCTGAGCCATGTGTGTATTTGTGTGTAAATAGGGAAGTCTATAATCATTTGGGAATCATGACAACACAAATATGGCCTAATGCTGATGGACATGTGCTGCATGTGCTAATCTACCTGCTTGCTCAATATATATGTGTGTGTGTATAGAGAGGCTGGTGTGCGCATCACCTGTGCGTATCAAAATGCCTTGATTGTCTGCACTGACTCACTATACATCAGCCTAAAGGGGTTTGCACTGACTTTACAGTGATATAAATGACTCTGTCTTATGATTCACACAATTTCTGCAGCTACAAATCTGAAAAATACTTCCAAGTTGGAAAATATTAAGTATATATACAGTGGGTTCACAATGACAATCTGTGATTTAATTTAAATCTAGAATTAACAGCAAGTAAAAAAAAAAAAAAAAAAAAGTTTGATGTTAAGTTTAAAAGAAATGTACTGAGCATGTGAACACCATTGTACAAAAGGTCCATTAAATTTCACAAGATGTCCTTGTATTATGAAATCATGAATCATCAGGTTTTGCACACAAAGAAACTTGCAGCGTCCATAACAGATATGTCAGTGATGACAGTGTGGCATCATCAATAATAAGGCTAAAATAAAATAAGATTCTTAAATTAATGTGACTTTATAAATATAAACTTTACACATTTCCTCATAAATTACCTATTCTGAATGTCTTATTACATTTTCCATTGGTTGTGGCATACAGTGTGGCATGATTTCAGTGCCATCATCAATAAAATACTTCCAATCTTGGCTTTTCTTTCTTTTTTGCTCTAGTAAAATACAAGCGTGTTTCATATTTGCTCCACTACTTCAGGCAATTGCCATTTTCTTTTCTGTGGTAGAGTTGTATTTCACATTAATGACACCTGAAGTGAACAAGAGGGCCATTGGTGTAGATGAACTCATGCCAGAGAAACAGAAGGCTTGTTTGCTACATAAAAGCAGCTGGGAATTCAACGGGAAGGTCTGTCTTACTTGTGTAACTGTTAAATGTAGCGGTTTGCAGGTTTTGCTTTCCGATGGGTGCGTGTGTGGGGGGTGTTTTAGCCACAAATATAGGTGTGAGATTGTGGGAGTTTGAAAACAGCTTTTGAAGCGGAGGCAGAGAAAGAAAACAAAAAAACATGGCATTCACCCACCTTTTCCAATCTCCAGGGAATCTGCCAGCTGCTTTATTGTGCACAAAGTTCCTGTATGTGTTTTCCTAAACCTCATATGCAGCTCATCTCTTGCATGCACCTTGTTAAACTGAAGGTTCAGAGGCGCTGTAGGGCTTTTTACAGCCGTGTGAGGCTCCAAGAGAAGTGCCCGCCCTGCAAAACCTTTCATGGGGCCTTTTAAATGCCGGCCGTCTCTTTCATCTACAGCTGATGGCTCTCTGAGCACCCAACGACACCCTGTCAGTCATTCTGGGTGGTCTGAATTTCAAGGTGTCCCTTTCTACTGAGAGTCATTGAACTTTTATATCAACACATATTACATCGTTTTAAATCAACAAATATGATGTAGCACTATTTTACCTTTATTATCTTAATCACCCTTGAAAGACGGATGCAATCTTTTCTTACACTATGAGAGAAGTGGTCAAATTGGGCATTACTACCCACACTCTGGAATCAAACTTTTTGTCCCCTTTTCTTTCTGTTTTTTTCCAGTAAGGAATAAAAAAATGGGAGGTCTATGGGAGAACGGGAGAAGGTGTTTCCATGGAAACACCCCCACCTGCCCCCCATTCCAGCAGACCTCAATCTTCTGACCGAAAATCTCGATTTCCAAGAGGTGATTAGAAGCCGCTCAACTCATCTCCCCCAAAACTGTTTACTGAGTGAAAACGGGAGGAATACCAACAGAGTAAAAGAGCAAAAGCGACTGTATGATTGGAGACAGACCTTTTCTCTTTCTCACAAACACACAAAAATGCTGTGTTTGAAATGCAATTTAGCATTCTTTGGCAAATACTGTATGCAATGGAAAGCATTAGTATGTAGTAGTATGCTATGTTGTTGTCGCTTGATCTAAAAAAATTATTTAAATGAGCTAGTGGTGTGCAGTTATCATGAAATTGCATCATTGTAATCCAACTTTGTCAGTTTAGCCAGATGGTGCGTAAAGAAAGAGAAGTTTAAAATTATGGTTGATTTGCTTCATGTTGACCAGTGCAGTATTCCATGTATTGTGCTATATAGTGAAAATACAGCTATATAATCAAAGCTAAACCACTTCAGTAATTATCATGTTAAAAAAACAGCACTCCCTTGAGTTCATTAATGCTTTTATAAATCTTTAAAAGTTCTACCTAAATTATAAAATCATTCAGGACACAAATTTTCATTAAAACATAAAAATGCATGTGTAAAATGTGCATACTGCACACAATATGCAAACAGAACATATAATAGTACAAGTAGTGTGCTGTTCCAAATACAGCCCATGTAACAATTCTGCATCAGATATTCTGAAGTCTATGCCGCATTTAAGCTTTGCTGGTTATGATTTAAGGAAATGCATAGCTAGAGGCCAGTTCTAATTCACTGCATTATTATGCTCTCTTTGAAATCCATCTGTGAAATCTTACCACCCCTTCCTAAACTGCTCTGATCTCACAGTTTAGCCCTTCATTTAGCAGAAAATAGCACCTTAATTACCGGCTGTAATTAGCCAAATTCGCAACTGAAGGAATGGAGAGCCACGGATGTCGGGGATACCAAAGGGGAAACGCGTTGCATATGCCTTTGCAAACACTGTACTTGTCACTCAGCGTGTGCCAACACACACTAGTTCACAAAGTCACCCAGAACCAAATGGAGAATGTAGATAAAAATTGTCCCATCACTGTCTGGCTGAAAATGTTTGGTGGATGTATGTGTGTGTGCATAAGTGTGTATGCGTGTGGGGTAGATAACCTTGTCACAGAGGGGCCAGCCACCTGCAGACACCAATTAGGATGTCATTTACTGCTAATGTGCCAGCAGCAAGTGAACCAGCAGGGGCTATGTAGGCAGGTCAGCCACAGGCAAGGGCAACACACACAAAATCCTTTGTAATAAATCACTACATATCAAGGACAAACTCTTCACATATGGGATACACACAATATCAATACACATAACTCTCCAAACTGATGAAATTTAATTGCACACCTATTCCAGCAAAAACAAATAAAGCAAAATGTAGGTGTGAAATTATATCATCCGTCTCACCTTGATGATCTCATCAATAAAGCACACATGAGTCACTGGGTCTCTCTTTTTGGTTAGAACCTTCTGCAGGTGCTGCACCTGTTCAGGAACATAGTAGAAACTTTAGACAACATATAATTCAATGACCCCTTTCAAGCGTCATCTAATCTTAACACGCTAGCTTTAAAAATATATAATGGGGAACAAAACAGAAAAATAAGCACAGTGTGATATGCCGATTTTAATATCATGCACTTTCTATTTAAGTTAATTTGCATATTTTTTTCCAAAAGTTAATTTCAGAGCTTAATATTTAATGCCTTTACAAGTGAACACCAGACAAAATGGATAGGGACATCTGTGAACTACTGGTGTTTTGCCTAATGACAATAACAGTGTTTCATAATAGTAACATCTGTGTAAGTTTGATACCTGACCACACGCGGCACAAATCTGGTCCATTAGTTTCTCTAAATTCGTCCACAGAGCAGCTCGAAACGCAGCCGTATTCCCTGGAGTGGGCATGACGGCTCTGCCAGGGGCACCTAAATATAGCAGACACAAAATGCACACACTAAAACAATGCAAAATCATCAAGCACTCTAAAACACAGCCACAAATGCACTTAACAAACATACCTCTGGTGTTTGCAGGTTGAGTGAGGACTTTAATGTCCAGGGCATTAACAACGTTCTCCTGCACAGATGTCCTGTATCCATCTACCACACTTCTTATGGTCTCTCTCAGATTGCCAAGGTTATAAAACACTTGTAGGGCCGTCCCCACCTGAGATGGATTCTGTGAGATAAACAATGAAAAACATCAACCAATCAAAGGTTACCCTAACAAAGAAGAACATTTACATTATGAGTTTTACATAAAAGGTTTAATCTTGTGCAATACTCTAGCCTGAACGGTTTTCAATATCATATCATTAAGGGAATATTTTGTTTCACCCGAATATAATTTTTTTTGGTTTATGTGTTCAGGGTTTTGAACAAGGTGTGTTGTTCAAAATGTGTGTAACAAGGTTGATGTGGGAAGTGGGTCACTGGCACAAATAAATCAAAATGCTTTAAAATATGCCTGACCTCCTAAAATCTTTACATTCTCATCTCCAGATCCAAGTCAAATTTACACCTGAGACCAATTGTCTCCACATGAGAGGATCATAGACTGTGTGCATCACTTGCCGCCAGAGAGCAACCGATTGACGTCATTACGCTCAACACCAGAGCACATGTTAGAAAAGTAGGTCAAATTCAAATTCTTCAAATTCAACTCTCTCAGCTAAGCTGTGACTACAGGACATTAACGTTTAAAGTACAAAACAGAAAGCTCTCCAATGCTGCATTCAAAGCAGCTTCCAGCAGACAGTCCCGATCTCTGATCCTGCCTTTAATTTAATCTCCCAGGATGAAAGCGCCAAGCATTACAACCAATTCAAGACCCCGTCCAACTTCAATCTAATCCCAGTGGATCAAAGATGATCAGGCCCAGTCGCCTTCCCAAACGGTACATGAGAAACCGCAGGTGAATGCATACGAATTCAACTGATGTGCTTAACACAAAACAAAATACAAAAGGCAGACAAGAGGAAGCGATAATCCAGTAAATCTACCCTTTTTTCTCTACGTGCTTGACTAATGGTGCACAGATTGAGAGTAATAGGCCAGAGTGGTGGGATATAGCCATCAGTGGTGGCTAAGTACTTGGCGGCAATCAGTGGTTTCAAGCTCTAATCAGACAAATGATTCACATTTCTTCCTTCACTCTCTCTTCAAACCCACTTGAAGGCTAAAACTGAGGTCAGGGCTGCTCTAGCATTGTGCTTGCAAATCTTTAAGAGGCTTGATTCAGATGCAAAAAGATTGGGATGAAGGACAAAATGTATGTTTAAAGACAAACACAGTTTTTTAAAGAGCTAATTAGATTGAAACACCTAGGTATTACGCACTGCAACATTGAAAACCCAAGCGAGTCTCTGAATATGGTAAGTATAAGACGAAACCCCAATCCCTTGTGACCTCATTACAGGTGTCAGTGAGGGGCCGTTTCGATTTCTGATACACTGGGGGCTGCATTGTTTTTGTAGCTACTTAAGAGGAAGTAAGAATGAAGGGGAAAAACTGTCCTCAGAAACATTTGCGATGCATTAGTGCTTATTTCAGTTTTATTGCTAAAGGGTCACAAAGCACATTTTAAGACACTTCACACGACGATAGCTTGTGTGAGTATAAGAGCGTTAAAAAAAAGATGTTTTAAAACAGTCTGATTTAGGGACAGATTTACTAACAGCTTGCTCCAGAACAAACCCTCTTTCTGCGTAAAAAAATGTACTGTCAGGATTCACTAAAGACACGCAGTGTAAAATTAGTGCTGAAAAGGCATGGACAGGGTTATTCTTGCGGCTGACCTTATTGCATATGTAGGAGTTCCGCTTTCAGACGCAAAATTTATGGGAGGAGAGTATTTAAATGAATCATGCAGGGTGATTTAATAAGGTTTGCGCTCGTCAATTTACTGGTATTTGCTCCATCATTTACTGCCCCAAAAAAAGCACAAGTAGGTTGTTTTATAATTGCGTTCTCGTGCTAATTTGCCTGTTTAGTAAACTTGGTGCTTAAACTGCAATCAATTTAGGGTATTTTTAATATATTAAAATGTTTAGTAAAAATACATTACAGACATTTATTAACACCTATTGTTGTATTTTCTGAAAACTACAGAGGTATAATTGTTTATCTATACTGCTCAGCCGTAGTTGAAACATTCACAAACCAAGCCAAAATTGGCTGTTGTCCAGCAGCATAAATGATGTGTTGTGTTACTTATGCAACAGTTGAGTGTAGTTGTCAAGGAACAGATGTGAATCACAGACCAAGGAAAACAGAGGATTGAGAGAGACCTAATTGCTTGCGGCAGGTTCACTCACAGCATGTAATGCGTTAGCCCTCATTTACCCTGAACTGTGGAAGGATAATGGTTTAGCAGGGACATGCACAGTCACTGTGGAGATGGATTTGATCAGCTCAGTGTGCAAGCCGGTGACCCAGGATGGCTAGCTGCCAACTGCCGTGAATGAGGTGTTTTCACATTAGTTACATCCAGGCAAGCAATACGCTTTTGTTCCCAGAAATAACACTTAGATGGAACAGGTGGCCAACGATCGCTTCTTAACCAGCAAGTTGGAGAAAAACATATTTGGTCTGATGCTTTTAATCTTAAACTCTAGAAGAGACCAATTTTTGAGTGGAAAAATAGACAGCTAGACATGTATGGGAAAGTGAAATGTATTTATGTTTCTTCTATGTTGATTAGTTTGGGTTGCATGTTGTGGGCTATTGTTGCAAAGTGTGGGAAATCGTATACAGCGTGTTCGGTTGGTTCCCTGTCAGTCTCAATGCATCCCCTGTTCAGTAGATGTGAAATTCATTCTGTCCAAGGGATCGCAGGAACGTGTGTAGGGTGTAGCGCTCTTTTTTTGATTTGTTTCTTGGGAGAATAACATTTCACAATGGAATGAATATGTTTATATCAGATGACCCCTCACAAATAGTGAAGGTCAGAAAAGGTCTTGCCATCTTCACAGCAAGACGTAGCATGCTCATCTATATACAACATTGCAGATTCAAGAGATTCTTACATAATTGCAAAAAAACAAACAGGTGGCATGCTTGGCGAACACATCACTGTATCTGAATCCTACAGATCATATGTACAAGGAGGTCTAAGATGTGCCAATGTTATTTCTGCCATCTTGAGATTCAGGCCTGTTTCTCCAGGGAAACGTAGGAGACAAAATGCATGTGAAAACATCTTAGTGCTTGCTGTATTTTCTCTTTGATGGCAGTGGTAATAGGAGTAAAAACTAGCTGATGCATCAGTGTTTAACCAAGTGGAAGAAAATGGTTCGAGCAAGTTATACAAGATGGTGTGGAGTGGATATAGTAGATCATCTTTGGGCCACTATCACAATTATACCGGCGTCCATCATGTTTCCTACCTGGGCCTGTAATAACTATGCCACACTGATGGTATCACCTCGATTACACACGCTGTGTGGGGGCTTGATTAAATTCTCTACTATCTACTTCAGGTAATGTCCTTTTCTAGAGAAACCACAAAGAAAAAAAATACACAACCCAAAGAGGGAACTGGCAACTATATCAAGTATGTCACCTCAACAGGAACACAGTGAGAGTTTGCCCATCATGTAGGGATGCAGCACCTTACGAGAAAAACAATACTGTGATTTCCAGCCAATTGCTTCCTTTCATAAAAACACCTGGTCACCACACCAGCGTCATTAGCTTCTGGCTGTGTTTGTTTTGTCACCATATGGAAGACTCAATCCAGATATTTGTCAAAGGAACCAATAGCTGATAAGTAGATGACATCTTTGACCACAGTGCCCAGGTAATTTCTACTATGCTGGATGATTCATTTGCATTTTAATATTGGATTAAATGTCATATATACACATAAAACCAAAAATCATATTAGATGAAAACTTGGCAACTTTAAGGAAGCTTCCTCAAGGAAGTGACAACATCAGTGAGTGTTATTACAAGATGTAAACAAAAAATTTAAATCAAGTTGACTGTCAATTAGAGATTTGTTTTTACAAATGGCAAGACGTGGAAGTGGGGATAATCAAATAATAAAGCTAAAGTGTAGCTAACTGACTTAGGCTGTGTTCACACTTGACAGGTTTGGTTGGATTAAAACAGACCCTGGTGCGATTGCTCTGTTAGTGCGGTTCATTTAAATAAATGTGAACGCTGCCATCTGAACCCTGGTGTGCACCAAACAAGCGGACCAAGAACGCTGAAAAACTAACCAAAAACGGGACATGATGTCACTAGATGTGACCCTAAAACTGACCGAATGCTCAAGCAAACCTGTTTTTTACTAGTCATAGTCGCGACCCATCACAGTTTGGTAGGCATCAGAACCATGACTCCTCACAGCAGATCTTCGTTTGTGTGTGACGAAAGGATTCCTGCCACTGTTTTGACTCCTTTACACATTTTATAAGCTCTTCACAAGTTGTCAGCTCCATCATATGTAGACTACGCACATACAACGAGCGCATTTAGCCCAGAACACAACGTTGTTTTGGTTCCAAAGGTCCATTGTGAAATATACGTAATAAAAGCCTTGAACATATCCCTATGCCTTTAGGTTCGGTGTTAAAATGCTGATGTGAATGCAAAGAGGACCAGGGCTAAAAGGTTTTTTTTTTGGTCCGGACCAAACGAACCAAGTGAACCGAACTACAAGTGTGAACACCAAGCACTTTTATCAAGCAGGATATATTGTTTTAGAGTGAAACAACAGCACAAAATATTATAGAATTTATCATCAAATAATTTCCAATACTTACTGATGCTTGTGCTGTTGTTTTCACTAAAAGCTTTTTTTAAAGTTACAAAAAAAATTACCCAACACATATGAGAATTGCATGCATTATATGGATAATACAGGGAGACTTTATTTTCCTTTTGGCCTAGTCATTCCCACTCCAGAATGAACAGCAAACATGGCCGACGCTAGCCCCATTGGAACATGCGGAGTTCATTTGCTCACACTTCGTGAAGTGTCATGGCCATGCGAGAGCACTGGTGAAGAACAGAGAGAGGGCGAAAGTGAGACTTTAAGTGTGAGGAAAAAGTGAAAAGATGATGGATCACTTAGACATTTATGTGCCGTGTTTCCACGGCAACCCAAAAACAAACACGGCGAAGACCGATTAAAGCCTTTTAAGACGCACTTGGCAAATGTCAGCGCAACACCAGGCAAGGAAGAGATGAACTCAATTTGGGAGAAAACTGATGATTATGTAAAGGAGAAAGGTGAAAGACAAGGTGTGCTCAGCATAGCTAATGAGAGAGAAGATTTTCAGCGATAAAGAAACTTTGATTTGGATTTAATTGACATTAAAAGGAAATTAACTAATCATCAGTTTTAAGACTTAATGTCAAATGCATGTTGTATCTAGATTTTTTTGTCAGATTTGCAATTAATTCAAATAATATGTAATTTGGCCCAAATCATTTTTTTTTTGCTCATATGTGACTCTGTTTTTGCCATGACAGTGTGAACGGCACAAACCATCTTTTCAATTTCGATTCGGGCCACTTCCATATGTGGTCCTAAACCTACAGGTCAGATGTTTTGCAATGCGACCGCAGTCTGAACAGTCATATGCACATAAATTCATGCGACTTTTAAGTCACTCTAGAGCAACATTCATCACAATTCTGTGAAAGGTTTCAGTGGAAAGACAGGGATGTGTTAGAACTATTACAGTGAAAAACACACAAGCAAAACATGTGGGCTCGTATAATAAAGGTTAAAAAATTCTGCTCTTTTTTCAAATCCTCGTCTTTGTTTTTTATATCGCCTGCGTATTAAATTCGCTGGTACCAGTAATCAAAAGTCTTTCTTAATGACACTCAACTATAAATACATTGCTTCATCTTTGCGCTTTTAACCTTTGTGTGACTTTTTAATTGTGAAGAATGCACATCAGAGAGAAGGGATGTTAAAAAGCATGTGCATATGGTCTCCATGGTAACAGTAATTTGTCAGGAGGGTGTCTGGCTGTAACTTGTTACTGATGGGTAATGGGAGAGAGAAGTCAACGTGCGAGAACGAGGAGTGCTAATCAGCACACATGGGAGCCAGTCGCTAACAGGTCTCTGATCTGTAACAGTGTACCAGTGCTCTTTCAAAATAACATAACCCTGCTGAAAAACAGAGCTTAATCCAGTCGAAAGTGTTTTCTTAGCTTAGGTCTTAGCTGGCTTAGCAGGTTGGCCTTCTGGTCTCCTAAGCATCAGTCGCGATGAAATGGAAGGGCGGAGACTTAGTTCTATGCATCGGTTGTTGATTGGATGTTGAGATGTGGGCGTGGCTCTCGAATGTGAGCTTGCAGGGGCAGAGTTTAAGCACACAAAATAAGTAGTACAGCATACATCACAAGAGAAGTCTGTCGTTTTCACCAGAAGATCCAGTTATGACATTTTTATCCTAGGTCAAATTATATATAAAACAAATTAAACATATGCACGGATGAATTGTTCTATTTTATGTTAAATTTTCATTCCATGCTGACTTTGAGGTGTTTTATTCAGCACTGAGATTCAGCTCACATAGGTCTTGTCCAGTATATCACTTACGGTAAACATACTGTAAATATTTTATGATCACTCTAAACAAGCCTTTTGCCTTCTTTCCACTGACAGAACAAAGGCAGCCATATTGGCAGAACAGGCCACACCTGCTGAGTGCTTGTCAGCTATCTGAGCAATCCAGCATATCTATTTTCCATCTTCAAGATGGTCTTTAGAGAGCAGACAGAGAAAGAATGTGAGACAGTGACAGAGATGTAATGTTTGAAGTGAGTGAGAAGGCAAAAGAAAAGGGAGGCACAAAGATTCAGGAAAAAAGGGTGGCAAATAAAAGACACACGTTTTCACTCCTTAGCAGCTTAAAATCCCGAGAGACATGCTTTTGATGTAAAGGTTACTCAAACACATGACTCAAAAAATGGATGAACTGTGAATATCAGGAGAGTGACTGCATAACCTTTTCAGTGACCAGCACAATTGAGCCCATTGGATCAAGTGAAACGAGTAAAGATTTGAATAGTGTGCAACAATGACATCCACTGTTTTTTAGATACCTTGGCATTTTCCCCATTCATTTTCTCCATAGCCATTAAATTTGTGAAGCATAACACCATGAACCAAATCAATTAACTCTATAATCTATTTAAAAAAAGGTACAAGACTGGATACTTTCTACTTCGACCTATTGAACGACCTATCCAATGAATCACTGCAAATAACAAATCAAATGATAGTACTATATTAAATTTTTCTCCATTCTGTCACCTGATGGAGTTTTGGTTCCTTGCCACTGTTGCCTTGGCTTTTGGCTTGCTTAGTTGGGGACATTTAAAGGTGCAAAACGCAAGACTCTGAGTTTTTGCAGAACTCCGCCCCCTCTGGCGACAAGCGAAACTGCAACCAGAGTTGTGCACGCTCATGGACCACACGCATCTTTTATTGGATATGTTTTATGATTCATGTTGTACTATTCTTCCGAACACAATTCCTAGTTTATGAAACTGTTCACTAACAATGGTAGTAAAACCAATTCTGATTGTACATGTATCATTTGCATTACACAAAGCATTACACATTTTACGCATCGTCATTTGTTGTCATACATAGATTGGCCGTATCAAACATTAGAGACTGAGCTATATCTTACCGTTTTATCAAGAAAAAAGCCAATTGAGGATCCCGTTTGAAACCAAGAGCAGACCGGAGATCTCTCCATTTGTTGAATGCCTTCCCGAGGTTGACTCTCGTCTTACTCCGACGCCTGTCCGACTCCAATTTGGACCTTTTGGTGGCACTAGACAAAATTTTTCTTTTCTTTACTTTACGTGGAGTTTGCGTTGGGGTTTGGAATGGACTACAAGCCGGTCTCTTTGAATCCATCTTCTACCTTTGACGCACGAGTTGTCTTCGCTGATGCGGAGAATGGCGGCACCGGCGAATACACAAACCTGCGAGACATGAGCGTGAACACGCATGAAATCACGCCCAGTCTCAAATTCGAGCCCGAATCCCTCTTATAAATTTTACTGTACAGGATTATAGAGGCAATCTCAGTGTGCAGAGAAGGGCTCATTCAGCCCATCAGGCAGTTCTTGAAGCATGTAAAGGATAGAAAAACAGGTATTTTTAACATGAAAAGTTGCGCTATGCACCTTTAATATTCAATAATATTATTGATCTGCCTTACTTAAAGTGGATGTTGACGCAATTTTCTTTTAGAAACAAACTTTGTTGTATTATTTTCATGTTATCATTGTGAAGCTGCTTTGATACAATCTGTATTGTAAAAAGCACTATATAAATAAAGGTGACTTGACTTGACTATATAAACTATTTAGTTAAAGTTATTGAGTATTAGTTTAAGACATTTTTTTTTATTAATTGCTAAATATCTAGCTATACAATTATTTTAAGAATGTAGGGTGAACGACTCGATTGCACCATTCACAATGATTAATGGGAGTGAGTGGTTGTTGCAGAACTCTTTTGCACTCATGATGAGTAAATTAAAACCCCTTTATTTTATTCACGCACACATGCAACTTGTAGAGACGGCCAGGTTCCAGGAAAAAATCACATCTGTCACGCAATACAAAGCTACTTGCAATATTAGACAGATCAGACCATTCAAGAACACACACCATTTGAACCATGTTTTGAATGTCAGTGTGCAAAACGTAGTCAAAAGAGCACAAATGAAGCCACACATCTTCACCCAGACACTTACAAATACCAAATACGCTTTGAGTCCTGCCATTCGCAGTAACAATGCAGTGACAAGCTAAGCCGTGTGATAATAAAACATTTCTAAATGATTAATACCCTTTTGAGCACAGTTTGAGTCATGCATCAAGTTCAGCCCTGAAGAAACAATAAAAAAAAATGCGGTTATCAAATCATTAGTGACAGGGATTGGGCATTAGCAATTGCAGGAGATTGCCTTTAAATAATAATGCATGAGTGAAAGGCATTTATTTACATAAAATGAAGTAAAATTGTTATGTGGTATAGCAGAGAAAGAAAGGAAGCATTGAATCGTTTTCAGTTAACATTCTTGTCAGTATTTGTTTGTCCCAAGGCGGATAACATATTTTTGTTTTGTCTTTCCAGCAGCAAGCGAGAGAAAATAATATTACATGCCGCAGGTACATGGGTCTATTTGGCTCCGGATGACAAAAATCATATCCCACATGACACTGGACAAAACTAAACAGAATGGGCAAAATGGACAAATGCAGAGAAAGGAAAATCGGTAACACTTTTCAATAAGGTTTCGTTTGTTAACGTTAGTTAACTAGATTAGTTAACACATACCAGTATTGAACAATACTTCTATAGCATTTACTCTTAGTTCATGTTTATCTCAACATTTACTAAATCAATTTTAAAGTCAAAAGTTGTATCTGTTAATGCACTGTAAACTAACATGAACGTGAACATTTTATTAACTAACATCAACGAAGGTTAATATGTACTGTAAATATGTATTTCTCATCATTAGTTCACGCATTAACTAATCTTATCAAATGAGACCTTTTTGTAAACAAATGAGATCTTAATGTTACCGGAAAGTCATTTCAATCCAAATGACCCCAATCTTCAATACACTCTTAAAAATAAAGGTTCTCACAGCAATGCAATAGAAGAACCAACGAAATTTTCAGTAAAAAGTTTGTAAAAGAACCATATTTTTCTAAGTGTAGAGAACATTTTAATAATCTAAAGAACATTTTGTGCAATGCAAAGGTTCCACTGATGTTAAAGATCCTTCATGGAACCATAGATGCCATTATAAGAACCATTATTTTTAAGAATGTACAACCACAAACCAAAAGCAGAAAATTGAACATCACGACAAACAAGGGGAAAAAACAACAGTATATCTGGACTATTGAAAAACAATATGACCCAATTGATTGTGGCAATGTGGACTGTATATCTGCACCACACATCAACAGAACAAAACGCATCTATCTATGCGAGACAACAATCACATGCACTCCTTGTCCAAGTGACCTCTTGAAATGGACAAAGGTGACGTATTGTTTAAAGGGTGCATGATCAATGTTCTGCTGGTCAGCTTATGTAATGCACAGTTACTCTCAATAGGGCAAGAAGCACATCTGTCTGTCAAAGTAGAGGTGACTCAGTTAAAACCTAGACTCATTCGTTCCCTACTGTCATTGATTCTACCATCAACACCCTTCCAATACATCCAGGGCCTAATCTATTATGTGGAGGAGCCACACTCCTGTGATTTCACTATTTATGTCTGCATTGGGTCTGTTTTTTCCAGGTTTTATGACTCTGTTTTGGTCAGGCATGGAGCTGATCACATGATTTCATAAGAACTTGCTGGTCAATAAATTCAGATTTATTGCTCAGATCCGATTTTTTTTTTGCGGTAGTAGTTGGTGGTACTTGACTCTGATAAGCGTATCCATAGCAGACTGGTGGGAGTTGCCTTGGATGGCTTGGATGCCCAGTGCATTATGGGTGTTGCAGGTTTCCTACATTTGGCAAAAGGGAAGACAACAGTTTTCTCTGGTCAGGTAGCACCAGAACTTTCTACTAAATTCAACTTTTTATTGTTATTTCATGTTAGCTCAGGTCCATTAAATAAAATCAACAGACAACTTTTGATTTAAATAATTAGTAAATGTTAACAACCTTATTGTAAAATATTTAGTGGAATGTTCTGATTGCAAAGTGTGCTTATGCTTTATCTTTTTTAAAATAAATTACAATTGGCTTAATTTTTTGCATTAAGATTTTTTTTAGATCACTGTATTGTGGATGGAGAGTTTGTCATTTCTCCTCTTCTGTAAGCGAGAAGGCTGCATTAATGTCCATACCCCTACAAGCATGTGAAACAGGACACTGGCCCCGTGAGTACTGCTTTTCTGGGTCAGGAAGACAGGAGCCATGGCGAGAGTAGTCAATTGTATATGTGTGTCTGTATACACACTTGTGCGACTCCACACAGTGAATTTTAAGCCCTTTGAGACCCTAGTCTGAATCTCCAGCTCGGACCACACACACACACACACACCTCAATGACCTCCAACCAATGCTTGCCGAGTAAGCAAAGACCGTCACCGCGGTAATCAGAATACACTTCCAAAACCCTCATCCCCTCATGTACACAATACAAAGGAAAAGGAAAGAAAAACATGGGAATGTGACCTCTTGCGACCTTCTGTGTGAAAACACCCCTCTTAAGCAGCTGATATAAATGTATGAGCAGAGAAATAAAAAAAAAGACTTGAATAAAAAGGTGGATAAAAAATTTAACAGACCTCCTCTTCTCTCATCCCATCCGAAATGAATGTGCAGATAAAGGGCTACACTTTTTGTTCTGCCTCTCTGCATGTCAATGTCTAATTTTGACCTTCAAATGCACTCTCTTTTCAAGTGCCCTTCTGACAGTATTGCAGCGTATCAGACAGCTGATGCTTTCAAAACAGGAAGGCACTGATATAAAGTGCCACTCTTCTGTACAATTTTAATGAAATTTAGAGGAGAAAAATACACTATGTAATGTGTCACTATGCACCAAAAAGCAATTGTTAATAACGGATGAATCCTTCCAATCATATAATTCTTGAAAGAAAATGTTGAACATTTCCTCTAGCTTTAAGACTTAATCAGATTATGTTTTCTTATTTCTTCTTTTCATCAAATCGTTATGACATGAAACTTGTGATTAAAAAATATAAAACGATATTACTCATCATTGCCAACTTGATCCCAACATCATGTTAGGCTCGACCCCATTAAATCCTAATGGACAAAATCATGTCCAGCTGTGCAGTATTTTTTTTTCAAATGAATATTGTTTCACTTGGAAACACGTCATATTATATAAATCAAATGCATTGTTTCATGTTATCTTTAAGCACAGGACTTCTTGCAACGCTAATGAAATTGTCTTGTGTGCTAAAAGGAATGTTCCGGGATCAATACAAGTTAATCTGAAAAATATGTGAAAGTCAATATTTTTAATTTCATTGTTGATGTTGATTTCATTAGCATTGTATGGAAGTAAATGTTAAAATGCGCACCATTTTAAAAGTATCGTTATGCAATTTTTAACCATTAAACTAATGTCATCTCAGTTAAATTGATAACTTTATACTTGGGGGAAATTTTTTTTTTTCAACAAAAATGTATTTAACTTGTGCTGCACAAATATCTTGCCCCATAAATGTACACTTTATTGTGCATTATTGTAAAAAAGATAGATAGATAGATAGATAGATAGATAGATAGATAGATAGATAGATAGATAGATAGATAGATAGATAGATAGATAGATAGATAGATAGATAGATAGATAGATAGATAGATAGATAGATAGATAGATAGATAGATAGATAGATAGATAGATAGATAGATAGATAGATGCTGTTGGTACAGCTTAACTTGCATTAAACCCAGAAAATTCCTTAAAATTCATAAGAAGGTCTTTTTTGTTTAGAAGAAAAGAGCGAAATGAAGAGGACCATCTCTCCACATGAGCTCAGGAATAGCGGCTTATGTAACCCACACAATTCTAAATATACTGATGCAGGACTGGCCATGGAGGAGTGCAGTGAACTACATGATAAGATCCAGAACAACAAATACATGAACAGAGGTCGGGGGGCTCTTGCATCGCCTGGTTTTATAATGAGATGCTAATAGGCCAATAATTCGAAAAGTTGTAGGGAGAGCGCAGAGAGAGAATTTCTTAGAGATGCATGGTACTAAGAACTGTGATTGGAATAGCCATTCGCATAAATTTAATTGAAGTGAACAAGAGCTAAATCTGTTTCCACCGAGTCTGATGAAGTAGCTGATTTGCGCTGAATCTAAATTTAAATGGAAAAAAACCCCCCATGATATTAAATTAAATAATTATGCTGAGACTGTGTTTCAAAAATACCTAAACAGCATGTTTCAGGATCACTGGGATCTATGATGTCCCCAAAAAAGGGTCTAGAAAGGCAGTGCACTGGGTTTTGAAAGATAGACACCATTACGCAATATCTAAATGTAAAGAGATCATGCAGTGGTCAATGCCATTACGTTGTCTGCAGCCAATAACCTTGAGATATATGGGGGTGACTGACCATCACACACTCAACCCCTGGAGCTAAAAAATAAAAAAGAGAAAAGAATACAACAGGCAGGCTTTGGAAGGCTTATTTTAGCAAGTGGTCGGCAATGGAAACCATTAAAGATGCAGGAGCAAACAGAGCCTATATGACACTCTCCTGACTGGACCTCTCATCAGATATGGGCTGTTCATATCCACAACTTCACCCAAAATAGCAGCCTTCACGCCAGCAGCCATATCCCCCTGTAGCCCAAGACTGGTTGCCCACTGAAGCTAAGCAGGGTTGAGCCTGGTCAGTACCTGGATGGGAGACCTCCTTAGAAAACCAGGTTGCTCCTGGAAGAGGTGTTAGTGAGGCCAGCAGTGGCGCTCACACTGTGCTCTGTGTGGGTCCTAACGCCCCAGTAGAGTGATGGGTACATTATACTGTCAAAGAGCACCGTCCTTCGGATGAGACGTTAAACCGAGGTCCTGACTCTCCGTGGTCATTAAAAATCCCATGGCACTTCTCGTAAAGAGTAGGGGTGTAACCCCGGTGTCCTGGCCACATTACCTCCAATGGCCCTTGCCTAATAATCCCCTTCCATTGAATTGGCTCTATCACTCTCTCTCCTCTCTCCACCTATAGCTGGTGTGTTGTGAGCGCATTGGCGCAGTTGTACTGTGGCTACCGTCGCATCATCCAAGTGGATGCTGCACACTGGTGGTGGTTGAGGAGAGACCCCGACATGATTGTAAAGTGCTTTGGGTGTACAGTAGTACATATGAAACGTGCTATATAAATGCCTCATTCATTCATTCAAAGGCTCATGCTTTCAAAGACACCTGATGGCCCATGAGAGATGCATAAAGCAATAAATTATTGACCTTGTAGTCTGTATTTCAACAGTCCTGCCATCTCCAACTGGAGCTCTGCATTGATTTGCTCCAGAAAGCGTGCTGAAAAATTAAACTGTCAATCAAAGGAAAGAAAAATGTAGAGACGCAATCAGCAAAACAAAGGACTGTGACAGCTGCATTTGTATAATGATATGCAACATATCCTGTAGGTTATTTGTGGAGGCAATTTATTGAAAAACGGACATATTGTGCATCTTTCAGCCCCTGAGATGGCTCCATGTGGCAGCTGAATTTCTGAAATGTGAGTGGACAGTTCAGTTTGATGGCTGTGTGTCTGTAGACAGGGGAAAAAAGGCCAGTGCGGCCCATCTGCTGTGTGTGAGCACATCGTGTGTGACAGAGAAACATGCTGAGGGAGAGATATAGAGAGATAGAAAGAATACTGGCACTTGTTTCATCCTGTTGAAATGCTAGGCTAGACATCACATCAATTTTAAGTGCAAATACATGAATGCAAATGTAGACTCCACATAAACTCAATTCCATTCATTATTGCATTTGAAATGTGCTGGACCACAATTCATAAAACAACACAAGTGGATTTTCAGCATTGCTTGTTCTTTTGCTGGTTTTTGGTGTTGGAGAACTTTGAAATTGCTGCCTGCCAAGTGACAAACTACTCGTAGTAGTTTCCCCTTAAACTACATTGCATTTTCAGTGTCATGAAAAAACTCCAGTTAAGTATTGGCACATTTTGTACTTTGTTTCTCAAAGACATTGTGGTATTCTTACCTGAATTTCCATGCCCTGTTCCAGTAATCGTTTGGCTTGGTTCTCCACCTCCAGACGAGCTCGACTGATGAACAGCAGGTCATTTTCTATGACATCAATACCTGACAGATCAACACCTTGGGAAAGGTAGTCTGAAAGGAATGGGAAAAAAATAGTCACTATTATTTTTGTTTTTAAATTTTTTTTTCAAAGCAGTTTTTAGTGGTTAAAATAAGGGGAATCAACGAAAACTAAAATAATTCCATTTTATTGTACAGGCAAATGTTTTATAGGACAAATTTTTTTTTTCATAAACATGGACAGCCATATGTTTATGTGATAGATAACAGGAACGTGTCACATGGAGGATGAGCGTGTTTGCGCACCCCTAGGAACCCGTTAGCATGCAAACCGTCTTATTCACAATTGTCTGCACTAAGTAGGGTGTCTGGAAGCTACCCGAACCATCATCGCAGCAGGCTGTGGAAATTATGCTTGATTTAGTTTTTTTAGCGTGAAATATATCAAAACTGTTGGAAGCGATGAGAAAGGCTTCAGAAAGCACTCAAACTGTGCTAATGTTGGCAGCTTCCTACTTAGGGCTGATTAAACTCATCGAAAAGAGCAAAGCATTTATTTAGACGGCAGCATGCTCTGGAATAAATACATCAACTAGGGCTAGCAACTAGTATAATGTGGGATACAGGTGGAGGAGGCTTAATGTCCCAGATACACCTAAAAATATTCCACACGGGAGAACAGCTGTTATTCACAGCCGTTCAAGTGAAAAAGTATGTTTACGAGGTGTTTAATTCATAAAATGCAATTAAAAATAATTTAAAACTAAATTATTAAAATTATCCCATGATTGGAACCCCTAAAGGTTCTATATGAAGCACCTGACAGAACCCTTCAAGGTTCTATAAAGAACCTTTTCTTCTAAGGCCCCATCCACTCTACTGCGTTTTAGTTTAGAAACGGAGAATTAAAACGAATACGATCTCCGTCCACACCAGCGTTTTAGCTGCGTATTAGAATTGATCTCAGTCCACATTAAAACGACTGAAAACGTGGATCACGTGACCATTCACCAACACTGGGCATGAGCGTGCCGGTGTAAACAACTTCATTGATAAAATTATCCCACCATGCTCTGGGTTAACCCCAAACCGACGCTCCATGTACGGTCAACGCCGCCGCTGCACACGGGAATCGTCACAGATCGCTCAAATAATAGCTTGACTCCGGCACATGTAGGCAGTTTTAGCGTTGTAAATGTTGAAAAATGCAGAATTTACTTGTACAACAGCTGCTAGCAAAGATATACACCATGACTGATGACAGCACCCAATCATAGAGCCGAGCGGGAGCCTCTACTACGTCATCGTTTCTAAAGTCCTCTGTTTTGACCCGTCTACACTAAAACGCCCTCCGGAGAATCAAAACGAAAAACGGATTGGCAGCGTTTCTAAACTTCTCCGTTTTGGGTCTCCGTTTTTGCCGTTTTAGTGTGGACGGGAGGTGCAAATGTAGCAAAAGGTCTCCGTTTTTAAACGAAAACGCAGTAGTGTGGACGGGGCCTAAAAGTTTATAATAGAGCCTCTTTGAAGGTACACTATCAACATTGTACCCCATTGAATTGACAAAAACACACTTTAAAACATCATCATTTGTGCTGCACAGAAAAAATTAATCCATACGGGTCAATTAACCATTCGGAGAAGTACATTTTGAAATTGTAGTTGTGCACATCTCTAACAAATACACAATTGTTTTATGCAAGCACAAGCAGCATATTATGCACAAGAGCATCCACACTGTGAACTTTAAAGAGTTTAAGATTCTTGCAAGTAAATGAGAAGGGAAAGAAACAGCATCTCTAAACACAGGGTGCCATACTGAACAGGCCTCTGAACAGACAGCCTATGAGTCAGAGATGCTGACTGATACGGATACAGTGGCACCAAGCAGAACAATGTCACTACATAGATCCACTCATTAGCGCCTTCTGAGGGCACACACCATCTGACGACTCTGTGACTCAATTTGCAGACTGCTAACAAAGATATCATAAAGAACCCAGAGCTGTCTCATTAGAAGAGGTCAGATATCTTGCTGAGGAAATGACTCCATACTGTAACACCCAGATGCTTTGAAGCGACCTTGAGTTTGTGGTTTCAAATCTGGAGAGCTGTATGAAACAGGTGGCTTCTACACAGGAAAGCAGGGGGAGGTTTTGGCTCCTGTTCGTGCAGGTAGGCCCAAAGCCAGACTAAAATCAACGATCCCTGGCAGAAGTCTCTGTGTCGCAGCGCAGTTTCATTTCACCTCATTTTCACCCTCTCCTGCTTCACACTGCCAGAGCACAACAATGGATTACATTGTCCTAGAAGAAACCCACAATACTGTAGGGGGACTCTCAATTAGCATTCTATAATTGCACTTTTGATAACCAGAGCTGAAACTGTTGCATGCAGGTTGTAAAAGGACAAATGGATGCAGGGATTTAACATGACATGATGATTCTGTAACTCGGGCTATGTTCGGAATGGCATGCTACTAGGGCTGCACAATTAAATTAATTAAAAATGCAATGGGGCCTTTTGTGGTTATTAAACAGCAACAGGCTGAGATTTAATTAAATATAGCATGCACATGCTGCATTCTTCAAATAAGGGACATCACTCTACTCTGTAATCTACTACTCATACTTAAGCCTGGGACACACCAAGCCGATGTCACACTAGTGGCGACGAAAGCCGACTGTGTTTTTGCCTCTTGTCTCGGCCAAAAAGCTGCACTTGAACACACCAAAAGTACTACAGGCGATTGTCAACTAGCAATATCTGTCTATATTAGCAGGTATCAATAATAGTCTATTTTCGTCATTCAAAAAGAGAAACCGAAACTAGGGCTGCAGATATACAAACCGTAAACAAAGGAGTGCTTGCTTACGATTTTGAATATCAATAATGCCGATCACTTTATTTATTCCAGTCGGCTCATGTTATTATGAAAATATTTGTGCAGGTAAGATGACGTAAGATTTTAACAGCCTTCTGTCTGTACCGCCTTGACTTCTTTGATTGCTTTCATCACTTTCGCTTTTATTCCCGTGCACTAACTCGTTCACTAAACTGAACAGCCAATCAGATTTCTGCATCCAACATGCTAAATCGGCCCAGAAAAACCTGACTGCCTCCAACAACACAGAACACACCAGAAAAACGAAGCAGACCGATGCTCAAAAATGGCCCGACATTGCCCGACGGCCGACCATCATCTTGGTGTGTCCCGGCTTTTACACGAGTACGCTTAAAGTCGTTTTTACACAATAAAGGGTGCAAAATAACCCAATGTTTATTTCTGAGATAACAGTAACTGGACATCACTTGCTCCCATCATTTACCATCCCAGATGTATTAGACTTAATTTCTTCAGATGAACACAAAGATCAATCATTTCTGTGTATTAGACCCCCAAATTCAAAAACCCTTCAAAAACCACACAAAGTGAACACAACGGTAATCCATATGACCCCAATCAATTTCTTCAAAAGTGAAACGATAGGTGCGTGTAAGAAAAATACAAATATTTAAAACTTTAAATAGAAACAATCATTCCCGGTCAACTGTCATACACAAGTTCACAAGAGAGTTGTAAAGCACTACGTCCACACGTTGTGATGTGAAGTGTGATGTAAATGTGTTGTTAAAGGGATACTCCACTTTTTTTGGAAATAGACTTATTTTACAACTCCCCCAGCAGTCGCAGGCACTTAGTCCCGGTCACGTTGGAAGTTACCGAGCTGGGGACTATTTTCAGGCGCTGCGTCATATCATTACGCCTGCTGCACTCATGGTACGGCAGTAAAGTTTCTTGATTACTACGCAGGAATGAGGGTATAGTTCCTAGCCATATCAGCCTAGAAAATCGCAACTTTACATTTTCCGTCGGTCTTAGTGCACGATGTAACTACAGAAGAGTCAAGTTTTAAATAGGAAAAATATCGAAACACTTTGGTCATTTTTTTTTGAGAAATGCTAATGGTCTTGTCCACTTCAATGATGTATGCTAAGCTATGCTAAAAGTGGTACCGCCAGAACCGGAGATCGGCTGAATGGATTCAAAAACGGTAAAACTCAACAGTTTAACTCTGGGGAGTTGTAAAATAAGTCTATTTCCAAAAAAAGTGGAGTATCCCTTTAAGCTTGCGCAAGATGTGCCGGTCCGGTGTTTTTTCGCGTCACTTCTCGCTTAAGAAGCTTCAGTATTTTTTTCTCACTCACACCCATCGTTGTTTGTGTTAATCTGAAGAAAGGAAGTCATATACATTTGAGATGGCATGTGGGTCAGTAAAAAATTAGAATTTTTTTTTGGGGGGGGGGGGTGCAGTATCCCTTAAAAAACGCAAGGAATACAGTACATATGGTGCACTGTGCAGTAGGAATACATTAGTATTACATTTAGCACAGACAATGCTCCCCTCTCCCAAAATCAAATCATGCTGGGGTCATGAAGGTCAGAGGGCAGGTCGGGGGAGGGGCATAGATGCTTGTTCAATCACAGATCTTGACCCTTGACAGTTCTTGTAGTTTCGGAAAAGAAAAAGTCTGCTGTTGCAGAAAAAGACGCATGTGTGACAGTGTGTTGGCTCTTCGCAGGTCTTTCTTTTTTGTAGAAGCACTAGAGATCCATTGGCTCACCATCAATCACAGTTATTACCTGCATTTATCTGGAATGAAGCACAACAGCCACTCCACAGAGAGAAGGTGCAGCATGCAATATAGTGTAAAACGATTCTAACTGTAACCTTGGAAACCAATTTTTTCCCTATTACAGTGGAAAAAAAGAGAAAAATAAGGAACATTAGTTGAAATTCAATATGGGGTCTGTCTGAGGAGGTCATTCCTGCAAAGCGGGGCACTCAATTTGTTTGAGATTAAAACAAAAGTGAAAAAAGTAATTGCTGTTAGTGTAGACTGAGTCATCTCTGAAATTCCAAGAAAGCATGAAAATGTCAAACGAAAACACAATACTAGGTTCAAAATCACTTGAATTAAAAAACTCATCACCAAAAGACATGCTCAAAAGAAATCAAACTGTGCTTTGTTTTCAGTGTAAATGAAATAAAAGAAAAATACAAAAGAAAACATTTGCAGTGCCAAAACATCTGGATAATCAAACTAAAAGAACATCAAACGTTGACTAATGAAAGAAACTTATCGCATTTTTAGTAGGGCTGTCAAAAGATTAATCGCGATTAATCGCATCCACAATAAAAGTTTGTGTTTACATAACATATGTGTGTACTGTGTATAATTATTTTGTATATAAATGCACACAAGTATATATTTCAGAAAAATATGTTATTTATATATAAAATGTTTATATTTATATAAAATATACATTATATATAGGCTACATTCAGTCTATATACAGTATATACATGCAAATATTTCTTAAATACACATGCATGTGTGGGTATTTATGTATTAAAAATAATTATACACAGTACACACACATATATTATGTAAACACAAACTTTTATTTTGGATGCGATTAATCATGATTAATTGTTTGCCAGCCCTAATTTTAAGACATCATGCATCACACCCCGACAGCAGTGGAGGAAACCATTTTCAAAACAGACTTTGATCAAATGGTCAATACTATATGACCTGCACAGTGGCGCATGACAAACTGGTCATAAGAACAGCCTACAGATATTTCTGGAACCAGGGACGGGAGAGCACCATGGCACGTTACTTAGCCTGAAAGCAAGCTTGAATCATTTCTCTGTCAAATGACTTCTTATTCTCCCACCTGACCCAATGTCTCCTTTCACCTGGACACTTCATTGCTGTGATACTTGACGGGTGAGGAAACAAACAATTCAGTTGGTCAGAAGTGACAAGACAGTGAATAAAACGCTCCAGCAGCTTCTTGATAGAATCACTACTTACACACTGAAATCACATCCAAAGTTCAGGCATTGTCCTCGCGCATCAATCTGACCAACTGGAAAAATGAGCTAGGCTCTTTCAGGCAGACGTTCAAGATACCCTTTTATACTTCAATAACACATTCTATACTTCAAGTTAACTAACTACAGATGTAAACCACTGCTGCTACTGTAGTCATAGTGCCACTAACACTAATGATACTGTAAATGTGGTTTGGAGCTAGGAAAGAAAAATGGAGAAGAGAGACTAAATATTCTGTTAAAACGTAACTATACTTAATGGTTTATTAGAGTTCATATTGTTAAACTTTTGATTTTTATTTTATTCAATAATATTATGGGGATGCCACTATATTACCATACCATCAATATTTCCCACAACAATATCACATTTATTGCAAAACAAGGCAATAAATCAAGGCGCAGACTTCGCTGTCAAGTGTGTAGGACCCAGAGGAGGAAGGTGACCTTTGTCCCCAGGGCTGTCCTGCTATTAAACTCCAAGTCACCATCCGCCCCCCAAATCTTTGAACTGCGCTAAACATGCCATAGACTGAACAGTCATATCCACTTTTACTCTTATTTTTTATTTATTTATTTATTTTTAGTAATGATGTGATGTGTGGAGTTGAAGATATGCTATTCCTTGTGTCATTTGAATTGCCCCTTGGGGATGAATAAAGTGATTTGAATTGAATTGAATTGAATTGAAAACAGTAAAATATTTGCGACAGCATAGAGAATATCTATTTTTTTACTCTGCACGTCATTTTGTGTGGTGTTGTCTGAACATTAAACCCAGGTAAGGTTGAAAATGAGCTGCTTACACAAGAAGCACCTAAAATTGCAGAAAAAGTATTAGGATACAGGCTTTCAGTAAGATGTGTGCAATTTGTTTTTAGTTTCAACAAACATATGAGTTGTTCCCTGTGTGTCTATGTATAGTGCTTATAGCAAAAAAAAAGAAAAAGAAAAAGAAAAGGCTGTCCTACATATGTCAAATATCTTCCCTTTGAGCATTAACCAATCACTAAATATCAGTAATATTAGTTTCATTAGCATGTTACATAATAACAAATCAAAGTGATTCTGTCCTTGAATCAGATCAGATTATCAGGGAGGCGATAGAGCTTTTTGAAGGTCATCCTGTGCATAAGGGATGGCATTTTCCCATGCATCCCCTCCCCCGGGCCAACAAAACGCGTAACAACACAGCCCTATGGACTGTGGCAGGAAGTGAATGAACTCGGAATGCTTTGTTGGGATTGGACAGAATCCCTATGGGATGGCTAAGCAAAGCTGAACCAACATACGCAGTAAGCAGAAGTTCACAGTCAGGGTGTCCCTGCTAATCTGCTGCCATGAAAACACGATGTGGGGGATCCAGACTCACATTAACACTGTAACCTTGCGTCACAGGATGACGTGTTGGCCCCGCTGAAGCTGAGGGGACGTGACACTGTTTATACAACTAAAGCCTCTGAAATCTGCTAAATACAGCACAATCTCATTTCCCACAGTCTCTTCCACTACATTTGAAGTGGTCTATAAAAAAAGAATCATCTAGCAACCACTAGTATCGTTTATAATTACTCTGATAATGAGCACTGAAAAACACAATCTAACACCTCTGAGATTGCACTATATTTTCTATAACCATCTGTATCAATTCCATTGGATGTAAGAGCGCTTGATTAAACCGATGTTCAAGCACTCTAACCAATGGAATTGATACGGATGGTTATACAAAATATATATGCCGTAAAAGCATCTAAAATTTCTTTGCATTTGCTTGTATCATATTCTAAGCCTTTGAATGCTCCAAAATCAGTTCAGTCATGTGCCCCAAATTCATCTCGCTGAAGTGCAGTGGTAAACTTGTTTAGTTCCACTTAGCCCCAGCTCAACAGATGTGCATTTATCACGCTCGGCCATGACGGAACAGCTGTAGGGTCTTTGGGGACTGTGGACTGCCAGAGGCAACTTTGACCACTGGGTCTGTCATCTGCATTTGGTCAGTCTCAAGTCCACATGCAAAAGAGCCTTTGGAGACACTGGGAATGTGACCAAGAACAGCTCCCGGGTCTCAGAGGAGTATTGAGACAACAAAATATAACACTACAGGCCAACCAGAATTTCCTGTTTGGCTTCGGTTTTTGGTTGCTGTTTCCTTTAAGCTTCTGGTCAAATGTATTTGTTAAAGTTAAAAATATGTACCAATAAAAAAGGAACAGCATATCTTAAATGTAATAACAGATACTGGAGAACTGCCTAGGGATAGCAAACCACATTCAGATAAAGTTTTCTGACCTGTCCTACCTGACACATGGCTCTGGATGAGATGTAACAGAGCCAGAGAGGATAGAGAGGGATAGGGTTTAAAACTGAGCCAGAAAAAGAGGTACGGCCCACAGCTCACACATTAAGATGGCTCTAAAATCTGATTGGATGGCCTACATTCAAAGCTGTTGTCAAAAAAACTGACATACCTGAATCCACTCATCTAATTCGATAATGGATAGTTCACCCAAAAAAGAAAATTACTCACACTAATGCTGTTCCAAACCCGATTTTCACAGTATGGACCCCCAAAAGAAAGTGTAAGGACAAGGGTGAGCACCTTTAAATAAAAATTGTGTCATCAGTTAAACTGTCCTTCTAAGTTGATAGAAAATATTAAAACCATTAATTAATAAATGGCTTATGCTTTAAATATATACAATTTGAGGACAGAAATGTAATAACTATTTAAAAAAAGATCCCAAATATATGGAAGGGATTCAGCCAGATGAGAAGCGGCAAACTGCAAGGCAGAATCCCAGAGGGTCGTGCCAGAGACCAAGTGGGCACGCTTGCTTCTAGGAGGTTGCTCCAGGGAGCAGAGGCGTAGATTTTACACAACTATCCATCTCTCATGCCTCTTCCAGTGAGCTGGCACCTGGCGTCTTACCTTCCGCTCCTGGAACCTGCGGTTGCTAAGCACAAGTTAATTCACCCAGGGCTTCTGGAGTTCTGCTTCCACTCAATGAGCATCAGTCACAGCAGCATTATCAAGCTAGAATCACACAAACACACTCAATAGGGCAGTTTATACAACAATAGAGAGATAACGACAAAGAGAGTGGTCCTTACTGACAGACACAACAAATGCCAAATGAGACATCAGCTTTCAGGAATCGAGGGATATAACGCTTTGGGGCATTAGCTCAAGGACCGGTCTAAAAATATAAAAAATATTAACACAGATTCTCTCTCTCGCTTGGGTATCTACCGAGAACGGTCTTGGGAAAGGGTCTGAATAAAAAGTTTAAATATTAATGCCCACCTTGAATATTTACGGATATGTTCAGCTTGGTAATTTGAAGGCTTTTTTGTGATATTTTTTATTTGTTTTTTAATTTGGTGAGAAAATGATGTACCATAATTAGCCCATTCCTTCTCTTCACATCAGTGTTCACCAACACGCCCACACATGTACAGCAAAAAAGACTGAACCTAAATCACGCTTCATGCGAGGTTTGTCATGTTTGCATTATGAAGACTCAGATGGAGCCCTTGCTTTGCAAGCGAACTCACTTATCCTTGCTGAGGGCTATTTTAAAATATTTTATATCCTTTGCTTATTTACTCACTCCAAAACTGTGGATGTATGAACAATTTAGGAACAAAAATTAAAAGTTAGGAAGTTAGACAGTATTTTTGTCAATGTCAATAAAGATAGTAAAATTCACCTGTTGGTGTAAGCCCTATTTGAGCAACAGGAAAAGAAAGGGTTACAACTATTACACGAGACCAATCGGGAACCAGAGAAGTGTTATAAACCACAGCAGAAGAAGGGGGAGGGAAAGCGAGAGCGATGAGGGGAGGTAGGAGGGAAGAGAGAGAGAGAGAGAGAGAGAAGAGGAGGAGGAGAGAAATGAGTAGGTAGGGCATTTTGAAAGCGCTGAGTGTAGGGATGGTAAGAGAGAGAAAGACTGAGAGGGAAGGAACAAGGGAGGAGGAGAGGAGCAGATCTCCAAGCAAGATGCATGACACTACATCCTACAACATCTGACTTCCCTGCCCCCCTTTGACAGGCGCGGAGTGCTTAGAGAAAGGCAGATAGAGGAAGACAGGCAGACTCATCCCTTCAGACAAGCATGTCCTTTATCACTCGTCCTGGCATGGGTTTACTCAAACTGGGAAATATATGGGCTACCAGGTCACTCGCTCTTATGGCAGCAACTAGAGGTAAAAAGCTTCAGGTTTCTGTACTCTCACAACTAGAGCATCTGCTAAAGGGAATGCATGCTATTTCATACAAGCGATAACTTTAGAGATCTGTTTAAAGCTGACAACTTTTACTTTTTAAAATACAGGAAATACTGTACAGGGTTAATACCAAACATGAGCAAATTTACGTGGCAGCATGTTTTAAATTCAGAGCAGTTAGCTTCTATACTGTGGACAGAAAGATTTTTTTGTTGTTGAAAAAACAGCTTTGACACTTACATTGTGGAAAAAAGATGCATGCTTTTATGTGGTTCCTCCAGTGGCCAACACAGTATCTGACACATTTAACTCAATTAATGTATGTGGAAAGAGCAAAACTGAGCAATCGAAACCCATCCAACCCATTATCCTCGTAACGGGAAGATGATTTGAGCGCTCTTGTCGCCATTACAGCTTCTGTCTAGTGCTGAAAAGCTGCCTTCTAGCTTAAAAAAAAACCAGAGAGATGCTTGGAGATGAAGAGTAAGAGATGCTTGGAGATGTATGATATATGGAGTATAGCCCTTGTAAGCATAGTGTGGGAGTACTGCAGCTCGCTTTGCAAACAACCACTCACAGTCACTGTTTAATGAGTTTCTATTGGGCATAAAGCCTTTCGACCAAATTATTACACCAGAGACACCATCAAAGACATAAAAAGTTGACTGACTGGGGTTCGCAATCTCTGCGAGGTCTCTCCATTACATTTATGGACAAAAAAACATGCACGTTTTATAATAGAACAAGAGTTACCGTAAAATGGTTTATATGAAGATGCCACTATCCTGTAGAGATTTTCAAGGTCATGACTCTGGTAGAAAGACAACAAAATAATTCTAACTCTTACTTTTTTTGCACCTACCAGCAGCTAGAGAGTGAAACTACTGAGGATGGAGCTCCTGTTCTGGTGTCCCACATGAACACCAAAAAGAGAGGGTAAATATATGCCACACAGTGCACCGGCTTGACTACCTCCTTCCCTCTGGAAACCTGTGACCTTGTTGCGATTACTGTGTACCGCTGTCTACCTGACTGGTCTCCTGGAGCTGTACTGTGGCACAGCAAGTGGGGGTGTGATTTACTCAGGTGGAATACAAGGGGCCGTGGACTCAGCAGGGAGAGGGTGCAACTTTTGTTTTATGGTGACGAGAGAATGCCAGTCCTAACCCGTCACACTGAAGGAGATGCATTTCTGCTTGTGGTTCACAAAGTCTTGGAATAATCACTGAGGATGGGACATGGTGCTGTCCCTGATCAATTCTGCAAGATCTGTTTTGCCAATACAAAGGACAAAAGGCTAATGACAAGCCTGAATACAACACAGCTTTCATGTCAAAACCACGTGGATATTACAATGCACAAACCCTTCCCACGCTCTGAAAAAAAGGAAGAGCAGAGAGTGTTTCCATCTCCCACATCCTCCCACAGAAATCTAAGGATGCGAGGGAATGAGGTATGAGCTGTTTGGACTGCGTTTAATCAACCCTACAGAGAGGTGTTCATCCGGGGGGTCATCACTTGTTCAGTCAGTACCATGCTGGGGCTGATGACAGCCTTTGCTGCAGCATTTGTTAAATCTTAGGTCATTTGAAATCACTTTTTTCAAAAAAAAAAAAAAAAAAAGCAAGCCCACAACGGAGCAGGCACGTAACAGAATGGCGTTGAAGGAGCAAAGGACACTGCCGAGATAAAAGAGGCGTTGGAGTATGGTTGGCGTCTATGACATCCTGCCAACACATCAGCACTTTGGTTGCATTTGCTACACAAGCTCCTAACAAGGACAGTGAATACAAGGGAGGGGTGAGTTTCGTTAGTCTATGCACATATTTTATGTGCACATGTATTGCATATCAATGTCTCTTCCTTTTTAGGTTCTTTTTTAATTATGGTACATTCACATTTTTGTTATTTGACAGCTATATTTTGGGTAAGTTGTACTAAACAGCTAAACAGTTTTGGCGTAAACACTCAGTAGCATGCGATAGAAATGCTTCTCAGACAAACCTGTAGCATCTAAACAACAGCTAATTTCTGGTAAAAGCTTGCTGTGTTAACAATAAATTGACCCAGCAGACATGTTAAAACAGCCACTTTAATTTTTTTTGCATGTGTAGGAGAATGCATACCCCTCCTGTGCTGGGATTCCAGGCCATCATGAGCAACTTCACTGTCCTCGATAACGTTGAACCTCTTGACTTCGAAATGGACCTGGACACTCCTTACCCTGTCAGCTTCCAGGTGTCTCTAACAGGTTTCCTCATGTTGGAGATTGTGCTGGGTCTCAGTAGCAACCTGACTGTTCTGGCTCTCTATTGTATGAAGTCAAACCTGGTGAGTTCTGTCAGCAACATTGTAACCATGAACCTTCATGTGCTGGACGTTCTAGTGTGTGTGGGTTGCATCCCACTTACGATTGTGGTGGTGCTATTACCACTGGAGGGAAATAATGCACTCCTTTGCTGCTTCCACGAGGCTTGTGTGTCCTTTGCTAGCGTCGCTACTGCTGCCAATGTCCTGGCCATCACACTAGACCGCTATGATATCTCAGTTCGGCCTGCAAATCGAGTACTCACAATGGGACGTGCAGTGGCCCTATTAGGGTTCATTTGGGCTCTATCATTCCTCAGCTTTCTGGTACCCTTTATAGAAGAGGGTTTCTTTAGCCAAGCAGGTAACGAAAGGAATCAGACAGAGGGGGAAGAACCTTCAAACCATTACTACAGTGAATTGGGACTCTACTATCACCTGTTGGCACAGATTCCAATCTTCTTTTTCACTGCTGTGGTCATGCTGGTTACTTACTACAAGATTCTGCAGGCACTCAACATCCGTATTGGCACACGTTTCCATTCGGCACCCAAGAAGAAACCAAGAAAGAAAAAGACCATCTCCATGACTTCCACTCAGCCAGAGTCCACCGATGCCTCGCAGAGCAGTGCAGGCAGGAATCCACCATTGGGTATGCGTACCTCTGTGTCTGTGATCATAGCCCTCCGCAGGGCAGTCAAACGGCACAGGGAACGCCGTGAGCGGCAAAAGAGGGTTTTTCGCATGTCACTTCTTATCATCTCCACCTTCCTGCTTTGCTGGACACCCATCACCGTGCTCAACACGGTTATCCTGAGTGCAGGGCCGAGCAACTTCACTGTGCGTCTCAGACTGGGCTTCCTGGTCATGGCTTATGGAACCACCATTTTTCACCCGTTGCTCTATGCCTTCACTCGGCAGAAATTTCAAAAGGTTCTAAAGAGTAAAATGAAGAAGCGTGTTGTGTCAGTTGTAGAGGCTGAGCCTATGCCTAATAATGTGGTCATCCACAACTCATGGATTGACCCAAAAAGGAACAAAAAGGTGACTTTTGAGGAGACAGAGGTCAGGCAAAAATGCCTCTCATCAGAGGATGTGGAATGAGCTACTGGGCCAATTTTAGGAAAATATCCTCATCAGGTAAAGAATCGTTAAAAAGGGAAAACACTAATCCAAAGCAGTAATGAACTTAAGTGTATTAATTGTACAGTACCTTAAGGAGGAATAATTTATTCTTATTTATTGTAATGGTGACTATTGTAGATGTCATAGATGGTAGTGTAAATACTGCATGTGCTTTATTAAAGTGGTTCTAGAGATTGTACATTCATACCTAAGTATAAACCATAAATGTAAAGAAGTAGAAACTGATGCTCTTGGGTTTGTTCATTTGCATTAAATACCCCAAAAAACAGCTGAAGAGATTTTTCTTGTTATCATGATGAACCCTACGCAACTGCTTTGTGATAACACTGAGTTACACTTCAGGAGTAAATGCTTTTTCACTCTGTAGAGAAAGAGGTTTTATGTCTGTTCTCCTTCAGCTTTAGCCACCCCAATTTTTACTTGTGGAAAATATAAGACAAACCCTTTTAAGAATTCAAACTATGGGTTTCATTAAGTGGATATCTATTTGCCCTCTACCCTGCAATACAATTAACAAGATAGCTATATTACTTGGGTCAACAAGTCACAGGGTGTACTTTCAAAGCAAGGTCTGTTTCCTTTCAAAATCACCCGCACGGCCAGTTGGCATACAAATCACATCTTTTTATAGGGATGAGGGAGGTGGTACACAGCATATTGTCCAATAAAGCTGCTGGGGCATGAAGTGGTTGGGGAATGTCAATGAAAAGGTGTTGACTTATAATACTTGAACTTAAGAGACCCATTGAGCTGATGGTGTTTGATTATAGGTTAAACTGGATTAGAGGGTGATAAATGTATCTTTTGGCAAGCTAGGAAAAATAATCACCCCTTGCACTGCAGCAATGAAAGGTCACACATTGATTTGTGTAAGGGGCAAAGTCATGCCATTGCACACTGAAAATTAAGCAAAATGCAGTTCTGAGATGCAGGTCAATTCCCTATTTGGTTGAAATGCTCAAATTCAGGAATAGGTGCCAGTATTGGATATCTTGCATATGGTGTAATGATCTATCTTGTGCTGAGACTAATAAAAACTTTGCGATGTCACACAACGAGTAAATAGAGGCGAAAATATCTCAATGGAGTCAATGAGGCTACATATGACTATCATAGAGGTACTAATTCCTGATTGAATATACTTTATCAAATTAAACAGCTTTTCAAGCACTTAAAGATATTTTAAGTACTAAATCTTTCACTTCCTTATTCAGTACTGGCGCAAAATGCAAAACAATTATATGCACAGATATTGTCAGTTACCCAAAGCGCAGCTCAGTTGGATGGGCTTTTAACTTGATTGAAAACCCATCTGACAGTTCATTACAAATTACTCCAGTGTTAGGAACTAAACATTACTTATGTTCAGCTTATATCATCAAGTGACTGTTCTACAATAGTATGTTCTTGAGTTTATCTAGATTACAGTTCAGAAAGCCAAGGTAGCTGATCCATATTTAGAGCTCACACACTATGCTGAAACAAGAGCAAGTGGGAGAGTTGAAGAAGTGCATGATTGATGCAGGTCTTCAATGGTGTAACAGGTCTCTCAAAACACTGAGTTACTGTAGTAAAATCTGCACAGTGTCAAATCTGTCCAAACCGCTGTACCCAAGACCCAGCTATCTTGGGGCCCTGTGCTTCAAAATCAATTGTGAAATGTTAACTTCTTGCTTAAAGTCCCCATGAATTCAAAATTGACCATACTTACTTTGTTTCCCTAAATTGATAGTTTTGTGGTGAACAATTCATCCATGCAATTCAATCCACACAAAAAAATGTTTTGGCTTCGTAATCTTTAATCAAAATCTGAAATTTCCCCTCCCCTCTGCGTTGGAGGACCTTGCCTGATGACGTAGGTTTCACGGGTTGGGCGTCTTCTTAACATCCGTAATCACGCCCCTCCAACTGACAGTAGACAGGCTGAATGACAACACCTACTTTTCTAGATCCAATCAGGTGCTAGTTGGGAAAAAAGCCACGCCCACCATTTTGCCTCATTTAGTATTCCGTTTCTCTCGGAAATACGTCACAACACTGGAGAAAAGTCGTTTGCAACTTCCGGTTCACGGGGACTTTAAGTGCCCTCCCAGACAACTCCAAAGGACTCACTCTTTTAAGAGCCCTTTAAGGCAATTGTATGATCAAATGCAACAGATCATACAGAGGCCTGTGGAGCTGTTGCCCTATGATGAGTTGACCTATGATTTAGGGTTGCTCATGAATGAAGGCTTTATTGTTTTAGCTGTAAACAACATTTCTGAGAGGCATGTGGAGAAAAATAATAATGAGTGCAAGCGAGCAATAGGCCCCAGCCAGTAAGAAGGGCTCCCAAAACTGGAACGGCTCTGCAATGTTCAGGGCCTGAAAACATCCAAAGTCACATTAGCACTAATGCAAAGTACTGTTTCATTGTTAATGCCAATAAAAAGAGGTTAAGAATATTGAACTGTCTGGTATTGGTATTATTACATGTATCTTGATTTAGACCCCAGTAATTTGATTAGCTTTTTTGTTTTGTTTTACATAACACCAACCACAAACTAAACTTTGAGCAGCATCCAAGAGTCAAATTTCTCCCTGCTTGGCTCTATATCCACAGCCTGTAATCAAATCACAATGAGGATTGTTTCACCTCGATGTCTTTACAATCTGTCTAATTGGAGCATCTATACCTCTCCACTGTCTGCTTTCATTCACCCAATTTATTCCTCTTACCTCGCTACACTGATCATGACATCCACATGCCACTCATATATTCCCAAAGGAGGGAGTCACTGAGTCCGAAGTCGTGTGATTGACACTTCATCTCCATTTGACAGACAGGTGCAGTTCAGGTGGTGCAAAAAATGAACAAACAAAATCCCTTGTATTACTTAATTATTTTCAAATCAATATATAAGGTAACAAGGTGGCTCACGTGAGTACATTTACTCACATGTAGAAATATAATTGTCTCCATAACAGACTGCAGCACACAATTCTCATTTCTTCTTGTCAATTCTCAGCTCTTGACATTTATCTGACTTTGATTTCCTCTCCTCAACAGCATCATTGCTTCAGTTTGTGATCCCATGTGATCTCATGTGAAGACTGTAAAGATGATTTTCTCCCCTCCTCAACAGCATCATTCCTTCAGTTTGCCCATGTGGTCTCATGTGAAGATTGTAAAGTGCTTTGGGTGTACAGTAGTACATAAGAAAAGCGCTGTATAAATCCTTCATTCATTCATTCATCCCACTCCAATCATCTCATTACGGCTGACAGCAGCCACACACACATGCCTTCCGCCAATCAAAACACCTTCCCCTCCCTCCATTGCCCTAGCCTAGTCAATCCTACCCTTAAGCCATTTTCGAGTTCTCCTTCAACTGTTCATCAATCTATCTGGCTGTCCATCCCTCCCTTACATAGCTGGGAAACGGATTCATAAATCATGTAACTAAGTCTGCTGTCATTATTGTGTTAGGACCACTATAATTCAAGGCTGATTCAGACATATGTTGTGGACACAATCAGAAAACAACCAATGGCCTGCAAAATTAAAGTAATATGAAAGAAAAATTAAGTTTTGAATTCATGCCATATTGATCACTATGGTAAAGAAATGCCTAGAGAAGATACTGGACTAGAATGTATCAGGATATACATCACACAGTATAGTTCTCTACCCTTAACACGTTTATACTATTGCATGATATATGCTGTACATCCGAACAACCCTACACTGGAACACAATGATAACGTCTTACACAGTTATGTTGCATGGTAAACAGGAAAGCGATTTGTCAATTAAACCTTTAAGGGTCCATTATCATTTACTGATTGTCTTGTTTACAATCCAATAACATGATGCTATCAGCAGTTTTATAAACTCTCAAGCTCGAAACCAACCACTGTCCAACTGCACCTCATCGGATTTCTTGTAACACCATCTGAGGACAGTGTGCCCTAGACAGAGACAGACTTCAAGACAAAGAAAGCAGTTTAATTGCTTCTACAGTTTCAGGGCTGCATCTGGAAAAAAAAGATGACTAATCTGACATGTACCATAAAACATTCTGTCAAAACCTATAGACAAAAAGGCTTTTCTACCAGTGTATGGCAGTATGTTTTTAAACAGGTTGCCTAATGGGAGATTTGTTAGACCGCTTTCTACGCTGGATGCCAGAGAGCTGCACATACAGATAATGATATCAAATCAGACCTTGGCTGTTCATGTTATATCTTGAGGGGGTGGAGAGAAGGCTTAAAAGCTGTGCATCCTGCGAAAAAAGGACAGGTGCTGTTAGAGCACTCTAATTGTCTCATCTTGGACGGTGATGCTAATGCAAAGATGTCTCTGTAATCCATTAGCTGGGTGAGACGAATCCAAATATGACCCTCACTTTGACATGATAAATAATTCAATGGATGGAGAAAACATATTACTGAATCATATTGTGTCATGAAGAGAATGGCATGAACCAAAAGCTAGAGAGCTGCCATTTTTTCTACCGCTAACACAATCTGCTGCCTTTTAAGGCATCTCATAATAAGCAGTTGATTTGGAACGCTAACAGGCAGCAACTCAAAAATACAGCTAACTCACGAAAAGCAGAGAGAGAAGAGAGTTGAAGTACATTTGGTTCTAATACAGTTTGACATTATCATGTTGCTCATTCCTTCACTGTCACAGTGCATTTTAGGGCTTCTGCAAAAAAAAAAAAATCCAACGATGCCCTGATATTGGGATAAAATGAGGTATCTTACAAGGCAGCCAGCGTTTACATAGGAAGTGGGCCTATGATGGTTTAAAACGCTGTCGCTTATAAGCATATAAGTAAAAAAGAGAAACAGACAGAGATACTTTGTGTTGCTTGCCACGGCATAATATTATGCAAGCGGTAAATACCAATATCAGCATGCCCTTCGTATGCACAATGGGAAACTACTGTTCGCTTGAATTGATTTAGCTTCAGTTGAAAAGAATATGCAAATAGAAACCAGGAAAAAAAAGCACCTTGCTGATCTTCACTGGAATCTTTCCTACAGGGCCTGTGCCTTAATAATGTAGATGTGTTTACTAAGAGCACATTGGATTTGCATTGTGCTATTTATCTGTCCTTTCGAAATCTATAGGCAAATTTACAAACAAAAGGTCAATTGAGTACAAGTCAATATGAATCTGATATTACAGCCATTAAACCCAGAGCCCGAAAATAAGTTTTACATTCCAGATAATGTCCAGACAATTATGGCAGTGTTCTAAAATTACACGAAAACAATTCAACACCCTCAAAGTCAACATAAAAAAGCATCTCAACTCATTTTACTTCTGAAATTCCTAGTGAAACATTATT
The DNA here is from genome assembly GCF_029890125.1 of Rhinichthys klamathensis goyatoka. NCBI lineage: Eukaryota > Metazoa > Chordata > Actinopteri > Cypriniformes > Leuciscidae > Rhinichthys > Rhinichthys klamathensis. Next base: position 3,604,593 of record NW_026606579.1, read on the forward strand.
TAACAGGGGGTGGTTGGGGGAGGGGCTGTCAGACAGGCTTTAATTTGATGCACAGGGAATTGATTGGGTCATGAAAGGTGTTCCCTGTTTAGAGGTGAAGTCACCAATATGACCTGGAACGTGTATTAAATGTAAATGGGGTCATTTTTGATTTCCTGTCAACTTTAAGCTCTATGAGATTACTATAATGTACTTTGGTCACTATTAAAACTAAAGTCACTTGTAAGAGCTAATCGGGTCAGACATTAATCAAGTGGGGTTTTCAACAAAACAACCTACAATATCTCCAAAACAGGTCAGACAGTTCCTAAACCAGTTTCAGACAGTCCTCACACCTGCATTGCAAATTAAACAAAACATTTAGGCCACAAGAACAGGGCTGACCTGGAAATAGTACAATATTGTTCTGAAGCCATTTACACAACATTGGTGCATGCCATAGCACTTGAATAATTATCATTAGTGCCCTTAAAACAGAACTAAATCCTATATAAAAAACAGCCATGCCCACAGAAAAAGTGTTACACTCTTAAAATAAAGTTTCTTTATTGGCATCTATGGTTCAACGAAGAACCTTTCCATGGGCTTTTGCACTTTTTTCAGCTGGTCAAAAATATCATCATACAAGCGCATAACATTTTTGGGGATGTTCGGTCAGTTCCATTGCGAAATAAAAGCCGACCAATCAGGTTGTGAACATATCCCTATGCCTTTAAGTTCGGTATCTTTAGACCAGGACCAAATGTTTATTTTTTTGGTCCGGACCAAACGAACCAAGCAAACCGAACTACAAGTGTGAACACGCCCTTAGTTCTCAGAGGACTTCCCTGGTGGCTAGTTCCTGTTACTGAGTTCCTAACTACCTGGTGCGAAAGCCCCTAAAAGGCTCTTGGATTTTTTAAATGTTCTTCAGACATTTTTTTTGTTTTGTTTTTAAGAACGATTCACTAAAAGGTTCTTTGAGAAACCAAATGTGATTCTTCTATTGTATCGCTGTGAAAACCCCATTTTGGAACCTTTATTTTTAAGAGTGTATATGATATAACCCAATAAAGACAACATAGGTAAAGAGTTGCCACTGATACAGCTCCATCATGAGTCAACATTTTGAAGGACACGAGGGATGAGCAAAGTAGGCGCTGGTCGTGACGGGTCACTCACCCAGTTCGTTGAGGCTCTGGGCAGCTTTAGTGATCTCTCTGCTGCCCCCTTGCAGTTGCCCCTGCAGTCGTTTGCTCAGGTACAGGATGCGAATAATCCTTCTCAACAGGTCACACGCCACCTGCCACACAAAATATGATAAAGCATCTCATTCCGGTGTTCATCAAATAACATAATGACTTGTGAGCCTATCATAACCAGCACAAGCAAATATCAATGATAAGATAATGATGCCCACATTATGATAAAGTGAAATCCTCTATCAAAAATGTACCATGGTAACCATAGTCTCCATGATATAGATTGTACCTACAGTACAATAAAACTAATAAACCTGGTATTAGTGACCATTAATTATTGTTATGGTATTAATACCTCTTGTTACACACATTTTGTGCAACAGACATGAAGAATGAATAGTGTTTATGTTTACAGTTTTCATCTGGCAATCATAAAATTAAGGGAGGGATTGACAGACTTAAACTGAGAGATTTAAATTAAAGGAGGAACCTGACTAATTGTATAAAGACCATTGCAATCACCTGTAGGATAATAGCGTAATTTGTTTCTGTTAACTCTTTCCCTGCCAATTTCATAGAAAAATGTGTTGTATGAATATCTGCACATGCAAATATATCAAAAACAAACAAAACAAAAAGCCTCTGGTTTTAACCAAAAACACATTTTATTCTAGCTACAAGCATTCTTTTTTTTTAATCAAAACTTGGATGTGGGTAAGTTTAATAAAATAAAATAAACATTTTGAGAAAAAAAAAGCTGAGAAATGGTGTTCTTTCTGAAAGACTACAACATGCATAAGCTTTTATCGCTTGTTTCTGCTCTTTTTTTCACCTGTGTTTTGACCCGGAGATTCTGTACTCTACCGTATAACAGTGAAAACATGAAAAGCCAGTAAATTCCATCAATGGCGGGCAAAGAGTTAATATACTCAGATTAAGTGGTGCTTAAATAATTTTATGTATTTTATCAAGGAGATGGATGTGCATCATCTCACAGGATTCTTTTAGGACTAGAATAGCATATCAGTTACAAGTCATCGTCAATGAATTTCACACACATACAAATACTATAAACAAGCACGAGTAGTCCTTTGATTCCCACCCTAGCAGACAACACACACTTCTATTAATAAAAGAAACCGTAGAACTCTTATAACCTAGGACATTTGTGCTCAAAAAGTGAAACTAAGCCACATGTTCAGTTAGTATGACAATCCTGCCTGTGGGCAGACAGCAGGCAAATGAAGGACTCGGAGAGGTCAGTCTTTTTTGTGTTTCAGTAAAAAGGTGCAGCTGAACTGTCCCAAAGGTACGTGCATCTTTTTCTGTGTGTGTCTGACACTGATTGCTTTGTCCCGGGGTGAGAGAGTGTCAGATAGTGTAAAGATACGGACAAATTCAAAAGGAAAACAGGAAAAAATTCAGCTGTGTCCCCATCGTCAAGTCTGGTCTTAGTCTTATGAGGAATAAAAATAAATTTAAAAATCTGTTGCTAAAGGCAAGGACAGGACAGACCCAGACACAAAGACAACATGAAATGAACAATGCCCCACACTTCTGAATCTATGTGTGCCATCAGACAGTCAAATACTACAATGGTTACACATCTTATTTTTAGAAAAATATATGAATAATAATAACAGTAATGCATGCATTGGGATCATAGGAAATATGTTCAATTTATCCAACATTCATGCTTTTTTTGTTCGACTAACAAATTATTAAAATTTGTATTGGTTTACAAGCAAGTCTGCTTAAGACAAAACAAAATGTGTATATTTGTATATGATACAGTATGCATAAATTATCCAAATTTCCAATAACTCCCATTAAGTTTCCAACTCTGAATATTTCCAAAACTCCCCAGCTTAACTTTCCATGGAAAGTTTTCCGCCCCTTTGCAAACATAACTTTGACAGACTTGTTTTTCATTGCAAATGTATTCTTCTATACATTTCAATACACAGCAGGTTCCCATTGTGACAACTTGCCCCTATAAAAAACCAAACTAACTTTTTTTTTTCAGGGCAATAACATTAGTGTAACTCCTGTAATCAATATTCATTTTTTTTTTTTTTAGGTATGTGCCAAATCCAATACAGATATTGAAAAAGATGTTTAAAAAATGTTAAAGAAGAAATACCAACTATGACAACATACCCTGAATGCGACTGCAGCATGCAAACAATAATCAAACCACTGATGGATCATCATGGAGTTTGTGATGATGCTATGCTGATGAGCAAACACAAATATGCAAATGTGTTTCTACTCTTCTATAAAGCCACACAAGAAAAGGAGCAGAAAGAGGTTTTGAGAGTAAAGGGGATCATTTCATAACCACAGCTGTATTTCATTCATATTCAAAAAACAATTCCCCAAAGCCACTCAAAACCAGGACTGAAGACCCCGTAAATCCACAAGATGTGCCGAGCGGGACAATATTGTTCACCTAGCTGTGTGTATTCACGTGTGTGACTGATAAAGTGTGATAGAGACCCTTCTTTCCGGGCCCAAATTTACTTTTATTGATTTTTTTCCCTGCAGGCTTGAAGCTTCACTCAAGATGAAATCATGTGAAGTGGTTGGAAAAGAGCTGCATAAAGATTGTAAATATTAAACACTGCACAAAAGAAAATGTGTTTTATATTCCTCTAAGAAAACAAATGAATTTGGAACGACGAGATTATTACTATACTATGTTATACTAATTACAAGATTTTGAATTGGGTAAAAGTTTTTTTTTTGTGGATGTGATACATCACATATCAATATTCTAAAACATCTATTCTTTCCGAGAAAGATTTTCTTTTTGTTTGTGTGCATTTCTTTTTTTCGTCCCTTGTCGGGTGTATAACAGAATCTGTCTTGACTGCAAACAACTGTGAAGGCAGGGCTGTATCTATCTCAGATGTTGAGCCAAAACACGGAAATCAAGCTTTAGGAAAAAAAGCACACAGTGTTTGTAAAGCAGGACAGTGAAGAAATAATGGTTCAGCAGAATGCAAATCTCTCGGTCTGCTTGGAATATCCAAGGATAGAGATATGGGATGACAGAAGCAGATGTAAAGGTAAAGAAAAAAACAACACCTGTAAGCGGGCAAGCTGGGCCGTCCGTGCCACAATCTTATTGTAAGGGTCAACGATTTTAGTCCTTATCCTGAGAATGTTAAGAGAGAGAAATGTGTAAATAAAATACTAGTACAAAGTATCTGACAAATTGGTAGTACTTTTTTTTTTTATGCATAGTCCACAAATTGCAGAGACATTTTCTAATGTCTATTAATCATACACCACCTTTTAAATGCACGGACAATTTTAATGCCTTTAATGGGGTAATATACCTTTCCACAGCACTCTGGAGAGCTGCAATTCTGGTCTGCATCATTTGTAAGACACCTGTGTGAAAACAAAAACACCCATAATAGTGCACTGGTAAAGAATTTGAGATGTGACAAGGGATCCCCCTGGAGGACAGCTGTAAAATTGCATTGCACATTCAAAAAAGTGTCAAGTGTCAACTCTGTGTCTCTGTCTTCCCAGTTTGTTCAAACTATGACAGACGAGGTAAGTATTCAGAGGAAAACACACTGCAACTTCTACACATGTTCTTTCGGAAATGTCATTTTTTATATACTTGCTCATTTGAAAGTACACATGAATGGTAGGAAATGTCTAGCATTGCATTTTAAAATCACCATGAATTCAAAATTTCAAAAATTCAATCATTGTAGTGTTTTACTATCAAAGATGTATCCGTGCACATCATTACTATTATTTACATTGATAATCTTTAATCAAAATAATCTCCTCTGATGATGCGTTTACTGGCGCGTGTTGTGATGATGTGTTTTACCTGTCACTCACATGAGATCCACCAATAGCAAACCACAACCATCCAATCACTTCCACATGGAGAAAGTCAAGCCCCGCCCAACATTTATTCTTGTTCGAGAAGCAGTTTCACTTGGATATAGGCTACTGTATGTCACAATAGGTAATAAAAGGCTAATCGCAACTTTCCATTTCCGGATTTAAACTAATATTACATAAACTTGATCCAACTGATGATGATATCTAAAATAAAGTGTTAAAATGTGAAGTGGGTAGTGAAACTTTACCTTCAAGAGACTCGATCCCTGTTGCCTGAGCTAGTAGATCCTCATGTCTGGCCACTACCTGTGATCAAAAACAAAATATTGCTAAATATATTGGTATACATCTTACAATTTTAGTATTATCACTGGTAGCTTTTTAATGATAATTTTCTAATTAGTAGCTGCCTTGGATAGATTTCTATAAAGGATTAGTGCACTTTCTACAGTCTGATGTAAGTTCTGCAGTAAGCTCACTTAATGGTCATGATCCTAACATAGATCTGCATAGAAACATTGGTGCTTGTTGATTGACAGGTGTCACTCGCCTGGCAGTGCAGCTCTTTGTCCAGCTGACTGATGCCTTCTGCCAGCTTTGCCAGCTGCTCTGCAATGACAGCATGATGAATGGCTTGAGCTGTGTATGTCTTTACGTCGAATTCCTCTTTAAGGAAATCGGTATAGCACTCTGGAAGGAAAAGGATCAGGGTTTAGAAAACACATAAAAGGAGATCGCATTGCCTGGAGAATACACTGTGTGTTACTGTGCTTTAACTGCAACTAAAGATACCCAGTCTGCCTGGCTACACTAAAACCACCAGCACAGATCAGATCTAAAAGAGAATTCATATTAAATGAAGATTACCATCTTTCAGCAGTGAATTCGCTGTTGATTCCGGATAAGCGTCCATCGTTGCCACTTCATCAGTGACGTCCAATTCCTGCGTCAAAACATGAATGGAGGGCAACGGCGATGGCTCATGAATATGCATTGGCTGTACTGACGTGACACTCATTAAAAAATCGCAAACTGACACAATTTTTTTTTATGTTGATTTAACTAGTTTTAGAAATATGTTCAAGGTATTATGTTAATTTATGTCATAATATATCGTATTATAACTTGAAATAAATATGAATTCCGTTTCTTGTGGATAAGAGGTAAAAGGTTAAACACACCCACTCACACTGGCAAACGGAAGTGACAAACGGTGCTGTTTGTGACCATGCGTGTTTTAGTCTAATGTTTACTCTTCTGAACGCGCTTTTTAAAGGAATACATATGTACGGTTTGTAATTTAAAATGGACTACATTTTAATTAGGAGTTTAATACTTAAAACTAGTATTTGACATGCTTACTTACAATATGGCAGGATTGTGAGTCGCGGAATTTATGACAGAGGTCCACAATAAAATAATAATGGACAGTGGGAATATCATCACGGACTTGTTTAACAGGGGAAGGCCAGTCAGAGTATGTGCGCCCATGGTGCGTTACTCAAAGTAAGTTAGACAGCATTGACTTGATTCCTGTAATGTAATATTTTGTCCATGTCGTATGTGTTCTTAATGGTTATTCTGGCTTTTTTTCAGGTTAGCTTTCAGATGTTTAGTCAGGAAATATGACTGTGATTTATGTTTCACCCCAATGATCATTGCAGCTGATTTCATGCGCTCTGCAAAAGCCAGAGACAGTGAATTCACCACCAATAAGAGTAAGTCATAGCATATGTATATATTAAAATTATTTATCATACAAAAGTTAACAAAACATTGACAAGTCTATATTACTATAAACGGCACAGGTGCGATAATATGCAAAGTTAGTACCATGGTATAGGAAAAAATTGACAATTTTATGAATGCACTTGGCCACATGTTATTTTTAGCCATATTACCAAGTGACAGTAAAGTCTAAGCTAAAATACTGTCATTGACGTTGACAAAAAGAGAAAAATAACATGGGAAGTGTTTTCTAATTTTGCATGATTATATGTATATAGAATTGTTTTTTCCCTGTTCTCTTCTGACATAAACAGACTGCAGAAAAAATAACAGACCTAAATTTGTCCTAAAATTTTCTAGTGACTTTATGGGTAAGCTGTGTCATGTCAAGGGTTTAGTCGAATACAAATGAATCGTTTACACACACACACACACACACACACACACACACACACACACACACACACACACACACAAACTCACACTTGTTGTGAGAATTAACTTTGTTCTTGTTCACTCATAAACTTGTCCTCAGTTTTCTCAACGAGACTACAATTAGATGCAACGCTTCGGTTGAGTCACTGGCACAGCCTTCTACTCGTATCATATATAACATGTGTGTGCTTCTTAGCTGACCGACCCTTAATTGTCCAGTTTGCTGCGAAGGACGCACAGACGCTGGCAGATGCTGCATGTGTGGTTTCTCCTTTCTCAGATGGGGTGGATTTGAACTGTGGCTGTCCACAAAGGTAATGCGTCCAATGAAATATTACCCATCACACACTGCTCAAACATTTTTTTAGTAGAACATTTTGTGCACAGGTTGTTTGTGGAAGCTGCAGTTTCCCAGAATTTGAGTGACAGCAGTCATGTGGATGTGTGTGTTGCAGGTGGGCCGTGTCTGAAGGCTACGGTGCGTGTCTGATTAACAAACCTGAGCTTGTGAAAGACATGGTTAGGCATGTCCGAAACCAAATAGACAATCCCAACTATGCAGTATCCATTAAAATAAGGTGAGCATATGATCTCCTGACTTTAAAGTACACTCATTTTTCTAACTTGTATTAATGAATTTGAAAAATGTCTTCGTTTTAAAACTTGTTGAAATTATTGGACAGTTGATAACTTGAAAACTGTGTGTTTCTCAACTCCCTTTTTGTTTACCCAAAATGTAACTTATGTCTTTATATGAAGTTGGATATATAAATATGTCCAACTTTGTCCATATATATACATACAGTATTTACTAGCGTAAGGTGATAAATACTACATACACTACCATTCAAAAGTTTGGGGTTGGTAATGTTTTTGAAAGACGTCTCATCTGCTCACCAAGGCTGCATTTATTGGATAAAAAATACAGTAAAAAAAAAAGCAATATTGTGAAATATTTTTTACAAATTAAAATAACTGTTTTCTATTGTAATTAGGGCTGTCAACTTTAGTTGTTTAGTCGACTAATCGGTCGATGCCGTCTTGGTCGACTGACATTCTTATTGGTCGACCAGTTGTATTTTTTTTTTTTTTTTTTTTTTTACCAATAGAAAGAAGTTTTCAATGATTTACTCCTTGCTATTTATTCCTTTATAAGCAGTTATATATTACTGTATTCTAAATATAATTAGCCTATGGTTTATCCCCAACTTTAAATGCTTTAATTTAGGCTATTTTGTAACAGCGCCACAGTTTAGCGCACACACATAGAACAGTCGGTTCGCACCTGTGGCTGGCTGCGCTGCTGCTTCGTGCTCAGTAAGGGATATAGGTAGTTTAGCTGTATTCATTCAGTTAGAACGCTACTTGTTTCGGTTTTTATACACTATATGTTTTTATCTCGATGCGGCGTGGACGCACTTGGAAAAAAAAGAGCGCGTCGCACGATGCACCGCGACCGCATTGCTTCCATCATGAGCGCGCACACCGCGCGCCTACATTTGAAATCGAACTTGAGCGCGCAAAAGACGTGAGCAGTCCCTTTAACGGCTTTATCATGCTGACTCAATAGATTATGTTTTCTTGATATGTTTTTGTTTTTATTTGTACACTTGATGCATTTGAAAATAGCCTAAATAATGTAACAAAACGAAAATAAACCTATATGCGGTCCTACAATACAGCCTTTTATTATTAGGATTGTTTTTTAGGCTCTTTGGGTTTTTTTGTCTGTTTGTTTTAAAACTCCTAGATCGGCTGGACAAAAGTTAACCCATAGCTTTGAAAGACAAGTAAAGAAGAATATACAGCCTGTAAACGAGAGCTTTTGTTAGGATTTTTCATTGTGGCAGATAGCAGTTATATTTTGTGTAGCGTGTGGTGTGGTCAGGTGCGCGATTGTGACTTAGCCTACTATAGACCTAGGACAGAGCTCCTAACTTTGCAGTTAAAAAAAAATCACTTAATTTTAAAAGAATTGTATTATTATTATAGTTTTATGTATTTTTGATGTTTTTTCGTTGTTGTTTTATAAATGCTATGACAATTGTTAAAAAATGTTCAATCAAAACATCGCGTCTTTTTTTTTTTTTTTTTTTGTCGACTAATCGTTGCGCAGGACAGGACTTTGGTCGACTAAGGATTTCTTTGGTTGACTACAGCCCTAATTGTAATATATATTTTAAATGGAATTTATTTCTGTAATGCAAAGCTGAATTTTCAGCATCATTACTCCAGTCTTCAGTGTCACAGGATCCTTCAGAAATCATTCTAATATGATGATTTGATGCTCAAGAAACATACTAACCCCCCCAAACCACACCCCCAAATCCTTCTTGTCGGTCATTGGCTGTAACACTGTTTGTTATGTTTCTTGGAGCGGGTTGGCCCAGTTTGTTTTTGTTGCCGTTTGTGGAGCCTGGAGTGTCTACAGAGACCGCGTTTTTTACAGTGTGTTCAGGGGACAGGCAGCTAGCGGATAGTGAGGAGATGTTTGCTGTATGTGACAAAAAATGTTTGGGCCTAAAAAACACATGACATTGCTTAGAGCACCTTTAAATAAATGCATCCTTGGTGAGCATAAGAAACTTCTTTCAAAAAAAAAAAAAAAAAAAAAACTTTTGACAGGTCCTAGTTTTTTTTTCTTGTCTTCAGAATACACAAAGATGTCAGGAAGACAGTGGATCTCTGTCAGAAGGTGGAGGCAGCAGGCGTCTCATGGATTACAGTTCACGGGCGTACATCCGACGAGAGGCACCAGCCTGTTCATTATGATGCCATCAAGACCATCAAGGATAGCCTTTCCATCCCAGTCATCGCTAATGGTGACATCAAGAGCTTGCAGGATGTGGAGGCCACCTACGCCCTCACAGGGGTGGATGGTGTGTGTCAGATTAACATCCTCTCCACATGGATGATCTTTATCTGATACCTGTATCTGATACCTTTGAATCTCTGCAGGTGTGATGGCTGCTCGGGGATTGCTGGCCAATCCTGCCATGTTCGCAGGGTACGAGGAGACCCCGCTGCAGTGTGTGTGGGACTGGGTGGACATCGCCGTGGAGCACGGGACCCCCTTCAGCTGTTTCCACCATCACCTGATTTACATGCTGGAACGCATCACCTCTCAGCCCGAGAGGAGGGTGTTCAATACTTTATCCAGTACGTCTGCAGTCATCGACTTCCTCCATAACACTTACGGCTCCACATAGTTGTTTTTAATGAATGTATTCTTTTATAAGTTAAAATAAAGGCGCAAATGAAGAACATCCTGAAAAGAATGCTGGTTTTCTGCATTAACTGCAACATGCTTTTAATAACAAAGCAGCAGAGGTGGAAAGTAACGAATTACATTTACTCGCGTTACTGTAAATGAGTAGTTTTTTGTGTACTTCTACTTTTTTAAGTAGTTTTTAAAATCTGTAATTTTACTTTTACTTAAAGGTGCTCTATGGAACTTTTAGCGGCCTCTAGTGGTGATGTTTCAGATTGCAACAAGAGCGCTCGTGCTCGTGCTCGTGTGCGTGTGCGATCTCAGGAGCGAGCATTCACTACCGGCCACACGGAGACTTTCAACGCAACGGCGAAAGCATCACACAACATGCTGGAAACTCATGTAAACTCCCACTGCAACGTTACAATAATAGGCTACTTTTATCAGCTTGACGTTGAACTAATGCTCCATGCTCGCACCATGATAACGTTACATTGACTGCATTTAGCCGACATGTGATGTTATCTAGCATAGCCTACGGCATTTCACTAACTATTCGTGTATCTTTCACAATCAACAATGTCAACATAGGTGAATGTATAATAATGATAACGAAAACGGTTAGTGAACTAGACTGAACAATGTCAGTGTAACAGTAAGATCGTAGGAAGTAACATTACTGTACTGAACGTGTCTGGAAATGTTTATTATAAACAATATGATAGTGGGATGAATTACGTTATAGCGTAACGATCTATAACGTAGATCTAGTACATAAAACAAGTATCCTAAAGCACCTTTTCTTATCCTGGAACAGTCTTTTGTATTCATTCCATGTCTCATGTAGTTTACCTTGCTATTTCATTTGAGTTTACTAATAATTCAAAAGCTCTGCCTATGTTGATCCGTGTTTTCGTCCTGAGTCGATCAGAATCACGTTTGGCCTGACGAGCTTCAGCAGATAAAACTTTGTTTTGTTTTTTATATTTATGTGGAGTTAGTGTTGTGCTGGAGGCAGGTCGTTTTTGGGTGTTATCAGACTCCATGTCGTCAGCTGCAGTTCCGTCGGTCGCATAGACTGTATATAAGGAGAGAGGCTCGGGAGCGCGCATGCACGTCACATCCGATGGATTTCGCGGTAAATCCGACCCGGAGACTTCACATATAAATATGAATATTGCCCTTCAGAGGTAATAGCAAAACCTGACAAGTGGATCATTGTGATGTGTGATTACAACCCCTTCACACACAGGCAATAAAAAAGGATTCATTTTAGAAGAAAAGTTCCATATAGCACCTTTAAGTATGTTTTGTTTGAAGTATTGTAATTCGCTACATTTTAAATCATATCCGTTACTGAGTAAAAAAATAATAATACTAAAAAATCAAATACTTTGGGTGAAAACATCGCACTCTGGAAACTAGAGCATTGATTGATTGAGGGGCGGGAGAGCAGACGTGCTAAAATCACAAACAAATATGGAGAAGTTGACGGACAAGACAGACGCCACTGATGCAGACCCAGCTGAACGAGAAATGCTGTCGAATTCTTCACACGCACACACATGTGAATCCCTGGCCAGTATGGGAATACTTTGGATATAGAAAAAATGTATATTTTCTGAGAAGGTTATGTAAACCTCTCATACCGTTACAACCCACCCCCGCTGTTAAACAAGTAACTCAGCAACTTTTACTCGGAGTAAATTTTAAATGAGCTACTTTTTATTTTTACTTGAGTAGATTTTTGACCGGTACTTTTACTTGTACTTAAGTAAAATTGTATTGAAGTAACAGTACTTTTACTTGAGTAGAATATTTTAGTACTTTTCCCCACTTCCTGAAAAGCAGAAGCAGTTCATTTTACATCTCCTATTTTTAAATCCACTATTGCCTTAGTGTAGGGCTCTTCAGTGCTGCTCCTGAAAGTTCACTGGCCTCCAACCCAAACACATCCGAAACACAAGCTATTGAATCAGAACCAGGAAGAGGTTTATTGCCAAGTATGTTTACTCACACAAGGAATTTGTCTTGGTGACAGGATCTTCCAGTGCAGAAGAAAAGTACAGAAATACATAGTTATTACACAAAAATAAAATATAACAAATTCAATAATATTATAGGAAAACAAAATGTAATGCAATATTGTACAGTAATAGAACTATATAATATATATATATATGTGTGTGTATATAATAGTTTTATGATTGTACAGATATGTTATTAACAGCTGAACAGTTTAAGATGTTATTTACAGATGTACAATTTTGAGATGCTATGTATAAATGGACAGTTATAATAGACGATGCATATGAGACTTTTAAACTGTTCACACTGAATAAAGCATGAGGGAAAAATAAAAAATAAAATAAATAGTAGAATGAAGAGAATCTGCCTGGTGGTTCAGTTGAGAAGAACATGATCTTGAGACCAGGCCAGTGTGGATATGGGTTCAAGTCTTGGATAGGGTGTGTTGTTTTTAGATAATGTTTATTGCCTGTTTCCGAACATCTTCCAATGCAAACAATTCTCTTCAATGCCACAGAGCTTGTTTCCAGTGTACATATTGGGAGTAATTTCAATGTACATGTATGAAGGCCACTGCATCTGTGGGATTTAAAAAAAGTAAAGTGCAGTTCTTCCTCCGCTCCTCAAGGCGGCAGAAGCGGGTTTCTCCTTCAGTCTGACGCTTCGGCTGCTTGACAACATGACGCTTGATGACAATCACAACAACACGTGCAGATCCTGCAGATGAGAAGATGACAGCTCTTAATGTCACTTTAACAGCGCATATTACAGCTCAACTGCAAATAAACCGACACACAGACGGATAAAATGACGGAACCGAGTAACGTTATGCCACAAGACTGACCTGTGAGTAGCTAACTTTTAGCATGAAGTCAATTGACTTGCACGCACTATATTGCAAAGCAATCGCTATTGTAGCGTTACATTTTTAATCTTTAAATGAATCGCCCTCTAATATTCACACTATAAAGTTTAATAGGAAGGACTCAGTTGATATATTGCAGTGTTTTCTGGATGTATGTTAGAGTCAGCAGGAGTTGTGTCTTGTGTGAAGCTCTGATGTTCTCCTGTTGCTTCATGCTTTTCTTCTTCTACTTCCTGTTATGACTGGGATCTGAGAGTAGAAAAACTGCCTTTAAAATATCATAATATTACTACAAGCATGAAACAATATAGTAAAGAGCAGTGACTAGACACTTTGGAATTGTCTTTCTTTGCATAGCATTTCTAATATTGTTCTGATATTTTGTAGGTCTGGCTTTCTTTGAATGGGGAGTTAGTTTTAGTTCTGTGTGTTCAGTGTTTTCATAATGGTATGGCCTGTAAGACAGTGATTAATAGCATCATGAGATTACTTTGTTTACAACCTCCACTCTTGTTGAACTCATTGTCAGATCTTTAGATTAACAAATCTGAATCGGTAGTTCTTGTTACATGTATAAGTTTCGGATGAATCGTCCTCTGATTTATGTGTAGTGAAGTAGAATAATAAGCAATCGTGGTTTTAGTCTCTGTTATTGTTAGTTGTCTTACTGTATGTAATAATCTAGTGGATTGATGCGTGTTAATAGAATCAGTGTGTGTGTGTGTGTGTGTGTGTGTGAAGTGTGTCTGCTGCTTCATTGTATTGTAGAGCTGCAGTGCTTTTCTTCTAATGAAAATTAATCCATGTGCAGGAACATGTCTTTTAGGATTACTGTTGTTTGAAGGAAGGTTTCATCTTAAAGTTATAACTCCACTTCGGCAGTTCTTTACAGTTTACATGTCATATACATCAAGCGTATATCAGTATATATTAATGCAATATGACATGTATATGACATCAATATATACTGATACATCATACATCAAGTGTCAGCGCTCACACTGAAGGGTGGAAAGAAGGCTTTATTTCTATTCAGTGTTCGTATCCTTTTAGCCTGTAAAACTGTAATTCAAATAATAGCATAATTTAAACTGAGAAGAAATCATTTTCATATACTTTGCAACATATTTTCACACAGCTTTAAGACGTGTTTTTTTTTTTGTAGTCAGTTTACATGTATTTAGACTTAAACTTAATTTGAATGTTTTAGATACACTGTATGAAGTAATGTTTGTGTGTATGTTTCCTCTACAGAATACAGGGTGTGTTTGGAGCGCCCAGTCATCAGAAGCAGAGCTGTGGGACGTGTAGACAGACATTCACTGTAATGATGGACTTCTGCTGACGGACGGGTGAGACTTGTAACGTGTGAATGTTGTTGTTTGGCACTAAACATGTAGGTTACCATCATTTTATTTTTGGAGGGTGACCCCTTTAAAAAGCAAATGATGGGAACCTAAATAGGCGGGGAAGGGACGGCAGGGCAAAATTTTGAGTCTGCTAAATTTTTCTTTTTGATTGCATCAAGAAGCATAACCCCTGATGGACATTGTAGTGGGGTTCGGGGGGGGACCCGACACGTCCCCATCCCCTTCACACATACAGCATTCACTCGTATCGTGGAGATCCGGCTGGGATCGAACCAGCAACCTCTGAAACCATGAGGCAGCGCTCTTACCTGTGAGCCACAGATCTCTTGCTGAGACATGTGCTGGAACTTATATTTCACTTTTGGAGCCCTGTGATTTTAACAATAAATCATGTTGAGGTGGGGATCAAACCCACGTGAACTCCAGTGCAACCCATCAGCCAAGAACGTGTGTTTAGCCACTGCACCACTCACACTGAGAGTTGGTGTTTTGGCCACTTTGTTTGATATAACAACTATTGATAACAATTTTATTTAAATTGTGGGGACAAATATCTGCAGTGGGATTTGAACCTTAACTTCAACACACCCTTACCTTCACAGAACATGTGTTTAGCCACTGCACCACTGTGGCTTTCACACTGAGAATTGGTGTTTTGGCCACTTTGAAATCACAACAATTTAACACAAGCAAGAGTGAGACTTGAACTCAAATCCGATGGGATTTGAACCCAGACTGTCATTTTACAAGGCAAATGATTATCCTCTGCACCACAGAAGTGTGATGAGGCATGGCTTGTTTTTGGGTCATGTGTGAATTTTTATTGTTAACAAAGGTAAATGATTTTCGTCTAGACATTTCTTAGACTTTTTCATTTTTTTTCTCCATCTTTTTTTTCCAAGCTATCAATTTTTGCAGGTTTTTAAATATGATTCACCTAATCATTTCTAGCATTATTTTGTGTTTATTTGTATGAAATAATTTCATTGTAAAAAAGGGGAGGAAAGGAAAATGTTCAATTTATCAACAAACAAAGTCAAAGATCAGTCATGCAATTAAACACATGAAACTTAAATATTGTAACAAATCTACAATCATAATTCTCACTGAGAACTTTATTAATTATTCAAATTCAAACTGATAAACACATAACATGTCATGTAAATGACCTTATTTGCTTATTCAACCGTTTTTATTTCATTTAGAAAGTCCATCACACCTGCCTGGAAGTTTCTAGTAACCCTGAAGACCTTGATGATCTGCTTCAGGTGTTTTTCATCAGGTTGGAGCTAAACTCAGGACAGTGGCTCATCCGGAGCAGATTAGACACAATTTTACTCTCTGTGCACCTGCTGCTATTTTAAATGTTAATGCAGAAACACTTATTATTGTCCACAAGAGGGAGAAGCTGACGCACTGATCACTCACTCATGTGCCTGACTGTTATATTCACCAGGAAATACAAATCACAAGTTTTAGTTGTTATAGCAGTGATTAGTTAATAGATTACATATGCATGTCAACTGTTATTTTGATACAGGCTTTTATCAAGTATATTAATCAAATAACCAATAAATGCACGAAGAGTGATCAATCCCTCCGACCAGCCAGTCGTGGCCAGCCACGGTTTAACCTGTGTTTAAAAAAGTGACATTTGTCTTTCTATATCTGTGTAGATCAGTTAGGCTGACTTTACAACCCCCTAACATATATATTCCCCTGCTCATTGTCGCCCTCCTCCATCCATATAAGAAGCCAGAGCTTCAGATAGAGACTCAGAGCAGGAGTGCATTGAGAACCGCTCAGTGTCAGACTCTCCTCAAGGAGGAGCCGGTGAATCATTTGATCTCCTGCTGTGATAACCAGTTACAAGATTCAACAGGAGACACCTTTAAAAACATTAACATTATGTTATGATAATATATGTCAGTTAACAGTCATTTTGATGCACATTAATTTACATAAACAAAAACAAATTCACATCTACTTTGCCCAACTAAAAGAGCTTTGGAAGATCTTTAGTCCTGTATTTTCTCTGTGTTTTCCTTTGAGCGTGTGCTTTTGAGCTCAACACAACAGTTTTACCACATCAGTTGAGAGCTGATCTGGTTCTTCTTCTAAAACTCATAGACCCGTGTTTCTCTGCTGGTCGAAGCCCTGACAAACCGATAAATTAGTTGTAAAATACATGAAATTAAATCTCAATCTCACCTTGGCTGGCCGCCTTGTTCGTTGACTCGTTTCATTTATTAATGTTGATACACTTGTTGACCACAAGAGGGAGCCTTTGGTAATTTGCCGTATACAATAAATGGGAAATTGCTTTAAAGTATGTATGAATTTTTTTTCCCTTTTTTTTATTATATATATATATCCATTGCCCAAATTCGATACAACTTTAAAACAGCTGGCATTATAATTCTAACACGATTTGTTTGTCAGAAACTGAAGTGCAGTTTTCCACCGCTCCTCTAGGCGGCGCAAGCGCCTTCACGTTCAGTCCATAGACTGGTTCAGTCCAGGTTCAGTCTGACACCTTCGGATGTTTGACGACATGACGTTTGTTTTGTTGCAACAACACGTGGAGTAGTAGACCGTTTTAAATACTTATTCTGAGGATGACAGCTCTATGACAGTGTTTTAATGCCACTAAACAGCACATATTTCAGCACATCAACAAATAAAACCGACACACGCTGCGATAAAGTGAAGGAATCGAGTGACAAGCGACTCCCCTGTAAGTAACTAACATACACAGTGCACTGCATGTCTCTTACATTATCCTTATTAAGTCCTTATTCTTTGGACTTGCACTTGTTATTTAGTTTTAGTTAAGTAATTAAGCATACGTCATTCTGGCTTGTGAGATGTTGTTGCAGGCCTCTGTGCGTTTATTCATGTTATGACAAATTCAATGTGTTGTTATTTATGAGTTTCCACGCGATCACTAAACTCAGATTTGCAGATAACCCGATGCTGTCTTTTACCTCAAACCTTGTTTTAAAAGCTGCTCGCTGAATGACAGTTAGTCATGAATGAAGCAGAAATTAAGCAAAGTTTAACACAGACTTTGTTTACATGCTGTTCTCTTGCTGAACTCACTTACAGCTTTAGAAGAAGAAATTAATTGTTGCTTTAACTTTATAAGTCTTCAAATAATCACCTGCTGATGTTCATATTATAAAATAGATCTTTGATGTTCCTGCTGTTTGTTGCTGTGTGCAATATATGTAAATATGTCTATTAGACAGTGTTAACATACATGTTTATCAACTATAATTTAGACTAACATTACAATTCTGTTATTTAAAACTTAGATATACTATATGAAGCAATATATATATATATATATATATATATGTCTATTACGCAGTGTTAACAAACATTTTTATCAACTACAATTTAGACTTGTCTATTACGCAGTGTTAACATACATGTTTATCAACTATAATTTAGACTAACATTAAAATTATGTTATTTAAAACTTATAAATGATATACTATATGAAGTAATAACTGTGTGTATGTTTCCTCTACAGAATACTAATACGCTGTTGGGAGCATCCAGTCATCAGAAGCAGAGCTGTGGGACGTGTGGACAGACATTGACTGTAATGATGGACTTCTGCTGATGGACGGGTGAGACTTGTAACGTGTGAATGTTGTTGTTTGGCACTGAACATGTAGGTTACCATCATTTTCTTTTTGGAGGGTGACCCCTTTAAAAAGTAAATGATGGGAACCTAAATAGGTGGGGAAGGTACAGCAGGGCAAAGTTTTGAGTCTGCTAAATTTTTCTTTTTGATTGCATCAAGAAGCATAACCCCTGCTGGACATCGTGGTGGGGTTCGGGGGGGACCCGACACGTCCCCATCCCCTTCACACATACAGCATTCACTCGTATCGCAGAGATCTGACTGGGATTGAACCAGCAACCTCTGAACCCGTGAGGCAGCGCTCTTACCTGTGAGCCACAGATCTCTTGCTGAGACATGTGCTGGAACTTATATTTCACTTTTGGAGCCCTGTGATTTTGACAATAAATCATGCTGGGATGGGGACCGAACCCACATGAACTCCAGTGCAACCCATCAGCCGAGCATGTGTGTTTAGCCACTGCGGCTTTCACACTGAGAGCTGGTGTTTTGGCCACTTTGTTTGAAATAATCACAACAATTTAACACAAGCAAGGGTGAGACTTGAACTGAATACTCCTTGATTAAAGCCCAACGCTTTATCAACTAAGCCACTGAGTCTGCTCTGTAGAATTGGCAGTGTGAAAGAGGATTTATTGTAAGCTTGTAAATTATGAAAAACATTCACAACTGTGGGAATTGAACCCAGTCTTTAATGTGTGATAGGCAAGTGATCAGCCACTGAGCCACATACTTTGTGAAATTTATCATCACCAGTAATGAGTTTAAACTCAAATCTCCATGATTGAAAGACAAAGTGTTATCTCCTATGCCACTGAGTCTGGGGTGTGTTGTTTGATGGGTTTTATTGAGCTTTGTTTTATATGGTAAAAATAGTGTGGGATTTGAAGTTGAACCAAACCATAAGACAAGAGTTTATCCTCTGAGTGCCAGACCAGCACATACTGCATTTTACTGTTCTGTAGTGCAGTATTTGTTCCCCACATTTTGGCATGTTAAAGAAAATGAGTCATCTAATCATTTCTATAAAATGATCTGTGTTTGATTGTTTAAAATAACATCTGATGTATATTACTTTTCTTTATAGATCACAGATGAGAAAGCAATGGTGGACAATCAAGACATGACTGGCCTCGATCCGATTGGGTCTACATTCTTAAAAGCAATTTAGCCATTACCTTCTCTACTACAGAATTTGCTCTTTGTTGTCAGTATAAACACTATTCTCACATTGGAACTAAATATACTGATCTCTTTATGCAGATAAAGATAATACTAGCATGTACTTCAAGCCAAAGGTGGACTTAAAACTTATGAATAAAAAATGACAAATCACCCAATTCGATTCATTCATTTATTATTAGTTTCTTTGTTTCAGAAAGTGGTAAGCACAGTGCTGGTTATGACATCACAAATCATTCATTAGGCACAGTATTATTTACATTTACAAGGTTGAACATACATGTGAACCGCTACTACAATTAACAATGTCCAAAAATAATTTTAAAGCAACACCAAGTAACTTTTCCTCTGCGGTCGCCCTACAGGTTGGAAGTGGAATTGTCCATTACCGCTGTCGTAAATAATTTAGCCTAGCGCATCCTACTGTCGCACACACGCTCGCTGTTTATCCAGGAATGAACGATGTCCACAGACAAGGTAGAGTATGTTGCATGATTTCATGAAAGTATGATGTATTGCGACATCAGAAACGAAGAAAAACTAAATAATGACTATTGTAACGCTAGACGTAAAGCAAGTCAAATTTGTAGTTTTCTTATGTCTCATTAGAACTACAGAAACTCGACCCGATCTGGCAATCTTACATAGCGTGGTTATAGCAGATATAGGACCGCAAAGCGAATCCAGAAGTGCCTTTCACCCTGTTACGACTTAATGAACCTCTGCAACGATTTTGGAAACATTATTTTAAGGTAAAAAAATCTTACTTAGTGTTGCTTTAATTGTGGTGGGAATCAGTGGCGTGCACGACCTGTGATTGACAGTCAGATCTCACACAGCCCTGCGCTGACTGGACCAGAAGAACTGCGAGCGGTGGATTTTTGCTAAACAAATCAGACGCTCCAGGTGGAGGTAGAAGCGCCGTGGTTTTTTTCTTCTAAAAATGGGGGATTTATGTTGTTCTGTCGGAGCATAGTGTCAGTTTTAGTAAATATTCTCAAAAAAATGTTGCCGACTTTACAGCTTTAAGTTTGGTGCACGGCCACGAAAGTAATATGCATTGGCGATGATGTCAATTTGAAATGGCCTTTGCTGTCTATGGAAATGGCAAGTGTTTGGTCTAAGAAGCGTAACTGATGGCAAGCACAGGCTTTATTTATAGCTGATGTGACACTATTTGGGCGCCCTTGCCGACAATCAAAAAAAGCAAAGGCACTTTGTAGTAGTACTACGCTATTATATTTAGCATTCATACCATGAATGAACTTTGCTTTCGGAAAGGAGCTGCCAGTTATGTGAAAGTACAACTGTAACGTTAAACAAAGCCGACATTACCCGACAAAGTTACTTACTGGTGAATAGCCTGACACTCGATTCCCGCATTTTATCGGACTGAGTGTCGGTTTATTTGCTGAAATATGTCCAGTTGTATGATATTAATAGTTGTCATCTGCACATGTTGTAGCGTCTGTCAAGCGTCGCCAAGGATCCAAAGGAGTCGCTCTGACAGTGAAGCCCGCTCACGCCGCCTAGTGGAGCGGATGAAAACTGAGCTTCGGTTTCTGTTATTCTATTAATTCTAATAAATGAATGTGTCATGATGTCATGTTGCAGATAGATAGAAACACGTGTTTTCCTGAAAATGCAGCAGTATGTGAAATGTTCTCCAGTTTTCCACCAACAGACTCATGAGGGGATCTTCCTCTGTGTCACTGATGAGGAGGAGGTGAATCTCAGAGATCATTGTGTCTCATTCTTGTGGACAATAAGTGTATCTGGAGTCACTAAACAACCGAAGACGACACGATTAAATTGGTTCTCCTTGTATGTTTGTCTTTTGAAAATCAGCAGTAGTTGTAGCTATAAGTTTAAAGTCACTAGTCTGGATACACACACACACACGTATTTCACCGTTAACCTGAGAGTTTCCAATAAAGCAGTTACCGTAAGATTTGATACCAAGTTTTAATCACAGTCTAGTCCTCAGAGAGTGTGTGTTTATCCACTCGCCCATCATGGATTTCACCGCGACAGCTGTTTTTTTGGGTTCCTCGTCTAATGAGAACTATTGAAAGTCAGCAATAGTGAGATTTGAACTCAAGATGCTGTGAACGAAACACAACTCTTTCTCTCCTGAGCCATTGAGACTGCTGAGATGATGATCGCTTTCAATAGGTTTTATCCAGAGCTTTGTGTTAAATGGTGAACAACTTAAACTTGTTGGGTTTGAACCAGGACATTCAGGTTTGAAAGGGAGACAACTATCCACTGATGCAAAGATTATGTTTTTAAGGTCATTTAGATTTGATCTTATCTTAGTTTGAGGAAAAGATGTTCATCATGTCTGTGGGATTTGATCACATGTCTCTGTTGCAGTGTTGTGATTCAAAGGCACTTATTTACCCATTACTCCACTAAGTTTCTGATAACAAATGTGCTTTATTATGTCTTTATCTTGTTTGTAGGCCTAGTGTAAAAGCAGTGGAAAAAAGTTTTAGCAAACACTGATCCGCTCTACCACAGAGACTGTGTTGAACTCAGGGCTGGTTCGGTCTTTTGCATTAGATTTGATTACTTTTTTGTTTGTTTTTTTCAAACCCCAAGATGTAGAACTTTCTGTCATTGTTGAAAAATACTCAGTTACAATACTTAATGTTCACTGACATTGCAAGGATTTGTAATTATACTCCACTTGTATTATCTGACTAAACAAAAATTTCTGTTTAAACTGTGCTATTCTTTATGAAAAACTTCTGATTTGTTAAACAGCTTTTTTTGTCAAGTACAGTTTATATCCAAGCTTGTTATTGCGTTCTTCTGTGGTGATTTTACACCGCTGCAAATTGAGTCTAATGAACATAAAACTGTTTCGCCCTCCTGTGGAAATTTGAGTGAATTACACCGTCTAATAAGAGCGAGTGTAAATCGTGGAAATGCGCTACACTTCTGTAAGAGGGTGAGAGCAGAAAAACATAAGAACTTCAAAACAGAACAATTTACACTGTCTATGTTCCGTCCTGTCTTCTGTTCAAAATTCAAATAAATATATTTGCAAATAAAAACACCAAAACAAATTAAGTCCAATGAATTTAAATGTGTTGCGCCCTCTTGAGGTGATTTTACTGAATTACACTGTTGCAAATCGAGTCTAATAAACAGTGTGGTCGCCCTCCTGTGGTGATTTGTGTGAATTACACCGTTGCAAACCGAGTCTAATAAACATAAGTGTATAAATCAATTATAATAAACATAAAAGTGTTTCGCCCTCCTGTGGTGATTTGTGTGAATTACACCGTTGCAAACCGAGTCTAATAAACATAAGTGTATAAATCAATTATAATAAACATAAAAGTGTTTCGCCCTCCTGTGGTGATTTGTGTGAATTACACCGCTGCAAATCATTTATAATATCACCTGTGAATTACACCGTTGCAAATCAATTATAATATCACACAAATCACCTGTGGTGATTTGTGTGAATTACACCGTTGCAAATCGAGTCTAATAAACATAAAAGTGTTTCGCCCTCCTGTGGTGATTTGTGTGAATTACACCGTTGCAAATCGAGTCTAATGAACATAAAAGTGTTTCGCCCTCCTGTGGTGATTTGTGTGAATTACACCGTTACAAATCAATTATAATAAACATAAAAGTGTTTCGCCCTCCTGTGGTGATTTGTGTGAATTACACCGCTGCAAATCGAGTCTAATAAACACAAAAGTGTTTCGCCCTCCTGTGGTGATTTGTGTGAATTACACCGTTGCAAATCGAGTCTAATAAACATAAAAGTGTTTCGCCCTCCTGTGGTGATTTGAGTGAATTACACCGTTACAAATCGAGTCTAATAAACATAAAAGTGTTTCGCCCTCCTGTGGTGATTTGTGTGAATTACACCGTTACAAATCGAGTCTAATAAACATAAAAGTGTTTCGCCCTCCTGTGGTGATTTGAGTGAATTACACCGTTGCAAATCGAGTCTAATAAACATAAAAGTGTTTCGCCCTCCTGTGGTGATTTGTGTGAATTACACCGTTGCAAATCGAGTCTAATGAACATAAAAGTGTTTCGCCCTCCTGTGGTGATTTGTGTGAATTACACCGTTACAAATCAATTATAATAAACATAAAAGTGTTTCGCCCTCCTGTGGTGATTTGTGTGAATTACACCGCTGCAAATCGAGTCTAATAAACACAAAAGTGTTTCGCCCTCCTGTGGTGATTTGTGTGAATTACACCGTTGCAAATCGAGTCTAATAAACATAAAAGTGTTTCGCCCTCCTGTGGTGATTTGAGTGAATTACACCGTTACAAATCGAGTCTAATAAACATAAAAGTGTTTCGCCCTCCTGTGGTGATTTGTGTGAATTACACCGTTACAAATCGAGTCTAATAAACATAAAAGTGTTTCGCCCTCCTGTGGTGATTTGAGTGAATTACACCGTTACAAATCGAGTCTAATAAACATAAAAGTGTTTCGCCCTCCTGTGGTGATTTGTGTGAATTACACCGTTGCAAATCGAGTCTAATAAACATAAAAGTGTTTCGCCCTCCTGTGGTGATTTGTGTGAATTACACCGTTGCAAATCAATTATAATAAACATAAAAGTGTTGCGCCCTCCTGTGGTGATTTGTGTGAATTACACCGTTGCAAACCGAGTCTAATAAACAGTGTGTTCGCCCTCCTGTGGTGATGTGTGTGAATTACACCGTTGCAAATCGAGTCTAATAAAACAATAAATGTCTTACATCGAGTCTAATAAACATAAAAGTGTTTCGCCCTCCTGTGGTGATTTTCGTGAATGTAAAACAAATCTTATCTGAAATCTAATAATTTAACATCTGTGGAAAGACTAAATAAAATAATTATCAGATTCATTTTCACTCCTCACTCAAAAT
This sequence comes from Rhinichthys klamathensis goyatoka, assembly GCF_029890125.1. Taxonomy (NCBI): domain Eukaryota; kingdom Metazoa; phylum Chordata; class Actinopteri; order Cypriniformes; family Leuciscidae; genus Rhinichthys; species Rhinichthys klamathensis. The sequence goes on from NW_026606579.1 coordinate 3,629,016, forward strand.
TCACAAAATAAGTTTTCATTATAGTTATTCATCATCATCTTCATCATCATTTCCCCATGCATGATTGTTTTCTGTTATTTTTGCCCATTTCTGTATTTTATGAGTAATTATACAATTATATTATAATTATTTTTGTTTAGAAACATTTTTGTCTGTTTAATCCTATGGTTTAATCACCGACAAGAGCTCGTGCGCGATGTAAAGCGCGCGCTTTAATGACGTCACTGGAGTGAGACAGCAGTGCAGCTGTGTTTGTCCGCTGTTAGTTTAGTTTTCCTGTATTGTGGCGTTCGTCTGAAATTTCCCTGAAGATATTCTTTATACGTAGGTGAGATGCAAAACAGATCGATTTTCTACTTCTGTGGGTGGTGTCATGTTTTAAATGATTTCTGTTTCTGCTTTTGAGTTTTGAGTCTTGCTGAATGTTCATTTCCTGTTCGATCAGAGATCGTATATTTACATGATTTAATATGCACTATAACACTTAAGCATTTGAACTACATATACATAATTATATAATCTGCAGTGCGGTCTACTAACTGCACTATACTGAGATATTATTATTATCATCTATAATGTTCTGTGACTGTGTATGTAAAAACATGAGACGTATGCTTCCTGGTATTGAGTCAAACACAGTGTCAAAGTGTGTAAGTGGAAGAGACAGGAGGAATGTCATTGAACAAGGCCTTTGATCCGACCATAATGCCATAAGTAGATTAACTGAGATTAATAACAGCCTTGATTAGTAAGGAATTGTGCATTTGTTTTTTCAGTGTTTGATAATCTGGTACAGCATTTTCTAAACATACATGCATGTATCAATAAAATACTCTTTAAATTTCTTTATTACTTTTTTTGTCATGCAGCTGAAATAAAATGACGTTGCAGTGGACTGCGGTCGCTTCCTTCCTGTACGTGGAAATTGGTGTTCTTGTCATCTTCTGTCTACCTTTCGTCTCTCCGCAAAGGTAACATGTTCCAGAGCCATGAGCCCGTCTAAACAATTTGTATGTTTGCCGTTGTCCACTTGCTCTTACTGATGTCCACGTTTGCAGATGGCAGAGGATTTTCAAATGGAGCATCTGGAACCGTCTTTCCCAGTTCTGGAACAAGGGCTTTCTCACCATGATAGTAATCCTCATTGTTCTCTTTCTTGGTATGTCATGTTCTGTTTTTAATGCCATGATGTCTTAAAGTGAGATTAGAAATGACCCAAGTTAACCCATCCGTGCTGTAATCTGCCGCAGACGCCCTGCGTGAGGTGAGGAAGTACTCGAACGCTGACCAGACCAAAGATGCCAAACTGCACCCCAACATGTTTGACCACATGCACATGAAGCTCTTCCGAGCCCAGAGGAACCTCTACATCTCTGGCTTCTCGCTCTTCCTGTGGCTGTACGCGATCTTACACGTATGACATCGACCGCTGGCTGCTTTTGTCTTGTGATGTTGACCTTATATTGGTGCTCTTTCTCGCAGTGTCATGAGGAGAGTCATCACTCTGATTAACCAGTTGGCCGTGGCCCTCGGCACCAGTGCTGCTCTGCAGACTCAGGCTGAAAGCGCCAACAAAGCTGCCAAGAAATACATGGAGGACAATGAGATGCTCAAACAGGTTTAAAGCCTTTACCTCATTTTGTGTTCCCGGTCTGATTAGGCTATATTATCACCAAATATTGGGTGCGATCTTTTTGTCAACTTGGTTTTCTTTCAGTTAGCACAAGATTTGTATTTCCTTTTGAAACTGATTGATCGTAAACCTCATTGATCTGAGCTTATGCACCTCCGGCCCTGTTTACACCTGGTATTAAGATGTGTTTTCATCAATCCGATCACAAGTGGACGACACTAAATGCAGGTGTAAGCGGGGTCTTAAACGTTTTGAGCTTGTCCACTTTCTATCACATTCAGAGCTTGTCGAAAACACATTTTGAGAGTTCTGGAAAACAGACATATTTACAAAGAGGTACTTGAAAAGTGCTTGACTTATTTAAATACAATATATGAACTTTTTTTTTGTTGAAAAAACAAAAATACAATCTTTTCACGCAAAATTGAGACTGCAGCCTGTCTGATAAACCCCCATCAGACCTTTTCTCGATACGAAGTACGCCAACATTATAATATAAAATATTGTTTAGATGTTATTATATTTTAATATTATTTGAGCAATAACCATTATAAACTTTGTATTTGATATATATTATTAAATGCGTTGCAAGTTGTATTTTGGATACCTTATATCTGTAATTTGAGTTTAAAAAAATACTAAAGATATTGTTTGATAAGTGTGATCTCTGATTGTAGTCCTTGAAAACCAAAAAAGTAGTGCTAGAAAGTCCTGTAATTTCTTTGTGCAGTATCTGTAAGACCCTGGACTTGGACATGTTTATTCATGCTCATGAGGAGGAATTAAATCAATGAGAAATCCTTCTAAAAGACCCTTGAGTAACAGAAGGACAAACCATTGTCTTCCTCAGGCACTGGTGGATCCTAAAGGAGAAGGAGGGAAGAAACAAGATACAGAAGAGAACAAACTCCTGAAGAAAGAGGTGCAGAGACTGACAGAGGAGCTTCAGAGCAGAACAGATGGTGAGCACAGACACTCAACACTGATCCTAGATTACACTAGCTACTTTCACATGGACACCTTTTGGTTCAATCGGAATTAAATCAATCCGATTGATGAATCCGAACACAGTGTTTACATGAACGATAAATAACGGGTTGATGTGCGTGTTGTTTATATGTCACAAGCTTCAAATCGGAATTGATTTTTCGACATGCACGGATATACCGCCGCTGTTCACGCATAACCATTCTCCTCTATTGGTTCTTTATTAGTTGTTCCTCTTTGTCGCCATCTCTGTTTGAAATCTGCAATTGCAGTCATTCGCGGAATTATCAACTTTACGTGAGTTGTAGTTCAACACCCTCGACACGGCACAGCGCGGATGAACAGAATGTTGGAGGAGACTGAGGCTGTCAGTCGCCGCCGGTGTGGATACTGGCATCCAGAATCACAGATTATTCTTTTTGGAAGTATGACCAACATAATAATTTTCACTGGAAAATGTAATCTGAACTAGTAAGAAACATCCACTTTTGTTCTGGTTCTGACATTGCAGTAAATCGCGCTGATTAAATCTAAAAATCGCTTATCTTATCACACAAAACCGTGCAAATTATACTTTCTCAAATTGTTAATGTTAACAACGTCAGGATTGCGTGACTACATGTAATGTCCTTCCGATATTATCCTTGTTTTCGCATGGGTCCGGTTGCAGTCTCTTTTTTTCTGTAGCCACTCGAAGTCCGAACGAAGTTTTTTGCATTTTACAGCGGGTGAATCTGTTGTCACTGGTGATTGTCGTTTGAACCTTTCTGGATCCGCCATCAAATTGATAAGTTTAATTATATCAAGTGCTGTGAGAAAAGGCTATAAATCTCCACCTCCAGCATCATCACATGCAATATAGCCTACTAGCCGAGACTCCTCCTTTATGTGTACAGATGTGTGTGTACAGATGTGTGTGTGTACAGATGTGACGTAATGACGCAAAGACATGCTCGAATCTCCCGCGGAAATCCACCAGTACCACTGGAATTAAAAACATTATTACAAGCTTACCGCTTTGAATCGAGCTAAGGCAAGCAGAGAGTTTTTAACACTGGCTGGTTATGTATTTTTTCAAATATGTATTTTGGATAATTTTTAACCCAAAAAAAGCTACGGACTGCAGCTTTAAACAGCAGACTCAATATTTATCCGTCTCTGGTCATGATTTGGAGACAATGAGCATACGGACCGTTTTGTTTATATTTATCACGCAGTAAAACCCCGCGCCCAAAGTTTGCAGGTCAGTTTCTGTTTTCAATCCGATCAAGCGTTTACATGTTCTCTCGATCGGATTACAAAAGGAATAAACCACCGCTTTCAATCCGATCGAAATTCCAATCGGATCGATTAAGGTGTTTACATGAAGGTTTTTTTAGTCCGATTGAGCCGTCAATCCGATTATAAGGGTCCATGTAAACGCAGCTACTTACAATCAATTGAATCATCTGAAAAACATCAGCTCTATCAGTTACAGCTGTGTGCTTTTCTGTAGCTCTGAAAAAGTCCAAGTCGGATTTAGATGCCATGAAGAAACAAACTGAAGGACTAACCAAAGAATACGACCGTCTCCTTCAAGAGCACCAGGAGCTTCAGGTAAGACCAACCGTATGATATTATACAAGCAGACATTAACTAAAACCATAAATATATGGATTTAGTTACTTACATTTTATTTTACTGAGTCCTTGATACATATGTTAGATGTACCAGTAAATTATGCATAATTACATGCAACTAACCCTAAGCCAAACCCTATAAGTATACATTGATAGTTACCTAAATGTATAATTGCACTGTAACACAGATTCCTTAGAATAAAGTGTAACCAAGTATTCATTACTTGACGTAAACTAATAAAATAAAATAAACTTTTTCAGATAGTTGCCAATGCAACACTCATTTTCATTTAGTTTAACCTCAGTCATTTCATTTACTTCTAAAAGTACTAAAATAACCTTAAAAATGAATATTAAAAAAGTAAGTCAAAAACACAATAAAATTACTAAAACTTTACAATTAAAATGAAAACAAAAAATAAAAACAATCATTCAAAATATTGACACACTATAACAGAATCTTGATACTAAGATACAAATGCAAAGTAGTATTGGCAGATATTTTAAATCTATATTGTTTTGCATGTTTTAAACAACAATACTGTATGAATACTTCCATGCTTCAACCTTCAAAATATTCAAATGAACAGTAGATGAGTACCAGTTTAGTAATTTATAAAATCAGACAAATAATTTATAAATGACACTATATGTGATGTGATCAGGGGAAAACACACCACATGGTGAAATTTGACCTATTACAGGTTTTGATACCATATGAAAGCTGTATCAAATCTGTTTTTATTTTTTTCATAGCTTGTTGTTAGCAAAAGTTATGTTTATCTGAAGTTGGCTGATCGCTATGATTTCCAGGAACGGAATTTTGAGAAAAAACGGGTTTAATTAACTGTCACCGTCCCGCTAGCGAGATGCTTGGTACTCTTTTTTTTTTTTTTTTTATTGCCTTTTTTTCATATCACATATTTTATGTGTATAAATAATAGACTATGTCCATTATGACATAATTTAGGGCACTGACATCCCCAGGAATTAGCAGATTGAGGCGAGCAAGATCATGATTTAAGTGAGCAGCTGTTTCAGACTCCGTTGTTCTCGTTCTCCATCTCGAGATAACGTTATAAAACTGTGTCGTTCCAGTTTAAACAGGATTGGCATGAAATGCGCACTCATACACCTTCACTGTACACGGACAGGTATGGGCGATTTTTTTGCCGGGCGTTAAGAGAAATGGTCGCATCAGAGAGTATTTTCAGCTTGCCACTATAAATCGCTATTTTTCTGCACTAAACAAGGGAATTTTGCCAAGATATTTTCAGAGATAAGAGACCAGCTGTTATAGAAAAATAATGTAATGACATCTATTTTTTGATCTTCCTGAAAACGGCCCAGCGCGACATCTGGCGGGTTTTCCCAGATCGCATCACATATAGTCTCACCAAAATTGTGTGCATCCTGACAAAATAGTTATTTGTGCTATTTGACATGACAAAGAACAATACAAAATCCTTGTTAACAACTTTCCTTTGTCTCTTTTCTAGAATCAGCCGGACAATGGAGACAAAAAGGATAACTAGGCAAGTTGACACAAAGGAAACCTGTATGATAATCACTCACCTGGTAGCATGACATCACATCCTGTCAGGTTACCTGCTCACCACACATTTGTAGTAGCGGTTTGGCTTTGATACACATCTCTATTGTTTTGATGTTCTGGCTGATGCGGGGCAGTGCTGTTTTTTAAGATCGTCTCCAAAAAACTGTATCCGCACACTCGTTTTATTGAGGTTATTTAGTGAATAAGCCATATTAGACTGATGTTTGCATGTTGAAATGCTTTACCTCATGTTGCTTTCATTCTCCTCTGCTTGATTCTCTCCCTCGTTTCATTTGAAAGTGCATATTGATCCAGGCTGTCGTGCAACATCCAGAAACTTCCCACAAACAAACTTGCAAACATGAGTCATAGTAGCTGTAATATTAGGAATGCTTCCTGAAGTGCTTTTCAAACATATTTTCACAGCAATATCGCCAACAGAAACAAGTCCGTTGACACAATCCATCAGGTTGCAAGTGGAACATACATTAGAGGCTGCATTAGTCATTTAAATCAACTTTAATTAAGAAGAATAAAACCGTATACACATAAACAACAGAAATAATAAGTAAACGCGTCACAGTGAGACCATTTCCGGGCAGAGCAAACAGTCTGGTAGTGAGCGGTTAGTGTGTTTGTTCTGGAGTCTGGAGAGGTAGGTCAGTTACACCTGAGTTCAGTCACTGTTAGTTGTTAAACAAATGCAGACACCACAGAAAAGAGATATCCATCATTTTGAGAAATTTGAGGTAGCTGTTTCTGTGCTATTGATACAATTAAATCTCACAAAACATGTCTAGGTCATATTTCACCACAAATTTAAACCATTAAAAAAAAAAAAACATTTTAATTATGTCTCAATTAAGCACATTTTCCCTTCAGTTAAGTAAAAGATTATGTAATACATTGATTTGTGATTGCAGAATCTAATAAAAACAAATGCCCAGATGCATTAAAGTAATTAGAATTAATTTCTTCATGCAAAATCTAACTTGCAATTTTGATTTTAGGAGTAAATCTGAACTGGACATGTTTTTGTGGTTTACTCTGTTTTTGATGAAGTCTGAATATTTTATTTAATCGTTCGCCTATTCTAGTCGCAGAACAACAACCAACATTTTACAATGAAAACATTTAGACTTATGGGACTGAAAATTACTCTGCGCTGTGAGGCATTCAAAAAAGCGAAATCTGTCGTCTAAATATTGTAATGTGATTTATTTTATTTACTAAGAATAAGCAGTCACCCACCGTGTGGGTGTTCGAAACCATGCTGTCGATGCACCGTTTATGATGCACAAATCTTCCTCTCCCTCGCCTGTGTGTCTGATGCGATCCTGAGGAGACAGGAACATTAGGAGAATACCTAAAATTGCTATGCAACTCTTTGATTAGAAATGTTATTTCTAGATTGTATGGTTGGCCGATTGCTGACTTGGTTTGAAATGTCTTAAAAGGGGGATTGTTTATGCCTTTACTGTAACGGTATCTTCCTGTCAAATGTGGTCAAATATAGCTTTTTTAATAATATTGTAATATTCTTCTAATGGGTGCAAAATCACCAGCTTAAGTGCCTCAGTGAGTTTACATTTTGCTGTGATTGTATTTTCACGATTAAAGTGAAGAACGGTACTGTTGTCATTGATGATTGTGGATCTTTCTTTTTAGTAAATCATTTTATTTTGAAAAGAATGTATCTAATCTTTCACATAAATGCATTTTTTGTTTTTGTTTACACATTATCAGGATATTCACTTTTAAGTATACAAAAACATCAGCAAATAAAATGATGTACTGCCTAACGTAAAAGCAAGTAATAAATGCCACTCGTTTTATTTGCCTTACAAGTCGTCACAAATAAAAATCCTTTCCTTGGTTGTGGACAAAGGAACATTTTCTCCAGCTGAAACCAGACAACGATTTATACAAGTATATAAAAGAATAATTATTTGCAAATTTGAGGAACAATTGATTGAACAACCTGAGAATAGACCATGTTGACCTTTTCTTTCTCGCGCTTTTTGTGGGTTTTTTTTTTGGCACCCGTTCACACGTAACAACACGCACGCACAACATTCAACATTTCTCACAGTGACATTGCACAACATCGATCATGAAGATGATTACTTGCATACCCATGGTGTCACACACCTGTTTGCAAGCCCACAGTTCTGGACCGTTCCTCACGTGTTTGTTGAATGGGAGGAACTGCTGTCAGGTGACATGTAAAAGCACAATGGTGAGCGTTTCGTTAACGGCACGCTCCCTTCCTGACAATACGTTACAAACAAATGAGATGCAATTTGACATCCACCAACATACTCAACCTATAGCCTGCATGGCAAAGCCTATCTATATTACACACACAGTGTTGTGGTCAACTGTTTCAGGCATCTATCTGTGTGTATGGCAGAAGAGAAAGTTACAAGCAGACGTGGTCATGTACCCGATGATGGCTTAAATGAGAGGAAATCCAATGTTTCGTTTCCTCTAGTAGGCCGTCTGACGTTAAGATACTTCTAAAAGCATCTTTGCGTTAAATCCAAACAGGTTTGGTAGTAAAGACATTCTTCTTTTTTTTAAAACCCAAAACAGCATGTACATTCAAAAAATAGTTCTACTATATCAAAACAACAGATTTTTTTCTTACTTCACATCATTTACATGGGTCCAATAGAAAGTGTAACTCGTATAAACAGGCCCTGTTGCTCCCTGCGCTGGCGAGTACGTTGTGCGTCACAGACGCGTCTCCCGTTCTGGGTCGTAATCTGTGGTTCGCGGGCATTGGTCCAAGTTACCGCTGTTGTTTTCTTCTTTCCTGAGAGCCTGCAGTTCTCCGGCCGCGGCCCCCGTGTCTCCGTTTGCGAGTGTGTTGCGCTCTTGCTTCTGGACGTGCCGTCGTAACACCACCAGCCCAAGCACACACAGGAAGAAGGAAGCTGTCCGTAAGCCCAGCGTCAAGCCCAGATATGCTATCCTGAGCGATGAACAGACAAAACACAGGATAATCACATGACCACAATTACACGCATGATCTCTAAAAGTGATGTCCGGAGGGGACTTTTTTTGTTTTTAATGACCCAGTTTGATCCATCAAAATATGAGGAAAATATGAGATTTTTTTAAAATATTTTAAACAAAACACTAAACTTGGTTAAGGTACACTGTAAAAAATATCCTGTAAAATTTGCGCTCTGGCTGCAGTGATTGCCAGAGATTCACCGTAAAAATACTGTGACAATGTTTCCAGTTTTATAGGATGCCTGTGTGTAATACCCACATATTTCATGAAGTGATACAATGTTAATATATCTACACTGTAAAAATGTTTTTGTAATTTTAATAAGAAAAATATTGTAATGCTACATTAAAAACATTAGTTAAAGTTAGTTCATATACGTTGAAAAACTGTAAATGTTTTAACATCACATTGCATGTAATTTGAGTAAAAACCAGGGGCATCACTAGGATTTTCATTTTAGGGGGGCTAAGCCCACAATATGTCTTTTTAAAAAAATTTATAAAAAAAGGTAACACTTTAGTTTAGGATCTAAAGCTCACTATTAACCATTTTCATTACCATGCAAAGGCACGGTTTTATAATAACTGTGGTCCCAAATGTGAGGTAGGGCAAATTCTCCCCGAGAAAATTTTGGTTTCTCTGATCTACATATGTGCATTTTAAGATGTTCTGAAGGCCAACAAACTTGGATAGTGGGCAACTGATTATTTTTCTCTCCTCATCAGCATCACACTCTTTTTCTCTTTGTTTTTCTCTTGCCCAGCTGAGCTTTGACTGATATAGGCTTTTCATTTTTGTCTGTCAGTGAAGAAAGTAAACATAGGGTCAACTGATAGGTTGACATAACCATGTCAGTAGGCAGATTATTTGTCAATACCTGCTCTCTTCTCATCTCCATCACTCTTTCTTTTTTTCTCAGTCTCATCCCTTTCTCTTCCCCTCCTAAAGCTGAGCTTTTTTTAATTTACTAAAGGCTACAATTTGTATTCTCAATATGTACACATTCATTATTAATCTTGTGCCTAACATGATGAAAACGGCTTTGTTAATGTTTCTTGTTAACTAATTATTACATTACATGAGTCACGTTACATAGGCCTATTTTCAGTTCAAAATGGCGAAATTAGACAAAACTATATTAGTTTGCCTGATTATTTTTTGTCATTCGTTTAACATTTATGACCTAAAAAAAAGTAAAATATGAAATTTTAAGTTTAGCTACTTACATCTTATCTCGCACTTGACCGTACGCGTCGAGTCGCACTGTTAAAATTGGCGCTCAGCAGCGTCTGTGAACATAAAGCCCGCCTACTTTGATTTGATTGGTCATCTCAAATATTCTGACATTGACGAGCAGTGACAGACCAATGAGGCTCAGATGAACACACACACCCTGTCCTCTGTTTCTGACGTGCTCTCTGCTCGGCGCCGCTGCGGATTGAAGATGAAGAACGCACTGAATCGGATTATAACAAGACTGAAGCGAACACGAATTTGTGTAGCCTACATTAATCTCACATTTTTAGGGGGGCTAGGCAGAAGTTTAGGGCGGCTGAAGCCCCCCTAAAAAGGGCCTAGCGACGCCTCTGGTAAAAACTATGAATTACCATATCATTTACGATAAGAAGTCCCTGCGTTACACATCACATGATTACGGAAATTAAAACAAATGATCCAATGTTCAAAGTTATAGTTAGCTATTAAAAATACATTTGGCATGAAGACAAGTGTTTATGAAAAGTATCGTATGTGCAACTGAGTTGTAAACAAACATTTCAGTTTTTACTTGAGTGTATTATATTATATCTGAAAAAAGCAGATGAATATAATAGTTTGGGCTCCGTTTTCAATTTTAACCTCTAATATTATAGTAATATACCAAATGAGAGGATTCCTTGTATAGCATTAGTTGGGAGAATTTGTTTCTTCCTTAATCAAACTATCGGTATCAGTAGATATCATTCTGAGTAATTGACACTCGGTATCCTAGCGACAGAACTTTTGCATCAGCCCAAAACAAGTTAGTAGTGTTTCTACTTGTACTTATTACCAGTGGTGGAGGAAGTACTGAATCTCAGTACTTAAAGGAGCTGTATGTAAGATTGTGGCCAAAACTAGTTCTGCAATCACTTTAAATTACTGTAGAGTGGTGTATCCCCTCCCCCTCCTCCCTGACTCGAGGTTGCCAGATTGGCTGCAGGATCTAGCTGGAACGTGACGAGCTGCAGCTGTGGTAACTAGAGCAGAGCTGGCAACCCGGATGCCGCAACACTACTGACTTCGTGATTGGTAGATAGGTGGAGGGTGGAGCATCAGACCAAAACACAACATGACAACATCAACATCAGTTGAGGGCTGCAACTGCACTTTTTAAATGACAATATCCTGGCCAGACTACTGTTGTCAGTGATATAAGTATTTGAAATGTACATGATTTCTTAATGTCTAGTGACATTTCAGGGCCATTTTATGATTAATTGAAATAAATTTCTTACATACAGCTCCTTTAAGTAAAAGTATAAATAACCAGAGACATATTTACTTTAGTACAAGTAGAAGTACCACAATGACAACCCTAATTAAGTAAAAAGTACCTGATTTTAAATGTACTATAAGTATTAAAAGTACTTGCATAACAATTTATTCTCTTAATGTCTATATTCTAATGATTAATAAAACAGTTAATTGTAACTCATTCAACCTAATACTCATATAATGATGTTCAATATGATGGAAAAGCAGTTATATTTTAAGTTTTTGTCACCATTTCTGAACAAGCTTGCAATTAGGCAATATAGCCTACACATCAAGCTTACTATATACCCTTACTATATACGGTATATATATATATATATATATATATATATATATATATAAACACATATTATGTTAAAACGCCGTATATGAGGGCGTTTGCTGTAAACGCGATTCATTCATGGCGTAATTCTGAACCTCTTGGCTTGCCATACTAATCCTAACCAAACGTATAATACACACGCACCCCACATCACTACTAAACCTACCAATGCGTTTCCTATGCATGTAAAAACTAATTTCCGTGTATAAATTGCACGATAAACACACTGCGTGCTATAGAGACGCATTTAGTGACGGGGTTGATATATCTATGGCAACCAAACTTCACTGGTGAGACAGAAACGTGCGATGAACAGACGGTCAGGATGACGTTTTGGCAGGGGAAAAACTGATCAGAAAATTTTACGAAAATGTAACAGAACGTTGTAGAAATGTAGTGGAGTAGAAAGTATAATAATTGCTGCAAAATGTAACGAAGTAAAAGTAAAAAGTATGCACTATTTATTCTACTTAAGTAAAGTACAGATACGTGAAAAATTTACTTAAGTAAAGTAACGAAGTATTTGTACTTCGTTACATTCCACCACTGCTTATTACAACCCTACAGCACAGCAAACACAAGTGAATCCAGCCGATACCTGTAGGCCGTCGTGTTGTATATTCGACAGGCTCCTCTTCCGCCACATTTCTTGTGACCCCATTTCAGACAGGTGGTGTCTATGATGGCTCCGAAGTATATAGGAGCTGGAATTCCAGCTGCAGAAGGAAAAACATTCAATACGATATACTATTTGCATCATTCTTGCTTCAAAACATATCATCATTGCCACTCTGACTACAAAATGATTCAGCAGAAACGTCAATGTCAGCAGCACCAAACACCAAAGCGTCTCTCACCTAGAGTACGTGTTGTCAGCGTGTGAAAACCCAAAGCTAAGGACTTCAGCTGAGGTCTGATGCATCTGTTGAGGAAACAAGAACGGCTAGATTAGACATATCGGTCTCACATGGTCTCATAAATAACAGCATTTGAAAATTATTCAGCTTGCAAGGTGATGTGTTGCAATGAATTTTACAAGTTTTATCCATTTTTATTCCTGCACAGAAGTGGCAGAAATTGTATATACAATTACAAAACAAATATTTTTTTCTTTAAAATAACATTCATTGAGGAGTTGAATGATTAGGCCAGTAACATTTATTATAAAAAGTAACGTGTTAATAAAATAAAAGTAGGGTTGATTTTGTTTTTGTATGAACCCTAACATTTATGACAGTAGTGAATGTTGAACAAAAGAGTACATAATGATTTCTATTGAATTGAGCCATTAGACAACTGCAATATGTGCATTACTTTATGCTTGCTAACCCTTTGAAATAACATGCACTGATGCATTGTGCATAAAGACTAGGGATGCAACGGTACACGGTAAAATCCCGGACCGTTCGGTCAGCCCTGCACGGGACAATCTACCCTCGTGTGTCCCGCGGGACTTCGGTTTTGCCATTGAGTTCGCGCTGATCCTTTTAGTGCCTTGTTTATACCTGTCTATGGTTTATACTCGACGCGTCCGCAGACTCCGCAGACTCATTCTGTGAAACGACAGGGGGCGACCTGTCGAGGAGTAATTATCCTCTAAACCACCAGGAATCAGCAGTGAAGAAGTAGTTTGCCGTTTATTAGTAGTTTATTAATTGCTGATTCATAAAAGAGTAATAAATGCAGTAGGTTTATTGTAGCCTACTTTCACTGCATGTAAACTAGTTAAACAATTGAAGCCTGAGTGTTTAAACCTTAATTTCATCAGCAGGGCTTACTTCTGTTATTGTAGGCTTATTTTGTAAATGTAACCAATTACTTTAGACAAGTGCAAACTGGGTGCTTAATGCAAATGTGTTCCTATTCACAAAATGAGAGGCTTTTATGGTCGCCCATCAATGCAAATGTCTCTGTGTATAGAAGGATCATAAACATGCTGGTACAGACGTACCAGTTCGGCCTGATTCGGCTCGAAGTCGTTCATCTTCACAGAAACACAGAAAGATAACCGGTGCATTGGGATTCCATACACATTGATGTTCTTCCTACTGTGACATTCTGTTTATGCTCATAAGAAAAATAAAACATATTTTTGGGATGAAATAGCAGTCTCTTTCTGCACAAAACATGTACCGAAACCGAACCGAGACCGTGGCCCAAAAACCGAGGTACGGACCGTACCGTGAGCTATCTGTACCGTTGCACCCCTAATAAAGACCAGGAACATTTATTATGAAAATAAATACAATGTAGGTTGAATTTATTTCATACAACTTTTATGACGGTAACATTGCTAAACAGAAGAGAACAGTATGGTTTCTACCTCACAACAGCAATATGCAGATTACTTTATCCAAAGTAATTACGTCTTCCCTTAAAAGCTACAGACGTGCAGGAATTTTTTATTTCCCCAAACTGCCGCTAACCTAATTTAGCCCGAGGGAGGCCGAGCATTCCAGCGGCGTCAGCTGACTGAGCTTTGGGGAAAAGCTGACAGTCCTCAGTGCTAGAGCTTTTCCTTTTAAGACACAAGTCTGATTACTGAACTTCACAAGTGACCATAAACTTGTCTCGACTGATTTTGCATTCAATCGAGCGACAGTTTTGACTGGGCAACAGCCCTCGACTAAGACGTGGAATAATGAGGGGGAAATCACATTAGCACTGCCGGCACAAGCAGTCGGTTTTCATCTGTAATCTGCTTGAACTGAGGAAAACTAACACATGACTGGACGACCTTTCTGTTTCCAGCAAATGTTCACTTTCACAAGATATGTGCAAAGCCGGGACAGCGCTTGGTGTGTGCACTTCGGATAAAAGCGTCTGCCAAATGAAAAAATATTCAAATAAAATCATAAAAAGGCCTAGCCTGGCTAACGTCAGACCACGTCTCATTGACATTGAGACGTGGTCTGGGAACCACATGTTCATTTTCTCGTATTTGAGGCGTGGTTTACGAACGCCCAGAGCCGTTTATTGGGTGCTACGAATGTCTATCAAATGCGCCTGTACGTAGCTCATAGCCAATTGTTTCAATTATACCAGATGACGTATGTAGAGCGACAGAAATTAGACGAGGAAGAAGACGATGGGTCCGAGATTTATTTGCGTTCTAAACTACTTAGAACAATATCTAAGGCTGCATCGAAAGGTAACTTCGCGTCTGCTGCCATGTTGGATCCATAGGTATAAACAAACTGCTTCGGTGTGTCGCATAGACGTCCTCATCGTCTTGCTGCTCTCTCCCCGTTCTGTGATTGGTCCCCTCGCTGAGGTGAAAATCTGGTCCATGGTATCCAGACTGCCTAGCAGCGTGAATAAAATGGCGCTGCGCAAAGGCAGTATGGGGAAACCCAGGCTAACAAAGGCCATGAATGAGAACTGGGGTGTTAATATGAGGTTTATTTCCATCGAGCTGTAAATCATGGTCAGATATTCACCTGATGAGCAGCATGTATCCCGGCGTTCCGCCCAGTGAGATGATAAAGGAAGTGATGACAGACAGAGCCAGGAAGTAGGGGAAGACTTGATTGCAGCTCTCCCTGTTGTTGCATTGGCCCACGCTGGCCGTTTGATTCCTGACTGCTACACAACTGCACTCCTCGAACACCTGAAACACAAACCACACCTTATCAATTCGCCTTTGGCTAAGCCACACCCTAGAATGTAGATTGACCAATCACAGCGCAGCCAAGAACGAGCTCCCACAGAGGTCCGACACTTTTTCACAGCGCTCCATTGACTTTAACACAGGCGTCTCATATTTTTGGTCTCGGCCGGCTATTACCGTCGTAGTTTTATAAAAAATATGGTTAAACGTTGTGTTTGGGGCATTTGTAACAGATACGCGTTTCCCAGAGAGGTTGGAGGGGGGTGTGCGTTTTTTTTTCCCTTCCCAAAACCGAAGTCAAATCCTGACAAGTGTCGTCTAGCACACGCTGCTAATAAATACAACGTTATACTCGCGTAGTCCGTTTGCTTTGTAATAACGATTATAGAAGTGAATAGAGACCTACCCAGCTTTGCATGAACAGTGTTGCTCCTTGTTATTGTTAGTCCCAGCCTCCGTCTCGATTAGTAGGATATGCTGTGATTCATTTTTTGACCGGTATGCTTTTGCCTCTATTTGGATGCCTTGTTGTTCCTTGCGTTTCACCTGTATGTCGTGAATATAGCCTTCGAACGTATATTGCAGCCCCTTTTTATTTGCTGCTTTATAAAAGTTTGATACAATTTCAGCAGGAAGACCTGTCACAGCATAAGCCATGTTGATACCAGAGCCCACATAGATATCATATAATAAAGGCTAGATGTCTCGTCCGAGCTGCTGGCCAATGGAGGTCGACATCCGCACGTGGCGGCCATCTTGTCACAGGCAGCTCGCTCACTCGTAACATTGTGTTTTAATGGTGCATGTACTTTTAAATAACCATAACTTGCTCAATTTTCTACCGATTTTCAAACGGGTTGGTTTGTTATAAACGTCAGAGATGTAGTTATGACACTGCATACATATCAATAATTATAACATATAAGTTCAAGCATTCAGAATTATAGCCATGTTAATAACATTTGTAAGAAACCAAACCATTTGTAAATCCGTCAAGATTTCAGCGAGATAAGAGGATCTGTGTTCATGCTGATCACTCATCTTACATCAGAGCCTGCCTGTGACAAGATGGCCGAACGGTGATGCCGGAAGTGACTCCGCCGTAAGACATCTAGCCTTTATTATATGATATCTATGAGAGCCCAGATGAAGTTTGTTTGTCGGACGTAGCAACAGTAACTAAGGGGGGCGGGGCTTAGCCAAAGGCGAATTGCTATGCGGAGAAAAGAATTGCGGAGAAGATGCTTATATTATATACACTTTTTTAACATTTACATTTCCCCTAAATAATTGATGCAAATTGTTAAAAGCTTAACAGCATCTAAAAATATTGATGCATTTTCCATATGCATAATAAATGCTTCAGTCATGCTTTAGTTTAGTCTGTTTGGCAACAGTCTGAAAGGAGAGGACAAAGACACTGCATATACCAGATGCTTGAGATATGAATTGGACACAGGATGGGAGGAAGGAAAAGCTGTATCCCAGCCTTTTAGATGCAATGAAACTTCACAATATTTAGACAGAACCAACCAGGTTTGGGGAAGGAAGTTTCAGAGAAGGTCCGAAAATTCAATATAGCCTGTGAGCTGAAGACAAACAGGTTGTGCACACCCTTCAGAGAGCGCTGGGAACACCAGAGTTCAAGGCATAGGGAACACAACACATTGTCGCTCACATTCTTTGAAGAGATGGGACAACAAACAGGCGCTATTGTTCCGAATCACGCTCTCGGTTCAGTCGCCGCGCTTACCGTGTCTTTTCCAGAGCCGTGGGACGTCCGGCATCCAGCCAGGCAGGGGGAGACGTAGGTGAGCCCGTTGTCGCCGCACACGGGGTCCCAGTTTGCTTCAGGACACTGACAGCCCGCGTTGCAGGTCGCTAGCAGAGAACTGTCCACTTTGTAAAGACTTTCCGTCCTGTATTCAAAGGACAAGGAGCAGTTCTTAGATCATTTTGCTAATTAATACACTACCAGTGAAAAGTTTGGATTCATTATGATTTTTTGTTTTTTTTTCATGTTTTTGAAAGAAGCTCAATAAGGCAAAAATACAGTGAACATACAGTAAACATTTATTCCTGTGATGGATTTTCATCAGAAAAACTTTTTCTATGAAAACTGTTTTCTACATTGATAATGATCAGAAATGTTTTTTGAGCAGCAAATTAGCATATTAGAATGATTTCTGAAGGATCATGTGACACTGACTGGAGTAATGATGCTGAAAATTCAGCTTTGATCATATGAATAAATGACATTTTACAATACATTAAAATAGAAAAGGTATTTTAATTGTAAAAAAAATGTACTGTGTTTTTCATCAAATAAATGCAGCTATGGTGAGCCTTTTTAACTTCTTTAAAAAACAAAAAAAAAATCGTAATTATTTCCAAATGTTTCATACTGGTCAGTAAAAAGATCAGTGCTGTTCTGTACTCCAGTAATACAATCGATTATTTTCACTTTTTCTGAAGATGAAAATTCCCTTTGATCAGGAGTCAAATCGAAGACGCACGTAAGAAAGTAACCAATTTTTTTTTTCTTCAAGACTAATCATAACTTTTTTTAAATCATTTACATGAAAACATAGACTAGAGTAATTTGAATCTGAAATGTAAGACTGATTAACCCTTGGCTAACTGCTAGTTGGTTTGGACTAGTACTAGTTCTTAACATAATGCTTGTGTGCAACTGGCCCCAGATCTGAACCCAAGTACAAACTGCAAGTTTCATCCTACCCATTGTACGACCTGGTGATGCCGGCCACGTTGGCATTCTCACATCCCATGGCGAAGAAGAAAAGAGACAGGAAATAACCCAGGAGAGACGTTCCCAGTGCAAACTTGGCTGCTCCCATGATGCTCAGCTTGAACTTCTTCATGATCACACCCCCCGAGAACATTCCCAAGGCTACAGCTGGGATGTTGATAACTCCTGAAAAAACAGACGGCATCAGGAAAACCTGGATCAAAGGACCAGTGTCAGATTTGAAACAAAGGCAAAGCCATGGAGTTTAGCTCAGCTCTTCTCAAACGCGGTTCTTCTTGTGGTTGAACGGGCCTATTTGTTTTCCCTCCCGTCTTTCTAAACGCTAATGCCATTTCCCCAAATGCACAACAGTCTCCAGTGTCTGCATACGTTGTGCGCTGATATTATTTTTGGATTTCATTCTCTTTCATATGCAGTAATGGTCCATGTCATACTGTGATTTAACCGAGCTATATAAACCTCTAGATTTGATATCAGAACCAAAGACTAATATTTAACACACATTAATAAAATCCAATCCCAAAATCCAATCAAAACATAACATACCATTAAACTCTGAGGTCACAGCTGCACATATCTGTGCACAGATGCCTATAGAGGAAGACGGCGTACCCATTAAGAAGTTCGCCTTGGACGCTGACTGTCCGTAGTGTTGCTCGATGTATTTTGGTTTGTATGTCACCATGCCGATCAAAGAGTTGAACTGGATGATGGTGATGCAGAGATACAAAAAGTAGACCGGGTTCCCCAAAAGGGATCTCAGTGTTGGCAAAAAGTCTGAAAAACATCAAGTAGTCTTGTTTACTGAACAAATCATCAAAATGAAGCGACTTTGTGCTTAAAACAACAACACATATAATCTGCCAATGGGGTCATACAAATAAAACTGTGTTCCCTTTGAAGAATTACATTTATTTTTCTGACCCCATTGGCATATTTATTTTATTTTCAATAAATTTTTTTTGAAAATTGCCATATATTTTTGTCTTGTTTTAAGTGTAAACTTACTTTATTTTGTTATTTAAAAAACCTGAAGTACCTGAAGTAATTTTGTATTTCAAGTAAATGTATCTTGTTTGAGAATGTTTAGATATTTGAAACCATTAAAAAAATACTGAGTAAGAAAATAATTTCTTGCAGTGTGCTCCTTTAAAATAAATGCCACTTGGTTTGATATTTTGTTAATTAATTAATGCAATGGCATTACGTGGACTTGAAAGTCCAAAATGTTTGTTTTTTGTGCACCAGAGATCTGATATTTTAGATATTTACATTTTCTGTGAATTCTAGTTGGATCTAGATGGTTTACCTTTGGCCATTTCTAGGAAGTTTGCTGGCTCGTCTGCCTGGTACTTGTGCTCCAGGAGGGGCGAGTCTTTGATAAAGCTGGTCCGCTCTGGAGAATACTTGGCAAGCCGTCTCTCTGGCAGGGGTAAAGACTTGGGCAAGAACCAAAACGGCACGGCCGAGAGCAGGGTGATGAATCCTGCAATGAGGTATCCCAGCCACCAGGCACCTACCCAGCGTGCATCTCCTGGGGTGATGCTAATGCTGTCTGTGAGAAGACAGTCACACACACATATGTCAACACGGAGAACACAGACGCTACAAGGCTCACTGCAGCTTGTCACATGTTCAGAATATTTGGGCCAGGCAGACGCAGACTGTGATCCACAGACAGTCTTAGATGTCTCGCTCTCTCCTCGTCATGTACGCTCAGACAGCCTCCATGTTGTGCTTAAGCTGTGCCAGTAGACAGAAATGTTTACATGTCACATAAACAATGTGCATTGACAAAAAGGAATAGCTCAACCGAATTTTTGCTAATCACATTTTTTGCCACATTAAAGGAACACTCCGACTTTTTGGGACTTTAGCCTATTCACCTTATCCCCCAGAGTTAGATAAGTCCATACATACCTTTTTCATCTCCGTGCGTGCTGTAACTCTATCTGACGCACCCACCGCTAGCCTAGCTTAGCACAAAGACTGGATGTAAATGGTTGCAGCTAGCATACTAATCCCAATAAGTGACAAAATAGCGCAAACATTTTCCTATTTACATGTTGTGATTTGTATAGTCACAGAGTGTACAAAAAACAAAGTCACATGAGACAGACATATTTTAATCGTATAAATACTGGGAACTATATTCTCTGAAGGCGAAGCACTGCTACTTGGGCGGAGTGATAACCGCAGCACCTGAGACGCGCTCTCTGCTCCTCACCACGGCGCGTCTCAGGTGCTGCGGTTATCACTCCGCCCAAGTAGCAGTGCTTCGCCTTCAGAGAATATAGTTCCCAGTATTTATACGGTTAAAATATGTCTGTCTCATGTGACTTTGTTTTTTGTACACTCCGTGACTATACAAATCACAACATGTAAATAGAAAAATGTTTGCGTTATTTTGTCACTTATTTGGATTAGTATGCTAGCTGCAACCATTTACATCCAGTCTTTGTGCTAAGCTAGGCTAGCGGTGGGTGCGTCAGACAGAGTTACAGCACGCACGGAGATGAAAAAGGTATGTATGGACTTATCTAACTGGGGGATAAGGTGAATAGGCTAAAGTCCCAAAAAGTCGGAGTGTTCCTTTAAGCCTGCATTATTTTATTTCTTCTGTGAAACACAAAAATCAGATGTTAAGTAGAATTTTCAAACTACTCTTTTCCATTGTCAAGATCTTAAAAAAGACAAGAAATCAGCATAAAAGCACAATTAAAGTAGTCTACATGACTGCTGCGCTATATTCCAAGCCTTCTGAAGTCATGCTGTAGTCACCTTAAAGTCATCACGAAATCAAAATTGACAGTTCTTTATTTTTATATGGAATATTGCAGTATTTATTCTAAATGATTTATCCATGCACATCCTTATTTTTTTTTAACATTCACCTTCCCTCGTAATCTTTAAATCACAATAACTTCCCCTCTCTTCTCTGATGATGTGTTTACTTGTGCCCTACATTTATTCTTGTTGTTCGAGAAGCGTTTTACAAATATTAAAATATGTCAGCATATTAGAATGATTTCGTGTATATTCAGATACAAAACCGTTTTTACAAAATATATTTTACAATAATATCAAAATATTACGGTTTTTACGGCGTTTTCTTTTTTCCATCAAATAATTGCAGCCTTGGTGAGCATAAGAGACTTTTAATTATTCCGAACTTTTAGATGTAGGTGTAATTTATATGTACATAGAAAGACTAGATATTTATCTGCAATCATTAATATCAGTGAACATAGAACTTTCTATAGAAACAATACTCCTGCAATGATTTATGTGCATGATACAGATGTTTTCTGTGCTCTGTTTTATTGTCTCATTAAATAAAATTAATGGCAAAACAATGTTATAGTTTTTATTGGCTGAATATTTACTGTACAACATCTGCCATTATTCCTTAACATTTTATTTTCTTATGGCATAACTTTCCTGCCAAAGGTCTTGACTTTAGGGTGTAACGTACCGCTATATTATCTATGAATAAATGGCCTGTATAACCAGCATGCATTATTACATATGCATGGATAAACATTGCCAATGCCAAATTTTTTTTTGTTTGACACACTATGATTCTAACATTCAAACTACACACACAAATCTAATCTTATTGCATGTTTCATCTGATGTCCCCTTTAACCTCTCAGTCTCGTTGCATGGTACATCTCATCAAAAACAGCTGTTTGCTAAATCACAGCTTAACATTTATGACCCTTTACATCGTCCCCAGTCAAATAAAGAGTGTGTTTGAATGCCAAAAACGCACTCCGATCCAACATACACAGCCTCCACTGCTTTCAAACAAGAAACAACAAAGTTTCTTATTTCCTCCTGCTTTTGTTTGAAATATAATCAAAATAAGAATAATATGAATAAGCTGGATTTCCTCCAGATTTGAGGATAGAAAGAGTCAATTTCACAATGAATTACTAAAAAACAAATGAACCACTAGTCTAAGATGAGCCAAAACCAATGGAACTATACAGAATAAATGCATTTTATATTATACTTTTTTTCACTGTTTCTTTTCAAGACAATCTTGCCGATACATGCCAAGAGAGGTTCATGCCATTCAAGTCTAGTGCAGATGCAACTGAACCCAGTGACTCCTTTAGGAAACAGTGAATCACACTTTCACTTCACTCACCCATGTTGACAAATCCAATGTCCACGTATATCTTGGCACAGAGGGACCCCAGCAGGTAACCGAACACTGGACCGATGACCGATATTGTCTGGACACATCCTGATACAGATGATACATGAATTGATTAGTTGCGGATCTAGTCTCGACTGTTTACCAAGAAAGGCAATGCTCTCTGGGAAAAACAATTAATACCAGGAAGCCGTTAAAGGGCAAAACGGTCTCAGTCACATTTATGACTGAATTTCACAGTACACATTGTTTCAAAGCAGCTTTACAGAAAATTATGATGTTAATGTTTATAATATCTTGCATGCATTTAGCAGATTAGAGCTGAACAATAATATAGATACATTTGCAACAAGCAATCATGCAATTGAGATTTGCTATATAGTACATATTGCTTTAAACATATGCGGATAAAGCTGGACATTTTATCATGACAACTCTGACGATTTTTAGCATGGTAATGGATATGACTATGTTAATGTATTTAGTCTTGGCTGAATAGATATGCTACGCTGCTGCTGCTGATAAATGCTGTTATTGTAAGTACAGTTACTTCCTACTGCTTATACACGGGTTTCCTGTTTACAAACATTACAGGGTGCGTGCGCATACCAGAGGCAGAAAGCCAGATTGGTGACTGCAACAACCTTAAGTATTGAAGCTTTCCTTATTGTTTCTATATAACTGCTGACTCAATAAAACATGATTTTAGTTGGATCTGTTTGCCTGTCTTTGATTTTGCAGTGTTACTGGTATGAATTATCATGTTAGGCTAGTAATGTAATAGCCAATGTTAGCAGTGCAGCATCTACTGAACAGCCCGAATTTGCTTTTATATAAGTTACGTTACGCTTGTTTTGACCTACAGACACCACCACTATGCTACTAGCCTACTACACGAAACACGTCTTTTTTCTGCTTCCCGGTTGCGTGCGCAAGCAGTGATGACGTTGCAGAGAAATCCATGTATACAAACAAACACTGAAACGCTGCTGTGAGAATGTAAGACTGCTGCTGCACAAATAGCATATAAAATAACCCGCATCAGATCTATACAGGTGGAGCTGGGGAAGAGGGAGGCTTTCAGAGGAAGCACGCTGCAAACTGCTATAGTAAACGCTAACCAGCTATTTAAATATTGAGCAGCAATCTCATTGGCTGCAGATGTGACAGGAACCAATCAGCTTGTGCCATGTAGTTAACAGTGTAAATGTCATCAGGTTGCATTAAACTGCGCCATCTAGAGTTTCATGACAGAACCTGCTATACATATCCAACTTCATATAAAGAGTGTGACGATAATATAGTTAAAGTTTGCAACAAAATAATAATAAAAATCAAGCAGTTGAGATTTGCGTGAGTATAATGCATGTATGCGGGTAAAACTGGATATAATATCCAACTTTATATATAGAGCTGTGCGATAATACAGTTTACATTTTGCTATGATATAAACAACCATGCAACTGAGATTTGATATTGTATATATCTGTGTGTATGCAGGTAAAATAGCATGTGCTATACTTCCCTAATATGCATTCATTTTTTTGACAATATAACAAAGTTGAGATTTACTATATTGTACATGCCCCTTAATGTCAGTGTACTGTATTCAGGTAGGTTTGGAAATACTTTTAGTAGTTGCATGATTTTTTTTAATTATTCATTTGAAGTATTGTGTTAAACAATGAACCATCAAATAACATGGACATATTATATCTGTCCAGCGAAGGTTACTCTACTTAATGTCCCTCATGCTAAAGAGCAGGATTAAACTGTACAAACAAAAATGAAGATGTACCGATGTAGAAGGCTGCATTTTCCTCCAGAGCGTGATCATCGATGTATGAGATTCCCAGAGGTTGCACTGGGGTCTCGCCAATTCCACGCAAGATATTCCCCAGGAAAACGTAGATCCACATGGACAACCTGGACTCGTGTTCGCAACCTGAGAAAGGGGAGAGGGTGAGAAGGCTTCTTCAAATGGTGAGAGGCATTTCGAGGAATTGACACATGACAAAGATACCGAATGAAATGAGACAGGATAAAAAAGAAATGATAGATTATTATTATTATTAGAGAAGCATACACAAATAAGACTGTATGAAACCATATGAGGCTGTAGACTACAGTGATAGCAGCATATGTTAGTCCCTAACCGGTATCTCATCTGGTTTAACCAGCAAGACTCCCATTTTCCAATCTAACCGAAGCAGTAAGTGTTAATGTACCTGCGCTCGGTACTGAAGAAGTGCTTGGACCTGTGGACAGAACGCTAGCAGACCTCATTGGACATGGGGAGAGGATACTGGTTGAGTTCACTGACGATCGAATCGATGTTTCAAACTTGTAGCTGCATATAAAACATCAACAATTCAGTAACAGAAATCAGAGACCATGTCACCTGATAATAAGCATTTTGGGTAGCATAAGCTGAACACTGCAGTGTATCACAACTTACACCTGAACAAACAGTGAAGCAAATGCACAGGTGAACGAAATAGATTTTAAATAGGCCGTTGCCGTAAAAATGGGATGCAATATAGGATGTGTCATTTCTGGAAATTATGCACATCAAAAACATGACCTACATACAAAACATTAACATTTAAAACAGCATTTCAATTAATCACGGAAATTGCACTCGAGTCACTTTAACAAGGCGATGTTTTTGAAGAGCCGCATGTAAAACTCAAACACTGGCACACACTCAAAGTTGACAATGCATGTCGATTTACAAGTATAAAGCCAAATATGAATGAATAGAGTGTGGTCATAGAAAATTCTGATAGATCAACTAAAAATGTTTCCTTTTAAGCAGCGGCTTTACGATGCCAAGAAAGACATCTGATAAAGTAACAGCATACAGCGACAAACACATATACTGAAAACGACTCAATGGCATTTGTGGTCAGGGACTTTAACAAGATCAAACTGGATCCATGTGACCCTTCACAACAGCTCCCTCTGTTAACAGCGGAACGGCTTGAGTCGAGGCTGACGTGACATCACACATTTTACTTACCGTCCGATTATAAAATGGGGCAAGGCAATTAGAAAAGTCCCTAGTGACATCAACAGGCAGCCGATGGCGATTATCTTCGGACGGTGAAGTTTGGCACCAAAGTAGCTCACAAAGGCGATCACTAACAAGTTACCTAGGAGCGGAAAGATGAGAAGAACTGTTCAGACATACATTTATGAGGAGGAAAATTGCGATTGAGTTTAACAGGCTCCATTAATTGGATTGTTTCTTCGAAAATCCCAAAAATCAGCTAAAAAAGCATGAACTAAAGTAAGCAACTAACCTCAATGCAAGCGTGTGAGGAGGATTGGGTCACTTTGAGGATGGCACTCTTCAGGTTTATGTTATTGTTCAGGGGGTTTTAAACTAATGTTTAGCTTTAATCCATGACTGAAGCATGTATGCCCTTTATAATAAAGCTCAGGAAAATCGACTAGCCATAGACTGATTATTTGGTCATTTTGAGATCACTTAATAGCTGTGCTCAATTAACAGAGGAGCTGATCGCACTTATTGTTTCATAATCTACTAATGGAAAAAATATGGATATAATGGAAGTAATAAGTACACAAAATTGTTTGTATTTTACAAAGTCACTCAATGTTCACTCAAAAAGTGCTATTTTACAGCTTTCTAATTTTGTTTGCATGCATCCAAGGTCAAAAAACACTTAATTTTCTCAAGGAAGTCTCATTTCAGAAAAGTAACTATTATAAATTTAATATGCATTATTTTCCGTTTCCGAAAGATTTTGTGGATATTGAGTAAACACTGTAAAATAAGAGCAATTTTATGTGCATATCATTTGATTCTGTCCATCAGGCAATAAAAACCCAATATTGGTCAACCACTGACATTCACCCATGAATGGAAGTATCCGCTTCACAAACTCTCTGAACATGGTGCTTCCCAACTGATTTCTACATGATTGACCTCTTTGTCTGTGAGGAACATTTATTGGCAGAATTATTTGGTTTCGGAGATTCACGGCTCCATGAACGAAGGTCTTTGTGAGGACGATTATAGCACAGCTCTGTACCCAGCATGGACATTTAATGGGGACAGGGATTCTCAGACGTTTAGACCACGGCTCAGTTTATAAGCAGGTCAGTCTAACCAAAGAGAAACAACTCACCCAAACATTTACAAAACACACACAGCAGCCTTTGTTTCCGCGGGTTTCCCGAGCACTTGTTGATAACAGGGACGGAAGACAGCCGAGGGAGAGTGTTGCAAACTCTGACACATGATCCCTTGCTTTGGCTGTGCTCCTCATCCCGTTGCCATGGCAACGCTCCTGTGGAAACACTGGTTTCTAGGGCCACGCGAGCGGCGGATGCAGCAGTGTGAGCTGGGTTTAGCCTCGCTTTCACTACTCTAGACTACGATTTTGCATGTGCAAAGACGAAGAAAAGTGCTGAATCACATACTCTGATTAAAACTAGCTCTGTATGGCATTCCTAGACAATAAAACAATCAATTTTTATTTTATTTTGATCTGCTTACCTGCAAAGGTAGACGCATTAAGCTATGGGATTACACATTTAACCATAAATGATTAAATATAATGCATTCATATTTATTTTTATTTTGTTTACATTTTCATTTGCATTGTATCGCAATGGAAATATTAGAAATAAAATGTACACATTTTAAATAGTAAACTTTAAACTGCAACAGATTTGCGTTGAAGACGTGCAGCACTGGAGCTGTGACCTGTTAAAACATGTTTGCAGTTGCATAACTGTCTGATCTGTCGGACCACTGCACTGCACAGAGGACGACAGCTGTAAATTGCAGCACACATGGTGCGTCTCTGTGTTATTTTGCACTGAAGAGCGGTGCACAGACTCTGTGAAAGGCTAGATGAGAGCCTTGGCAACTGGTTCGCGGAGGTGACGGGATCGAAACGTAGCTGACGCATGAAGATCCGGTTCTTACCCATTTCAAAGCTGCCATCAATGACACCTATTAAGTAACTGGGGATGTCGAAGCGTCTTTCCAGCTGAGTTATTGTGCTTTTCATATAGCTCCCGGATAATGCCTTGGCAAAGTAGGCAAAGGACAAGGCCACGAGGAACATCTGTAATGAGACAGAGACAGAAAGACAGTCAGATGCTGCATGCAGAACTCACACTCTCCCTCATTAACCTATTTTTTGACAACTCTTCATTAATATGCATTCAAAATCGTAGAGGATGAGAGAACTGGGGTGGGAGTAGAGATGGTGAGATGGAGAGAAGGGGGATGCATTTCTCGAGCTGCAGTGCATTATGGGTAGTGGGACAAAAAGCGGATTAGGAGAGCTTATATCACGCTCTTGAGCGATGCTACTGCATTCAACAGCAGTGACTTAAGCCTCCACGAGCAAAACAACAGGAAAAATGAGTCGCTGCTCCTCATGACTGTTGCTGGGGTTTCTGGGCCAAAATCATCAGCATTCGCAGAGGTTTCGCCTCGGCACAGCGGTGCATCTTCACTCTTGTGGGGTTTCCCGCACGCATGCACACTCCCTGCATCCAAAATTAATAATCAACGGAAAGGTGGAGAAGTGAAGGGTGAAGAAGCAGAAAGAGAAGGGAACAGAGGAGACGAGAAGCCTTTGACGATCAAATCGTCAGCTATACAGTCGTCTTTCAACACGCACTTGACTTTTATGTGTAAAAAGGCTTTTTGAAGCTCATCAGAATGAAACAATCTTCATATGGCTGCCCTTGACTACATTAAAGTCAGTTTTCTGTAAGATTTTAGGGTTATCACTATAAAATAATAATAAATAATACGATTAAATAATAAACATTTGTATTTTATCTATTATATTTATATAATTTCTTTTTAAAATTAATACTTCAAAAATGCATAAAAAAATTATCAAGTGACAGTAAAGGCATGTTTTTAAATGTTACTAAAGATTTCTATCTCAAATAAATCCTCTTGATTTTTTTTAAAAAGTGTTTTCCACATTAATAATAATCAGAAATGTTTTTTGAGCAGCAAATTAGCACATTAGAATGATCTCTGAAGGATCATGTGACACTGAAGACCGGAGTAATGATGCTGAAAATTCAGATTTGATCACAGGAATAAATTACACTTTACTATATACACTCACCGGCCACTTTATTAGGTACCCCATGCTAGTAACGGGTTGGACCCCCTTTTGCCTTCAGAACTGCCTCAATTCTTCGTGGCATAGATTCAACAAGGTGCTGGAAGCATTCCTCAGGGAGTTTGGTCCATATTGACATGATGGCATCACACAGTTGCCGCAGATTTGTCGGCTGCACATCCATGATGCGAATCTCCCGTTCCACCACATCCCAAAGATGCTCTATTGGGTTGAGATCTGGTGACTGTGGAGGCCATTTTAGTACAGTGAACTCATTGTCATGTTCAAGAAACCAATTTGAAATGATTAGAGCTTTGTGACATGGTGGAAGTAGCCATCAGAGGATGGGTACATGGTGGCCATAAAGGGATGGACATGGTCAGAAACAATGCTCAGGTAGGCCGTGGCATTTAAACGATGCCCAATTGGCACTAAGGGGCCTAAAGTGGGCCAGGAAAACATCCCCCACACCATTACACCACCACCACCAGCCTGCACAGTGGTAACAAGGCATGATGGTTCCATGTTCTCATTCTGTTTACGCCAAATTCTGACTCTAACATCTGAATGTCTCAACAGAAATCGAGACTCATCAGACCAGGCAACATTTTTCCAGTCTTCAACTGTTCAATTTTGGTGAGCTCTTGCAAATTGTAGCCTCTTTTTCCTATTTGTAGTGGAGATGAGTGGTACCCGGTGGAGTCTTCTGCTGTTGTAGCCCATCCGCCTCAAGGTTGTGCGTGTTGTGGCTTCACAAATGCTTTGCTGCATACCTCGGTTGTAACGAGTGGTTATTTCAGTCACTGTTGCCCTTCTATCAGCTCGAACCAGTCTGGCCATTCTCCTCTGACCTCTGGCATCAACAAGGCATTTCCGCCCACAGAACTGCCGCTCACTGGATGTTTTTTCTTTTTCGGACCATTCTCTGTAAACCCTAGAGATGGTTGTGCGTGAAAATCCCAGTAGATTAGCAGTTTCTGAAATACTCAGACCAGCCCTTCTGGCACCAACAATCATGCCACGTTCAAAGTCACTCAAATCACCTTTCTTCCTTATACTGATGCTCGGTTTGAACTGCAGGAGATTGTCTTGACCATGTCTACATGCCTAAATGCACTGAGTTGCCGCCATGTGATTGGCTGCTTAGAAATTAAGTGTTAACGAGCAGTTGGACAGGTGTACCTAATAAAGTGGCCGGTGAGTGTATATATATATTCACATAGAAAACAACTGTTTTAAATTGTAATAATATTTCACAATATTACAGTTTCTTTTTTTTTTGTATTTTTAATCATACAGTAGAAAACAGCTATTTTAAACTGTAATATTATTTCACTGTTTTAACTGTGTTTTTAAACAAATAAATGCAGGCTTCTTTCAAAAACATTACAAATCTTACCGGACCCAAACGTTTCCATCACCCGTAGATCCTCAATGCAAAAAAAACAAACACAGACCATCACAACTTCAATAAACTGACATGTCTGATTTAATGGATATCACTAAACCAGGAAGGAGACCAAAGGAAGCATTTGACGGTAATGTAACGGATCTAAAGATGTCTGTTCTAACATCTAAATCAATCAATCAATCAAACAATTAGTTGAGGATGTTCTCTGCATCGTTCTCTTAACCAAGTTATCGCAACTTTGTTCTGGGTCATGCAACTCTGCGTCACTGCTAGTCATAATATACTGTGTTCTTCGACTGGGACTCGAGCACTCACATTTCTGAAAGATTTATGGTTACTTTGAGCTACAGGGGATAGTGCAAACCATACTGGGATTTGGAAGACAGGCATCTAATGCCGAGTGAAGAAAGAGTAAATAGCATGAAAGAAAGAGAGGGAATGTGAGAAAGTGTGCCTGAAGCAGACTGGCTAATTCTGGCACGCCAAGCAAGTTCTCCGCTGATGAGACGCTCAGAATAGAAACAGCTGAAAGGTGACAATCACCTGTCCATCGGCGGTTTACAAACAACATGCACAGAACTTCAGCATAAATGACTGAACAAATGAATGCATGTGAGAGCAGACACCTCCACCAAACATTTCAAAGGTCCTATCATGAACGATGCATGCATGTGTCTGTCGCTGACTTCAAATCCTCATTAATTTACAGCTGCACTGTCAATACAGTGGCACGTCCCTCATCTCCTTGGAGCGCAACTTAGATCACATTACTCGTGGGCGCAGTAATCTGACCGCCAGCCAACAGCAACACGTGCTCGCGATGGCCTCTGGGCTAATTTTCAGCTTTTACAACAGTCCAGAGATTTCCTCACTCTAGAGCACATGGGTCCCTTCGTGCGCTTATGGATTTCCCAAGCATGCGCCGAGCGCCCGTCACGCACTGACGCAGTGTCTGTAGTTTACGCTCCATAGCTCTTTCACAGCAGTGAACTGAACGCCTCAGTACATTGACAGTAACATATAATAGCAGAAAATTCGACTTTATAGTTTCCCTTGCTTTTTGACCTGTGAAATTTTCCTTTATCGTTTCAGTCATCTGTGATTACTGGACATTCATTTTTACAAATGTTATTAAAATTTGTTAAAGATTTTTTTTAAGCATATTGCGTAGTTGAGCTTGGAGTTATTTGTTTTATTTGTGACGCAAAATTTGGCATGTTTCATTGCGTTTTGTCCGTCCCACATATTTACTATATTTAAATATTTTCCTCATATTTTGATGGTTTAAAGGTGCTCTATGTAACTTTTCTACTAAAATTATGTGTGTGAAGGGGTTGTAATCACACATTAAAATGATCCACTTGTCGAGTTTTGCTATTACCTCTGAAGGCCAGTGTTCCTATTTCTATGTGAAGTCTCCGGGTCGGATTTACCGCGAAATCCAACGGATGTGACGTGCATGCGCGCTCCCGAGCCTTACAGTCTATTGTAGACGGTCAGGGAGTTACGTCCGGTTAAAGGCGCACGTTTTTCGGCTTATATCTCAGTCAATCTTTGATCAATATTCCCAAGACTCTAATCGTTCGTAGTGCTGGACGGGGCCTTTCGAACGAGCCCACCCCGAGGTCCAACTCGCCCGGCTCCCCGAGTTATAGCCGTTCGAAATCGGGGGTCCCAGCGAACGGCGATCCGGTAGGGGGGATCCCCGAGGCCCGCCACTCTAGCGTTCGGGCAAGGGTTCCCCTGGGACCTCCTCCCCCGAATTTGAGCTCTCTGGGTCTTTGTGTTCCAGAGATACGAGCAATTTTCTTCTGAGATCGTGACGTCACCGGCGTCCGCAATTTTGCAGCGCGCCCGATGGTTTTCTGCTAATATCTCCGCGAAAACACCACCAAAAACTATGGAACTTATATGGTTCTTTTCAGCTCGACTAGATGGTCCCAACGAGCTCGGTGCTCGCCGAATCCGTCTAGTATTCGCCGAGATATTTGCGTAATAGACGGTATTGTCTATGAGTTCGAGCACGAGGGCTCTTGTAAAATTTGGTTGCAATCTGAAACATCACCACTAGAGGCCGCTAAAAGTTACATAGAGCACCTTTAATTGAACTTGTATTAAAAAACAAATATCCCCTCTGGCCACTACCAAGTATGTACTATATATATATATATATATATATATATCAATCAGGGTTATTATTAACATATATATTTTATTTTATTTCAAGTTGTGAAATTTATTATTTTTTCAATAAACTAAAACCAACTAAAAAAACAAAACTTAAAGATGAAGTATGTATTTTCTGCGCCACGAGTGG
Organism: Rhinichthys klamathensis goyatoka; assembly: GCF_029890125.1. Taxonomy (NCBI): domain Eukaryota; kingdom Metazoa; phylum Chordata; class Actinopteri; order Cypriniformes; family Leuciscidae; genus Rhinichthys; species Rhinichthys klamathensis. The sequence continues at coordinate 3,661,093 of NW_026606579.1, forward strand.
CACCTTGCAGACTTTGCAAACACCCCTTTCTCTCGTCGTGCCTCTCTCAACTCAAACATCACAAATACAGCTCTCAACAGGTAAAATAGCTACTTTCAATAAAAGGTCCAACATATTAGGAATTAGGGGTTGAACGACTTCGACTCGACTTTCATCACATAAAAAAATCTGATGTCGACTAGTCGCTGATGACGTCATTAATGAATAAATAAGCCTGAACCTCAAGCTATGACTCGAACACAAGTTGTCTTGTGAACAGATGTGGCGTATGACACAGTGCTTCCCACAAGGCTATTGCTCCTACATAACAGCTGATTTTAATCAGTTCTTTTGTCTTTGGGTCATTATATTTCTCACAGAATCAGATACAGAAAGAGTAGCACAGTAAAGATTACATTTATATGAATGCATTAGCGATTGTGTGTGAATTAATTCCACATGGCAGATTCTAATAGGTGAAGAACATTCACTATTACACTAGAACATTTCAGTTTCTAAGCTATTATAGATAAATCACAGAACAGTGTTGACAATACATTTCCGTGCAACTGAATGTTTCTGTGTGCGCACGATCTGCACGAGCTGTGTGTGCGTTACAATGCAGCACACATTAGTTTAGAACAGCGTTTAACTTACAATAAGCTTTTTAAATCATTTAAATTGTCTTGTTGAAGTATGCTTGAAGTCTTTCAGAGTATGCATTTATTTGTCATTTTTACCGTTTGATTTCAAAGATTTATTTTCTGTTGCGCCCTCTATAGGCCATAACCAGCGACTAGTCGACGTCATGGCAGAGCATTAAAGTCGACTAATCGACTAGTCTGTGCAACCCCTATTAGGAATACTTTTAGCTGTGTTGCTATGAGTCTTGAGTCAGCAACTGAGTAAGCTAACACTCTCGCTGAATCCGAATATGCCCACTTCCATACTATACAGTATGTGAAAAACAGTAGTTCCCGATCAGCAGTAGATCTATCAGTGTATGACGGCAAAGTATCGTGAGAGCGATTAGAGAGCAGACGGCTCTGTTTGCTTTCAAATAGCTCTCGTGGTACTTTGATGTCATACACCGATAGGCAGTGATGTAGTGGTGCCTGGAGAAGTGGGTATACTCTGAATTTATGCCCCCAATATTTTTTTAAGCGTCTCAGCAAAGGACGAATGATCTGTGTTATAAACAGTGACATGTAAGACTAGTCTTGCATTAGTATTGAATATGCTAGACTATAGAATATAGAATATAATGAATAGAATAGCTTGTTTTCATATGACGTCACGCCACTGCGTTGCCATGGCGCGAAATGCAAATGGAGGGCAGGAAGTGATTTGCTGTATTTAGAAAGCACTATAACAAACTCAAAATGCATGTCTTGCGTCGTTTATGGTTACTTAAATCGATCAAACCACGAGGAGGTTTTATAGTGTACCAAAAGTTGTTGTTCATAAGGGGGGAAAATGCAAGAAATTGACCGGAAAACTCCGGGAAAACGGCTTGCAAACCTACGTCTGCGGTCGGGAGGAGCCGAATGGGAAAATGCCCGTGTGTGCAGTGATCACTTCATCAAATGTGAGATAATACAACTTAAGTGGCTATGTTTGTGTAATGTGTAACGTTTCCGAACTTTGTAAAGTCAAAGTATGTCTGTAAGACGAGGTAGTTGCTGATATCTACCGCCTCGATGGCAGGAAAATCTTTCAATTCAGTTGAAAAATCGCTCCTCTTCATAACGTAAGGATCACGTCCAACATATGTTTGATTTTTTGTTTATATCTTTCTCTTGTAATAGGTTGTAAAGTAGTACAGTACGGACTTTCCTCCATCTCGTCCATTGCGCTCTTCACTCCCTGCCCTCCATCTGAATTTCGCGCGTCATCATAATCACGTGACTGAAACCCAGCTATAGAACATATATAGAATTAATAGTATTCTTGCATATCAGGCCTGTACGCAGGGTTTTCTAAATACCCAGGTCCTATAAATGATATTGCTAGGGGGGTTCGAAAAAAGAAAAGAAAAAAAAAAGCCAAAAAAATGGACAACAGCTTTAAAAGCATGAAGTATTTGATCAGATTAAACATGAGAATCAGTTCCAGTTTCAGCTACTTTTTCTTTCCTAAATTAATCAATGTTTTTGGACTAATCTGTTCATTTAATTAATGGTTCAATTACTCACTCATAAAGACAGTCACTTGTCGCCGCCTTCTGGCTTAATGATGCAAGTTGCGCAAACACAGACAAGCGGAGTGATACAAACAGTGAAAAGTCGAACACATTCGAGGTAACGTTATACAAATATTTATACAATTATAATGGCAATATATTTAATAGGGTGCTTGTGTTGTTAAATTATCTTTGATCAAACTTTCTGTCGGTCATTTAAAACTTCTTTCGAAAAACAGCCGTATATTTTAGCTGCTTGCATCTTATCTCGCACTGTATGATCGTTAACTGAAGTGAAGCGTCGCGTTGGGATTCGCGCTCGGCTCGCGCTTCTGTGAACAAAAATCCTGCTTGCTTTGATTGGTCTCAAACATTTTGACATTGACGAGCGGGTGTTTGAGTGCTGAAGCAGCTCAGACGAGAATCGTCGCGATGGGCGAATCATTGCAGCACCAAATTAGTTAATACTAGGGAATTATTGCACAACTTTCATTATATAGGCTACACTAAAAAAAACGACTGAGGTCAGGACCTCGGGGATCTCAATGATACGACCCTGACTGGGTGTTTTTTATTCACGAGATTGGATTAGCAACTAAATGATGCGCATCAGAGGGGATTTAGAAGTGGGTATACGCAATGCCGACTGAAAAAGAAGTGGGTATACGCCGTATACCTGCGTATACCCTGCACTACACCACTGCCGATAGGTCTGCGCATTGCCGCTTCAAGTTGAACACACCTTTTACTATCCCATGAGGCCATGGGAGAGTATTTGTTAATGGCAGTGAAGCGACGCAACTGATGCCGTATGTCACATGACAACATGTCAAACGTAGTATATTTATACGACACACATTCATACTATACAGAACATACTTTTTTAATGGTCACGAAGAAAGTTTCAAACCAAATGTAGTACCTACTATACAGTATGCGATTTCGGAGACAGTGTGCGTCTAGAGCGTCGCGCTTATAATAAACCCATCCAACATATCTGCAAATTTTTGACATGACTTGCCACAACAGTTTGAGGCTGTCTACACTGGACACAATATAAACTGGTTCATTTGTCTTTCTGAACGGGTGCATGATGGTGATGTATGGTATATGACCCCATTGTAGTGCATTGCATCGCAATGCCCCATTCGCTTTGACTTGTTCATCAGCTGTTTTATCTTTGAAGGTTTAAATGCAGATGTCATGTCATGGTCTCACGGCTAAACACCCTCTGACTCCGCCTGCTACAGTAGCCATGCCCCAAACCCTCGCTATAGGTTGAGCTGGAAAGTGATTGACAGATCTAAGCAGACCACTCTCAAAGTTCAGATGGTGTCTGGGAGGCTCAATGTTTACACTTTTGTGGGAGATGAACCCTTATGGCATACTAATAGATGTCAATGTACCGTAAACCGGGATAAGAGAATGCATTTGTTCTTTCTGTGTGCACACATGTCCTTACATTTTTTACTGGATGCGACGAAATTTTTTATTCTTGTGTTATTTTGGAGAAAAACTTGTAGAGCATTGAAAACTCTAATCGGCTTTACCATAAGGGTCTCTATGGGTGCAATTACAATACCTTCATTCATCAGATTACTCTGCGTTCCTGAAGCATGCAGATCATTTCTGAGATCAGACCTCAGGCTAAAGCAAAGAATTTGGCAATCAGAATAGGCCTCCGTAAAGGTTTATTGGAGGATTATGATCAGGACACATCTAAGATGTAATTTACCGCACCTCTGCATGATCACTTTTCTTAGAAACGGCCCTTTCATTGTGTTCGTTCCTGTGAAAAAATAATCTGATTCTAAGCAGCTTTTACACTATTGTCTCATGCAAATTTAATCCCAAGCAAAAACAATCCCTAAATTCGGATCTCATCCGCGTGTGCCAAATCTTAATGTTTAAAAAAACATTTTATGTCACTAATTAAGAGCTGAGCCTTTAGAGAGCTCTCATATGGCTAGTCTGAGAGCTCAAGAGCTCTTTCTGGACATTCACACTTTCAAACCCAGAGGGTCTGTGGTTTGATACACAAATCAAGTCAGCTGATAACATCTTCTGCTATTGCTGTTATGCTCTTTTAAAAGCATTTAACCCCTTAATGGCCCAAGGGTGGCGACAGTCAGAACTTGATTGTGTGTGTGAGCTCTTGGATTTCTGCCATGTAGGACTCTCTCTTATTGACAGAACATTTAATCATTTAGAAGACGCTTTTATCCAAAGCGACTTACAAATGAGGAGTGCAATAGAAGCAATTAAACTAACAATAGGACAAGAATATGCAAGTGCTGTGACCCTTCCCAGTTTAGTCTAACGCAGTACACGTAATAAAGAAAGTGTTAGTATTAAAGGGGTCATATAATGGTACATGCACTTTTTCAAGTTGATTGTACTGAAATGTGTGTTGGCAGTGCCTGTACACAACCATCATATAATGATAAAAATCTATCCAGTGTTTTTGTTTTAATCTCCTTATATGTTTTCCCCTGCCTCAAATTGAGCCGTTCGTTTTTGTGACGTCACAAGCTCGCACGCCCCTCCCACGATTGTTGATTGACAGCAGCGTTTCAACACAGACCCGCACTGAGCGAGCTGTCCTCATAGTCCGTCATTGTTAATACGCTGGAGCAGAATGGCGTCTAAGCGACTGTGGTGTTCTGTTCTTGGGTGTAATAACGAACACAGTCATTTTAATGTTCCTAAATCCGAACCGCTGAAGACGCAGTGAAGTTTTGTTTTCGAAGGGAATATTCCCCACGAGCAACGTCAATGCTTTCATGTTTGCGCGATTCACAAATCTTTTCTCACCAGACTGCTTTATAAACGAGGGTCAGACTCAGTATAAAGCTGGTTTTGCTAAGAAGCTGCTCCTGAAAAAAGAATCGGTACCAACTATTCATGTCCCTGCTGCACCTCCAGAAGAAGTGAGTGTAAAATTGTAGGCTATATTTTATATTAATCTTTGCAAATCGCTTGCACGCTTCATGATGAATGCGGCTAAGGTTTACACTCAGGGTACATTACGGCATGTTTTCTATACGACGTTCTCAATATAATTCATAATCCCACGTTTATAATGAACAACGCATTATGGTTATTGTGTTATTACAAACTGAGTACATATACATCAGTAAACACATAGCGTCCCTACATCTCACTAAGTTACTCTACCCTGCCAATACACAAAGATAGATCAAAGTGACATTATGTTAACCAACCATTCAGAAACGTCCTGTTCGAGCCTTATTGTCGAACTTCTTTGCGGCCGTCATCTTGTTCCGGGTCCGACTCTGGCTCAAATTGATATGGTTGCACAGATGTGTCCTCAGAGACTCTCGCTGCCTCAGTCTGTTGTGATTGGTCTGTAGCTTACAGCGTGATTGGTCTATAGCTTCATTACATTACCATATCTGAATTTTAGCTCTAGATCTTCCTCAATACTTGATACACAGTAATACGAACAGTAACAATGGCGTTGATTTTACCATATCAATCTCATCCTTTGGAAGTTTATGCAAAGTGTATTTGCTTTCACATCGCAGTGGTGACAACACGAACCAAACTCTTCCAGTCTAAGCTGCAGTGTTTGAGGGCGGGGCAAAGTAGATGTTGTTTGTGGGCAGCCAATAAAAACCCTAGACTGGCATTATGCAAATTTGTTACAAACCTACATAGGTTCGAGCAGGAAGTAAAGGGGGTCGCACATCGGACGAGAAGCGCAGCGCAACTCGAGGTATCACACACCGGACGCACACTTTCTCAGTTTATGGCCAGCAATATTGTTATGTTTAAGGACATTATGAAATTAAGATAATGTCTGTACTATGTAATGATTGTACTGTACAATTAAAGGGATAGTTCACTTTGAAATAAATGTTTGATATGTTTTAGCTTACCTAAAGGGCATCCAAGATGTAGGTGTCTTTGTTTCCGCAGTAGTTTCAATTTTGATATTTTTAGGTCAAACGAGACACAAAACGAGCGGTTTGTGTGAGAAAACGAACAGTATTTATATCATTTTTACCTCTTGTAACGCACAGACCGAAGCGCCGGCGCCCTCAGATCACTTGGACGTGGCTGTGGTTACAAGAGGTAAAAACGATATAAATACTGTTCGTTTTCTCACACAAACCGCTCGTTTCGTGTCTTAGGCCATCAATGTGTACTTACATTTACGAGTCATTAAATCATGTTTAATTTGGACTTCTCTGTGCATGCTCTTTGAGGTGGACCCCATAGACCTGCATTATATGACTGACAGACAAGAACGCTTTGACCTAAAAATATCAAAATTGAAACTACTGCGGAAATAAAGACACCTACATCTTGGATGCCCTTGAGGTAAGCTAAAACATACCAAAAATTAATTTCAAAGTGAACTATCCCTTTAAATACAATCGTTGACAAGTCTGCAGTGTGAACACTTTACCTCAAAGCGTCCGTTAAATGAATGAATTGAGAATCTCCTGAAAATCCGATAACATCAGCCATTTTCATTCAAGCAGCTGATTTCTGTAAATGAATGTAAAACTAAAAGTATATTGCAGCACAGGGTGAAGTCAGTATATACATTAACAACGATTTGAGACAAATACTATGTAAATTTAATATGAAACTATGTAAATGGCGCTCTGTGGCACGGCAGGATTTTGAACAAGGTCCAGAGCCGGACAGACGCCGAATGGCGCCGCTGGTGTGTGTAAACTCAGAGAATAATGTGTTCGAATTTTAAAGATGTGGCGCTGCGCTTCTCGTCCGGTGTGCGACCCCCTCAAGACTCAAATTACTGATGACTCGTTAATGAGTTATTTCTTTTGGGAGACAATACTTATTTATCTGCACTTTGATGTTTGAAAATTTGAAGACCTTTTACATTCACAAACAGCTACTGTATATTACACACTACATGAAAGATCATATCATACAAGATAAAAAGCATAATTGGGGCACTTTAAATTATAGGCTCATCTATATAAAATGTTTTTAAACCATTACATGGGGGGATTAAAGTCAAGATAATAGTGTTCGCAGCCCATTTTATGTCTGTAATGTAAACCGGATATTTAATGAGACAAAAAATGTATGTCAGCTGAAGCTGTTTCAGAAGTGGAGCCAATTTTTTTGGGGAGTAATGTGCATAACGTAGTATTCACAATAAGACTAATAATGTGTATTATTAAAGTAAATTAGGCTGATTTTGAATTCATGTGTAATGAAATGAAATAAGCAATTCACCTGTTTGCCACAACAACTAAAAAAAACTGCTTGTGTGTGATTAGCACTGTATGTTTTCAAATTTATCTTGAGTAAACCTTTACATTATAAGCTTACAATACTTCTAAAGGTGCACATGACTGTGTGTCTTATACAGAGAGTTCACATAGCTGAATGGACCTTCTGTGGCCGCATTAGTGTTTATGACAAAGGAACTGCTGAGCGTGACTATCTCGTTATTTACATCATCAGCTATAATCATCTCATCAGGAGTGCTGGCTCAAATCCTTCTCTGTTCTCAGACCTCAGCTCTTCAGAACAAGATTCCACCACAAACTGAAGCTAAATCTTGTTTGGACCCAAAGACGTCACAGTGCTTCAGGCCCTCAAAGCCTGTTACGTGTAAAGCGACTGACCTGCAAGCTCACAAACATACCAGCGCTTCTCCTTCAGCCATCAACACGCCGCTTTTATTTGTGACAATTGAGTCCACCAGAAAATAAAGCTCATATAGGTGTTAAAGTGAAGAGATTTACCTTGAGGCTTGAGCAACAGGGCCTTGGGCCGTTCTCCGGTGACCGTCTCTCCTTGTCCGGCAGGTCCATCCTCCTCAAGAAGATCTCGTTTTCTTTGGGTGACGTTTCTCTAATGCCGTTTCTTGGCATTTATGCATGCAGCCCTGCAAGAGACACAGTTTGCATATGTGTGTGATCCATTTCTCCCGACATAAGGTGCTTTCAAGCAAGAATAGGCTGTTCTCTTTACAGGTTTAAATAGAATTTGAGAAAACGGTTCAACTCTGGCACGGTGCGTTAAAAGTTCTGAATTCAGTCATCTCAATGCAATTCTCTTTCACTTCTTATAGACTGATTGAAGAGACAACTCTAAGAATAGCAGCGGAAAGATCAGCTCCCTGGAGAAACGTGCCACTATCAGTGGAAAGCATTTTCTGGTAAAGGTTTCAAATGCATGTTTGAATTGTGGAAATCTGGGGGAACAACAAAAGTAAAATGATTCCAATATTGTTGCATTCAGAATACCTGATGACCCGTACAATGAAACCTAGTACTCAAACTCGGTGTGCAAACTTTGCTATCATGTAAACAAATGCATGCCCTATGCTCATATGTCTAAACCCACAGACATTCACTCACACACGGTTTTACCTTATATATAACTTTGGGACATTTTAATCTCAATTACCACTTTGAGATTAAAGAGAAATACTGAAAAGAATGAGTTTGTGCAATGCATGCTCTATAGTTTCTGTAGGATTTCTGCCAGTCGACAGAACTGTCATCTCACGACTACTTTGTTCTTCCTTCTTATTCTACAAGGTATAGCATTAAAAATAAATAAACCTGTGCCCTAACAGCACTAACTCTTAAATACTGACATGGAGATTGAAAGATCCAAAAGATGTATTGGTTATAAAGCAACGAAGTGACTGTGCAGCCGAATCACACAGACATTGAGGTTCTTTTGACAAAGTTATGACAAAACTCTCAACTACATCAATAATTTAAGTGGCAACTTATGTTATTGATTGTTGATTTAAAAAAATAGAAGCCAACCAAGATCCAACTTTTGCAGAAGAAAGTCCTTTATACCTTGCATATTATATATAAGCAACATCTATAAGACTTTCCAAAGTCTCTTGAACCTTATAGGCTGGTATTTTAGCTATTCAAGCTCTGATTGTATATTCTGATTGAACTTGAGTCCTTGAGCGCAGCCAGAGCAGTAAATGAAAAAACATCAACTTAACTATAAATTACAGAGGCGGCTTTGAATTTATAAATCATTGGACATATAAAGCATGCAGGCATCTTTACTTAAAAATATTGCAGCTTTCTTCTTCACAAGATGACTTATTTACTTCAGTAATTTAGCAGATTCTTACTCTGCTTTTCTGAGTCTACACATCATAAAGGGAGGGATAGTTCCTCTGAGGTTAGGTGTCTAGAGCAAGGACACAATGGTTCACGAATCAGCTCTTTGTATAGAGACGGACAGATAATTGGTTTGACTGATAATAATTATATTATAGGGCTGTCAAACGATTAATCACGATTAATCGCATCCAAAATAAAAGTTTGTGTTTACATAATATATGTGTGTGTACTGTGTATAATTATTTTGTATATAAATGCACACATGTATATATTTAAGAAAAATATGTTATTTATATATAAAATGTTTATATTTATATAAAATATACATTATATATAGGCTACATTCAGTCTATATACAGAGTATATACATGCAAAGATTTCATAAATACACATGCATGTGTGGGTATTTATGTATTAAAAATAATTATACACAGTACACACACATATATTATGTAAACACAAACTTTTATTTTGGATGCGATTAATCGCGATTAATCGTTTGACAGCCCTAAGCATCCAACAACATCATTACGCCACAAAAGTTCATATGTATTTAAGCATTTAAGGCTTAGACAGTCAAATGTGTGACCATTTATACACAAAACTACTTTGCATAAATATAACGCATATATATATAAACATTTAAATATTGATACATAAAATATTTAGATTTTGTAAAGTTCAATGATTTTGTAAAGTTAAATGATTTTGAAGAAGGCCTATAATGAGTATTTAGTATTTAGTATTTAGTATTTAGTATTTAGTATTTTTCTCAAAAAGCAGAAATTAAAAACAACAACTTTGCATTTAATCATTAAAATAATATTGATTTTGAAATCAAAGCCTTTCAGTTACCAGCTCAAATATTTAACCAATGCACAACTTTCTCTAGAATTAATGCATTCACATATACATCAGACGCAGAAGGTAAACAGTCTGGAGCATGGATGTGGATGAGTGGTCATGACAACCAGTGCGCAATTGCGTCTAATTAACCAGCAGCTGACATGAATCCACGCCGAACCCACGAGTGGCCACAGGAGAGAAAAACATCTCACAGACAGTCTGAGACTTGAATGTATAAAATCCATTGCATAGCCTAATAAAGCCTGAATGTTAGCTATAAAACGCATTAGTCTCCTGAAACCAGACGAGCATGCATAATTAAAGGATGCTAAAATAATGGTTGTTGGAATAATTAATATGTCAGTGGTGCGGTTATTATGATGCACAATAAGTCTGAATCGTTCCAACTAATCCAGCAACCACCACAAACACACGGCAGTCCAAATGCAGACGTACTTTTAACGAGCAGATGTTGGTTTTCTCCTCTAAAACGCGCGCCGCCAGACGCATTTTAAACCATGACATGGCTTGTGCGCAATGCATTTCCATAATTCGTAAGCAAGAGATGAATTAGGTCAAAATATCGTATGCCTGCGTGTGTCTTATAAGAGCAGTTGTGATTACTCACCAAACCAAACAGTTTATATATCCGATCCGCGTCCCGGTCTCGTCTTCTCCTGGTTGTTATACAATCTATGGATATGTAAGTGTCCCCGCTGGTCCAGTATGAGTGTGTATGGAGCAGATCATATGTGTCAGGTGGTTTTCACATGGAAAGAAACTTCCCACGGACTCCCGGAGACGAGGAAAGGACCAACCTAGAGGGGTTTCCCAACACTTCCACTCACATCAGATTCTTTCGCTTTCAGCTCGACATGTCCAAAGAGTTGAACCTTTTTGACGTCGATCCCATAGGTTTTTCACAAGCCTTTCCTGAGAGGTGAGAGTTTGTTCAGCTTGACGCGGCTGGATGGATTGAGCTGAAGCACGTGATGAGCGCGCGGAGTCTCTGGATGATCACATCATATGCGTAAAACGCGCGCGGATCGTTTCATCACTGTTTTAATAAAACGGTTACACTTTATCATAACTTAATTTTTTGTTTTTGTTTTACAAACATATGATTCCAATTAGATCAAGTATCAATCCGTAAACATCTAATGATTCGTTTAGATCACTAGATACTGTTTGTGAATGAAAGTAGCCAATTTCCTATGGAGACATTTGATCATGATTTACATTAGTCATGCTGAAAATGCTTAACCCTTTGGTTGTGGCTCTCTTTTAATAGCTCAAAAACATACAATTGAAGTACAAGTTGATCCTTAAAGATTTAGCTATTTTTTGGTAATTGTATTACTTTGTGATAGGCTAAATCAGACAGGTTAAATCTTCAATAATGTCTGTAAATGAGGAACATTAGAAACGTAATTTATCACAAAACGTGAAGTGCAATTGTGTAAGGATGCCTGTAATTGCATTTTTGTCCTACAATAATAAATTAAAATCTCATCTGTGTGACAATGCAGTGTTATCACTAATTCTAACGTGTTGCAAACAGACACTTTCAATCTAGCCTATGTGATCTTGTTACTAAGGTCAGTCTTTAAAATGAACACAATCTAACAATTTATGGAGAGATAAGCTACTTGCCTTGCTCGAGTATCCATGCACCTTTCAGGAAAACTGTGTCTCCAAATCAAAAGTGACATCAATGTGAGAGACAGACAGACAGATTCTGTCAATACCGAAACAAAATGTCAAACTCTCTGTGAAAGTCAGTCATTGCTCAAGAACACTCGACCTGCATTTATCTGTTCCTGTGTCCGTCCTCCTGTATCCAGTTCAATTATACCAAGGCCCGACTTCCAAAGATAAACATTTCTGAAAGGAATGGGTGGCCTTTCCTGACGTACACACACACAGATCATATTTATACACAGCCGGAAGATTTTGTTATAGCCACATAATATTTACAGCTATACTTCTTAGTAATAGTCATTTCACATCATTATTTTAATGGGATGTCATTTATTCAGTCTTATAGCCCATATGGAGTCCTCATATAACATGTTTCCCAGAAAGGGTGGATAAAGGAGAGACAATGCACATTCCCCTGTTTCCATGGAGATGACCAAGCCATAATATGACAGTTGTTATAACCTTCTGACTGTGGATTATACACATCCTACTCTTGCTGATACGTGGCTTGTCCATGTAGACTGGAAATACACCGGAAGGATAAAGCCATTAATGGACTGATCCCTGTATTTCTGATTTCAAATGTGAAATGAATCACGCAAAGCATTATGGTATTAAACGTAGGGGTGTAACGATACACAAACCTAACGGTTCGGTTTGTCCCACGGTTTTGACGTCTCGGTTCGGTTCGGTTCGGTTCATTTCGGTGGGGTGGGGTGGGGGGGGGGGGGGGGGGGGGGTTAGAAAGCTAAAATTGCTTTTATTTTTTATTAAACAGTGCTTTAATGAACAAATTGTGTCCTTGTCTTTAAATTAATTCAATTACAAGTAAACGTTTCTCAAGGATAACAAAATTATCTGCTAATGCTGTAAACTATATAAGAGCCCTTACTTGCACATTACATTAAAGCTTAACAACAGAGCCTAGACTTTTAGCCTAAATTCAGTTGATATTTTTTTTAGATATAATAATAATCAACACTCAAATAACAAATTGTATGAAAACGTGTAAACTGCACATAAGGCAATTTTTGCATTAACATGTTTTTACTCTGATTTGTTATTGTTATATAATAATTTACACAGTTGCTGTTATTTTCATGACAACTATTTTAAACATACATTAAATAATCAAGATATCATAAACAGGTTAAGTAAAATATAATATATAGGCTAATATATTGCATTTATTTAGTGAAAGAGTTAGCAAACCAACAAGCTGTGGACACTGAATGATTTGCCTGAGGTAAATATAAAGCTATGTGAAAAACTAAGCGTTTTATTGTCGTATTTCCGCTGTTGAAACACTGACTGAGTGTTTGCACGAGTTATGATGCCTTTCAGTAAGTATACTGTATCTTTCAACATACCTTAGTGCAGGGGCGTAATTTATGGGGGGGTTGGGGGGGGGGGAGATAACCCCCCCAATATTTATACCATGATCACATGAAAAATATGCAGAACAATTTTTTTTAACTATATTAAACATTACAACCCCCCCAATGTTCAAACCAAATCTACGCCCTTGCCTTCGTGTGTCCATTCATGTTTATTCTGTAACTGAGGAAGAGATGATCGCGCTCCGCGCTGCCGCATGCATACAGTGATATCTGTCACGCCACATCTAAGAGCGCCAAAACGGCATTTATTGTTTGAATTTCGTGATCAAATAGACATAATTTGAAAGATTACACCTTGACCTTGCTTAATATCAAAAGTAACAAAACACTGAGCTTATTGCGATTATATGTGGTTAATGGTGGTTAGGCAACAGCCCTGTATTCGCTGTGTACACATAACACATGAGGTGCAATGAGCCGGGGCGGGGCAGCAGGGGGCGGGGCGTGTTCGGTACGCCATGAGAGTATCGCGATACGTATCGTGGGTGGTGTATCGCGGTTTTTCGGTTCGGTTCAAATATCGTTACACCCCTAAACGCACTGCCCTTCAATGCATATGCACTTCATCATATATATAATTGATAACGATTATGAAATATATTGCATGTTTAAACTTTGTCAGTTAGAAATGGGGATTTTTATAAATGATAGATACGCATGCATTCAGCCTCTATAGCTTAATATAAATAATGCAGTGCTTCCTATACATGATCAGCAGATATTACATATCAAATCTGAGGGATTATGCGGTTAAAATATAGGCTATCATATAAAAAAATATAAATGACGATCAGCACAGGAAAAAAAAAAACATTATAAATGTAGAACATCAAGCAAACAGTTTGAGGAATATTTGATGAATACAATTTGATACTGAACTAGGGCTGTCACTTTTGAGAAAAATCTAATTCGAACGGATATCGAATATCAAGCAATGTATTCGAATATATTTGAATATCTACGAGCACCCCCCACCCCCACCAAAACCCCCCCCAAAAAAAACACCGTAATGGAGATCACACATTTATTAACAGTCTGACAGTCATAAACAGGACTCAGGCCTGTCTGAACTTTTTTTTTTTTACTTAATGTTTTAAACAGCAAGTTATCAACTTAATCTATATGAAGTGCCACTATGCATAGCCAATCACAAAATTAGGCTACATATGGGAAAAAACTGAAGCGGAACAGCACGGCACAAACAATAACGTGACAACTTAAACAGCAGCAGGAGTAAGGCCTATATAGCCTAGCCTAATTCATTTCTTAATATTGTTTGCTAGAAACACCAATTTATCAACTTGATCTGGATCAAGTGCGGCTCTCTTTTTATTGACGATGTTCCCCGCGGTGGAGAACACGCGCTCGGAGCGCGCACACGTGCCTGGCACACACAGGTATTTGCGCGTCTTTACATGAACCCTTATAATCGGATTGACGGCTCAATCGGACTAAAAAACCTTCATGTAAACACCTTAATCGATCCAATGGTTTACTCCTTTTGTAATCCGATCGAGAGAACATGTAAACACTTGATCGGATTGAAAACCGAAACTAAAAGGACTGCGCATGTGCAATGACGTATTACGCACGGAGCGAGCTGTTCTTCCTGTTGAATAAAGTGTCATATAAATGAGTGTTCCGTTATTGAAAAAATCTCATTTCACTCAGCGTCTGTGAAGTGGAGCAGAACAACGTCCCACCAGTACTTGTTTCAGATTGTCATCCACAGACGACTGGTTTTGGGCGCGGGGTTTTACTGCGTGATCAATATAAGCAGCACGGCAAATCATGCTCATCGTCTCCAAATCATGACCAGAAACGGATAAATATTAAGTCTGCTGTTTAAAACAAATAAAGAACCAATAGAGGAGAATAGTTATGCGCGAACAGCGGCATATTCGTGCAGTGTGCGCATGTCAAAAAATCAATTCCGATTTGAATCTTGTGACATATAACCACATTACTTTATGTATCGTTCATGTAAACACCGTGTTCGGATTCATCAATCGGATTGTCCATTTCCAGACACTACTTTTTAGATGAGTTGGGGTAGAAATTATCCGCTCAGGCTGGCCGTTCTGTGCGTTATCTTCCATTTTCAAAACAGGGTGGCTATTGGCTATTATTCGCTTGATTTGGTCATGAGCTTACGCTACAATACGTTTAGAGTGCCCGCTACTGGATGAGATGGCAAACAATAAAATAAAAAACAAACGCGCTAAACATGGCACTTTAAAAACCGGTTAGTTTATTTATAGTTCGATTACGGATATTTCACGTCATGTTCGAATGCATATTCGAATATCGAATAAAAAGTGACAGCCCTATACTGAACTAATAAAAAAGCATTGCAAAATACTGTATAAAATATAATAAAAAAACAAGGATGTGTGGTTGGTTCCCACCAGCCATTAATTGAGTTTTTTTTATAACCCTGACAACACGGCTGTTACTTACAAATATACAAACATTATTCACTGTAAGAAAAATAAATCAGTAGAAAAACGGATAATGTTAGTACTTTTTTCCGTTACATTTCCATCAACCCGAAAACACAACACAGTGCGGTGCGTAATTCAAATTATGGGTAAAACACTTGTGAAAAAATTCATTTATCCTTTATCTTAACAAGTAGCCTGGTTAAAACCAGACCATTCTCAGTTGTAACTGAGTTATGGTCTGGCAAAGCGTCATAGACAAATCATTTCCAGAGGGGCGTCACCAACGGACGTCGCGGATAGACCTAAACCCAATCCGAGCGATGAAGGAGATGACGTATGCAGAGCGGCGGAGAAACATCTCCGAGTGTTGTTCTTTACTCGGTTTTTAACAAAAAGGAAACGTTCAAATCGCTTAAAACAGACGCGATAGCTGATTGGAACGAGTGATGTTCGACGGCGGCATCCATCTTTGTAATGTAGGCTACAAAATCATGTTCAAAATCCCAGCGCTGTCGTCATCGTGTAAAGCCCGCCCAAACGATTCTGATTGGTGCCTCGATTTCGACGGATTGGAAATGGGCTTGAATGAGCTCTTTGCCAGAGCAAATCTAAATTTGCCGGAAGTTGTCTGGGTTTTCCCAGGCTACTTAACAAGGTGGTCATTTTATGGACATTTCTTAACAGTGTTCATTTGCTCATTTCTCCTTCAGTAATTTCAGAGAATGACTCATCCGGTGTAACTGATTTCTGTGCTGTTTGATATAACGTAGGTGTCAGGAGTATAACTGGGCTAAAATTAGACAAAATCCATGTCAGCACCAGATCCTGGATTCTCTTTACACAGACATGACACAAACTGTTGCTTGGCTCTGAATGGTTTTCAGTATTAGTAATCTGTTTGTGGTTCGTACTTGCTTTGAAATAAAGTATGGCAGAATTCTTGGTCTGGTATTTCTAATAGGATTTTACTAATCCATTCTCGCCCGTTGCAGTGGCCTGTCGAACAAACGGCTACTTCAGCTCTGTATTCTTGACATGGTCCTTTAAAACTGGGTTAACCCATTTACAGTATCATTGCTATATTACAAAACAAGTACAGGATAATCTATGACGTTAGAATAATAATTGCAGCTGAGAATAGGAATAATGTGCGAATTGTCTTGACTCAGTTAAATTCTTGCATCAGAGGAAACTCAATGGGTTCCTTTGAGGTATAAACACACAGCATGCACCATGGCAGGGCATCTGTATATGTGCAATCTCAACTAAAAAGGCTCCATGAAGACAAAAAACAACTGCTTTAGCTGCAACCATGACTGTCTTCTTGACTTCACGCACAACACAGCAACTCCTCGAGTCCTTGAACTGATTATATGCACACTAGAGATAAAGCGCACCACCGTTTGCATTTGAGGGCCACGTGTGACGTCATTGCCAGATATTAAGAAGGTATATTTTTGGGCCCAAAAGATAAAGCATGCACATGAAGACCGTCCAAAAATAATTTGAATGTCCTTGGTTGCACCTCCTTCTTCTGTGAATTGGAATAATTAAGCAGAAGAATAATCTGTGATTAATGTGCCTTTCCTGGAAGTTGAGACCCGTGTCACCTGCTCAGGAGAAGCCTTTATGCATCACTTATGCTCCTAATGATCTCGATGAAGAGGGAGTTGTGTGCCAGACACATGACTCATTATTTGTGATCGGCACAAGCCCTTCTCCCTCCCCCAGACGAGAGACCGGAAGACCTACACTTTCTGTCAAGGCGAATGTGTCCGCTTGTGTAAAAGCTGCAGTCAAACAGAGTGCGTGATATGTAATCTTAATATGCTCTTGTGAAATGGACTCGTGCGTAATCGAAGTATTGCAGAATGAGATCCTCTGCTGAACATAAAAAAGCTTGCCCTATTAAACCAAGCTTTTGTTTTTTTCGAATGCAAGTCAATGGTAGCCCTGTGCACTCGAATGAGAGTTAACAGAAATGACCCCCAAACCCAATTCACCAACGGCAGATTAAACTGATTTGCGTATGATATTATTAATAATCACTTATGTTAGCAATACTAACCAGCAATACTATGCCATGTCTGGTTTACATGGCATAAGCCTCAAACAAAAAGGTTGTTTAAATGTAGATAATTTGGCTGTCCATGAACAAATATCTATTCAAATTGCTATTTTAACCTGAAATCATCCTGACTAGATTCAGCATGAATTGATATAAAACATGAAAAAGGAATATTTATGCATGATCTAACTTGGGTCTATTTTTTCAAAATGACTAGTCATGACTTTACATAAAATGTCTATACTAAGTGTAACCTAAATTACATTTAAAAGAACAAGTGCAGAAAAAGGTGATAAAAACTAAAACTAGGTGATACAAATAATATAAATAACTATGAAATGGTGACCACGCCCAATATAATGAGCAAATAATTTAGACAAGTATCATTTTTAATCTAAATGACTAAAACAAAAGGTTTATGTCCACTACCCATATTAGTCTTAAAAATAAAAGTTAAGCTGTTAATAAAATAACCCGTATGATCGTGGGTGATATAGAACATACCGTATAATAATTAATTAACTGCCGGTTTCACAGACAAGGCTTAAGTCTAGTCCCAGACTATAATGCATGTTTGAGAAGGTTTAACTGAAAGCAACTTGCACTAATATATCCTAAAATACGTCACTGCCGTTGCTTTGTCTCAAGATGAAAACCAGTAATGTTTTTTTTTCCTGAGCCACGTTTATAAAAAGCTACTTTAATGTCCTAATTGAACTAAGGCCTAATCCTGGCTTAAGCCCTGTCTATGAAACCAGGGTTTTTATCTCTACAGAACCATACAGGAAAGAAAAAAAAAACACTGACAAACTATTACTTTTAAAATATATATGTTAACGTGACATTCATAGCAAACTGTTTGAGGGTTCTCGGGTGTCTCTCTGATCTTTCAGGACGAGCGCTCATAGGGAGAATAGCAACGCTGCTGAATTTGTCCATTTCATTTGTAAATCTCCCTGACTATGGAGTAATGGAGGCCTAAGGCTTTAAAGAATCCTTTCTGAAACCTGTTCCAGTCTCATGGGCTTCAATACAACCACCTGACTGCTGACGTTTCTTTCCTCTACAATCTTGATCACTGACACCATTAGTCTATACAATGTGCTTGGTTCGCTAAATATTTTCAGATCATGCTATTCATGCATGCTTAATTTCAGATTTTGCATCTTGAACTAATGTCAATTGAGCTGGCTGTTATGGAGTGATTCCTTCAAGGCATATCTGTCAAAAACTGTCACGTTTACAGAAATGCTTAAAGGATTAGTTCACCTCAAAATGAAAATGTCCTGATAATTTACTCACCCAAATGCCATCTAAGATCTTCATGTCTTTCTTTCTTCAGTGGAAAAGAAATTAAGTTTTTTGAGGAAAACATTTCAGGATTTTTCTCCACACAATGGACTTCAACGGTAACCAACAAGTCAATGCAGTTTCAAAGGGCTTTGAAGAGCTTCACACGGCTCTGCTCGATCCCAGCTGAGGAAGAGGGTCTTATCTAGCGAAACCATCGCTCATTTTATAAAAAAATATAAACATTTATATACTTTTTAACCACAATTGTTGGTCTTGTGCTGGTCTGCGACGCGCCAGGGATTACGTTATCATGTTGGAAACGTCACGCGTCACATCATCTGTCTAAGTTATTTGTCTGTGTACTCCGGTTCAAAAAGGCAGGGAAGGGCAAAAAATTCCATCTCATTTTCTCCCGTTTTCTCCTCCAACTTCAAAATCATCTGACCTCTTTGTTTTAATTTATTATTATTATTTAAAAAACTAAATAAAATATTGTGACGTTTCCAACGTGATGACGTAATGCCAGGCGCGTCGCCGACCAGCACAAGACGAACAATTGTGGTTAAAAGTGTATAAATGTTTATTTTTTATATAAAAATGAGCGATGGTTTCGCTAGATAAGACCCTCTTCCTCAGCTGGGATCGTGCAGAGCCGTGTGAAGCTCTTCAAAGCCCTTTGAAACTGCATTGACATGTTGGTTACCGTTGAAGTCCATTGTGTGGAGAAAATCCTGAAATGTTTTCCTCAAAAGACTTAATTTATTTTCCACTGAAGAAAGAAAGACATGAAGATCTTGGATGGCATTTGGGTGAGTAAATTATCAGGAAATTTTCATTTTGAGGTGAACTAATCCTAATATAGACAGACAGCTCTATATTTCCTTACCTCGCCTTTCCTTCTGGTTATTACATAAACAATCTGATTCAATAGTTCTGAAAGTCTTACCTCCACTACACTGATGCAATCACATTACTGCAATCTTTTGTCTCTATTGTAAAGCCTTTGAACAATTGGCTAGGAAATACTGTAGTATATATGACTTTAATATAATGTGATGTTGGAATATTGTGTTTGATGCACTATATTGCATTTTTGAACAGAAAAAAATACTTCTGATGCTTTGCACTGCCACAGTAAGGATGAATAGTTATAGTTAAGAGTTGGTTCAAATCACTAACCCCTATATATATGATTGATAACAATGACACTTGAGCAAACAACTAATAAATGAAGCTGAACCTACAGGGCCTTACAGGATTCCCATTGTTTTTATGTCAATTAGTGATGAACATTGTCCCAGCTACAAGCTGCAACAGAAGGATAGACTCCTTTATTGATCTGGAGTCTGATGTGGATTAAACAGGTGCTCCAATTAGTGAAAGTGCTTAAGACTTCTTACACTGGTCAGAGAGGACGTGACGGGCGCTCTTGACCAGCACACATCCAGATCGGTTCCCACTGCAATTAACCTTACAGACACTCAGTTTAGGATTAGCGGATGAGAACAGCTTAAAACTGGATCAGGAGAAATTAAAGGAATGACACACAAGCAAAACCTTTGGCACGGTGACTGGCCTCACGGCATGTGAGCGAGACGGTTTATCACCTCGCATCCGGTTATTTTGGAATTCAACAAACGCAGAAATGTGTATAAAATAACATTTAGGATTTTGGAAAGTTTAAAACAAAGAAAAGTTGTGCCGTAAAATGAAGAATAAATATAGCAAATAGGGATGGGGCCGATCCGATCCAGTATCGGTACCGATACCAGCGTAATTCACGTATCGGATTTTCCCGATCCAACCTGCGGAGATATCCGATATCCATGAGCCATGTCTGCGCTTTAACGTAGTCTGCTGAAACGACTCCAAAAGTGATTCCCGCGGCCCGCCGGCTAGTCTGCTAGCTGGCTACAAACTGTGGAATGGATATCCTGAACGGAGGTGCGGCTCAATGAGACACAGAGACCCCCCCCCCCCCCCCCCCCCCTCAGGAAATCCATTCCGCAGTTTGCAGCCAGCTAGCAGGATAGCATTGAGCTGCCAACATGTTCGCTGTGTGGAAATCCTATGGTGGAAATACTTCACACTGGAAACACCACAGCAGAGGAAGACAGCAAAATGCAATGTTTGCAAAGCCGTATTAATTAAACCATTTGTCTGTGATGCATGTTTGCTATTCGCAGTCCAGAAGAGAAAGAGAGAGATCTCTCACGCGGTGCCACAGCGCGCACAACACGACAGCCCATCAGCATGATCGGTGATTGTTGTAAAATGCAGTCTCTACTGTTGCTAAATTGCGGGACGCTTTTAATAATAAAAAAAGCTATTAAAAGCACAAAAATCTGCACAAGAGAAGCTGTTCCCGCGTCGCGCGCTCCGAAACAGACCGCAACAAGAAAAGCACATTATACTTTGGGCTTCATATGCACGTCTAAACGATCAAATGTAGCCTACACAAAAATGTCAAAATGACCGGCTTGGAGATTCACTTAAACAGTTTGTCTAAAATGGACGTAGTTATGGAAATAGTTGGGAGAAAATATGGTGCACTCGTTCTTAAAGGGGAAGCAGTCTAATAAACATGCTGATGATTGCTCCATTACTGAGAATCAAACAACAAAAGGCAAAGAGAAAATCACTCACAGCTCTTGAATGAATAACTTTAGCTTTAATAAGCATAAATCTATCTATTATAAACTTTGCAGTGCTATTTTACTTTTGATTACTTTATTAGGTGTTCAAGCACGAAGTGCTGAAAACCTATTGTATTTGTACTGATTTTTATTATTAGGTGTTCAAGCACGAAGTGCTGAAAACCTATTGTATTCGTTCCGATTTTTATTATTATTATTATTATTATTCTCCTGTAAAACGCATCGTGCAGCCCAAACCGTAAGTGCTGGAGAGTTGAAACTTTGTCAGATGGTAGTACAAAAATCGAGGAGAGGTTATCAAAGTATGAGCCCGATTGGCCTATAGGTGGCGCTACAGCGATCAATTGCGCAAAACTGCTCATAACTCCTAAACCGTATGTCGTAGACTCAAGTGTCTTATATCATTGGAAAGCTGGAGGCCTGAAGTAAAAAATGTATATCTCCGATTTCATTTCCGGTATGCAAATTTTTCCGCCATTTTGAATTTTGTCAAAAACCTAATTTTGCGAACTAGTCCCTGGTTTTTCGCACGATCAAAACCAAACAAATGCATACATGTTCTCTGGAGTCTGATTATCAATCGTTATCGAAAAAAAGTTGAATTTTCGATTTCCGGTTGCTAGGGGGAGTAAAATGATCGTTGTGGGAGGAGCCTATTTTACTAAAATGGCTATAACTCGAGAAGTAAATGAGATATCTTCACCAACCTCAAGAGACATGTGTATGAGGACAGTCCGAGGTCACAGTAAAAATATCGCGACGATCGAACACTAGGTGGCGCTATAACATAAAAAAAGCATGAAAAGGGCTATGACCACCTGACCGTTAGTCCGATTGACTTGAAAGTTGGTATGCAGTGGCTTGGTCCAAGGCCCCATGTATGCGTATGAGGAAATTGGCGTAACTCAAAAAACATGGCCGCCATTGGCCAATGAATTTGAGCACCTATTAGACGAGGTTAACGAAGGCCGATCGGAACGAAACTAGATGGGCATGTTCAACTCATGGCCCAAGAGGTCTGTAAGAGTTTTGAAAGAAATCAGCCACTAGTTGGCGCTAACGAGTTTTACGGCTCTGTAATCACGTGGTGTTGCACACATCCCCACAATATGCATATCATTTGATAGATCTCCTCATGCTAAACAACTTTGCCTCTAGAACCATGGCTGTCAATCAAATCGTTCATTAAATATTCACGAATATGTTAAAAACCTACTTTTGCGAACTAGTCCCTGGTTTTTCGCCCGATCGGAACCAGACCAGTCTAGGTCAATTCTCTGGACTCTTTAGATCAATAATTATCGAAAAAAAGTTGAACTTTTGCATTTTTCGTATGGCTATAATAGGGTTATTTAGAAAAGGGGCGTGTCAAAATACACTCAAAAGCCTATAAATCATAAATAAAAACTCAGAACTTGACAAAAAGTGATGAGCATATGTGTCATACCATGGTGAAGAAGCATGCAAAGTTTCATGGAGATCGGACAATAGGTGGCGCTATAACTGTTGAAAAGCTTTAAAACCATGCATTTTCTATGGTAAATTGCCTGTATTGGCTGTAAATGGTCTTTTCCATCTATGATCGTAAAATTCTCATATCTTACTGTTTAAAACCAGTGCAGTACAATTATCTGGACTCTAGATCAATAATTATCAGAAAAGGTATAATTTATTCATTTGAATGGCTAAAACATTTTGGATGGCTATAACAGCCAATAAGTGGTATTTTACTGCCCCCTGCTGTCATTTCATCATACTACTCCCTAATATTGGTATATATAATTGAAATTTAGACTTTATTAAATCATTATTTTAACATTTACAATCACATTTTGTCCAAATTCATCTATTGGAGTATTATGGACTGCATTTATTTATTTTGTTTATTACTATTTACAATTGTGTCACAGGAAGGCTGAAAACGAAAGTATAACGTTGGGCCACGCCCCCCAAGTACAAATTCACTCATAACTCGAAAACAGAAAGTCGCTGCACGCTCAAATTTTGATGGTAAGATTCTCTCGGGGTTCTTGATCCAAATCTATCGTCGCGGGGCTCGGGAACTTTGCGGGAACTTTGAAAGGGCCCGTCCTCATCTAGTTTCGATTCGAGTATGGTGCGATTTGGCCTGGGCATTCCCGAGATATAAGCCCACAAAGATATGCATTTCAACGGACATCGGACAACGGCCTCTAACACTATCTAAGTTCTGAGTTTCAGATTTTTTCATTGTCTCGTTCCCGAGATATAAGTGAAAACCAAATTTCCATTCATTCATTTCAACTGTATAGTCTGTAATATCACTGTTGTCCAATAGATGAAGCAGCAGCATTAGACATTTTGGTAACACTTTACAATAAGGTTCATTAGTTAACTACATTAGTTAACATTAACTAAGAATGAACAATACTCCTTCAGCATTTGTTAATCTTTGTTAATGTTAATTTCAACATTTACAAATACTTTATTAAAATCTTGCTAACATTAGTTAATGCACTGTGAACTAACATGAACTAACAATGAACAGCTGGATTTGTATTAACTGACGTTAACAAAGATGAACAAAAACAGTAACAAATGTATTGCTCATGGTTAGTTCATGTTAATTAATACATTAACCAATGTTTAATAAATGAACCTTATTGTAAAGTGTTACCGACATTTTTAATCTTTTTTATCAGCTTTCAGCATTGGCTAACAAACAAATGCTTAAAGCATATAGTTTTATATTATTACATCACAAAGAAATATGTGAAATGCATGCTTATACACCATTAAAAGAGATTTTCACAATAACATATCCCGTGTGTGTGTGTGTGTGTGTGTGTGTGTGTGTGTGTGTGTGTGTGTGTGTGTGTGTGTGCAAAGCACTTGTGAAAACACTTTATTAATAAGTAGAGTGACCAGCAGAGGGCAGTAGAAGACCACTTATTGGCTCACTTTCATTTTGACACTTGATTAGGGATGGGAATTGATAAGAATTTAACGATTCCGATTCCATTATCGATATTGCTTATCGATTCGATTCCTTATCGATTCTCATTGGGTGAGGGAATAAGTACAAATTTGTTTGTTTGTATTAACTTATTGAACTTATAACTTATTTTGTTTGTTAATTATTATTAACTCGCTGACACAGCACAGAGTATTAGGGGTGTGAACCTACACTGGTCTCAGGGTTCGGTTCGATTACGATTATCATGTTATCGATTCAGTTCAATTCGATATCTCGATGCATTACATGCACTGCGTCCTCAATTTTACTTCAAAAGTGATGTGTGTGTGCGTGCGCGTGTTCACCGGTTCGTGAAGTCGCAGTGACACCATCAGTGACATTCCAGTTTAAGTTTAATGGGACTAAAGTCTGTTCATGATGTGTGTCCAAATGTTTCTGCATATTGGAGGCGAAATGGAAATTTTACACGTGATGCAGCAAGTGACCATATTGTTATGAGCAAGGATGTAGTGGAGGCAAAACGAACGTAAACGCCGTTTACGCACCTCCCAATATTCGGAAATAGCGTTTACCCACCTCCAAAGTGTGTTTAACCACCTCTAAATAGCGTTTATCCACCTCTAAATAGCCCGTAGTTCCTAAGACATTTTAAATTAAGCTTATGTCGTTTTAGTTTCATATTGTTCATTATTAGTTTCATGGGTTGTTAAAACTAAGACTAACTCTTTCATATTGCGCTGCATTACTGTCAGTGTTGGTGACTT
The DNA here is from genome assembly GCF_029890125.1 of Rhinichthys klamathensis goyatoka. Taxonomy (NCBI): domain Eukaryota; kingdom Metazoa; phylum Chordata; class Actinopteri; order Cypriniformes; family Leuciscidae; genus Rhinichthys; species Rhinichthys klamathensis. The sequence goes on from NW_026606579.1 coordinate 3,686,498, forward strand.
TTACTGACGGACGGTAAGGTTGCGCTGTTGACGCTCGCGCAGCCTCTCGAGGAGAAATCTACACAAATGAGCGCACACACACACACTCAGTTAACCAGTTAACAACATACTGCCTATAAAAATCTAAATGTGGAGTTTTTATATTTTTAACATATGTTAAGCAACCTCAATTATTTTTCCTGAACACCATCATGATTGAAAATGTGACATTTCCTACAACAGTTCAATAAACAGTTAAAATTAAGTCACTTACATTTTAGATGCAATATTGGCTGTTTTTGTTCTGTTTCAGCAGCGAAAATAGTTCCAAACAAAAATCACAGCAGAACCACGGCGCATCTCACAGTAACACTCAACCTGTTTTCATTACTGAATGATTCAGCATTTTGAACGAATCGATTGAGTCAAAGATTCAATGACCCATTCATAAATATCTGTCTCATTCTTGAATGAATCAGCCGTTTGAACGAATCGTTTGTTTGTTTGTTTGAATGAATGAATCAATGACTCACTCATTAAGACGGTCGCCTGCCGCCACCTACTGGCGGTTTAGTGTTATGTTTAAAAGTAGTATCATTCTTTCCAATGTTTCTTATATGTAAATTTAAATCAATTTCATAACATTATTTTACACAATTGTAATTTTTCAGTGTAAATTATTTAATTTGATCAGCCCCTAGGGTAACAGCCCTATAGTGTCTTATTATTCTAAATAATTGAATTTATTGACCAAATGTATGAATTTAAAATGAAAGATGAAGCATACATTTAATAATATAGGGGGAGGGGACCCCCTTTAAAGGTGCAGATATTACAATATGCCGATTTAAATATCAAAGCTGATTGAACACTGATGAGAATAATCAGAATAAATGAGAATATTGTTTCAGAATAAATTAACACACACACCAAAAAAAAAAAAATCCGGACGAGGAATTTTTTTACTTAGACAAGTGAATGACAGATTTACTTGTCCGAAGGACAAGTGAAAAGGCTTAATGTCGAGCAATGTTAGCAATGTCATCAGGTAGGCAGTGGCCCACCTTACCGGGTGACCACGTCGTGGTCCACCAGAATTTATAGTTTACCCACCTCTTTTTTTACCACTACACCTCTGGTTATGAGGCGCCGTCATACTCTCATTGAGTATGTGCGCGAGTTTGAGTGTGTGTGTGCTCGCGTCTCGTATGAGTATGTGCGTGGAGAGTTTGTGTGTGCGCGTGTGCATCTCATATGAGTATGTGCCTGGATTTATTTAGCTTTAAATACAAAAAATACCCCCTTAATATTACACAATAACACAATCATATTTTGTCAAAGTTTATCACTTCATTTTTATTGACACTTCACATTAATGCTAGCAATATGGTGCATCATGGTAAACCAAGATAGAAACATGGTAAATCATTGTAAACAATATTAGTACATGGTGTATCATGGGAAATCATGCTACAATCCTGCGGTAAATCATTCTAGAATGTGGTATATCATGGTAAATCATCCTATAACATGGTAAATCATGCTAGAATCATATTAAATCATACTAGAATATGTTCAATTGTGGTAAATCATGCTAGAACAGGATAAATCATGGTGAATCATACTAGAACTTGGTATATCATGGTAAACTATGGTAAATCATGCTAGATTCATGGTAAATCATACTGGAACATTGTAAATAATGAAAAATCACACTGAAATGTGGTATATCATGGTAAATCATGCTTAAACATGGTCTATTCTATCTATGATCTCAGTGGTTAAATGCTTGCTACATACAACTTAATGTCTTTTGATGCTTTTGTGCTTAACGGCCATAAAAGGCCTTAACTGCTTGAACACCGCTAAATGCTGCTTGCAGCTTTAATTATTATTATTATTATTATTATTATTATTCTTCTGCCGTAAAACGCATCGTGCAGAACAAACCGTAAGTGCTGGAGCTCTGAAACATTGTCAGATGGTAGTACAAAAATCGAGGAGAGCCTCAGAAAGTATGACCCCGATTGGCCTATAGGTGGCGCTACAGCAATCAATTGCGCGAAACTGCTCATAACTCCTAAACCGTATGTCGTAGACTCAAGTGTCTTATATCATTGGAAAGCTGGAGGCCTGAAGAACAAAACGTATATCTCCGATTTCATTTCCGGTATGCAAATTTTTCCGCCATTTTGAATTTTGTCAAAAACCTACTTTTGCGAACTAGTCCCTGGTTTTTTGCCCGATCAAAACCAGACAAATGCATACATGTTCTCTGGAGTCTGAATATCAATATTCATTGAAAAAAAGTTGAATTTTCGATTCACGGTCGCTAGGGGGAGTAAAATGATCGTTGTGGGAGGAGCCTATTTTACTAAAATGGCTATAACTCGAGAAAGAAATGAGATATCTTCACCAAACTTGGAACACATGTGAATGAGTTCAATCTGAGGTCACAGTAAAAAAATCGCGTCGACCTAACACTAGGTGGCGCTATAACACACCAAAAACCTAAATGGGGCTATGACAACCTGACCGTTAGTCCGATTGACTTGAAAATTGGTATGCAGTGTCTTGGTCCAAGGTGCCATGTATGTGTATGAGGAAATTGGCGTAACTAAAAAAACATGGCCGCCATCGGCCAATGAATTTGAGCACCTATTAGACGAGGTTAACGGAGGCCAATCGGAACGAAACTCGATGGGCATGTTCGACTCATGGCCAAAGAGGTCTGTAAGAGTTTTGAAAGAAATTGGCCACTAGTTGGCGCTAACGAGTTTTACGGCTCTGTAATCACGTGGTGTTGCACACATCCCCAAAATATGCATATCATTTGATACATCTCCTCAGGTTGAACAACTTTGCCTCTAGAACCATTGCTGTCAATCAAATCGTTCATTAAATATTCACGAATATGTTAAAAACCTACTTTTGCGAACTAGTCCCTGGATTTTCGCCCGATCGGAACCAGACCAGTCTAGGACAATTCTCTGGACTCTCTAGATCAATAATCATTGAAAAAAAGTTGAACTTTTGCATTTTTCGTATGGCTATAACAGGGTCATTTAGAAAAGGGGTGTGTCAAATACACACAAAAGCCTATAAATCATAAATAAAAACTCAGTACTAAACAAAAATTGGTGAGCATATGTGTCATAACATGGTGAAGAAGCATGCAAAGTTTCATGGAGATCGGACCATAGTTGGCGCTAAAACTGTCAAAAAGCTTTAAAACCATACATTTCCTATGGTAAATTGCCTGTATTGGCTGTAAATGCTGATCTCTTAAATGAATGCTCAGATCTTCTTTAAAAACGGTCAAGAACATGTGTAATATCACTCTGTACGGCATTGAAAAATTTCAGACAAATCAGACAAAATTCCCCCCCCCCCCCCCCCCCCCCCCCCCGAGGATCGCTAATCTGTGAGAACCCCAACTTGAAACGGCTGTAACTCTTGATCCAGACCATCTAGATCCTTGTGGAAGAGCTTGTTGGAAAGGGCCCGTCCTCATCTAGCTTCGATTCGAGTTTGGTGCGATTTGGCCTGGGCATTCCCGAGATATAAGCCCACAAAGATATGCATTTAAACGGACATTACTCCCGCCCCCAATCACCCATCAACACCGGAATGGTCTTGATCAACAGAGCTCCTCTAACACTATCTAAGTTCTGAGTTTCAGATTTTTTTCACTTTCTCGTTCCCGAGATATAAGTAAAAAAAAAAAAACGAATTTCCCGTCATTCATTTCAACCGTTTATGTAGGCTGTAAAACCGCTGTTGTCCACTAGAGGGAGCAACAGCATTAGACGTTTTTAATCTTTTTAACCAGTTTTCAGCAATGGCTAACAAACAAATGCTTAAAGATATTTATTATGTTGGAAATAATATTTATAATAAATAATATAATATTAAATAATGATTTATTAGAAAGTTTAATATTTTTACATCACAAATAAATATCTGAAATGCTTAAGGACCACAAAAAGAGATTTTCACAATATCATAACCCAAAATTGTGTGTGTGTGTGTCAGTGCCGATCCTGACCTCCCTGGGGCCCTAAGCTAAATTCTGCTAAGGGGCCCTCTACCTGACCCGTGAAGCCGTGAGCTATGTAAACCATTTGCCATTGCCACAGTCACACCTGACACTTCAGTTCTCCCAATACAATCCTCCCTCCTTTAAACCAAACAGTCAAAGAATAAGTACAATAATATAGAACAGAATGATATTTATTGAATAGAGTATTTTCTATAGAATATTAAGATAACAAGTGAATATTGTGTTGCAGATATCAATAATCCCTGTGAGTGATGACATCATTGAAATCAAGAATTAACTTTTGTACAAGTGAACATGTAATTCCTGATATCAGAAATAGACATTGGTAGATAAAAATGTAACTAAGGGGCCCTACTAGTAAAAAATAATCAAGAATTCACATTGCAAATAGTAAAAAAAAAAATGAATTCTTGATATAAAAAATGCATAAACTGTGAATGAATAAAAGCTAAAATGGCTTGCCATATGTTAAAGGTTTGTTTTAGTATGCATGTTGAAGCAATTCTTGATTTATGGTTATTATTTACTGAGGGATGTGCATCCATATTGACCAGTATGTCCAGCTAATCAACATTTTAAATTCAATATAGCCTATAAATCAATAGTCAATCAATGTCAATTTGTCAATACATTGCTTTCCATCTTGCATAAGCAGTTGTTTAGAGTTTTTAACTACACATTGACTGAGACTAGATAATCAGTGTCTTGTTTTAAAAGTATGTATAATGTGTAATTTGATGAGGAGTGTCATCATTCAGGCCCAAATATTGTAGGCTACAGTATGTCTGGTCTCTCTCCACATATATTTCTGCTTGAAAAATGCGCGTTTCATTTCGTGCACGCGCATATGAACGTATGATAACACACGCGACGCGGTTATCTTTTCCGAGCCGTTGCACTTTAAAAAACACAATAGAAATGCACATAAACTTAACTTTACTTTGCTGACATCAAACTTGGAGAGGAGAGAACACAAGTTTACCTGATTGTTGTTTCCGCAATTCACTCATGTTTTTCCCCCCTCTTTTTGTGACCAGAAGGATAGTTTCGCTTCATTTTGTCATTGATGTTGTAAACATTAATTGACGCGCTATGACACGAGGGGGAGGCGGGGCCTTGAGTAATTTGCGGGGCCCTACGCAGCTTGCGTAGTGAGCGTATAGGGCGGATCGGCTCTGGTGTGTGTAAGCATGCACAATGGAATTCACATTGAAAGACTGGTTTGCTTTAGTGCACAATATTGATTAAACCAAGTAGTTCAAAATAAAAGTGGTACTATAGCAATAAGTGGTCTTCTACTACCCTCTGCTGGACATTATACTTATTAATAGTCTTTTCACATGTGCTTTTGCATTCATATATTTAGACACTAAAAAATAACCTTATGTGACAATTACTATAATAACAATCATATTTTGTCTTTCAATTCACTTTACTGTTCTGAAGCTTCACATAATTGCTAGCAACGTGGTAAATCATGGTAAATCACGATAGAAACATGGTAAATCACAGTAAATAATATTATTACATGGTGTATCATGGTAAATGATGCTAGCAATGTGATTAATCATGGTAAAGAATGTTACAACCCTGGTAAATCATCCTATAACATGGTAAATCAAGGTAAACTAAGACAAATCAAGGTAAACTATGATAAAGCATGCTAGAATCATATTACATCTTAGGCTACTAGAATGTGTTCAATTGTGGTAAATCATGCAAGAACAGGGTAAACTATGGTAAATCATACTGTAACATAGTAAATCATTAACAATCACACTGAAATGTTGTATATCATGGCAAATCATGCTAAAACATGGTCTATTCCATGATGTCAGTGGTTAAATGCTTGCTACATAAACCTTAATGTCTTTTGATGCTTTTGAGCTTAACTGTCTTAACTGTCTTAACTGTCTTAAATGCTTGAACACCGCTAAATGCTGCTAGCAGCTTTAATTAGGTGTTCAAGCACGAAGTGCTGAAAACCTATTGTATTTGTACTGATTTTTATTATTAGGTGTTCAAGCACAAAGTGCTGAAAACCTATTGTATTCGTTCCGATTTTTATTATTATTATTATTATTATTATTATTTTCCCCTAAAACGCATCGTGCAGCCCAAACTGTAAGTGCTGGAGCTCTGAAACTTTGCCAGATGGTAGTACAAAAATCGAGGAGAGGTTATCAAACTATGAGCCCGATTGGCCCATAGGTGGCGCCACAGCAACACGATTTACTAAAATGGCCATAACTCCTCAACCGTTTGTCCTAGAATCAAGGTTTTTACATCACCGTGATCCCTGGCTCAAGACGAACAAGATGTATATCTCGGATTGTCGATTTGAGCCTCGGAAAAAATTTTATGGCCGATTTTGTCCAAAACCTACTTTTGCAAACTAGTCCCTGGTTTTTTGCCTGATCTGAACCAAACGGGTGCAGAAATGTTCTGTGGAGTCTGACTATCAATAATTATTGAGAAAAAGTTGAAAATTTGCATTTGGTTGGCCATAACAGAGTCATGTAGGAAATGGTTCATGGGAAACTGCAGTCAAAAGCCTATAAATCCTGAAGAAAAAGTCAAAACTTCACCAAAATTGATGAGCATATGTGTCATGCCATGCTGAGGAAGCATGCAAAGTTTCATGGAGATTGGACAAAAGGTGGCGCTATAACCGCCAAAAAGGTCGCTTATTATTAGGTGTTCAAGCACAAAGTGCTGAAAACCTATTGTATTCGTTCCGATTTTTATTATTATTATTATTATTATTATTATTTTCCCCTAAAACGCATCGTGCAGCCCAAACTGTAAGTGCTGGAGCTCTGAAACTTTGCCAGATGGTAGTACAAAAATCGAGGAGAGGTTATCAAACTATGAGCCCGATTGGCCCATAGGTGGCGCCACAGCAACACGATTTACTAAAATGGCCATAACTCCTCAACCGTTTGTCCTAGAATCAAGGTTTTTACATCACCGTGATCCCTGGCTCAAGACGAACAAGATGTATATCTCGGATTGTCGATTTGAGCCTCGGAAAAAATTTTATGGCCGATTTTGTCCAAAACCTACTTTTGCAAACTAGTCCCTGGTTTTTTGCCTGATCTGAACCAAACGGGTGCAGAAATGTTCTGTGGAGTCTGACTATCAATAATTATTGAGAAAAAGTTGAAAATTTGCATTTGGTTGGCCATAACAGAGTCATGTAGGAAATGGTTCATGGGAAACTGCAGTCAAAAGCCTATAAATCCTGAAGAAAAAGTCAAAACTTCACCAAAATTGATGAGCATATGTGTCATGCCATGCTGAGGAAGCATGCAAAGTTTCATGGAGATTGGACAAAAGGTGGCGCTATAACCGCCAAAAAGGTCGCTTATTATTAGGTGTTCAAGCACAAAGTGCTGAAAACCTATTGTATTCGTTCCGATTTTTATTATTAGGTGTTCAAGCACGAAGTGCTGAAAACCTATTGTATTTGTAAGGATTTTTATTAGGTGTTCAAGCACGAAGTGCTGAAAACCTATTGTATTCGTTCCGATTTTTATTAGGTGTTCAAGCACGAAGTGCTGAAAACCTATTGTATTTGTACTGATTTTTATTATTATTATTATTATTATTATTATTATTTTTCTTCCGCCGTAAAACGCATCGTGCAGCCCAAACCGTAAGTGCTAGAGACTTGAAACTTGGCCAGTAGGTAGTACAAAAATCGAGGAGAAGTTATCAAATTATGAGCCCGATTGGCCCATAGGTGGCGCTATAGCAACCAATTGCACAAAACTGCTCATAACTCCTAGACCGTAAGTCGTAGACTCAAGTGTCTTATATCACTGGAAAGCTGGTCACCTGACGAAAAAAACGTATATCTCCGATTTAATTTCCGCCAATATAGATTTTCCGCCATTTTGAATTTTGTCAAAAAACTACTTTTGCGAACTAGTCCCTGGTTTTTTGTCCGATCGGAACCAAACCAGTGCAGAAATGTTCTTTGGAGTCTGAATGTTAATAATTATTGAAAAAAAGTTGAAATTTCGATTTTCGGTCGCTAGGGGGCGCAAAATGAACATTGTGGGAGGAGCCTATTTTACTAAAATGGCTATAACTCGATAAGGAAATGAGATAGCTTCACCAAACTGGGTACACATGTGAATGAGTTCAATCTGAGGTCACAGTAAAAAAATCGCAACGATCGAACACTAGGTGGTGCTATAACATGAAAAAAACTTATAAAGGGCTGACCGTTAGTCCGATTGACCTGAAAATTGGTATGCAGTGTCTTGGTCCAAGGCCCCATGTATGTGTAAGAGGACATTGGCGTATCTCAAAAAACATGGCCGCCATCGACCAATGAAGTTGAGACGAGGTTAACGGAGGCCAATCGGAACGAAACTCGATGGGCATGTTCGACTCATGGCCCAAGAGGTCTGTAAGAGTTTTGAAAGAAATCGGCCACTAGTTGGCGCTAACGAGTTTTACGGCTCTGTAATCACGTGGTGTTGCACATATCGCCACAACATGCATATCATTGGATAGATCTCCTCATGCTGAACAACTTTGCCTCTAGAACCATTGCTGTCAATCAAACCGTTCATTAAATATTCATGAATATGTTAAAAACCTACTTTTGCGAACTAGTCCCTGGTTTTTCGCCCGATCGGAACCAGACCAGTCTAGGACAATTCTCTGGACTCTCTAGATCAATAATTATTGAAAAAAAGTTGAAATTTGCCCTTTGCTTTGCTATAACATGATCATTTATAAAAAGGGGCTTGTCAAAACACACTCAAAAGCCTATAAATCATTTTAAAAAACTCAGATCTTCACAAAAATTGGTGAGCATATGTAACATAACATCATGAACAAGCATGCAAAGTTTTATGGAGATCGGACAATAGGTGGCGCTATAACTGTTAAAAAGGTTTAAAACCATGTATTTCCTATGGTAAATTGCTTGTATTGGCTGTAAATGGTCTTTTCCATCTATGGTCATATAATTTTCATATCATAATGTTCAAAATCAGGGCAGTACAATTCTCTGGACTCTCTAGATCAATAATTATCGAAAAAAAGTTGAACTTTGCCATTTGGTTCATTATAACAGGATCATTTATAAAAAGGGGCGTGTCAAAACACACTCAAAAGCCTATAAATCATAAATAAAAACTCAGAACTTCACAAAAATTGGTGAGCATATGTGCCATAACATCATGAACACGCATGCAAAGTTTTATGGAGATCGGACAATAGGTGGCGCTATAACTGTTGAAAAGCTTTAAAACCATGTATTTCCTATGGTAAACTGCCTGTATTGGCTGTAAATGGTGTGTTCCATTTATGATCATACAATATTTATATCATAATGTTCAAAATCAGGGCAGTACAATTCTCTGGACTCTCTAGATAAATAATTATCAGAAAAGTTATAACTTCTTCATTTGGATGGCTATAATAGGGTCACTTCAATATGTAGCCTTGACCAAGAAAGCCTATATCTCTTCAATGAATACTCAGATCTTCTTAAAAACAAGTCAGAACATGTTACTCTAAATAAGATAAGAAATGATGCATCTATAACAGTTTAAAAGGTTAAAGTTATAACATAATGGCATATTAAGCCAATAAGTTGTATTCTACTGCCCCCTGCTGTTGAAAATAGTCATTTTGTCATGCTACTAACTACTAATATTCTATTATTCTTATTTAGAGTTTATAAAATCACTATTTTAACATTTACACTCACATTTTGTCAAAATTCATCTATTGAAGCATTGTGTCACAGATAAATGTTAATCCTGAATGAGACACACAGTTCAGATCACTTTATCTACAACAGAATGTGTGTGTGTAGTCCCATGTTTTTGAATAAATCCTGAATAATCTGATTAATAGCTTGCAAAGACATATATTTTAATGGTCTATAAGCATTTCATATATTTTCATAATGACTTGTGTGTGTGTGTGTGTGTGTGTGTGTGTGTGTGTGTGTGTGTGTGTGTGTGTGTGTGTGTCTAGATATGAATGCAAAAAGACTTTATTAATAAGTAGAGTGGCCAGCAGAGGGCAGTAGAAGACCACTTATTGGCTCACTTTCATTTTAACAGCCTTGAGTTTCAACAAAATTATCCATGCTTACTATAAAATCCATTATATAACAATTACTATTATAACACAATCATATTTTGTCAGAGTGTAACACTTTATTTGTACTGACACATGCTAGATGCATGGTAAATCATACTAGAACGCAGTAAACAATGGTAAATCATGCTAGAACAGGGTAAATCATGTAAAGCATACCACAACATGGAATATCATGGTAAAACTATGGTAAATCATGCTAGATTCATGGTAAATCATACTAGAACATGGTAAATCATGGTAAAAGTATGGTAAAGCATGGTAAAACGATGGTAAATCATGCTAGAATCATGGTAAATGGTTTTCCATCTAATATGTCAGTGGTTACATGCTTGCTAAATGTCTTTAATGCTTATGTGCTAAAAGGGCTTAAATGCTTGAACACCGCTAAATGCTGCTAGCAGCTTTAATTATTATTATTATTATTATTCTCCTGTAAAACGCATCGTGCAGCCAAAACCGTAAGTGCTGGAGAGTTGAAACTTTGTCAGATGGTAGTACAAAAATCGAGGAGAGGTTATCAAAGTATGAGCCCGATTGGCCTATAGGTGGCGCTACAGCGATCAATTGCGCAAAACTGCTCATAACTCCTAAACCGTATGTCGTAGACTCAAGTGTCTTATATCATTGGAAAGCTGGAGGCCTGAAGTAAAAAACGTATATCTCCGATTTCATTTCCGGTATGCAAATTTTTCCGCCATTTTGAATTTTGTCAAAAAACTACTTTTGTGAACTAGTCCCTGGTTTTTCGCCCGATCAAAACCAAACAAATGCATACATGTTCTCTGGAGTCTGAATATAAATAATTATTGAAAAAAAGTAGAATTTTCGATTCACGGTCGCTAGGGGGCGCAAAATGAACGTTGTGGGAGGAGCCTATTTTACTAAAATGGCTATAACTCGTGAAAGAAATGAGATATCTTCACCAAACTCAACACACATGTGTATAAGGACATTCTGAAGTGACAGTAAAAAAACCACGTCGATCTAACACTAGGTGGCGCTATAACATTAAAAAAAACATAAAAAGGGCTATGACCACCTGACCGTTAGTCCGATTGACTTGAAAATTGGTATGCAGTGTCTTGGTCCAAGGCCCCATGTATGTGTTTGAGGAAATTGGCGTAACTAAAAAAACATGGCCGCCATGGGCCAATGAATTTGAGCACCTATTTGACGAGGTTAACGAAGGCCAATCGGAACGAAACTCGATGGGCATGTTCGACACATGGCCCAAGAGGTCTGTAAGAGTTTTGAAAGAAATCGGCCACTAGTTGGCGCTAACGAGTTTTACGGCTCTGTAATCACGTGGTGTTGCGCACATCCCCATAAAATGCATATCATTCGATAGATCTCCTCATGTTGAACAACTTTGCCTCTAGAACCATTGCTGTCAATCAAATCGTTCATTAAATATTCACGAATATGTTAAAAACCTACTTTTGCGAACTAGTCCCTGGTTTTTCGCCCGATCGGAACCAGACCAGTCTAGGTCAATTCTCTGGACTCTCTAGATCAATAATTATCGAAAAAAAGTTTAACTTTGCCCTTTGGTTTGCTATAACAGGATCATTTAAAAAAAGGGGGCGTGTCAAAATACGCTCAAAAGCCTATAAATCATAAATGAAAACTCAGAACTTGACAAAAATTGATGAGCATATGTGTCATACCATGGTGAAGAAGCATGCAAAGTTTCATGGAGATCGGACAATAGGTGGCGCTATAACTGTTGAAAAGCTTTAAAACCATGCATTTCCTATGGTAAATTGCCTGTATTGGCTGTAAATGGTCTTTTCCATCTATAATCGTAAAATTTTCAAATCTTAATGTTTAAAACCAGTGCAGTACAATTATCTGGACTCTCTAGATCAATAATTATCAGAAAAGGTATAATTTCTTCATTTGAATGGCTATAATAGTGTAACTTGGATGGCTATAACATTTTGGATGGCTATAACAGCCAATAAGTGGTATTTTACTGCCCCCTGCTGTCATTTCATCATACTACTCCCTAATATTGTTTTATAATCAAGTCAAGTCAAGTCAAAGTTTATTTATATAGCACTTTTTAAAAACAACAAGCGTTTAGCAAAGTGCTGTACACAACATACTTATGCAATCAACCCAACATGACCAAAATACAAAAAAATAAAAAACAGTAGAACAATAAAACAATAAAAGAATAAAACAGAACTCTCACACGGCGTCAAATGCCAAGCTGTAATAATAAGTTTTAAGATTCGATTTAAAAATAGTAATGGTTTGAGACTGCCTAATGAACAGGGGCAAACTATTCCACAACTTCGGTCCAGCCACTGAAAATGCTCTTTCACCCCTGGTTTTCAGTTTCACACGCGGGACTACTAAAAGCAAATGGTCAGCGGACCTAAGCGCTCTTGACGGAGCGTACTGCCTAATCAGTTCCGTCATATACCTGGGAGCGAGGCCATGAAGTGATTTAAATACAAACATCAAAATTTTGAATTTAATTCTAAAAGATACTGGTAACCAGTGAAGAGAGGACAAAACAGGTTTAATATGTTCTCGCTTTCGTGTACCTGTCAGCAAGCGAGCTGCAGCATTCTGGACCCTCTGTAGCCTAGAGAGAGAGGCCTGACTAATGCCTATGTAAAGGCCATTACAATAATCTAGACGTGATGAAATGAAAATATGGAGGAGTTTTTGATATTTTTGATATTTGATATAAATAATTCATATTTAGAATTTATAAAATCATTATTTCAACATTTACAATCACATTTTAAAAAAAAATTATCTATTGGAGTATTATGGACTGCATTTATTTATTTTATTTATTACTATTTACAATTGTGTCACAGGAAGGCTGAAAACGAAAGTATAACGTTGGGCCACGCCCCCCAAGTACAAATTCACTCATAACTCGAAAACAGAAAGTCGCTGCACGCTCAAATTTTGATGGTAAGGTTCTCTCGGGGTTCTTGATCCAAATCTATCATCGCGGGGCTCGGGAACGCTAATCCGTGAGACCCCCGACTTCAAACGGCTGTAACTCGCGACCTAGACCACCTAGATCCTTGTGGCAGAGCTTGTTGGAAACGGCCCGTCCTCATCTAGCTTCGATTCGAGTATGGTGCGATTTGGCCTGGGCATTCCCGAGATATAAGCCCACAAAGATATGCATTTCAACGGACATTACTCCACGGCCCCAATCACTCATCAACACTGGGATGGTCTTGTTCAACAGAGCTCCTCTAACACTATCTAAGTTCTGAGTTTCAGATTTTTTCATTATCTCGTTCCCGAGATATAAGTGAAAACCAAATTTCCATTAATTCATTTCAACTGTATATAGTCTGTAATACCACTGTTATCCAATAGATGGAGCAGCAGCATTAGTCAAATGCTGAAGGAGTATTGTTCATTCTTAGTTAATGTTAACTAATGTAGTTAACATTAACTAAGAATGAACAATACTCCTTCAGCATTTGTTAATCTTTGTTAATGTTAATTTCAACATTTACAAATACTTTATTAAAATCTTGTTAACATTAGTTAATGCACTGTGAACTAACATGAACTAACTATGAACAGCTGGATTTGTATTAACTAACGTTAACAAAGATGAACAAAAACAGTAACAAATGTATTGCTCATGGTTCATGTTAATTAATACATTAACTACGGTTTAATAAATGAACCTTATTGTAAAGTGTTACCGACATTTTTAATCTTTTTTATCAGCTTTCAGCATTGGCTAACAAACAAACGCTTAAAGCTATTTTTTTATTAGTTTTAATATAGTTTTATATTATTACATCACAAAGAAATATGTGAAATGCATGCTTATACACCATTAAAAGAGATTTTCACAATAACATATCCCGTGTGTGTGTGTGTAAGCATATGTCTACATATGAATGGAAAAGCACTTGTGTGACCAGCAGAGGGCAGTAGAAGATCACTTATTGGCTCACTTTCAGTTTGACACACTTGATTAGGGATGGGAATTGATAAGAATTTAACGATTCCGATTCCATTATCGATATTGCTTATCGATTCGATTCCTTATCGATTCTCTTATCGATTCTCATTGGGTGAGGGAATAAGTACAAATTTGTTTGTTTGTATTGTTTGTATTAACTTATTGAACTTATAACTTATTTTGTTTGTTAATTATTATTAACTCGCTGACACAGCACAGAGTATTAGGGGTGTGAACCTACAATGGTCTCACGGTTCGGTTCGATTACGATTATCATGTCATCGATTCAGTTCAATTTGATATATCGATGCATTACATGCACTGCATCCTCAATTTTACTTCAAAAGTTATGTGTGTGTGCGTGCGCGTGTTCACCCGTTCGTGAAGTCGCAGTGACAGAAACAGTGACATTCCAGTTTAAGTTTCATGGGACTAAAGTCTGTTCATGATGTGTGGCCAAATGTTTCTGCATATTGGAGGTCGTCCCCACCCCCCTTGACGAAATGGAAATTTTACAGGTGTTGCAGCAAGTGACCATATTGTTATGAGGCGCCGTCATACTCTCATTGAGTATGTGCGTGAGTTTGAGTCTGTGTGTGCTCGCGTCTCTTATGAGTATGTGCGTGGAGAGTTTGTGTGTGCGCGCGCGTCTCACATGAGTTTGTGTGTGCGCGCGCGCGTCTCATATGAGTATGTGCCTGGAGAGTTTCGCGCATCTCGTGTGTGTAGAGTTTGCATGAATGCGTGAGCGACTTTAGGTGTGTCGTTGTGCATTTCATATGTATTTGTTTGAGCATTCAGCAGTATACATGTTTGTTTGACTACTTAGTATACGTAGGGATGGTAAGATTCACCGATTCGCATCGGTGTATCGGCATAAAAGCTAACGATGCGATGCATCGATTTAAATAAGTGTGCATCGGATACAAGTTGGTATTTGTATCGCGATGCATCGTTTCTAACATCTGCATCGGTAAAAAAAACGATTTATTTATATATAATTATTAGTAGATGCGCTATACTTTTACTATTTAGAAAGTGACGAATCATTTGTGACCAATATTTTATTATGTAACTGCTGCGTTCACACCGAACGCAAATTGAGTGAATCGTATTGCATCGCATCGGTAGCTGCTTATATGTATCTTTAATGTATCGTATCGTTGGCTATGCATCGAGATGCGTATCGCATCGGGCTCAGCTATGAGATGCACATCCCTAGGCAAGTGTTTCATATGTGTGCGTGAATGAAGTTTGATTTAAGCCCTAGACGGCACCTCATATATTGTCGTCTTTTCGCGTGAAATATAACCAAACGAGCGCTTCTGCCTCGATGTCATGTTTGATGCGTTCTGAATCAAAATAACGCAGCGTGTGTGTGACGTCATGACACATTTGCAACGAGCGGAACCGATAAGCGGAATCGTTAAGCAGGCATACTAACGGTTCCAGGGAATTGGTTAACTGGGCAGGCACCGGTTCTGAAGAAGAAACATGGTAAATCATTGTAAACAATACTATTACATGGTGTATCATGGCAAATCATGCTATAATCCTGCGGTAAATCATTCTAGAATGTGGTATATCATGGGGAATCATCCTATAACATGGTAAATCATGCTAGAATCATATTAAATCATACTAGAATATGTTCAATTGTGGTAAATCATGCTAGAACAGGGTAAATAATGGTGAATCATACTAGAACTTGGTATATCATGGTAAACAATGGTAAATCATGCTAGATTCATGGTAAATCATACTGGAACATTGTAAATAATGAAAAATAACACTGAAATGTGATATATAAATCATGCTAAAACATGGTATATTCCATCTATGATCTCAGTGGTTAGATGCTTGCTATATAAAACTTAATGTATTTTGATGCTTTTGTGCTTAACGGCCTTAAAGGCCTTAACTGCTTGAACACCGCTAAATGCTGCTTGCAGCTTTAATTATTATTATTATTATTATTCTGCCGTAAAACGCGTCGTGCAGCCCAAACCGTAAGTGCTGGAGCTCTGAAACTTTGTCAGATGGTAGTACAAAAATCGAGGAGAGGTTATCAAATTATGAGCCCGATTGGCCCATAGGTGGCGCTATAGCAACCAATTGCGCAAAACGGATCATAACTCTTAGACCGTAAGTCGTAGACTCAAGTGTCTTATATCATTGGAAAGCTGGTCACCTGACGAAAAAAACGTATATCTCCGATTTCATTTCCGCCATGATGGATTTTCCGCCATTTTGAATTTTGTCAAAAACCTACTTTTGCGAACTAGTCCCTGATTTTTCGCCCGATCGGAACCAAACCAGTGCAGAAATGTTCTCTGGAGTCTGAATATCAATAATTATTGAAAAAAAGTCGAAATTTCGATTTCCGGTCGCTAGGGGGCGCAAAATAAACGTTGTGGGAGGAGCCTATTTTACTAAAATTGCTATATCTCGTAAACGAAATGAGATATGTTTACCAAACTCGCTACACATATGTAAGAGCTCAATTTGAGGTCACAGTAAAAAAACTGCGTCGATTGACCTCTAGGTGGCGCTATAACCTGAAAAAAACATATGGCCACCTAGTGGTTAGTCCGATTGACTTGAAATTTGGTATGCAGTGTCTTGGACCAAGTCCCCATGTATGTGTATGAGGACATTGGCTTATCTCAAAAAACATGGCCGCCATCGACCAATGAAGTTTGAGCACCTGTGAGACGAGGTTAACGGAGGCCGATTGGAACGAAACTCGATGGGCATGTTCGACTCATGGCCCAAGAGGCCTGTAAGAGTTTTGAAAGAAATCGGCCACTAGTTAGCGCTAACGAGTTTTACGGCTCTGTAATCACATGGTGTTGCACATATCCCCACAAAATGCATATCAATTGATAGATCTCCTCATGTTGAACAACTTTGCCTCTAGAACCATTGCTGTCAATCAAATCGTTCATTAAATATTCACGAATATGTTAAAAACCTTCTTTTGCGAACTAGTCCCTGGTTTTTTGCCCGATCGGAACCAGACCAGTCTAGGACAATTCTCTGGACTCTCTAGATCAATAATTATTAAAAAAAGTTGAACTTTGCCCTTTGGTTTGCTATAACAGGGTCATTTAGAAAAGGGGGCGTGTCAAAATGCACTCAAAAGCCTGTAAATCCTAAACAAAAACTCAGAACTTGACAAAAATTGATGAGCATATGTGTCATAACATGCTGAAGAAGCATGCAAAGTGTCATGGAGATCGGACCATAGGTGGCGCTATAACTGTTAAAAAGCTTTAAAACCATACATTTCCTATGGTAAATTGCCTGTATTGGCTGTAAATGGTCTTTTCCATCTATGATCATATAAAGTTCATATCATAATGTTCTAAACCAGTGCAGTACAATTCTCTGGACTCTCTAGATCAATAAATATCAGAAAAGGTATAACTTCTTCATTTGGATGGCTTTAATAGGGTCACTTCAATATGTAGCTTTGACCAAGTGTCCCCAAACGCCTATATCTCTTCAATGAATGCTCAGATCTTCTTCAAATCAAGTCAGAACATGTGACACGTGACTCTAAACAAGCATGAAAAATTTCAGACAAATCGGACAAAATATGCCTCTATAACAATTAAAAAGGTGAAAATGATATGAACACTGGCATATTAAGCCAATAAGTGGTATTTTACTGCCCCCTGCTGTTTAAAATATTCATTTTGTCATGCTACTAACTAATATTATTCTATAATTCATATTTAGACTTTATAAAATCACTATTTTAACATTTACACTCACATTTAGTCAAAATTCATTGTCACATTGACAAATGTGAACCCTGAATGAGACAGTTTAATCTACAATAGAATGTGTGTGTGTGTGTGTAGTCCCATGTTTATGAATAAATTCTGAATAATCTGATTAATAGCTTGCAAAGACATGAAATGCTTATAGACCATTAAAATATATTTTCATAATGACTTTGTGTGTGTGTGTGTGTGTGAGCAAATGTCTACATATGAGTGCAAAAGCACCCGTGAAAACACTTTATTAATAAGTAGAGTGGCCAGCAGAGGGCAGTAGAAGACCACTTATTGGCTTACTCTCATTTTGACACACTTGATTTTCACCATTATTCTGCAAACCAGTTTTTCCATGTTAACTATTATAACACAATCATTTTTTGTCAGAGTTTATCACTTCATTTTTATTGGCACTTCACATCAATGCAGCAATGTGGGCAATCATGGTAAATCACGATAGAAACATGGTAAATCATAGTAAAAAATACTATTACATGGTGTATCATGGCAAATCATGCTAGCAATGTGATGAATCATGGTAAATGATGCTACGATGCTGGTAAATCATTCTACAATGTGGTATATCATGGTAAATCATCCTATAACATGGTAAAACCTGGTAAACTGTGGTAAATCATGCTAGATTCATGGTAAATCATACTGGAACATGGTAGATCATGAAAAATCACACTAAATTTGGTATATCATAGTAAATCATGCTAAAACATGGTCTATTTCATCTATGATGTCAATGGTTAAACGCTTGCTACATAAAACTTAATGTCTTTTGATGCTTTTGTGCTTAACGGCCTTAAAGGCCTTAACTGCTTGAACACCGCTAAATGCTGCTAGCAGCTTTAATTATTATTATTATTATTATTCTGCCGTAAAACGCGTCGTGCAGCCCAAACCGTAAGTGCTGGAGCTCTGAAACTTTGTCAGATGGTAGTACAAAAATCGAGGAGAGGTTATCAAATTATGAGCCCGATTGGCCCATAGGTGGCGCTATAGCAACCAATTGCGCAAAACGGATCATAACTCTTAGACCGTAAGTCGTAGACTCAAGTGTCTTATATCATTGGAAAGCTGGTCACCTGACGAAAAAAACGTATATCTCCGATTTCATTTCCGCCATGATGGATTTTCCGCCATTTTGAATTTTGTCAAAAACCTACTTTTGCGAACTAGTCCCTGATTTTTCGCCCGATCGGAACCAAACCAGTGCAGAAATGTTCTCTGGAGTCTGAATATCAATAATTATTGAAAAAAAGTCGAAATTTCGATTTCCGGTCGCTAGGGGGCGCAAAATAAACGTTGTGGGAGGAGCCTATTTTACTAAAATTGCTATATCTCGTAAACGAAATGAGATATGTTTACCAAACTCGCTACACATATGTAAGAGCTCAATTTGAGGTCACAGTAAAAAAACCGCGTCGATTGACCTCTAGGTGGCGCTATAACCTGAAAAAAACATATGGCCACCTAGTGGTTAGTCCGATTGACTTGAAATTTGGTATGCAGTGTCTTGGACCAAGTCCCCATGTATGTGTATGAGGACATTGGCTTATCTCAAAAAACATGGCCGCCATCGACCAATGAAGTTTGAGCACCTGTGAGACGAGGTTAAAGGAGGCCGATTGGAACGAAACTCGATGGGCATGTTCGACTCATGGCCCAAGAGGCCTGTAAGAGTTTTGAAAGAAATCGGCCACTAGTTAGCGCTAACGAGTTTTACGGCTCTGTAATCACATGGTGTTGCACATATCCCCACAAAATGCATATCAATTGATAGATCTCCTCATGTTGAACAACTTTGCCTCTAGAACCATTGCTGTCAATCAAATCGTTCATTAGATATTCACGAATATGTTAAAAACCTTCTTTTGCGAACTAGTCCCTGGTTTTTTGCCCGATCGGAACCAGACCAGTCTAGGACAATTCTCTGGACTCTCTAGATCAATAATTATTAAAAAAAAGTTGAACTTTTGCATTTTTCGTATGGCTATAATAGGGTCATTTAGAAAAGGGGCGTGTCAAAATGCACTCAAAAGCCTGTAAATCCTAAACAAAAACTCAGAACTTGACAAAAATTGATGAGGATATGTGTCATAACATGCTGAAGAAGCATGCAAAGTGTCATGGAGATCGGACCATAGGTGGCGCTATAACTGTTAAAAAGCTTTAAAACCATACATTTCCTATGGTAAATTGCCTGTATTGGCTGTAAATGGTCTTTTCCATCTATGATCATATAAAGTTCATATCATAATGTTCTAAACCAGTGCAGTACAATTCTCTGGACTCTCTAGATCAATAAATATCAGAAAAGGTATAACTTCTTCATTTGGATGGCTTTAATAGGGTCACTTCAATATGTAGCTTTGACCAAGTGTCCCCAAACGCCTATATCTCTTCAATGAATGCTCAGATCTTCTTCAAATCAAGTCAGAACATGTGACACGTGACTCTAAACAAGCATGAAAAATTTCAGACAAATCGGACAAAATATGCCTCTATAACAATTAAAAAGGTGAAAATGATATGAACACTGGCATATTAAGCCAATAAGTGGTATTTTACTGCCCCCTGCTGTTTAAAATAGTAATTGTGTCATGCTACTAACTAATATTATTCTATAATTAATATTTAGACTTTATAAAATCACTATTTTAACATTTACACTCACATTTAGTCAAAATTCATTGTCACATTGACAAATGTGAACCCTGAATGAGACAGTTTAATCTACAATAGAATGTGTGTGTGTGTGTGTAGTCCCATGTTTATGAATAAATTCTGAATAATCTGATTAATAGCTTGCAAAGACATGAAATGCTTATAGACCATTAAAATATATTTTCATAATGACTTTGTGTGTGTGTGTGTGTGTGAGCAAATGTCTACATATGAGTGCAAAAGCACCCGTGAAAACACTTTATTAATAAGTAGAGTGGCCAGCAGAGGGCAGTAGAAGACCACTTATTGGCTTACTCTCATTTTGACACACTTGATTTTCACCATTATTCTGCAAACCAGTTTTTCCATGTTAACTATTATAACACAATCATTTTTTGTCAGAGTTTATCACTTCATTTTTATTGGCACTTCACATCAATGCAGCAATGTGGGCAATCATGGTAAATCACGATAGAAACATGGTAAATCATAGTAAAAAATACTATTACATGGTGTATCATGGCAAATCATGCTAGCAATGTGATGAATCATGGTAAATGATGCTACGATCCTGGTAAATCATTCTACAATGTGGTATATCATGGTAAATCATCCTATAACATGGTAAAACCTGGTAAACTGTGGTAAATCATGCTAGATTCATGGTAAATCATACTGGAACATGGTAGATCATGAAAAATCACACTAAATTTGGTATATCATGGTAAATCAAGCTAAAACATGGTCTATTTCATCTATGATGTCAATGGTTAAACGCTTGCTACATAAAACTTAATGTCTTTTGATGCTTTTGTGCTTAACGGCCTTAAAGGCCTTAACTGCTTGAACACCGCTAAATGCTGCTAGTTATTATTAGGTGTTCAAGCACGAAGTGCTGAAAACCTATTGTAATTGTAAGGATTTTTATTATTATTATTTTTCTTCCGCCGTAAAACGCATCGTGCAGCCCAAACCGTAAGTGCTAGAGACTTGAAACTTGGCCAGTAGGTAGTACAAAAATCGAGGAGAGGTTATCAAAGTATGAGCCCAATTGGCCCATAGGTGGCGCTATAGCACAAAAAACAAAAAAAATTCACTATTTTGCTTAAATCTCAGTAACCCTTTATCCCAGACTCAAGTGTCTTATATCATTGGAATCCTTGGCTCAAGGCGAACAAAAAATGCCCCAAGTATTTTTTTGTAGGTATGCAAATTTTCCCGCCATTTCCGGTTTTATCCAAAACCTACTTTTGCGAACTAGTCCCTGGTTTTTTGCCCGATCGGAACCAAACCAGTACAGAAATGTTCTCTGGAGTCTGAATATCAATAATTATCGAAAAAAAGTTGAAATTTTGATTTGAGGTCGCTAGGGGGCACAAAATGAACGTTGTGGGAGGAGCCTATTTTACTAAAATGGCTATAACTCGAGAAGTAAATAAGATATCTTCACCAAACTTGACACACATGTGTAAGAGGACAGTTTGGGGTCACAGTAAAAAAACCGCGACGATCGAACACTAGGTGGCGCTATAACATTAAAAAAACATGAAAGGGGGTGTGGCCACCTGACCGTTAGTCCGATTTACTTGAAATTTGGTATGCAGTGTCTTGGACCAAGGCCCCATGTATTTGTATGAGGACATTGGCGTATCTCAAAAAACATGGCCGCCATCTGCCAATGAAGTTTGAGCACCTATTAAACAAGGTTAACGGAGGCCGATTGGAATGAAACTCGATGGGCATGTTTGACTCATGGCCCAAGAGGTCTGTAAGAGTTTTGAAAGAAATCGGCCACTAGTTGGCGCTAACGAGTTTTACGGCTCTGTAATCACGTGGTGTTGCACACATCCCCAAAATATCTATATCATTTGATAGATCTCCTCATGTTGAACAACTTTGCCTCTAGAATCATTGCTGTCAATCAAACCGTTCATTAAATATTCACGAATATGTTAAAAAACTACTTTTGCGAACTAGTCCCTGGTTTTTTGCCCGATCGGAACTAGACCAGTCTAGGACAATTCTCTGGACTCTCTAGATCAATAATTATCAAAAAAAAGTTGAACTTTGCCCTTTGATTCACTATAACAGGGTCATTTAAAAAAATGGGCGTGGCAAAATACATTCAAAAGCCTATAAATCCTAAAAGAAAACTCAGAACTTCACAAAAATTGTTGAGCATATGTGCCATAACACCATGAACACGTATGCAAAGTTTTATGGAGATCGGACAATAGGTGGCGCTATAACTGTTGAAAAGCTTTAAAACCATGTATTTCCTATGGTAAATTGCCTGTATTGGCTGTAAATGGTCTTTTCCATCTATTATGTCAGTGTTTAAATGTATGCTATATAAAACTTAATGTCTTTTGATGCTTTTGTGCTTAACGGCCTTAAAGGCCTTAACTGCTTGAACACCGCTAAATGCTGCTTGCAGCTTTAATTATTAGGTGTTCAAGCACGAAGTGCTGAAAACCTATTGTAATTGTAAGGATTTTTATTATTATTATTTTTCTTCCGCCGTAAAACGCATCGTGCAGCCCAAACCGTAAGTGCTAGAGACTTGAAACTTGGCCAGTAGGTAGTACAAAAATCGAGGAGAGGTTATCAAAGTATGAGCCCAATTGGCCCATAGGTGGCGCTATAGCACAAAAAACAAAAAAAATTCACTATTTTGCTTAAATCTCAGTAACCCTTTATCCCAGACTCAAGTGTCTTATATCATTGGAATCCTTGGCTCAAGGCGAACAAAAAATGCCCCAAGTATTTTTTTGTAGGTATGCAAATTTTCCCGCCATTTCCGGTTTTATCCAAAACCTACTTTTGCGAACTAGTCCCTGGTTTTTTGCCCGATCGGAACCAAACCAGTGCAGAAATGTTCTCTGGAGTCTGAATATCAATAATTATCGAAAAAAAAGTTGAAATTTTGATTTGAGGTCGCTAGGGGGCACAAAATGAACGTTGTGGGAGGAGCCTATTTTACTAAAATGGCTATAACTCGAGAAGTAAATAAGATATCTTCACCAAACTTGACACACATGTGTAAGAGGACAGTTTGGGGTCACAGTAAAAAAACCGCGACGATCGAACACTAGGTGGCGCTATAACATTAAAAAAACATGAAAGGGGGTGTGGCCACCTGACCGTTAGTCCGATTGACTTGAAATTTGGTATGCAGTGTCTTGGACCAAGGCCCCATGTATTTGTATGAGGACATTGGCGTATCTCAAAAAACATGGCCGCCATCTGCCAATGAAGTTTGAGCACCTATTAAACAAGGTTAACGGAGGCCGATTGGAATGAAACTCGATGGGCATGTTTGACTCATGGCCCAAGAGGTCTGTAAGAGTTTTGAAAGAAATCGGCCACTAGTTGGCGCTAACGAGTTTTACGGCTCT
Source organism: Rhinichthys klamathensis goyatoka (assembly GCF_029890125.1). Taxonomy (NCBI): domain Eukaryota; kingdom Metazoa; phylum Chordata; class Actinopteri; order Cypriniformes; family Leuciscidae; genus Rhinichthys; species Rhinichthys klamathensis. Next base: position 3,710,495 of record NW_026606579.1, read on the forward strand.
GTAATCACGTGGTGTTGCACACATCCCCAAAATATCTATATCATTTGATAGATCTCCTCATGTTGAACAACTTTGCCTCTAGAATCATTGCTGTCAATCAAACCGTTCATTAAATATTCACGAATATGTTAAAAAACTACTTTTGCGAACTAGTCCCTGGTTTTTTGCCCGATCGGAACTAGACCAGTCTAGGACAATTCTCTGGACTCTCTAGATCAATAATTATCAAAAAAAAGTTGAACTTTGCCCTTTGATTCACTATAACAGGGTCATTTAAAAAAATGGGTGTGGCAAAATACATTCAAAAGCCTATAAATCCTAAAAGAAAACTCAGAACTTCACAAAAATTGTTGAGCATATGTGCCATAACACCATGAACACGTATGCAAAGTTTTATGGAGATCGGACAATAGGTGGCGCTATAACTGTTGAAAAGCTTTTAAACCATGTATTTCCTATGGTAAATTGCCTGTATTGGCTGTAAATGGTCTTTTCCATCTATTATGTCAGTGTTTAAATGTATGCTATATAAAACTTAATGTCTTTTGATGCTTTTGTGCTTAACGGCCTTAAAGGCCTTAACTGCTTGAACACCGCTAAATGCTGCTTGCAGCTTTAATTATTATTATTATTATTATTCTCCTGTAAAACGCATCGTGCAGCCCAAACCGTAAGTGCTGGAGAGTTGAAACTTTGTCAGATGGTAGTACAAAAATCGAGGAGAGGTTATCAAAGTATGAGCCCGATTGGCCTATAGGTGGCGCTACAGCGATCAATTGCGCAAAACTGCTCATAACTCCTAAACCGTATGTCGTAGACTCAAGTGTCTTATATCATTGGAAAGCTGGAGGCCTGAAGTAAAAAACGTATATCTCCGATTTCATTTCCGGTATGCAAATTTTTCCGCCATTTTGAATTTTGTCAAAAACCTAATTTTGCAAACTAGTCCCTGGTTTTTCGCCCGATCAAAATAAAAAAAATGCATACATGTTCTCTGGAGTCTGAATATCAATAATTATTGAAAAAAAGTTGAATTTTCGATTCACGGTCGCTAGGGGGAGTAAAATGATCGTTGTGGGAGGAGCCTATTTTACTAAAATGGCTATAACTCGAAAAGTAAATGAGATATCTTCACCAAACTCAAGAGACATGTGTATGAGGACAGTCTGAGGTCACAGTAAAAAGATCGCGACGATCGAACACTAGTTGGCGCTATAACATTAAAAAAACATAAAAAGGGCTATGACCACCTGACCGTTAGTCCGATTGACTTGAAAATTGGTATGCAGTGTCTTGGTCCAAGGCCCCATGTATGTGTATGAGGAAATTGGCGTAACTCAAAAAACATGGCCGCCATTGGCCAATGAATTTGAGCACCTATTAGACGAGGTTAACGAAGGCCGATCGGAACGAAACTCGATGGGCATGTTCGACTCATGGCCCAAGAGGTCTGTAAGAGTTTTGAAAGAAATCGGCCACTAGTTGGAGCTAACGAGTTTTACGGCTCTGTAATCACGTGGTGTTGCACACATCCCCACAATATGCATATCATTTGATCGATCTCCTCATGCTAAACAACTTTGCCTCTAGAACCATTGCTGTCAATCAAATCGTTCATTAAATATTCACGAATATGTTAAAAACCTACTTTTGCGAACTAGTCCCTGGTTTTTCGCCCGATCGGAACCAAACCAGTCTAGGTCAATTCTCTGGACTCTCTAGATAAATAATTATCGAAAAAAAGTTGAACTTTTGCATTTTTCGTATGGCTATAATAGGGTCATTTAGAAAAGGGGCGTGTCAAAATACACTCAAAAGCCTATAAATCATAAATAAAAACTCAGAACTTGACAAAAATTGATGAGCATATGTGTCATACCATGGTGAAGAAGCATGCAAAGTTTCATGGAGATCGGACAATAGGTGGCGCTATAACTGTTGAAAAGCTTTAAAACCATGCATTTCCTATGGTAAATTGCCTGTATTGGCTGTAAATGGCCTTTTCCATCTATGATTGTAAAATTTTCATATCTTAATGTTTAAAACCAGTGCAGTACAATTATCTGGACTCTCTAGATCAATAATTATCAGAAAAGGTATCATTTTTTCATTTGAATGGCTATAATAGTGTAAATTGGATGGCTATAAGATTTTGGATGGCTATAACAGCCAATAAGTGGTATTTTACTGCCCCCTGCTGTCATTTCATCATACTACTCCCTAATATTGTTATATATAATTGAAATGTAGACTTTATTAAATCATTATTTTAACATTTACAATCACATTTTGTCCAAATTCATCTATTGGAGTATTATGGACTGCATTTATTTATTTTATTTATTACTATTTACAATTGTGTCACAGGAAGGCTGAAAACGAAAGTATAACGTTGGGCCACGCCCCCAAGTACAAATTCACTCATAACTCGAAAACAGAAAGTCTCTGCACGCTAGGTAAGGTTCTCTCGGGGTTCTTGATCCAAATCTATCGTCGCGGGGCTCGGGAACGCCCCCCCGCGACGAATTCTTAGTTAATGTTAACTAATGTAGTTAACATTAACTAAGAATGAACAATACTCCTTCAGCATTTGTTAATCTTTGTTAATGTTAATTTCAACATTTACAAATACTTTATTAAAATCTTGTTAACATTAGTTAATGCACTGTGAACTAACATAAACTAACAATGAACAGCTGGATTTGTATTAACTAATGTTAACAAAGATGAACAAAAACAGTAACAAATGTATTGCTCATGGTTCATGTTAATTAATACATTAACTACTGTTTAATAAATGAACCTTATTGTAAAGTGTTACCGACATTTTTAATCTTTTTTATCAGCTTTCAGCATTGGCTAACAAACAAACGCTTAAAGCTATTTTTTTATTAGTTTTAATATAGTTTTATATTATTACATCACAAAGAAATATGTTAAATGCATGCTTATACACCATTAAAAGAGATTTTCACAATAACATATCCCGTGTGTGTGTGTGTGTAAGCATATGTCTACATATGAATGCCAAAGCACTTGTGTGACCAGCAGAGGGCAGTAGAAGACCACTTATTGGCTCACTTTCATTTTGACACACTTGATTAGGGATGGGAATTGATAAGAATTTAACGATTCCGATTCCATTATCGATATTGCTTATCGATTCGATTCCTTATCGATTCTCTTATCGATTCTCATTGGGTGAGGGAATAAGTACAAATTTGTTTGTTTGTATTAACTTATTGAACTTATAACTTATTTTGTTTGTTAATTATTATTAACTCGCTGACACAGCACAGAGTATTAGGGGTGTGAACCTACAATGGTCTCACGGTTCGGTTCGATTCCGATTATCATGTCATCGATTCAGTTCAATTTGATATCTCGATGCATTACATGCACTGCATCCTCAATTTTACTTCAAAAGTGATGTGTGTGTGTGTGTGCGTGCGCGTGTTCACCCGTTCGTGAAGTCGCAGTGACAGAAACAGTGACATTCCAGTTTAAGTTTCATGGGACTAAAGTCTGTTCATGATGTGTGGCCAAATGTTTCTGCATATTGGAGGTCCCTCCCCCCCCCTTTGACGAAATGGAAATTTTACAGGTGTTGCAGCAAGTGATATTGTTATGAGGCGCCGTCATACTCTCATTGAGCATGTGCGCGAGTTTGAGTGTGTGTGTGCTCGCGTCTCATATGAGTATGTGCGTGGAGAGTTTGTGTGTGCGCGCGCGTCTCATATGAGTTTGTGTGTGCGCGCGCGCGTCTCATATGAGTATGTGCGTGCAGAGTTTGTGTGTGCGCGCGCGTCTCATATGAGTTTGTGTGCGCGCGCGCGTCTCATATGAGTATGTGCCTGGAGAGTTTCGCGCATCTCGTGTGTAGAGTTTGCATGTATGCGTGAGCGACTTTAGGTGTGTCGTTGTGCATTTCATATGTATTTGTTTGAGCATTCAGCAGTATACATGTATGTTTGACTACTTAGTATACGTGTATATGCAAGTGTTTCATATTTGTGTGCGTGAATGAAGTTTGATTTAAGCCCTAGACGGCACCTCATATATTGTCGTCTTTTCGCGTGAAATATAACCAAACGAGCGCTTCTGCCTCGATGTTATGTTTGATGCGTTCTGAATCAAAATAACGCAGCGCGTGTGTGACGTCATGACACATTTGCAACGAGCGGAACCGATAAGCGGAATCGTTAAGCAGGCATACTAACGGTTCCAGGGAATTGGTTAACTGGGCACCGGTTCTGAAGAAGAAAATTAATAAAAAATAGTACTGCAAAAAAACAGTTTACTGTAGTGTAAAGCTATTGTATTGCTGTTATATATTTATTGTCCAACATTTACATTTTAGTACAATTACATTTATTTGCTGAATTCGTTTATTTCATTGAACTTATTTTTGTATGTAAGGTTATGTGTACCTCCTGGGAAACGGTCTAACGTTATAACTTTATGAACTTACATCACTTTATTCTTCTTACCTGTCACACTTAATGTAGAGATTAATATAATTAATTAAATCCTTGAACTTCCCTGTCTCAAGTTATGTGGGGGAAAAGCCTAGTAGCAACTTCTTTTTAACGGATATAACGTTAACTGTTGTGAATTAAAATAATCACCTAATTATTTCAACCTAAAAATGACCTCTGCACTGGACTAAATATATGTACAATATATGACTGCCGAGTCGCTTTCACCCCAAAATGGCGGACGCGTAGGGCTGCTGCTGGGCGCTGGTGTTGCAATGGAACGTTCTATTGGCTTTCACTTCTTGTCAATATACGTTCTTTGCCTGAACTAACAATGAACAGCTGGATTTGTATTAACTAACGTTAACACTAGAAGTGCCAGAATTCCATAACTACTAGAACTGCCACAAGCGGTCATTTTGACCGTTAGATTGCAAACTCTATATCTTTAATGATAAATACCCAATTTAGAGATTAATGCATTTGTTGTATTAGGATATCTTTTAAAAACAAAACAACACCAAACTGTACATTTTAAAAAGTTTAATTATACATTTATAAATAATAATATCAGTAGCCCGTAATTATCGCATAGGGCCTATTCACAACAGAGCTATATTTCCATATCCCTTCAACATAACTCAGAACAAGATAATAACAACTAAAAGTATCTTATTTAGATATTCTTTTGACAGTGAGAGAGACAATGTCACGGTTTATGAATTCGCTGTCTCCTTTCTCGTCTTGTTGTGTGTGTGTGTGCGTGGTCGCTGATCAATGCAGCTGATCAGCACGTGCGCTCTGATCAAGGCGCCAGCTGCAACTGATCAGCGATTCGACCCTTTTCAGTGTTACTGTTCTCGCCTAGTCTTTGGGTGTTTCTCAAAACCAAGAATGCAAAGAACGGACTTGTGTTCTTGGGGAGAACGCTCTTGCTAGTTGTTCTTGGAAGAATGAACTCACAAGGTGACGAGCACACAGAACGCTGCTGACAGTTTGAGACGATGTGTTCTTGCTGGTATTGCGCAATAATACCCCCGCACAGACACCGTCTGCAGTACCCAAACATAACGAGAATTATTGACGATAACAGCCAGGCTGCAATGGTCTCTTGGCTGTGGGGAAAAACGAGTCTGTGAGCAAACTGGCCGGTTGGCTCGATAGCTAACGTTACACCCGCAGGCGCTTATGGAGATTCTCACTTCCGAAAACGTTTGAGCACATTTTCGATTAGCCATACATTTTCGTAAAAATGCCAATATTTGAAATCTACACAGTTGATTTCTCGCATCAAATGTTCTCAGAAGTGAATTTAGTGATGAAATAGTGTACGTAATTGTAGAAAAACGAAATACTGTATTGACCTGCCTCTCCTTCCTCGAATGCCGAATTGAATGCTGGGATATTTCTGCCGTCAAGTCAACACAAGTTACCAACCGATGCATCCTCGGTAAAATGGGCGTGTCAAGAACACATCCGGGATTTTTAACTGTTCTTGCCAAAATGCAAACTTGTGTATTGGGACAGTACTTGGGCCACAAAAGATGACGTTTCACAAGAACACAAGGACACAAGTACAGACAAGAACACAGATTGAGAAAGGCCCTTTGTCAGATCGTTGTGGATTTTTCCTGCGTGTTTGTTCCCTGCCTGTATCCGTTTTCCGTGTGTCATCCCGTGTTCAGCACTCCTGGTTCAGCACTCACTCCAGCGTCCCTGTGCTGCCAAGGGCTTCATACCGGACATTTGCACACCTTAACTCTCCCAGCATCTGACCAGCTCTCAATAAACATATCTGTCATTTTGCAATTGAATCTTCTGATTATTTCCTAATAGACAAAGGTCAACCGCGAGAAATGTAACAAAAGAATACCGCGAAATTCAGTGCGGTCAATATGACCGTCTATGGCCGAAATAGGTAAATATGTTCATTTGTTTGTTTGCCTTATGTGTAATTTATATTAAAAACATTTTAAATGAAAATACAGACACTTTTAGGAAAAGTCAGTTACCAGCAGGATTTTATTTATTTTTTCAACAAAGTTATTGCAGATATAAAATTTAAAACAGTCAAAATGACCGTCGTGGCCGTTCTAGTGTTAACAAAGATGAACAAAAACAGTAACAAATGTATTCCTCATGGTTAGTTCATGTTAATTAATACATTAAATAATGTTTAATAAATGAACCTTATTGTAAAGTGTTACCGACATTTTTAATCTTTTTTTATCAGCTTTCAGCATTGGCTAACAAACAAACGCTTTAAGCTATTTTTTTATTAGTTTTAATATAGTTTTATATTATTACATCACAAAGAAATATGTGAAATGCATGCTTATACACAATTAAAAGAGATTTTCACAATAACATATCCCATGTGTGTGTGTGTGTTTGTGTGTGTAAGCATATGTCTACATATGAATGCAAAAGCACTTGTGAAAACACTTCATTAATAAGTACAGTGGCCAGCAGAGGGCAGTAGAAGACCACTTATTGGCTCACTTTCATTATCACTTACTTGATTTTCACCAGTTTTCTGCACTAAAGCAAACCAGTTTTTCTATGTTAACTATTATAACACAATCATATTTTGTCAAAGTTTATCACTTCATTTTTATTGACACTTCACATTAATGCTAGCAATATGGTGCATCATGGTAAATCACAATAGAAACATGGTAAATCATTGTAAACAATACTATTACATGGTGTATCATGGCAAATCATGCAACAATCCTGCGGTAAATCATTCTAGAATGTGGTATATCATGGTAAATCATCCTATAACATGGTAAATCATGCTAGAATCATATTAAATCATACTAGAATATGTTCAATTGTGGTAAATCATGCTAGAACAGGATAAATCATGGCGAATCATAAAAGAACTTGGTATATCATGGTAAACTATGGTAAATTATGCTAGATTGATGGTAAATCATACTGGAACATTGTAAATAATGAAAAATCACACTGAAATGTGGTATATCATGGTAAATCATGCTAAAACATGGTCTATTCTATCTATGATCTCAATGGTTAAATGCTTGCTATATACAACTTAATGTCTTTTGATGCTTTTGTGCTTAACGGCCTTAAAGGCCTTAAATGCTTGAACACCGCTAAATGCTGCTTGCAGCTTTAATTATTAGGTGTTCAAGCACGAAGTGCTGAAAACCTATTGTATTTGTACTGATTTTTATTATTAGGTGTTCAAGCACGAAGTGCTGAAAACCTATTGTAATTGCTATTTGAAAAAAAAAAAAAAACCTAAAACGCATCGTGCAGCCCAAACCGTAAGGCCTAGAGACTTGAAACCTGGCCAGGTGCTAGGGCCTCAGTTTGGGGAGAACCTATCAGAGTATGACCCTGATTGGCCCATAGGTGGCGCTACAGCAACCAAAAGTACTAAATTGCCCATAACTCATCGACCGTTTGACCTAGAATCTAGATTTGCACACCGCTGTGTTCCTTGGCTCAAGACGGACAAGATGTATATCTCGGATTCTCGATTTGAGCAAAAAAAAAATTGTTATGGCCAATTTTGTCCAAAACCTACTTTTGCGAACTAGTCCCTGGTTTTTTCCCTGATCGGAACCAGACCAGTCTAGGACAATTCTATGGACTCTCTAGATCAATAATTATCAAAAAAAAGTTGAACTTTGCCCTTTGGTTCACTGTAACAGGGTCATTTAGAAAAGGGGGCGTGTCAAAATACACTCAAAAGCCTATAAATCATAAATAAAAACTCAGAACTTCACAAAAATTGATGAGCACATGTGTCCTAACATGGTGAAGAAGCATGCAGAGTTTCATGGAGATCGGACCATAGGTGGCGCTATAACTGTCAAAAAGGTCCCCTATTATTAGGTGTTCAAGCACGAAGTGCTGAAAACCTATTGTAATTGCTATTTGAAAAAAAAAAAAACCTAAAACGCATCGTGCAGCCCAAACCGTAAGGCCTAGAGACTTGAAACCTGGCCAGGTGCTAGGGCCTCAGTTTGGGGAGAACCTATCAGAGTATGACCCTGATTGGCCCATAGGTGGCGCTACAGCAACCAAAAGTACTAAATTGCCCATAACTCATCGACCGTTTGACCTAGAATCTAGATTTGCACACCGCTGTGTTCCTTGGCTCAAGACGGACAAGATGTATATCTCGGATTCTCGATTTGAGCAAAAAAAAATTTGTTATGGCCAATTTTGTCCAAAACCTACTTTTGCGAACTAGTCCCTGGTTTTTTCCCTGATCGGAACCAGACCAGTCTAGGACAATTCTATGGACTCTCTAGATCAATAATTATCAAAAAAAAGTTGAACTTTGCCCTTTGGTTCACTGTAACAGGGTCATTTAGAAAAGGGGGCGTGTCAAAATACACTCAAAAGCCTATAAATCATAAATAAAAACTCAGAACTTCACAAAAATTGATGAGCACATGTGTCCTAACATGGTGAAGAAGCATGCAGAGTTTCATGGAGATCGGACCATAGGTGGCGCTATAACTGTCAAAAAGGTCCCCTATTATTAGGTGTTCAAGCACGAAGTGCTGAAAACCTATTGTAATTGCTATTTGAAAAAAAAAAAAAACCTAAAACGCATCGTGCAGCCCAAACCGTAAGGCCTAGAGACTTGAAACCTGGCCAGGTGCTAGGGCCTCAGTTTGGGGAGAACCTATCAGAGTATGACCCTGATTGGCCCATAGGTGGCGCTACAGCAACCAAAAGTACTAAATTGCCCATAACTCATCGACCGTTTGACCTAGAATCTAGATTTGCACACCGCTGTGTTCCTTGGCTCAAGACGGACAAGATGTATATCTCGGATTCTCGATTTGAGCAAAAAAAAATTTGTTATGGCCAATTTTGTCCAAAACCTACTTTTGCGAACTAGTCCCTGGTTTTTTCCCTGATCGGAACCAGACCAGTCTAGGACAATTCTATGGACTCTCTAGATCAATAATTATCAAAAAAAAGTTGAACTTTGCCCTTTGGTTCACTGTAACAGGGTCATTTAGAAAAGGGGGCGTGTCAAAATACACTCAAAAGCCTATAAATCATAAATAAAAACTCAGAACTTCACAAAAATTGATGAGCACATGTGTCCTAACATGGTGAAGAAGCATGCAGAGTTTCATGGAGATCGGACCATAGGTGGCGCTATAACTGTCAAAAAGGTCCCCTATTATTAGGTGTTCAAGCACGAAGTGCTGAAAACCTATTGTAATTGCTATTTGAAAAAAAAAAAAAGGCCTAGAGACTTGAAACCTGGCAAGGTGGTAGACTTGAAACCTGGCCAGGTGGTAGGGCCTCAGTTTGGGGGGAACTCAGTTGGGCAGAACAGGTGGCGCTATAACTGTTAAAAAGCTTTAAAACCATACATTTCCTATGGTAAATTGACTGTATTGGCTGTAAATGCTTTTTGATGCTTTTGTGCTTAACGGCCTTAAAGGCCTTAACTGCTTGAACACCGCTAAATGCTGCTAGCAGCTTTAATTATTATTATTATTATTATTATTATTATTCTTCTGCCGTAAAACGCATCGTGCAGAACAAACCGTAAGTGCTGGAGCTCTGAAACTTTGTCAGATGGTAGTACAAAAATCGAGGAGAGCCTCAGAAAGTATGACCCCGATTGGCCTATAGGTGGCGCTACAGCAATCAATTGCGCGAAACTGCTCATAACTCCTAAACCGTATGTCGTAGACTCAAGTGTCTTATATCATTGGAAAGCTGGAGGCCTGAAGAACAAAACGTATATCTCCGATTTCATTTCCGGTATGCAAATTTTTCCGCCATTTTGAATTTTGTCAAAAACCTACTTTTGCGAACTAGTCCCTGGTTTTTCGCCCGATCAAAACCAGACAAATGCATACATGTTCTCTGGAGTCTGAATATCAATAATCATTGAAAAAAAGTTGAATTTTCGATTCACGGTTGCTAGGGGGAGTAAAATGATCGTTGTGGGAGGAGCCTATTTTACTAAAATGGCTATAACTCGAGAAGTAAATGAGATATCTTCACCAAACTTGGAACACATGTGTATGAGTTCAATCTGAGGTCACAGTAAAAAAATCGCGTCGACCTAACACTAGGTGGCGCTATAGCACACAAAAAACCTAAATGGGGCTATGACCACCTGACCGTTAGTCAGATTGACTTAAAAATTGGTATGCAGTGTCTTGGTCCAAGGTGCCATGTATGTGTATGAGGAAATTGGCGTAACTCAAAAAACATGGCCGCCATCGGCCAATGAATTTGAGCACCTATTAGACGAGGTTAACGGAGGCCAATCGGAACGAAACTCGATGGGCATGTTTGCCTCATGGCCCAAGAGGTCTGTAAGAGTTTTGAAAGAAATTGGCCACTAGTTGGCGCTAACAAGTTTTACGGCTCTGTAATCAGGTGGTGTTGCACACATCCCCAAAATATGCATATCATTTGATAGATCTCCTCAGGCTGAACAACTTTGCCTCTAGAACCATTGCTGTCAATCAAATCGTTCATTAAATATTCACGAATATGTTAAAAACCTACTTTTGCGAACTAGTCCCTGGTTTTTCGCCCGATCAAAACCAGACCAGTCTAGGACAATTCTCTGGACTCTCTAGATCAATAATTATCAAAAAAAAGTTGAACTTTGCCCTTTGGTTCACTGTAACAGGGTCATTTAGAAAAGGGGCGTGTCAAAATACACTCAAAAGCCTATAAATCATAAAAGAAAACTCAGAACTTGACAAAAATTGATGAGCATATGTGTCATACCATGGTGAGGAAGCATGCGAAGTTTCATGGAGATCGGACCATAGGTGGCGCTATAACTGTTAAAAAGCTTTAAAACCATATATTTCCTATGGTAAATTGCCTGTATTGGCTGTAAATGGTCTTTTCCATCTATGATCGTAAAATTTTCATATCTTAATGTTTAAAACCAGTGCAGTACAATTATCTGGACTCTCTAGATCAATAATTATCAGAAAAGGTGTAATTTCTTCATTTGAATGGCTGTAATAGTGTAAATTGGATGGCTATAACATTTTGGATGGCTATAACAGCCAATAAGTGGTATTTTACTGCCCCCTGCTGTCATTTCATCATACTACTCCCTAAAATTGTTATATATAATTGAAATTTAGACTTTATTAAATCATTATTTTAACATTTACAATCACATTTTGTCCAAATTCATCTATTGCTCTGTACTCTCTAGAACAATAATTATCAGAAAATGTATAACTTGTAATGTATAACATTTGGATGACTATAATAGGGTCACTTCAATATGTAGCCTTGACCGAAAGCCAATATCTTTTCAATGAATGCTCATAGCTTCTTAAAAAAAGGTCAAGCATGGCTAACAGCCAATAAGTGATATTTTACTGCCCCCTGCTGTCATTTTCATCATACTACTCCCTAATATTGTTATAGTTCATATTTAGACTTTCTAAAATCATTATTTTAACATTTACTATCACATTTTGTAAAAATGCATCTATTGGAGTATTATGGACTGCATTTATTTATTTTATTTATTACTCTTTACAATTGTGTCACAGGAAGGCTGAAAACGAAAGTTTTTATTTATACAACTGTTTATAGTCTGTAATACCACTGTTATCCAATAGATGGAGCAGCAGTATTATACAAATGCTGAAGGAGTATTGTTCATTCTTAGTTAATGCTAACTAATGTAGTTAACATTAACTAAGAATGAACAATACTCCTTCAGCATTTGTTAATCTTTGTTAATGTTAATTTCAACATTTACAAATACTTTATTTAAATCTTGTTAACATTAGTTAATGCACTGTGAACTAACATGAACTAACAATGAACAGCTGGATTTGTATTAACTAACGTTAACAAAGATGAACAAAAACAGTAACAAATGTATTGCTCATGGTTAGTTAATGTTAATTAATACATTAATGTTTAATAAATTAACCTTATTGTAAAGTGTTACCGACATATTTAATCTTTTTTTTAATCAGCTTTCAGCATTGGCTAACAAACAAATGCTTAAAGCTATTTTTTTATTAAAAAAATACCAAAGTGGTATTTTACTGCCCCTTGCTGTCATTTCATCATACTACTCCCTAATATTGTTTTATAATTCATATTTAGAATTTCTAAAATCATTATTTCAACATTTACAATCACATTTTGTCCAAATTCATCTATTGGAGTATTATGGACTGCATTTATTTATTTTATTTATTACTATTTACAATTGTGTCACAGGAAGGCTGAAAACGAAAGTATAACGTTGGGCCACGCCCCCCAAGGACAAATTCACTCATAACTCGAAAACAGAAAGTCGCTGCACGCTCAAATTTTGATGGTAAGGTTCTCTCGGGGTTCTTGATCCAAATCTATCGTCGCGGGGCTCGGGAACGCCCCCAATCTTTAGATAATTTTTTCATTATCTCGTTCCCGAGATATAAGTGAAAACCAAATTTCCATTCATTTATTTCAACTGTATATAGTCTGTAATACCACTGTTATCCAATAGATGGAGCAGCAGCATTATACAAATGCTGAAGGAGTATTGTTCATTCTTAGTTAATGTTAACTAATGTAGTTAACATTAACTAAGAATGAACAATACTCCTTCAGCATTTGTTAATCTTTGTTAATGTTAATTTCAACATTTACAAATACTTTATTAAAATCTTGTTAACATTAGTTAATGCACTGTGAACTAACCTGAACCAAAGAGTATAGAAGAACAAGAGGCGAAACTCCGATGCTTTTCTGGTAACAGCCACTAGGTGGCGCGGCCGCCATTTTGGGGTGAAAATTCCAACTGGAGTTACTGGGCAACAGCACAGATAACAGTTTTTTAGGTAGTTTTTCTTGCATTTTTTATGCAACTTTACACATTTACTACTATTATTAGTTACCAACTCCACTAGGCCTGAAATATATTTTGTACGTTTTAATCCCCTGGATCGTGCTACAAACATGATGATCTTAACATGATGCATTGGTGTGTCCGTTATCTGTGTTTTTTTGTTTACATAGGCTTGCTTTAACGGTCATTAATATAAAATAGTACTGCAAAAAAACAGTTTACTGTAAAGCTATTCTATTGCTGTTATATATTTATTGTCCAACATTTACATTTTAGTACAATTACATTTATTTGCTGAATTCATTTATTTCATTGAACTTATTTTTGTATGTAAGGTTATGTGTACCTCCTGGGAAACGGTCTAACGTTATAACTTTATGAACTTACATCACTTTATTCTTCTTACCTGTCAAACTTAATGTAGAGATTAATATAATTAATTAAATCCTTGAACTTCCCTGTCTCAAGTTATGTGGGGGAAAAGCCTAGTAGCAACTTCTTTTTAATGGATATAACGTTAACTGTTGTGAATTAAAATAATCACCTAATTATTTCAACCTAAAAATGACCTCTGCACTGGACTAAATATATGTATAATATATGACTGCCGAGTCGCTTTCACCCCAAAATGGCGGACGCGTAGGGCTGCTGCTGGGCGCTGGTGTTGCAATGGAACGTTCTATTGGCTTTCACTTCTTGTCAATATACGTTCTTTGCCTGAACTAACAATGAACAGCTGGATTTGTATTAACTAACGTTAACACTAGAAGTGCCAGAATTCCATAACTACTAGAACTGCCACAAGCGGTCATTTTGACCGTTAGATTGCAAACTCTATCTTTAATGATAAATACCCAATTGAGAGATTAATGCATTTGTTGTATTAGGATATCTTTTAAAAACAAAACAACACCAAACTGTACATTTTAAAAAGTTTAATTATACATTTATAAATAATAATATCAGTAGCCCGTAATTATCGCATAGGGCCTATTCACAACAGAGCTATATTTCCATATCCCTTCAACATAACTCAGAACAAGATAATAACAACTAAAAGTATCTTATTTAGATATTCTTTTGACAGTGAGAGAGACAATGTCATGGTTTATGAATTCGCTGTCTCCTTTCTCGTCTTGTTGTGTGTGTGTGTGCGTGGTCGCTGATCAATGCAGCTGATCAGCACGTGCGCTCTGATCAACGCGCCCGCTGCAACTGATCAGCGATTCGACCCTTTTCAGTGTTACTGTTCTCGCCTAGTCTTTGGGTGTTTCTCAAAACCAAGAATGCAAAGAACGGACTTGTGTTCTTGGGGAGAACGCTCTTGCTAGTTGTTCTTGGAAGAATGAACTCACAAGCTAACGAGCACACAGAACGCTGCTGACAGTTTGAGACGATGTGTTCTTGCTGGTATTGCGCAATAATACCCCCGCACAGACACCGTCTGCAGTACCCAAACATAACGAGAATTATTGACGATAACAGCCAGGCTGCAATGGTCTCTTGGCTGTGGGGAAAAACGAGTCTGTGAGCAAACTGGCCGGTTGGCTCGATAGCTGACGTTACACCCGCAGGCGCTTATGGAGATTCTCACTTCCGAAAACGTTTGAGCACATTTTCGATTAGCCATACATTTTCGTAAAAATGCCAATATTTGAAATCTACACAGTTGATTTCTCGCATCAAATGTTCTCAGAAGTGAATTTAGTGATGAAATAGTGTACGTAATTGTAGAAAAACGAAATACTGTATTGACCTGCCTCTCCTTCCTCGAATGCCGAATTGAATGCTGGGATATTTCTGCCGTCAAGTCAACACAAGTTACCAACCGATGCATCCTTGGTAAAATGGGCGTGTCAAGAACACATCCGGGATTTTTAACTGTTCTTGCCAAAATGCAAACTTGTGTATTGGGACAGTACTTGGGCCACAAAAGATGACGTTTCACAAGAACACAAGGACACAAGTACAGACAAGAACACAGATTGAGAAAGGCCCTTTGTCAGATCGTTGTGGATTTTTCCTGCGTGTTTGTTCCCTGCCTGTATCCGTTTTCCGTGTGTCATCCCGTGTTCAGCACTCCTGGTTCAGCACTCACTCCAGCGTCCCTGTGCTGCCAAGGGCTTCATACCGGACATTTGCACACCTTAACTCTCCCAGCATCTGACCAGCTCTCAATAAACATATCTGTCATTTTGCAATTGAATCTTCTGATTTTTTCCTAATAGACAAAGGTCAACCGCGAGAAATGTAACAAAAGAATACCGCGAAATTCAGTGCGGTCAATATGACCGTCTATGGCCGAAATAGGTAAATATGTTCATTTGTTTGTTTGCCTTATGTGTAATTTATATTAAAAACATTTTAAATGAAAATACAGACACTTTTAGGAAAAGTCAGGTACCAGCAGGAGATTTTTTTTTTTTTCAACAAAGTTATTGCAGATATAAAATTCAAAACGGTCAAAATGACCGTCGTGGCCATTCTAGTGTTAACAAAGATGAACAAAAACAGGAACAAATGTATTGCTCATGGTTAGTTCATGTTAATTAATACATTAACTAATGTTTAATAAATGAACCTTATTGTAAAGTGTTACCGACATTTTTAATCTTTTTTATCAGCTTTCAGCATTGGCTAACAAACAAACGCTTAAAGCAATTTTTTTATTAGTTTTAATATAGTTTTATATTATTACATCACAAAGAAATATGTGAAATGCATGCTTATACACCATTAAAAGAGATTTTCACAATAACATATCCCATGTGTGTGTGTGTGTGTGTGTGTGTAAGCATATGTCTACATATGAATGCAAAAGCACTTGTGAAAACACTTTATTAATAAGTACAGTGGCCAGCAGAGGGCAGTAGAAGACCACTTATTGGCTCACTTTCATTTTGACACACTTGATTTTCACCAGTAAATCACAGCACTAAAGCAAACCAGTTTTTCCATGTTAACTATTATAACACAATCATTTTTTGTCAGAGTTTATCACTTCATTTTTATTGGCCCTTCACATCAATGCAGCAATGTGGTAAATCATGGTAAATCACGATAGAAACATGGTAAATCATAGTAAAAAATACTATTACATGGTGGATCATGGCAAATCATGCTAGCAATGTGATGAATCATGGTAAATCATGCTACAATCCTGGTAAATCATTCTAGAATGTGGTATATCATGGTAAATCATCCTATAACATGGTAAATGATGGTAAACTGTGGTAAATCATGCTAGATTCATGATAAATCATACTGGAACATGGTAGATCATGAAAAATCACACTAAATTTGGTATATCATGGTAAATCATGCTAAAACATGGTCTATTCCATCTATGATGTCAATGGTTAAATGCTTGCTACATAAAACTTAATGTCTTTTGATGCTTTTGTGCTTAACGGCCTTAAAGGCCTTAACTGCTTGAACACCGCTAAATGCTGCTAGCAGCTTTAATTATTATTATTATTATTATTCTGCCGTAAAACGCATCGTGCAGAACAAACCGTAAGTGCTGGAGCTCTGAAACTTTGTCAGATGGTAGTACAAAAATCGAGGAGAGCCTCAGAAAGTATGACCCCGATTGGCCTATAGGTGGCGCTACAGCAATCAATTGCGCGAAACTGCTCATAACTCTTAAACCGTATGTCGTAGACTCAAGTGTCTTATATCATTGGAAAGCTGGAGGCCTGAAGAACAAAACGTATATCTCCGATTTCATTTCCGGTATGCAAATTTTTCCGCCATTTTGAATTTTGTCAAAAACCTACTTTTGCGAACTAGTCCCTGGTTTTTCGCCCGATCAAAACCAGACAAATGCATACATGTTCTCTGGAGTCTGAATATCAATAATCATTGAAAAAAGTTGAATTTTCGATTCACGGTTGCTAGGGGGAGTAAAATGTTCGTTGTGGGAGGAGCCTATTTTACTAAAATGGCTATAACTCGAGAAGTAAATGAGATATCTTCACCAAACTTGGAACACATGTGTATGAGTTCAATCTGAGGTCACAGTAAAAAAATCGCGTCGACCTAACACTAGGTGGCGCTATAGCACACAAAAAACCTAAATGGGGCTATGACCACCTGACCGTTAGTCAGATTGACTTAAAAATTGGTATGCAGTGTCTTGGTCCAAGGTGCCATGTATGTGTATGAGGAAATTGGCGTAACTCAAAAAACATGGCCGCCATCGGCCAATGAATTTGAGCACCTATTAGACGAGGTTAACGGAGGCCAATCGGAACGAAACTCGATGGGCATGTTTGCCTCATGGCCCAAGAGGTCTGTAAGAGTTTTGAAAGAAATTGGCCACTAGTTGGCGCTAACAAGTTTTACGGCTCTGTAATCAGGTGGTGTTGCACACATCCCAAAAATATGCATATCATTTGATAGATCTCCTCAGGCTGAACAACTTTGCCTCTAGAACCATTGCTGTCAATCAAATCGTTCATTAAATATTCACGAATATGTTAAAAACCTACTTTTGCGAACTAGTCCCTGGATTTTCGCCCGATCGGAACCAGACCAGTCTAGGACAATTCTCTGGACTCTCTAGATCAATAATCATTGAAAAAAAGTTGAACTTTTGCATTTTATGTATGGTTATAACAGGGTCATTTAGAAAAGGGGCGTGTCAAATACACACAAAAGCCTATAAATAATAAATAAAAACTCAGAACTAAACAAAAATTGGTGAGCATATTTGTCATAACATGGTGAAGAAGCATGCAAAGTTTCATGGAGATCGGACCATACTTGGCGCTATAACTGTCAAAAAGCTTTAAAACCATACATTTCCTATGGTAAATTGCCTGTATTGGCTTTAAATGCTGATCTCTTGAATGAATGCTCAGATCTTCTTTAAAAAAGGTCAAGAACATGACGTAATATCACTCTGTACGGCATTGAAAAATTTCAGACAAATCAGACAAAATTTGCCTCTATAATTAATTGTCACAGGAAGCCTCAAAACGAAAGTAAAACATTGGGCCACGCCCCCCCAAGTACAAATTCACTCATAACTCGAAAACGGAAAGTCTCTGCCCGCTCAAATTTTGATGGTAAGGTCCTCTCGGGGATCTTGATCCAAATCTATCGTCGCGGGGCTCGGGAGCGCCCCCCCCCCCCCCCCCCGCGGATCGCTAATCTGTGATAACCCCAACTTGAAACGGCTATAACTCTTGATCCAGACCATCTAGATCCTTGTGGAAGAGCTTGTTGGAAAGGGCCCGTCCTCATCTCGCTTCGATTCGAGTTTGGTGCGATTTGACCCAGGCATTGCCGAGATATAAGCCCACAAAGATATGCATTTAAACTGACATTACTCCCGCCCCCAATCACCCAGCAACACCGGGATGGTCTTGTTCAACAGAGCTCCTCTAACACTATCTAAGTTCTGAGTTTCAGATTTTTACACTTTCTCGTTCCCGAGATATAAGTAAAAAAAAAACTAATTTCCCGTCATTCATTTCAACCGTTTATGTAGGCTGTAAAACCGCTGTTGTCCACTAGAGGGAGCAACAGCATTAGACATTTTTAATCTTTTTAACCAGTTTTCAGCAATGGCTAACAAACAAATGCTTAAAGATATTTATTATGTTGGAAATAATATTTATAATAAATAATATAATATTAAATAATGATTTATTAGAAAGTTTAATATTTTTACATCACAAATAAATATCTGAAATGCTTAAGGACCACAAAAAGAGATTTTCACAATATCATAACCCAAAATTGTGTGTGTGTGTGTGTGTGTGTGTGTGTGTGTGTGTGTGAGAGCATGCATAATGGAATTCACATTGAAAGACTGGTTTGCTTTAGTGCACAAAACTGATTAAACCAAGTAGTTCAAAATAAAAGTGGTACTATAGCAATAAGTGGTCTTCTACTACCCTCTGTTGGACATTATACTTATTAATAGTCTTTTCACATGTGCTTTTGCATTCATATATTTAGACACTAAAAAATAACCTTATGTGACAAAATACTATAATAACACAATCATATTTTGTCTTTCAATTCACTTTACTGTTCTGAAGCTTCACATAATTGCTAGCAACGTGGTAAATCATGGTAAATCACGATAGAAACATGGTAAATCACAGTAAATAATATTATTACATGGTGTATCATGGTAAATCATGCTAGCAATGTGATTAATCATGGTAAAGCATGATACAATCCTAGTAAATCATCATTACATGGTAAATCAAGGTAAACTTAAGACAAATCAAGGTAAACTATGATAAAGCATGCTAGAATCATATTACATCATAGGCTACTAGAATGTGTTCAATTGTGGTAAATCAAGTGCAAGAACAGGGTAAACCATGGTGAATCATACTAGAACTCGGTATATCATAGTAAACTATGGTAAATCATACTGTAACATAGTAAATCATTAACAATCACACTGAAATGTTGTATATCATGGCAAATCATGCTAAAACATGGTCTATTCCATCTATGATGTCAGTGGTTAAATGCTTGCTACATAAACCTTAATGTCTTTTGATGCTTTTGAGTTGAACTGTCTTAACTGTCTTAACTGTCTTAAATGCTTGAACACCGCTAAATGCTGCTAGCAGCTTTAATTATAATTATTTTTAGACCATACCTGAATAATGTTAGTAGACCTTCCTGAAATTAAAGCACTGTGTAGGCCTGTATAATGTGTATCTTTGTTTAATTGTCTATCTTTTGTTTATCTATTGTTTAATATATATATATATATATATATATATATATATATATATATATATTGACATACATGCATACATACGTACATATCATACTTGCCTGTAGAGAGGAGTTTATTTCAGCATCATATAAAATCAACAATAATGATAATAATAATATTAAAGCAAACACAGCTCTGGTATCGGAAAAGTATCGGTATCGGCCGATATCCAAATTCAGGTATCGGGATCGGATCGGAAGTGAAAAAATGTGGATCGGTGCATCCCTAATAGCAAAGATAATACGAATGGTCAGATTTTCCACGAGTACGTGTCGCCATTAAAGAGAGAAGGACCTGGCTGCAGAATGGGGCGTGGCCACACGGTAGCTCCGCCCCATACTTACTCTGATTGGCTCGTTGTCTTTCACAGGTATGTATAATAATTCATAATAATTCATTATATTTATATAGCGCTTTTCTAAGCACTCAAAGCGCTTCACATGGAAGGGGGAATCTCCTCAACCACCACCAATGTGCAGCATCCACTTGGATGATGCGACGGCAGCCATAGTGAGCCAGAACGCCCACCACACACCAGCTTACTGGTGGAGATGAGACAGAGTGATGAAGCCAATCAGTGTATATATATATATGGGGATTATTAGGAGGCCATGATGGACAGAGGCCACTGGGCAAATTTGGCCAGGATGCCGGGGTTACACCCCTACTCTTTCGAAAGACATCCTGGGATTTTTAATGACCACAGAGTCAGGACCTCGGTTTAACGTCTCATCCGAAGGACGGTGCTCTTTTGACAGTATAGTGTCCCCGTCACTATACTGGGGCAACCTGGTTTCCTCAGGAGATCTCCCATCCAGGTACTGACCAGGCTCAGCCCTGCTTAGCTTCAGTGGGCAACCAGTCTTGGGCTACAGGGTGATATGGCTGCTGGCAAGTATATATATGATAGGAAAGGTGTTCGGAGTTGTCTTTACAGTAATGTACAGACAATATAACATTAGCCTACATCCTGCAATGGCAAGAGAAATTAATTGAGATGTTAATTCGTGGCACTTAAGTTAAATTAGAGAAACACCAATAACATATTACTCCAGTAAAAGTGAGGTTTCTAATGTGACATAATATAGGCTAGACCTAAAATAGGTTAAAGCTCAGTCTTTGTCAATTCATTGTTATGTGCACACTTATGAGATCTGAGAATATGAAATTACTCTCGGATCTTGGCTCATTTAAGCGGAACAAGACCAAATCAAGTGTTTATTGTTCACTTGACTCTCTTGTTAAATGGAAAGACATGTGCAACCAGGTGTACTACGCTAGTACCCGATTAAACCGAAGGTCGACTCGCTAGCCCTCTAGCGGTTTTGATGTCAGACTGCAAGTTACTCGTGGAGTGAGATCATCTTGTAATTACGGTAATGGCGTGAACACAGATAACCATCACTAGATTTCTTACCTGTCTAGGAATAATTGACGCCATATCTGGATTGGTTTTAAATCCTTTGAAGTCTCTTAGTTATCACCATATCCGAAAAGCAGTCCGATGTTCATTTGAGTGGCATAAGGGTTTTGTCACCTTCCCTTTCTGCTTGTAGGCTAAACTGTTCTGAACGAGGCCTCTGTGTGTACAACGGATAACTCCTCAGGTGGTTATGTAGCTTAAAAGCCTGCTACATAACATAAAGTCACAAGTAAGAAAACTCCCGCCGCTCCGAACACGCGCTGTAACCATAGGCTGTAACTGACTTCCTCTCTTGTTTACGCACGTGACTGCGTAAAGACAAAAGTGACGTGAAACTGACATTTCCCGCGATATCCGACCCGACGGATATCATTATAGATCATTATTATAACCTTACCATTGTGAATTGTGGAAAGGCAATGAGACATTTTTAAACACTAATTTTTAATGAACTTGCTCAATAGTTATTTCGTAACCAAACATTTCCCATATCCTGCAACTTTAACTTTTTACTCAAAGTGCTATGCTATAAAAGTGTAATGAAATTTTGGAATTAAATTAGAAAAAATTAAATTCTGATCCCTACAGTACAACTTTTTCCCCCTTGGTAAATCGCATATATAGATAAGTGGTTAAGAAAACAGAATTTATATTTACATTTATTATGGCAGATGCTTTTATCCAAAACAACTTACATTGCATTCAAGATATACATGCTATCAGTTCATGCATCTCCTGGGAATCGAACCCATGACCTTGGTCTTCAAAGTGCCATGCTCCACATTTTGATCTACAGTAAATTTTCGCTAGTGGTAAAGGGAACCACAATAATGACCCACATTACAGTAGCCTTTCTGTTGATCCCATTGCAAACTGTGTAAAGTGTACAGAGAATAAAGCAGTGATGATTTCTGAAGAGATATATTATGGGGTGAGCTTTCCTTCCGTGCAATGCAGCGAGATGTGCACAAATGAATTACACACACCTCAAGCTTTAGGAAATGCACACGGATGCCAGGGACACGACTTATCTCATGGTACGTCTACAAAGCTGACGTTTAGAGGGCTGATTCAGAACATTGTGGCTGTCAGCATAAAAAAACCTATGGTTTTAGACAAATCCGAAACTAATGAGTTCAAAGCAACACGTCCCTTAAGCCCTGTTCATAATCCACTTATATAAGTGTCCTTTCTCTAAGTTATTTGAGAACACAATCAAACAATGTGCCATAATACTTCATGCTGAACGCCAACTAATTTGTCGAACTCTGCTCTTCATAGAATTGCTTCAACATCAAATTGGCACACACCCTAGACATAGATCAACACTGAAGCCAAGTACTGGACTTGAAGTGATTGAAATGAGCTTGGTAAAGTTGAGTGCATATTTCTGCTTAATATAAGAGCAATTTGACCTGGCATAATGGTTGTGGGATCTTACCTTGACTTTGATTGAGACAGGAGCCATTTTCAAGCCATAAAAACCCATAGACAATTGTATAAAAATGTGATGCTTTACCCTTTGTCGTGAGCTTGTTTAGTTGAAAACCTTCAGACTGAATTAGGGGTGAAAATCAATGAAGCAATAAATAAATGATTAAAAACACGGAGACATTCGATACCACAGTATTTCACTCGTATTATTAAACTGTATTCACATTACAACATCCACAATGTTCAGCTTGTGACAGGTTCTAATAATCTCAATATATATTTTCTGTATGTTACATTATACCAAGAGGCACTTCCAGTAAGTCTGGCAATAGAGGAGCTACAGTATAGTGTCTAAATTACAAAACAGTAAAAATAAATAATGTTTATCTAAAAGACTTCTGTTGTCGTTTTCATCTTTTTCGTCCCTTTTTTTGGCTTTGTTTTTGTTTCGTTTCATTTTTAACCTGTACACAATATCGTTTTGTACAAAATGGAACAACAATCAGCGATAAAATGAATATTTCACTTTACGAATACTGGTGATTTACACAGTTCCCCTTTCTATAGGTATTGCTACATGTGTTAAGTGCAAGATACAAGTGAAAAGAAAAATAATTATTTTGTCAGTGAAGTGCCGACTATATATATATATATATATATATATATATATATATATATATATATATATATATAAAGTACAAGTCTCATTTCTCTTTCTCAGAGAGGTGTAAAGCTTGTTTGGTTCTCAAGGTGAACGAAACGGGTGCCCGGTGGACACGGTTATCAGACGCGTACAGCTGAAGATGAAGGAATGAGTTATGAACAGGAAAAATATAAAAATGATCAGCTTTTCCCGTGAACCTGACATGCTGGTCAAGTAAAAAAAAATCTGGAGGGATGCAACCCAGTCATCGTGCATTTCTGCAATACCTGAACAGGTATTTGAACTGAACTGTACAGACTGTCATTAATTTCACTCCTAAGGGCTTCTGAATTTAGTTACATGACATTATAATGATCCTGGCATTATGAACATGTCCACACTGGCTTCTCAAGACTTGTGCTGTTCATTTGGACACAAGAGTTTGCGTAACGTACAGGATCTGGAGTCAGAGCCTCCAAACGCAGATCAGAGCTGAAACCGGTGTAGGACAGGGACGCATGCTTGCCATGCCAACACACACAGGCAATCCTGAAGCACACGCACAAGCACATCAAATGTGTAGGGTCGCTAATTCCACAGTTTTTGTTAAGTCTCTCGGAATACTGTCTGGGTGGAAGCAAATCTGAAATAATGGACCTGTCTTTGATGATTCTGGGTTTGAAACACTTTGAGACATCAATATCTATGACCTTTGATCGTCAAAGGCTCGCAGCAAGGCAATTCTCAACATGTGCCCACTGCTATTATGCTAATCACTTGATAATGACATACATTTTTTAGACAGAGTGGGCCTCCCATCATCCAACAGTATTATAAGTTGAAGAGCGGAGCCATATTGCATAATAGATTTTTTCATTATGTCACGTATTTCTTAGTTAACCTGGGAAATAATGTTTTTAGGGGGATTTTATTCCTCTGGAATTGATTGTAGGTTATGATATTATCAGTTACATTTATTTTGGGAAATATCCCAGCTAACAGGAAACGTTCTCAAAACGATCTGGCAAGGTTCTCTCAAAGTTATGAACAAACGGTTCTTCCAGTAACGTCAATAGAGCGTTTGTTCTAAGTTATCTGGTCTATAATAATGTTGTCAAAACGTTAGCACAAAACCGATCATTTATACACTGTTCATGGAACGTTTTCCCTGATATGTTTTTAAATGTCACTACTTGTTTCAGAATGTTCAGTGTCCCTTCAAAAGTAACGTTTGCAAAATGACCAAATGGAATGTTCGTCTAACCAAGAAAAAACATCTAATAAACTGGAAGTTTTGAATGATTAAAGAACATTCAGAAATAATGTTTTATAACTTAATAAGAACGTAGCAAAATGTTCTTAGAACTTGTTTTTGTTAGCTGGGAATGTAACACTTTGATGCATGACGTCCATAACAGTGCACCGATCTTTAAAAGCCATTTTTAATGTGAAGACTTTTGACACTTAGCCATAATTTACTGTGACAATCCTTTTTTACAGTATATTCTATGTTTTATTATGATAAATTCAAAATGGCAAACAAAAGTGATGCAGCAAGTAACAACTACTATCTTTTATTGCAGTGGACAGTAACGCTCTCAAAATGCGTTATTTTTGGAAAAAATAATTACTTTTTATATATATTTTTTAAAGGTAATAAAAACATTAAGACTACTATTTGTGATTTAATAATTCATGCACCAAAGGGTTAATATCTCTGGCCTGAGGTTACAAATCTAGGGCCTAATGCAGAATTATAATACCCTCCACACACGTCCTCACAAGCACACATGGCCTTCACATGCTCTTCCAGCCACTGAGAAGACCGGCTCTTGCAGAATTGTCCAGTCCTGCTCCTGGAGGGCCACTGTCCTGCAGAGTTGAGTTCAACCCTATTAAACACTCCTGAACCAGATAATCAAGGGTTGGGTCCAAAATCGCCCCATATACATAGGGCACTATTTCAGGGGACGGTTCATTTTAGTGGTGTCCGAAACCATGGTGGACATTATATCGAGTGCACTCATTCAATCCCATAATGCACCGCAATAACGAGTGTACAACTGCTAGAGAATACCCATAATGCACTGTAAGGGATGTGCCGAATTAATTCCCGTGTCTTGCCAGAAGATGGCGCCTGCAGCTGAATCATCCATTCATCCATTTTCTAAACCGCTGGTCCAATGTGGCTACAGCGTAATATCATACAGGTTTAAATTCCTTTTTAATTGATTATTAAATTGTTTAATTAAGGTTTAGTTTCCATGACAGAGTTCAAGATAAATATTTTCATCACTACTAGAGCTGCCAGTTTGCTAACTTTCAAATAATTATTAAACAGCAAGCACAAACTATGCAAAAGCAGCAGCACTTCCGGCCCTACCTTTCATTCACTCCTTCAAGTGGACTATATTAGTGGACTAATGTAGAGAATAGTGAATGAGGGTATGAGTGGAGATTTCGTACACAGCTAAGGTCTTACAAGGCATATTAGAAACCAGGCCGGTGTGTTGAGGCAAGTCGGAGCTAAACTCTACAGGACAGTGGCCCTCCAAAGAGCAGCTTGGACACCCCTGAACAAAAATGGTGTTTCATACTTATAGGAGAATGCATTTGAAGTCATATTTGGCACACACACACACACACACGCTTGAGCTGTGTGATAGTTACACAGCAACAAAAAGAAAGTGCAATTGGAAACGCTACCAATCTACTGTACACATAATATTGCTTAAATAATTTGCTGAACTACATTGCACCACGTTGCCTGATAATATTAAGGCTTACTCTGCATTTCGATCAAAGGGGACGTTTCAAAGATGGGTCTAAAGCACATGACCGTCACCTCCTACCTAGCCGTTTTTAATTGGCTCTCCTTCAAAGTGACTGAAGGCATCGGACTCGGCATGATTAAACATCGGACTCGAGGTGATTAAGCCCACAGAAGTGTTTCATCTCGCCGTCACAAGCAATCTGCCTCTTCCGGCACATCAAAGGCGAGCGCGGACAGCCGTGTCGACCGGTGCCCGTATCTCATGTGCCGCACATGGTCTCTGGGTCCGCTCATGTGAGAGGGCCGGCGCTCGGCGTCTCATCCCTTGGGCTGAGGAGCTTGCAGTCGCTCACATGCCTGCCTGCATATCCGTGGCGGCTGCGTGACACGACTGTGAAGCATAACTACGGCCTTGTTTGGAGGGAGAACATGCGACTGCGGGGGAATGCGGGACCCCGAGGCTCTCTCGACGGGCCATGCGCTCCAGTCAGCGCCTTTGATCAGTGAAACTTGCCAGAGCAGTTTAGTCTGCTCTCAAAACTTGCTGGAGCAGTTTACTAAGAAGCTTAAATGCAGGAACAGAAGCTCCGCTTGGCGGGGAGAGAAAAAACGGGGACGTCTGTAAAGTTTCGGACGGTACAAACATTTGTTAGGGGAAATGAAAACGAGAGGAATGACGTGATGTACTACTGCATGCCATATGGATGAGGGCACTGTATGTGTGTGTGTATATATATATCAAATCACCTGGTAAAACAACAATTGGGCTATTGTTAAAAAGGCCATTGACGTTTAGAAGAAATTACACTTTAAAAAACAACTAAAGATTCCCTTTGTCCTCACAAATCAAGATTCAAAAGATTAAAAAGTTGCAAGAAAGTCCGTAAAAACCAATGACTCCTTGTACCGTTATCGAAAAACAGTCTGATCCTGAGAAAATGCAAGATCTCAGTTCATGGACGAATGAAATGCCGAGGGAAAAAGGTGAGGGAAGAGAATGACGAGCATTCGGCATGACGCCTTCAGAAATGGGACAAGGACAATGGTGCAAGCATTTGCAATAGAAAGGACCTCTGGAAAGGAAAAGAAAGAGCAATGGCAGGACAGACATATGGTGTTAACATGTGGAGTCTCTTGTAGCATTTTCACAAATGCATGCTGTTTCTGGGACATTTGCTTTCGTCCACTGTGGATGATGGGATTCGTGAGCGAGGCGCAATGCCTTTAAGGAGCTGGCGAGAGTCACGGTGGATTGATTTCTCTTTCCCGACTTTGACACTAAGCTCCTCAGAAATTCTTGTTGAGTAGCTGTGTGGGACGAGCCTGCAAAACTTGTGTCGCTCCAAGTCACTAGAACCCCTGTCGTAGTTTGGGGGGTTAAGGTGCAGCTGGAGGGGTTTCGCCAGAAGGACTTGCAAAACTGACCAACATGACGTCTAGAAAATATAGGAAACCCCCCTCCCCCCATGTCCCAGTCAGTTTTAGCATCAAACCTCACTGGAGTGTCTAGCACTCATAGTTCATCGCCCACTCATTGTTAATCAAACCCTTTGTCCGTTCCCACCCCATCCCACCCTGTTTCCTTTAGGCACATGTTCCCCAAGCATCTACAGTGTTGTGTCTAAGTGATGTGCTGGCAACCATTTCTTAGAAGTCTCGCTCGCCTATAAAAAGCTTTCAGACAATGTTCTTGTCTAAAACAGGCAAGTCATTCATTCTGGATCCTCGTCTTTCTCGTCTTCAGTTTCCTCTCGTTTTCCCATTAGCTCCGCATCGTCTTCTACAGTTGTTGTGTCTCGCTTTGCAGTCCCGTCTGCTTCCGCTACAGTCGCACCATCTGTTTCCTCTGTTTCATGCGTCTCTTCAGGTACAGGACTCTCCTCCTCCTCTGCTGACTCCTCCTCCTGGTCGTCTGTTGGCTCCTCCTTGCTCCCAGGCTCCTCCTCCTCTTCATCAATGGCTAGGATTGACTCAGGGGTGTTGCTGAGGCATGTGGACTCCTCCTCTTCTGTCTGGCTTTGGGACTCTTCTGCAATGACCTTCTTCCACATCTCATGGTTCTCCAGCAGGTGCTGGGTGATCGGGCAGAACACTTTCCGTCGTTTCTTGGGTGCGTCTTTCTCTAAAAAAAGGAAATAAACAGAGTGTTAATGGGTTTTTCATGCTAGCAGCTTTAAGTGATGATTTAGAAAAATGTTGCATATAAAAGTAAAAAAAAAAAATATATATATATATATATTTTGTATCGTTTTATAAAAATAATAATATATCTATATTTATTTTAGAAATATTTTTAGTATTGCAAATAATTTAACTTATATGACTAGCAGCTTTAAGTTATGAATTATATTTTTGTAGAGAAATGTTGCGTATATAAAATAAAATGTCTGCTTAAATACACACAGATCCACAAAAATCCGATTTAATATTTATAAAAGAAATAAAAAAACAAATGAATTAAATAAATGCAAAGACATCTCATATTTTTATATTTATTTTTAGATATATTAGTGTTTCAAATATATCTTGTTTGTCACAACATCAGCTGTGATTCGCAAACATTTTTAAATCCAGTTTCAGTTTAGTTACACTGTTACATGTCTATCTGAAATGGTTCTACTGACGGGGCAATCAGATTTTATTTGCCGATAAAGACCGTTTCATTAATTTTCATTAAATATGGGTATTAGCTAGGCCATGTTCACACAGCAGCAGAATACGGTTGTCAGTCCTGTATTTGAGTCCTTAATACGGTTACGTTCACACACAGTTCAGTTATTTACGGGAGTGACGACCGCATTCTATAACCAAACTCACACCTGTAAATTTTAAAGGACTCACTACCATATTCTCGGAAAACCCGAGCTATGTGAATGGAACCGAACTGGACAATTAGTTGTCTGTCACGTCATAAAGTGCGAAAAGCTACAGTAAGTTGCTGTTTGAGTCGACTCACAACTGTAAGTAAATGCGGTTGTTAATCCCAATAACTGACCGTGTGAATGTAGCCTTATTTTGATCTGATATTGTACTTGATCTGCAAAGTATGAGAGAAAAAATAAAGTGAACTCACGGGAAAGTTCTGAGCTGGAGGAGGCGTCTTCCTCCGGTGTGTCTTCCTCATCCTCTTCATCTGTCTCTGTCTCTTCCTCAGCATCCTCGCCCTCTTTGGGCTGAGGGTTGACCCAGTGCCCAGGCATGAGGGCAGCAGAGTCATAAGAGTTGCAGAGAGGCCCGACGATGTGTGTGATGAAGGACTCCTGTAGTTTGGCCAACTGGGGTGCTGAGCGGTCCATGAAGGGGCTAATGGGAAGGCCCAAGCTGGACTCTTCATCACCCTGAAACACCAGAATGAAGAGAATACACATTTTACTAGTGCTGTCAAAATGAATGCATTAACACATGCAATTACAGTTTAACGCTGCTGCATCCGTTTTTTCACGTCATCCTTTGGCTAGAATAACATTATACGAGGTGATCACGCTCTTAGAAAATGGGGTGCATCTCAGATCTGCGTCATGTGGGACAGGTCTTAAAGTGACAGTAGCCTAATAAACCTGCTGCTGTCTGTCATTAAGGATAGATAATCAAAGAACAAAAGAAAAAGAAAAGCACTCACTGCTCTTGACTGACTAACTTTTGTAGCTTTAATACAAATTAATCTATATTCAATCTATAATTTATGCAGTGAAGACTGTGAACTTTATTCAATTTCTGTATTATATCCTGACTGTAAATCTTAACTGTTTACAAGGTTACATGTGTCAAAAACAATGAAAACAATACGTTTTTGTGCATTTTGACAGGGCAAGTCTGACTGGGCCAATAGAAAAAATTAAGCACTGATGTATTGATGGGCAGGTAAATGTGACATTTATTATAATGTATTTATATGAAAACTTAAATGAAAAAGTTGTTATATTTCTTTAAAGCCTAATAAATTTAAAAATTGATAGCTTTCAATTATACTGTATTGCTTAATGGATATAATAAATGTCTAAAATTGAGGGGAAAAAAATCTATTTCATAGAGACATCAGTAGCAGTATTGTTATCGGTGATGCCTTCTTTCATAAAAAGATGCTATTAAACAAATATTTAAAATATAGGCAACTGTCTTTATGTTGTTTCTACGTACATTTGGAGATTAAATGTGAAATTATTACAATATAAAAATATATGAAAAACTTGAATGTTCAATTAATCGTTAATCGATTAATCGTGATTAATTACAGAAAAATGTGTGATTAATTAGTTCATTTTTTTAATTGATTGACAGCACTAATATATATATATATATATATACAGTATATATATATATATATATATATATATATATATATATATATATTATACTGCAAACTCTGGTATGGAACATCAATTTTGATCAATTGCCAATAAATCATTTCTAATAAAAGAAAATCAAGTTCTGTCTACATTAGAGAAGTATGGGTTACAAATGATGTTTCAAGTTATTTTAAAAATATTTGAATTGGTTCCTATATAATTGAAAAACCGAAATAATATTGTTGTTCATCTGCACCTCCTATGGTGGATGAACAGCATCATGGGAACTGATGTCACCAGAAAGCATTACGAGCATATGAAAGCTGCATCACGTCAGTGCTAACAAATCTAAAATCCATCCTGAAAAATAAATGCATTCAGTGATGTGCAAATACAGTATACATTTCATGTCGATTCAGAAATGCTCCACATAGTGCAGATTAATCATATCTGATTGATGGCTAATTTGCATTTTTGTTCAAATTATGCAGCGCTACTGAGCTGCTATTTTATACTCATCCCTACCATCTATTGCATTAAACAAGTAAGGATATTACTAACAGTATATGCTCAGTATATTCAAGCACAGCCGAGGAGCACACACTTGATTGGATTTTTCCAGTTCAGGAAAGAAACATACTTCACAGACCTTCTATAAAACTAGGTCAACCTTCCCATGGACGGGGGAAACACACCCAGGCACGAGAGGTCTGGGCTTTTTTAATTATTTATTTCAGATTGCAGTGCTGAAATAAGTAGGTAATCAGCGATTAGAGGAGCATCATATAGTCCGCGCGAGAACATATGCTTCGCAGAACCTGGAGATAAACAATGAGAGCGGAACAACAACAGGCAAGGTCTCGCGTTGCCATGGCAACCGTGCCGTCGATGACGTCACAGGGCAGTGATGTATGTGCGCTGTGTTCTGTCAGGTGCTACTCAGAAGTGCTGGAGAAATGAATCATTCAAGAAACGAAACAGGGAGGGGGGGAAAACAGGCTCCTTTGAAGCAAATCATTTCTGGTCCCTTTTGAAATGCTCTGAATATGGCCAAGGGTGGTCATATGACGCTTTGTAGCTCTGTGACGGGGTCCCGACACAACTGGGTCATCCTCACAATAATAGACACTCATCGCTGGCATCCAAACAAGCCCTTAACTCTCTGAGAGCATGATCAGAAGATGTATATCCAGATAGACTGAACAAGCACACATGATGTACCGTAATGGTCAACCAATATAAAGCGCAACAGCCGGTTCTGGAAAACTCCATTCATTTTCTCCATAGGGAAACTGATTTTGAACGATAACATAAACCTTTTAAGAAAGCCCTACTGTGAGCTACGAGGTTGTTTGATAGTATTTGCTTCTGTTGAAGCCATCAGCCCGCATTATTTCAGCGTATTTTAAAAAAATAATCGGAATCAGAATTCCTGGTGAAAAACTACATTACCCATGATGCTGTGCAGAAAATTCCACCGATCAGAGAGTCGAAACATTCAACACCACAAAAAGATCTTGTTAGCTCCTCCCATTCCCATGAAGAACTGCGAATGACGTAATCGAGTCGATTCTCTCTACGCTCTCAAAATACGTATATGCATAATTTGCAATAAACTTAAAATATCTTGTTTATATAGGATTTCTCTCTATATATGTTATATATAGGCTTTTTAACAAGGATTTTTTTAAAGTTCCTATGGGATAAAATGAATGAAAAAAAAATACTTCCGGAACCAACACCCCTAAAAAAGTGTTTCCCCCTATTATTGAAATCCTAGAAACACTCCTGGCTAGCAATATGCTAAAACATGCTAGCAATTTGCTAATTCATGCTAGCAGCGAGTTAAAATGTGCTAATTCATGCTAGCAGCGAGCTAAAATGTGCTAATTTATGCTAGCAACATGCTAATTGCAATGCTAATCTGACATTAAGGTTGACTTTGGTTGATTTAGTCTGGCTGATGTCTATCATCAACGCATGGTGTGTTTTACCAGAAAATGTTCTCAGCACATTCCCAGCAGATCAGCCTGATGATGTGCCAGTTTGCTTACTTTCTGCCCTACATTCTCATTACAGCTGTGAACGTGTTGCCTTCAGCACTGCTCGGGGAGGATGTAGATGGTTGCCAGGCAACATCGCATCCTTGCCATCCTCTCCAGCCACTCGATGTGAATGATACTGAGACGTCGCCAAGTACTTACACATGCGCATTATCGGAGCCTCTTACTATGCTTACTATTGCCAGGCACTTAATGCTGTGACTGAATAGCTAAAAAATGACTTTTACACACAAACATACATACATCAAAAACAAAGCAGACACTGACCTGTTCGTAGAACTCGTTGACGATGCCTTCCGTCCACTGCAAATGAAGCTCCTTGCATTTCAACGGACCGTTTATATCCGCTAACTTAATACACATTTGACACACCAGCAGACGATCATTCTCGTTAGACCATTCAATCCCCGAGCAACCGTCATCCCCCACCTGAGCAAACATAAATCAATAAATAAAATGCACAGCAATAGCTGGTCTATACATGTATATCTAGTGTACAGGAAGTGCTCACCTTGGCATTGAATTCAGCCAGAAAGTCAAAGTGTTTCTTAAGGTCCGTGGCCAGTATGGCCTCGATGACCAGGAAGCGAAAGCGTTTGAAATCCATGTGGTCCAGACTGGCCAGAAAGTTGTACTCGGGCCTCGACATGAAGAGATTCCAGGCAGAAGCTGCGTGATGGTTCTCCAGCACAGAGCGGTCATTGTAAAGCACGGCCTTGAAACACACACACAATACGTTTATGGCACTTCAAATGTTTCAAGGCTCCAGAACATCGTGACCAATCCCTGAACTTGCAGGCTACAATTCAAAACAACCACTTTGGATATTAATATTCATAAATATCATAATGCTTCTACAGCATAACATGGAGTATTCCATCTTAATACGAAGTACTGAAACAGTCAAATATTTGCAGCCTTTTTGACCTTTTTCATTAGACATAATATTATTAACCTTGAATATGAGCAATAGTAACAGAAAACAGCATGCAAAATTAGCAGACCACATGGTAAACAGGAACCACATTTTAACACACACCTACACACACATATATATACACACACACACACATACACAAACAGACAAACACACACACACACACACACACACGCACACACACACACACACACACACACACACACACACACACACACACACACACACACACACACACACACACACACACACACACACACACACACACACACACACACACACACACACACACACACACACACACACACACACACACACTCAAGTGGACAAAAGTGATGTCCGCAATGTATATTTGTTTTTTGTGACCCTACAAGTTCGATTAAACCGTCAAAATATGAGGAAAAAAATATATATATGTTTTTTTTTAAAACATTTTAAATATGAGAGAAGAACAAAACACTAAACTTGGTTAAGGTATTTATCTGACAAAAGTATTTATTTTTAAATATAATGTAAACACCAGTCTTGTTCGATTCTTGTTCTGATTAAATACAATTTTTGAAACCCTTATTATTATTATTATACGAGGGTTAGTTCACCCAAAAATGTAAACACTGTCAGTAATTACTCGCCCTCATGTTGTTACAACCCCGTAAGACTTTCGTTCATCTTTGGAACACAAATTAAGATATTTTTGATTAAATCTGAGAGCTGGATCACTCCTCCATAGGCTGCTATGTTATTGAAACTTGCCGGCCCAGAAACGTTATTAAAGACATTGTTAAAATAGTCCGAGTGACTACAGTGGCTCAACCTTAAGTTTATCAAGCGACGAGAATACTGCGGAAAACCACAGAAGAAAATGAATAGTTGAATAGTCAATATTTTGGTTTGTTTTTTTCGCAGTATTCTCGTCGCTTGATGGTTGAGCCACTGTAGTCACTTGGACTATTTTAACGATGTCTTTAATAACTTTTCTGGGCTGGCAAGTTTCAATTACAATAGAAGCCTATGGAGGAGTGAGACAGCTCTCAGATTTAAAGGGGTCATGAACTGGCTTTTTAAAAAAAATTATATTGTTGTCTGAGGTCAACTTATGACGTTCACTTGGTTTTTACATTCAAAAACATCAAAATGAATAACTAATAGGCTATTTTCTACCCTAGTTTTGAGCCTAGCTCAAAAACGCTCGGTTTTTATGGACGTCTCGCATTGAAGACTTGGAAGTAAACGCCCACCGCTGTGAGTGGATAACAGTTTTGCATATTATAATGAGTTTCGTGTAATGCGCGAATCGGTGGGCGGGGCTAAACCGGCCGTGTTGAAGTAGGCGTTGATCTTCTTCTGCGGGGGTGGTGTTTTATCCTCTTTGTCGTCATAGTTCCCCACTTTGAAAAACGAGTCCTTTGCTGAGCCTGGTGTCAATAAAAGCTTTTATTGGACTAACAAGGACGTTTTCAGTTCTGAAACTTACAGGATATTCTTATAATATGATGACCTCTTAGATGTCAAAAGCTCAAGGAAAATTTGATTTCTCAGTTCATCACCCTGTAGCAATGTTCAGGGAAGAAGGAGGCGGGAACCGGCGGACAATCAAAATAAAACTTTATTTTAAATGAAATAAACACAATACCTGCCAGCAGCCCCTCACGGACGACTGCTAGCTACCAAAATAAAATAAAACAAAACACAAACAAAAGCAGGCCTGTTCCTCTCTCGCTCATCCACTCCGTCGCTCCCCCTTTATGCTTCCGCTCCTCCGTGAGAGATGCGAGACCGGTGTGCTTCACAGGTGCTGCTCATTAGCAATCGCACCACCGGCCTCGCGACGTTCTCTCACGTCCCTCGGCCGTCCTGCTCACCACACACCCGTTTAATCAAAAATATCTTAATTTGTGTTCCGAAGATGAACGAATGTCTTACAGGGTTGGAACAACATGAGGGAGATTAATTACTGACAGAATTTTCATTTTTGGATGAACTAATTAAGTAGTTTATTCTACCTCTGTATTAGTACCGGCTATGATTCTTAATAAAGCACATAATTAGAATACAAGGAAATGACTTCTCCATTGAAACTCTTCAAGGAAATGGGGGGTAGACTGATTTTGGGGTAGTGTGATGATGGTGTGTTACCTGTGGAGCGCTGGTGGCCACCAGGAACGCATTGGTCCTGCCAGGATGGTCGTAATCATGCATGGCAGCCGCGACGTAGAGCGCCATCAGCTCGAGCGCGGGGATGAGGCCGGACAGACACCCGTAACCCTCCCCCTCTACGGGATACGTCCTGGACATCAGGTGCTTTGAGCGGCCATGAGTGAGTCCACTGTCAGAGTCTGAAGACAGAGAGTCGGAAAGATGTCTGCAGATTAGTTCACACTGTACATAAATATGTATATGCAAATGAGGGTGAGACATTTCTGAGAGTATGTGTAAATAATACCTCAACCTTTTTTTAATTTGAAAAAGCCCAAGCAAAATCATGTTTGTTCCTACAGTATAGCTCAAACAGTAGAGCATGGTGTTTGATTCACAGGGAATGCGTGAACTGATTAAAATGTATACCTGATAAAATGTATAAATGAACTGAGAAAACGTATATATATATATATATATAGCACGGCTGGAAAATGCTCTCAGCCAATCAGATTCGAGAACTGTTATATAAGTATATATATATATTAGGGCTGGGCAAAAATATACATTTTTCGATTCATCGTTTTTTTTAAATGTGGTCGATTCAAAATCGATTCTCAAATAGATTTTTTTCCCATATTTATTTATCTATCGATCGTCGACCCAAGAGCCAGTATTAGTTTTCCTACACTGTTTATAGCCTTGGAGCCTCCATGTTACAGCTAATGCTGTGAGATTTTGTTAGTTTTATCTTAAACATAAAATAACCTGATCCTGATTGATCAAGACATGCCACTGTTCTGACTTGACAATTTTCAGCATCAATTTTTCATTATGCATCAAAATCCTGTCTATTCATTGCAGACATTGGGCATTTGAAGCCCAAATTTGCATTTGAAGTTGGGTATTAATGGGTATTAACCCAAGTGTACCTAAAATAAAAAGAGTTTAATATACAGGTTTGTGGCTCTTAATTTCTTTTTATTAATTAACCACTTGTAAACGTATGTTCACCGTTCTTTTTTATAAATATAGGATTTGCATTAAATCTATATTCATTGAGTTCCAATCGAAATCGAATCGGAACATTTGAATTGATACCCAGCCCTAATATATATATACAGTTGTGGTCAGAATTAATGGCACCCCTGGTAAATTAAATATGATCAAAAATGGCAACAAAAAAAAAAGTGTGTGTGTGTGTGTGTGGGGGGGGGGTGCGGGGGGGTTAGGGTTGGGGGGGGGGGGGGGGGGGGGGGGGTAATCACATTATGAAATAAATGCTTTTCTCCAAAACATGCTGGCCATAATTATTTGCTCCCTGTTATTAAATACTTTTTGCAATCTCCTTTTGCCAAGATAACAGCTCTGAGTTTTCTTGTATAATGCCTGATGAGTTTGGAGAACACCTGACCCGAGATCAGAGACCATTCCTCCATACAGAGTCTCTCCAGATCCTGCAGATTCACAAGTTCATGTTGGCGCTTCTTCTCTTCAGTTCACTCCACTCATCTGGCTTCAGGTCAGGGGACTGGAACGGTCATGGCAGAAGCTTCATTTTGTGCTCAGTTACCCATTTTTGTGTTGATTTTGACGTTTGTTTTGGACCGTTGTCCTTATGGAAGATCCAACCACGGCCCATTATAAGATTTCTAGCAGAGGAAGTCAGGTTTTGATTTTTTATCTGTTGGTATTTGCTAGAATCCATAATGCCATGTATCTGAACAAGATGTCCAGGACCTCCAGCAAAAAAATAGGCCCACAACATATAAGATCCAGCAGTGTATGTAACCGTGGGCATGGGGTACTTTTATCTCTGTTTGCACCACACACATCTGGTGGGTTTGCTGCCGAAAAGCCCTTTTTTTGTTTCATCTGACCATAGTTTCCGGTCCCTTTTGAAGATCAGTCGTGTCTGAACACTGAATATGCTGGAGTTAATTTTTGGAGGAGCGAGGAGGATTTTTCTTGAAACCCTCCCAAACAACATGTGGTGATGTAGGGGTTGTTTGATATATATTTTTTAGGCTTTCTGACCCCAAGACTCAAGTATTCTCTGCAATTCTCCATCTGTGATCCTTGAAGAGTCTTTGGCTACTCAAACTCTCCTCCTCACCGTACATTAAGACCATAGACACACGTCCTCTTCCTGACAGATTCACAACATCTTTAGTTGATTGGAACTTCTTAATTATTGCCCTGGTGGTCAAAATGGGGATTTTCAATTCTTTAGCTATTTCCTTAAAGCCACTTTCTATTTTGTGATGCTCAACAATCTTTTGCTGCAAATCAGAACTATATTCTTTGGGTTTACTCATTGTGACGGATGATTAAAGGAATTTGGCCTTTGTGTTTCCTCATATTTAAACTCCCGTGAAACAAGAAGTCATAGCTAGACAATTCCATGTTCCTAGTCCTCCTGGTGTGCTAAAATAAGGTGAATATTAATGGGAATATACTTAAGAGATATTTTACACGTAAAAAATTCTAGGGGTGCCAATAATTGTGGCCAACGTGTTTTGGAGAAAAACATTTATTTCATTATGTGATTTCCCCCCCACTTTCAATTCTTTTACTTCAATGAAAGGTTAGATTTTTGCACATTTTTTTAATGAAAGATCAAAAGGATAAACGATGCAGATTTATTTATACAGCCTTTTTTGATCATATTTACCAGGGCAGGGGTGCCATTAATTCTGACCACAACTGTATGCATTTGGCAGGCGCTTTTAAGTCAAGTCAAGTGAGCTTTATTGTCATTCCACTGTATGCAGAGACATGTCGTTCTTCACAGGACCACACTGTTACATATGGGTACCGGTTATGCAAGTCAAATAATTGTATCTACAGGCAAAAAATGACCTTGATAAAAAAATTACTTTCTTTACTGAAAGTCATAAAATGTACAATGTTGCCCACTTCTCCTGTGAGCTCAAAAAAGTTTTTTTTTCTTCTTCTTCTTTTTGTGAGCTCAAAAAGGTGATGGGAGTGTATGAAATTGAGGACATCACCACTGCTCTTTTGTGAATTGTCAAACGTTACAACTGACAACACTTTCCAGTCTCCCCTAATCATATAAAACATTAATATAAGCATAATATTAAGTATACATTTCAATTACAAGCATGAAATTATTTCCAATGTAACTTTTCCAAACTGTAATGAACTTACCCGAGTCACTAAGTGATCCCAGTGTAGGTAAACCAGGCACAGGCTGAGTAGTGAGGTACCACACTGCATGGAGGACGTCTGTTGCATGGATCCGGTTGTGATCTGGGGAGGAAGACGAGGTTTAATACTGTAAACCACCACTAGGGGGAGATACAACACACACAAAAGTACAGTGTGCCACAACTGATGATTTAGGGCAGTGTATTCCTCTGGAGGTGAAGCTGACTACGCACAACATCTGTAGTACATCATAACTTATCTCATTGTTAACATATTTCTGTACACATGTCTCTTGCAGCACACGGACTCACATGGGATGTCCCTGTATCCGTTCTCCAGAGCGTGGAAATAGTTCATGAACTCCCTCACCGGAATCTTGAATGTCTCAAAGAGTCCCGTATCGACAAACAACCGGTAGGACACCTAAACCACAGAGAACAATGGCAAAATCTCTCAACCTAGTCTTAAATTAAACAAAAGATTTAAAACAATAATACTAGAATTTCTCAGAAGGAAATATGTGCAAATACTTTTAATTATTCATTCATAATAACGTGTTTCACATTTGCGTGTGTATGCATATATATATATGCACGCGCAAACATGAACAAATACGATGTACATAAAGCTTCTACATTTAAATGAACACTTATTTTACACTTGTTTATTACAAATTAACTAAAAGTCTAATCTATGGAAGCTTGTTTCCTCCATGGAATAATTAAATAAAAAGGGTATAATTGTGACTTTTTATCCAACAATTCAAACTTTATAACGTGCAATTGCGAGTTTATATCTAATTTCTGAGGAAAAAAAGTCAGAGAAAAAAGGTTTTTTTTTATCCGTGGCAGAAAAAAAGCTTCCACTATCTGACACTCATTTTTATTATTTAATAAAATTTATTATTTAAAAAAATGGCCAAATATCAGCCAATTATTAGCCCGGCCCAGGTGTTGCTGAGTTGCTTTCACATTCATGCGAATCAAGCCGAAGTTCCACCGCCACCTGAACTCAGACAACCTCCTACAGGTGATCTGGAGTTCGGTCCGCATGACACCTTCCACATTACCAATTCGTGAACCGTGCCCTGTTTTGAACTAAACTGCCAGTGTGAAACTAAAAGCAGCTTTAGATGCGAGTTAGGCTTGTGCGCCTGTGCTCTGGATCTCCACTAGATGTCAGTGTCTCACCTGGCTGAGAATGCAGCCACATCTGCCGTGGGTTTTCTCCACCAGACTGAAGATGGGGAAGTTCCAGTTGTTGATCTGACTCATGAGAGGCTCCAGTCCCTCCATTACCAGGGGCTCTGGGGCCAAGATGGGCTTATCCTGCAGAGGAAATGATTCAGATCACAAACTTGTGCCATCTTATAAAAAAAAAAAAACACTGAATATGTCTGAATAAGCTTAATAAGTGGCACATATGAAACTACTAAAAAAAAGAGTAGTTAAAATGGCATAACGGAAAGAGAGTCTGTCATCAAACCACAGCAAAAACAAATCACTAGCACATCAAACGCTCGCTGATTAGTTCGGATGACAATTTGATGGCAGGTTTAGTTTCCCTGGATCAGAGTATTGCACACTAATTTATTTATGCCATCGCCGTATTTTTATGTGCTTTATACATTTTCTGCACACTGCAAAGAAATGATTTTCTTCCTCAGTATTTTCGTCTTGTTTTCCATTGCAATTATCTATGCATTCTTAAATCAAGATACATTTAAGATATTATATATATAAATATATAAAATAATGTGTTATTTTAAAAGCGTTAAAATTAAGTGAGCTTATGCTTAAAATAAGAAAAAATATCTGCCAGTGGGGTCAGAAAATTGTATAAATCTCTTTTTTTTATATATACAAGACTTGTGCCATTTTGCTTCTCATGTAAATCTTGATTTAATGATGTTCAAGATATTTGTACTGGAAACAAGACAAAAATACTGAGTAAGAAAATCCTTTTTTTGCAGTGCATATTCTACGTGTACTGCATATTTTATGCATGCTGCTGATGCAA
This sequence comes from Rhinichthys klamathensis goyatoka, assembly GCF_029890125.1. NCBI lineage: Eukaryota > Metazoa > Chordata > Actinopteri > Cypriniformes > Leuciscidae > Rhinichthys > Rhinichthys klamathensis. The sequence continues at coordinate 3,751,463 of NW_026606579.1, forward strand.
CACTTTACACTGTATGTGTCCTGCTTTACGGTCCTCTAACACTGAACAGCATCTACCTGCCTGAACTAAACTGCAGTGCTAAGAAATCAATTTGTCCTGCAGAAGGCCTGCTTACCTCTGGTGGTATAAGAGCGAGTGCCTGAGGCGGGAACGTCCCGCAGGGGTTCCGGTGACCCTCTCCGTCTTCCTCGTTCTGTGCAAAGTCACTGCTGTCACTGTGGTTGGTCTCATAGGTGCTGTCATAGTCGGATGACATTATCACCGGTTCGTCTGAAAGGTTATCAGAAAAGCGTGATTATGCCTCTCGTAATATTTCACGTTTGAGCAGACTGACAGCTTAGAAAGACACCAATTACATATCAACTCATAGATTCAATCCAGGATCGAGCTGTGATATCACAGATCACAACTGCAAAATGGATAATAAGTGAAATGCATCTAAATGGTAATTCAGAGAGGGTCGGACATCACCTGACTGCTGGCTTCTGTCTCCTGCGTCTGTGGATCCATCCCCGTGCCTCTTACTGTACGGTCTTCCACAGCTACAACACACACAACACACCATTCACATCACTATCAGCACTCATTCTTTCACATTAGAGCATATATATATATATATATATATATATATATATATATAAAGAGAGAGAGAGAAGTGAGGGATCTTTTTATGGATTTAGCTAATAGTTAATTCATTTAATTTAATTTTTTTTTGTAATTTTTATTAAATTTGATTAATTAAACACCTAGTAAACATCCCTTTTCACTAGAGAATAACCTGTTAAACATTAAAATAGTTTGCAATCATTTATTATCCTATATATATATATTTTATAGATTTCATGTATACACGTTTTTTTTAACCTTTATTTGCTTTTGTATTGCATTTTAACAACAACAACAATGATAATAAATAACTATAATAATGGTACAACAGCAAATAAAGTAATAAACCAACAATTTACTTCCTCACTACACGCTCCTGGTTTTAATGTGGATTATTTGTCTGTTAATGTCAATCCAAAATAAATAAATAAATATAAATCCCCAAATCTAAGTTTTATTCAATTTCATCATTTTCACAATTGAATCAATTCCCAAAGAATAAAATCAAATCACATTCTACTCTTTTTTTTCTCTCTCTCACAGAATATCCTGCTTTACTCATAGTTGAAATAAGTCAGATTAAAAAAAAAAAAAAAAAAAAAATGCCATTTCAAGTTGACTCAGAACATTCCTTAAGAACAATAAAAAGACACTATCTATCATTGTAGGCACTGGAATCTGTTCGTTACGCTTTATGTATTTTATGCTTTACGAGGAAACGGCTGATAGTGAATGCATATTTGAATATTTTGCAGTGAAACTGAGAGGCGTCCTGATGGTGTGTCAGGAGCTCTAGCCGTTGTCACTGTTGTTTAGTTTAACTCTTTAAATTAACGTGCCAGACAGAACCTAATCAAGCTGTGCTTTTGTGACCAGCATTCATTACAGGCCAAGGGGAAGGTGACCTTGTCTCAGCGCCAGGACATTAGTGATCGCTGTGAGTAAAACAGCACATCTGACCATGTAAGTCCATCAGTTAATATTTAGACACAGTGTTGGTTATTTTTCACAGTTAATGATCAGTGGTTGTTCAGTAACCACGTCATGGGTTAAAGCTGCGGTCCACTGTCCTGGGCCACAGGATACGCTCAGATCTTTGGAAACAGCAAGCATGTGCTTTTTAGCGCAGGGATGAATTGTGCTCAAAATGAATAATAACTTGATATCTGCTCTTAAAATGACTCATTAGTAGATCTGCATGGAATCTGCATAAGCAAAATTCCTCAAAAAGACTTCCAGAGAATTTGAACGCACATCATACACAAAAAGCAACAACATTGTTTTGGTAACTTTTTAATAAGAGGCTCTTACAAGTCATGTGGTGTTCTTTCAGGAATATCACTGAACTACTCAAACAACATGACATGACATGGGCGTTTCACATACTCCCGTTTCGTTACCGTTTCGCATAGTTCAGCCAAAAATGTTATCATTTACTCAACCTCAAGCTGTTCCAAACATGTATGAGTTTCTTTCTTCTGCTGAACACAAAAGAAGATACTTTGAAGAATATCGGTAACCAGACATTTGATGGACCCCATTGTCTTCCAGAGTATGAACATTTTTTTTTTCTTTTGTGTTCAACAGAGGAAAGAAACTCCTACAGGTTTGTAACAACTTGAGCGTGAGCAAATGATGACAGAATTTTCATTTTTGGCATTTTCAGCGCTTCAAAAACATGTTGTAAATATACATCAATGACGCTCTTCACTGAGTGCTTACACAGATCCAGACGGGAGCGCTTGAAAGCAGGACCGGTCCGCTGATAGACGCCTGCTTGTGCTTTTCAAATCATGACAGAAAACGGCATATTTCAGGCTAGACCAGCCAATGCACAGACTGTTCCTCCAGCAGTGGAGCTTCTAACGGCAGCTGACTTATGATTTGCCGATTGGCTCTTTTTTTTTTTAGACGTAGGGACGTATTCAGCCATATTGTGCGTTGCACTTTCTCCCAATAGTAATATGAGTGCACGATAACTGTATATTTTAAAGTCCTCCTGGGGTGAAAATCAAGTTTTTAATGTTGTTTATGTGTCTATGTGGGGTTTTTAATAAGCTTTAAAGGAGAACTCCGGTCAATTTTAACATTGAGCTCATATTTTTGTATATTTGGAGTGCTGTCAGTACAGACAAAAACGACAAAAATCGGTGTTGCCTACACCGTGTTATCCTCTTTTTAAAATTCGCACCCTGTTGACTTCAATGGGGCAAGTTCTAAACCTGCCCCATTGAAGTCAACAGGGTGCGAATTTTAAAAAGAGGATAACACGGTGTAGGCAACACTCCAAATGTACAAAAAAATGAGCTCAATGTTAAAATTGACCGGAGTTCTCCTTTAAGGCAAACCAAGTCAAAACCATTGCTGAGTTTTTTCTCCTTATAACTGCAGTGATCTAAAGACAGTCTCAAAAACGTAGTTTGAAATCGCTGGTGTTTCTGACGTCACAAACTACCTTGTAACCAATCAGATCAACGTGCAGGCGGGCTTTAGCATGTTATTAACAGGGAACTAGCAGGGGAGCCTCAAGAGAAGCCATGTTATCCCAGTATATTTTTCTATTGACATGAAAAATCGAGGAAGATATAGCAATATAGCAGGTGTATGATGTATATTGCGATGTTATGAACTATATGCCTTTCTCCACTGACGTTCTAAGTTGTTCAAAGTGTTTCTGACTCTGAAATGGCGAACGGGAACATGGTTTGTGTAACATTAGCAACACATTATTAGCTGTTTGATAACATAGTCAAGCAAAAGGCTAATCATATTAATAACCGTTGTGTCCGACGTTGTAAAGAGCAATATCATTGTGCAGCGTTTACCTCAGCAAGTTGGGAGAGTGAATCTCTGAGCTGGTGTGAGTGAGTGAGTGGAGGCGGGTCTAATTAGCATATTCATGGTTCCGCGCATATTAAATGAAGCAAGGGTGTAGAGTTACATTCAAGCTATTTTAAAGCATGAAGAATTTTCTTCACAGGAAAAAAAAAAAGTTTAAATATGTCATTTTGGTGATCAAAGATGAGTTTTAAGGGATGCAATTTTTGACAACAGGGGGACTTAAAGTCTTTAGTTTTACCTGCTACAAAGTGGAGGAGGCACCCAGTGTGTGGTACTGGGGCTCGGGGCGCTCTGACTGTGGGTTAAGGCTTTGTGAGGGCTGTGTGGCGGTGGGCCGTCGCCCTGTGGAAGATCTGGGTCAGGCAGCTCCACTGAAGGGCTTTTGTTGGTGGGACTGTTGAGCGGAGTGCCCTGGACTGGAGGAGAGTGGCAGGGTGAAGCCAGAGGTGAGATGTTGGAAGAAGGGTAACCTGTCAGAGAGCAGAGGCATCACACTGGCACTGCCATAGCCCATTTATCTCCTTTCACTTGACAAACACACACACAGAGTGCTTTACCTCTTCGGCTCTTGCTATAGATGTGGTTGGTGGCGGAGGAGGCAGCGTATGAAGCGGACATGGATCTGCTCTTGGAAATGGTGAGCATAACGGAGTTGTTCCATGAGTCACTGTTCACCAAACTGCAGAAGAGGAAGAGGAACATTTCATGGTTTTACCTGGTATGTTGTTTCACTCACTGGAAATTTTTTTTTTATTGTATTTTTTTCCCCAAGGATAGCCCCTTTAGATGAACCATCTCATTTTCGAGGGTAAAACATCGTTTTCCAGTAAACATTCTTACACCAATAATCTGTTTGCATGAAGGCTTTTCAATCCAATTACTAACAGATTATTGATGAAGATGAATATTCTTCACCTTAATTTAACAAGGCATAAGCGTTTACCTCTCAAAAGGGAAAGTTCACAATGCACTTTCCAGGGTTATTAAAGTCCATGTGGTGTATTTTGGGAGAAGGGTTCAGACTTGAATTTTCCTGCCAGCTTTACAGGATCCAAGCGAACAGGCCTCCTGCTGTGGGAACACTCTTCAGATATCCATTAAGGAGACCTGCCACTTTAAGACCAGCCTCAACATGGTAATGCAGGCAACCGGGTGACCCTCCATTTTTTACAGGGGCTTTTATTTCGACAGGATCTGAATCTAAACACATCCCTGGCTCTCGTGTCTCCAGGAAGCCTCTTTAAACTCTCTGTCTACACAGTGCAGATGGCTATCTGGATATCCGTATTAATGGGCTGAACTTTAGCTGGGCTGTATAACTCAAGTTGAAATAAGAGATATAAAGGTGGAGAAATGCCCAAAGATGGACATTATGAAATCTGAATCAAACATTCAGACGGAGCGAGGCAGCGTGTAGGAGCTCTGGAAAGTTCAAGCGCTTGATGGCGATCCGCAACAGCTGTGCGAAACACTAACGTACGAGACAATGATGACAAACAAAATAAGATGAGGGCAAACGGATAAAAGTGGTTTCAGATAAATCCCCAGAAACCCTCTGTGGACTCATATTTTCAGAAAGTGCTGTTGCTTCAAAACACTTCATGAGTCAGCGGACAGCGGACCTGAGAAGTATTTGGACAAGTATGCTAATGTCATTGCAGTATATTACGAAAGCACAAGCATACTGCTCAAACAAAAATGTCAGTGTTTGTTAGGTTTGAAAAAATAAAACCATAAATAACGGCCTCTAAATGAAGTATTTGGACACTTTTGTGTTTGTGAATCGTTATTGGAACAAGTATGTAGTTAATGTGATGTAGTTAAAGTGATCTTCACATGTGGTTTCTCTGTTAGGACACACTGCTTGAACTTGAGGACAATTGACTTCATACATCCACTAAAAAGCCCCAACAGCTGATTAACCCTTTCCTCGCCAGCGTTTTTTAAAAGGTTGCCAGCCAGCGCCAGCATTTTTGATAATATTCACAAAATGGCCGCCAGAATATTCTGTTTTATGAATTTCTGAACATCAAAAGAAAGAAAAAATACAAACAAAAACATTTTATTCTCGATTTATGCAGTCTTTTTTTTAGTTACATAAAAAAAGCAACATTTTGAACAAAAAGATAAGAACATTGCATTGCTTTTTCATCTGTGTTTTAATCTGTAGATTCTTTACTCTTTCATAAGATGCGTAACAGCGCATGTTACTGTATGTAACAGTAAAACCAGGGATTGCCGGAAAATTTCATCAATGATGGGGACACGTTGTGTCAAAAAAATCGGAAAATTCCGTTAATTGGAAAGAGTTAAAAGACAGTGAGTAAAAACAGTGAGAGTGAAAAAGATTCTGCAGCATTTGAGATACTTTTGCAATTACATTTTTAAGTGTCCAAATACAAGTTAAAGATTTGGGCTGCTCACCAAAAGGATGTACAAAAGTTTAAACTATAACCCAAGCACTTTAAATCAACATGAAACGGCATTTTACTTTCACAATATGACATATTTCTGGTTGGAAAAAAAAATCAATGACATGGATCAATGAATGTAGGGTGGGACTAGATTTTATCCATAAGGAAATGATTGCATTATGAAACATGTGCGTTACACACTAGAACAGAGCATAACATCATTGTGCTGTTACTTTTATTGCATTAATGATAACTGGCAGTAAATTACTGAGTTTACTATTGGCAAAACTTTAGAAAGTCTAAAATCAGGGGGCAAACTTAACCAATAAGCAAGGTAAGCGACTGCTTAGGGCCCCGGGGAATCTGGGGGCCCCGACTGATATTGGCGAAACAAATTTGGTAAATGCTCTAGTGCATTTGTGTTTGCGCTCTGGAGAGCATCAGAGGTTTCTACCGTAATTTCAATATGTTTGGCAGTGTTGAACAATGCAGCCAATCACAGACATTTATGTTGATTTCTTGAACGCAGTGGCCAATCACAGTTGTTTAAGTTAGAATACATTAACTGCTCAAAATGGTGGAGTTTTTGTTCAGTGGCCCGCAAATCCTCCTATTGTAACAAACGAAGTTTAGACTGATGTAAACTATAAATGAGAATGAAAACGTAAAATTATATGATCATGTAAAAAGATATGATCATTCATCTTTAGCTTGTAACTTAAGTTGTTCCTTTGTGATTATCATGATGAACAAAACGCGTAAGAGTCGTAAACTTTTGTTGATCACAGACCTTATTTTCTGCAATAATTCAAAAGGTGATGGAAAAACCCTATTGTGTTTTTTGTTGTTGAGGGAACTATAGGTGATGCAAACTCATAGGTTGACCATAAGTACTGTAAGTCATCATTGCAGCGCTCAGCCTAGGTGATGTCAGCCAAAAGGAAAGTCGTGACTGAACGAGGACTGAATAATAATAAGTGTACTGTAAGTCAGTTTGATGAACTAAACGACACAGATGGCAGAGTGCATTGCATCTGGATCAGAATGGAGGTGTTCATTACCTGCTGGAAGGGCCATCGTGAGGTGTTTTGATGCTGGCACTGCGGTCTCGTCGGACCGGCCCGGGTTCGAGCGTGGGCAGGCCCGTGGCTGAGGTCGTGGTGGTCCACGTGGAAGAAATCCGTCTCAAAAGCCCCGGATGCAAACTTCGCCTCAAACGCTGTTATTCAAAAGAGGACATACATCAAGTTTAGACTAAAACAGATCTGACAGCGGAGCAAAACACTTAGAGACACAAATTCTCCGCGAAGGTCAGTTTTGAAGCTTGTCAAATGTCACATCAACAGTTACAATCAATTAACACTGACCCAGACAGAATAAAGCCACATGTGTTTATGACAACCCAAAGGCCAAATTAACACTTTTTGGCAGTGCAGTTGTTAAACAAAACACTTGTTTAGATTAAAGTTGGACTGCGTTTTACGTAAATGATGTCAATCTTAAATTAGAGAGCGAGTCTGCGCGTTAAGCCAAACATCTGAGTGCGGAAGATGACAGCGGTCCATCAGGGAATACTGAGCCCTTCCCCCAACTGGGAAGAAGGGAACAGAACAGATGGAAGACCCTGGAGAAATGCATCATCGCTCTGCTTCTTTACATCACAAGCTGTGAACCAATCAAAAAGCGTGGGGGATTTGGAACGTGTATTCGGTATAAAATAGACTAGACATATGCACTTAAAGGGACAGTGCACATTCTGGCATCATTTACTCACCCTCGGAAAATATTTTGTGTTTCACAGAAGAAAGGAGAATGAGGGGTTTACAGTCTGAATAACACATCTGGTTTAACGGCACATTTAATATATTTCAAAACCCAGAACAGTAACGCTTCACAGCCACGGCAAGAATGTACAGTATGTTAAGTATGTGTCCCCCTGTGGTGAAAATCAAGTTTTTAATGTTGTTTATATGCCAATGTGGTGTTTTTAATGAGACAAACCATGCATAAATTCAGCAGTTAACAGTATGGAAACCACCGTTTCCTACCATCTCAAACATGTGACCAATGTGCTTTTCCTATCATTATTTGTAGGATCCTGATTTTTAAAAGGCCGCTGTCTGACTCTGAGATGGCGAACAGGAACATGGTTTGTGTAACAATATTAGCTGTTTGATAACGTAGTCAAGCCAAAGGCTAATCATTTCAATTACTGTTATGGGTCAACTTTTATTCAAATCCTGAATGGAATAGCCTAGAAAGCATGCAAAGACAGCTCCCTTTTTAATCACTAAAAAGCTGTCACTCATCTCAGTTTACGATCTCACAAAGTTCCATTATAATCAATGAATCTCTTATTTACATCGTGTCTAATGAGCGGATTCGCGAGCATGCAGAACATCATGCAAACACTCCAACATGCATGTCTGTGATTGGCTACATGCAGTGTTGCCAGATTGGAAATGTCCAAGTATCGTACCAGAAGCTCAAAATTATCGTATTTGGAAGAAAATTATCGTACACGAGTCAAAACGTACAGAATACAGCTATTTATTGACCACCAACTTTTCGACACGACATGAAAATGACTTTGTTGCTAAAATATCGACCTCAGCTTGGAAAAAAGTGACCTAAGCGCCCCGGAAGGAACGTTAACTTTTTATTATTTTTATTTTTATTATTTTTTTATTTTTACTTTTCTTCTTGCAAAACATACAGAGATGACATGTGATATACAACTTTGTATACAATATACAAAAAGAACATTAACTTGTGCTCATGAGAGTTATTCAATCTCCACAATGATTGGCCGAGAAGACATAACGTGAGATGAGATGGAAGACATGCGTAACACCACGTTCACATTCTTCTCACGGTAGACGTAGAATCCACAGCTAGATCAATGAGTATAGAAGCCCTATGATTATAACGACCATCATTTGAAGTGTCACACAATTCTGAAATTATCGTACATTATGGGATTTTTTTCATTAAAAAAATATTATTATATTATATATTATATTATTATTAGATATTATTATAGTATCAACTGCTTTTGTTTGTCAGGCCTGCCTGTATACTTCGCTCTTTCTCTTCTTCTTCTGAATCAGTTTCTGGTTCAAACATGTACCGTTTCCTGAAGTCGCGCGAGTTGATCAGGTAATCCGAGCTGAGTGGAGGCGGGGCTAATTTGCATATTCATGGTTTCGCGTATACTAAATGAACCGAGGCTGTAGAGTTACATTCAAGCTATTTTAAGGCATAAAGAAATTAATATATGAGAAAAATGTCACTGTAAGTATTAAAGAGTTTTAAAGGATAAAATGATTGACTTCAGGGGACTTGTATGTTTTTGACCGTATAAAATTGTACAATGGTGTACAAAAAGTTTCAGAACTGCATTACCCCATGAGTCAGGGCAGGGAAGAAACTCTCTTGACAGCAGCATGCATATTTCAGATGCTGTGAGTAGAGAACCAGAGGGCATATCCGTACACCCCCAAGCCCAATCCTCCTACCGCCCCAAGTGCTGGCGCTTAAGAGTACATGCCCTGGGCATTCTGGGATACCACCACCTTCCCATTACAGACAAACGGGGCGAGAGCCGGGTTCAGCAGTCACAGATTATGTTTATTTTTAGCTGATTCAACAATCTATAGCCACAAACATGAAAACATCTCAGTGATACGAGCGTCTGGTATTAATTCAGCTGGAATGTCTGTCAGCTGAAGTCGGGAGGAACATGTTTGAGTGGATGTAGCAGGCCTGATGTCTGAGAAGGTGCTCGGGACGTGTGTCTCCTCTCCTGCCGTGGCGTCTCTCGCTCACACCGACAGACTGTCAGTGTTGCAGAGGTTCAACTCTTCTGCGTCTGTGAGCTGAGTCTCGTTCGATCTCCTCCAGCTGGAGTGACAGCGCAGAGACACAGGCTACACTCAACCTACACGAGGCAATCTCACGAAACATGTCTGGATATTAAAGAACATTTGCTTAAAGTATTGAGCTACAGTAGTGGCAGCAGAGTATATTTGTTTTTAATGACCGATTAAACCATCAAAATATGAGGAAAATATTTTATAATGTATGAGGGAAGATTAAAACACTAAACGTATTTAGCAACACAAAAAAAACAAGGGAAAAAAACTACAGCTACAGGTTTTATTTTACTATGCAAAAAAAATAAGCCATTTACCCTCCAATTCTTTCCCATATTGCGAAATTATCAGTTTTAAAAAACATATTTTCTCTACTGGAATGCAAAATAAATAGTGAGTGATATAATATGTTTTTAAATAAAGCAATTATACATTTATACGATTTTTTTGTGCTGCTTTTAAGCTGATGATTCTTTTTATTATTATTATTATTATTATTACTACAGTGTTTTTGTCTTGTTTTCCTTTACAAATATCTAAACATTCTTAAAATAAGACATTTAGCCTACTTAATACTTAAGCCATGAAAATACTTTACTTAAAATTGTACAACAATATGTTTGCAGTGTACTAGTAGTAGTAATTATAAAAAATATATTACTTGTTTGTACTTTTACTAAATGAGCATTCTTTATGGAAAACATAATTCTTTACTTGTTTTGACTTTTAATATTGGGATGCAACATGACCTGTGACAGGTTTTGGAGGATTCGCCAATATGGCTGCATCAACACCGTTTATGTGCACATCACAAACTTATAGGATTTAAATGAATCCTTTAGCACCAGTTCAGACCACCAACAGAAAAGCAACAACCCACACAATCTCACACCCTTTCATTAAAACAGTCTGTGCAAAATTTCCGGCAACCATTTAAGCATTTTTGTGCAAACTAGATTCCTGCAGGGAGTTCAAATCACACCCTCAACATGTCACAGAATAAATGTTCTCGATGGTTATCATTTTGTCATTTTACAGCAAAATACCAGTGATTAGAGGTATAAAAAAAATCCTCAAGAGATGTGAAATTGCTCCTGAAATATATTTAGCATTTTTCTTGAATATTAAACAAAAAACTCTTGCAAAAAACTCCTACTGTAGGTAATAATATATATATTTTTTAATTATATATTGTTATATTTGCGGATATAATACAAAATTATCAAACATGCTTTGTCCTTGTGTTTACTTAGTGATTTGATTAGATTTATACTTCATTTTACCTCATAGATTAAACATTTTCAATCTACTTAGTAAAGAAAACCAGTTAAGCCATTTCAGAGAAATTACAGTAATATACAGTATCAATATACAGTAATATATCAAATGTCATTATAAAGGCTGAAAAATATCAAGATACAAACATAGTTTTTATTAGGGCTGAGCTATATATATATATATATATATATATATAAAACAAAAAATGCAGCGAACAGTCAGGCCCTGAGAGTGCAGTGAACCGGTCAGTTCAACAACTTTCTTTTCCTATTAGTTCTCGAATAGATTAGCATTTTAAACGTCTGGGACACAGGTATGCACTCGCTCGAAATCCTAAAGTTGGAAAATACTGGAGGAATCAGCCTTTAAATCTTAATAGTACTTTCTAAGATGGGGAGCTCATGCATGTATAATGCGTTAAAGGTTTCTGACCCCCGGTTAACTGTGTTGCATGTTTACCGGCTTCGGAGAAATGGACGTTCAGTCAGCAGTGCTGCAGTCTCCAGAAATGTAACACCTTAGGAAAAGTGTTTTTCTTTTTTGAGGTAAAATATACAGGGAAAGTGATTTGGGATTTATGTGAAAAATCCCCGTTTCCTGTCAAGGCCAAAGCTAATGCCCCGCTGCCAAACTGGACACCCAGACAGGCCACAAGCATTTCCTTCGAGGAGCTGCCGCGCGCCGTGACCTTCTATGAATCGTGTCACCATCAGTGGAAGCGGAATCGTTCCTTGCGTTTCATGCCGATATTTCTGCTGTTGACACAGCTGCAGCACTGACAGATAAAACGCGGCTTAAAGAACCAGACTCGCTCGTGTTTTTCTTCACACAGCCAAAATATCACATTATATATGCTGTGGAAAAATAATAGAGCTCTGAATTCTGTTCACCATCGGAGCGTAGTGCGGTGTGACCTACATATGGACCAGGTGTAATGAATGGGCGTTAATAAACATCTCCTAATGTTGTTTGCTGAGCACTGCAGCATGGGAAAAGAGCTGGAGAGCTGTGCACCGGCCCATAGTGACTTTAGCCTCACCTACTCTTCAAGTGCCGGCATGCATTTTTAACTGCAGCGCTGGTGAAACATTAAAAGGCTTCTGTGAGAATGTGCGTCATTGTCCGCTACATTAGAGACCTGCCATGCTGGCGTGAATGAGGACGGAACGTGTGTGTGTGTGAGTGTGTGATGAAAAACACAGCATTAGCAAACCATTAAACACAATGGAGTCTTTTTCCTTTGTCTGCAGTCTTCACGGGTTCCACCAAGATAACGGGAGCTATTCAAAAATGACGCTGCAGGAAATAATGTAAAAACATAGCTTCAGAAAAACAGAAGCCTAATCGACCCTTCGCTAAGCCTCGTTCCCCGCTGGACAAGCTTTACAGAACGTCCCATAGGTGTTTTGTGAACAGCATGATCTTCAGTGAAATTGGCTCATAGTGACTGGATATTACTCTTACTCTGGCTGGAATTAATTGTGGCATGTCAAAGCGTTTTGTATGCGACTGATCATTAAAGAAATTTGCCAGTTATGTCCTTATACACTGAAGAATCAAAAAAGTGACAAGCGATCACATTAGTGCAAGTGAACAGAACAGCAAACACATTCACTATGGCACTGTGGAGACTATCAGCTCTATGAGTCTTATCAATACTGAAATGATTAGACATTGAGCAAATATGCTCTACTGTACTGAATGTTTTACTGTATTTGTGCATACTGTGTATTCCATTTAAAACTACAGACTTTCATATAATTCCATTATAGAATGCCAAAAGCTGATAATAGAACACAGAAGTAAGTACAGTATTACATTCATTTTCTCCATAGAGAAAGCATTGCAAGTGACATAATCAGAATCAGCCTTCACACACTCTCAAACTAAATATAGGCTATTGTATCATATATTGTACCATCATTTATTATTCAGTTACATCATTTGAAATGATTCATGGGATGAGTACGGTAGTTTATAAATAAAATAGTGACTTTTTTCAAATACATTTTTGCATCAAAGCAAAATAAAAATTTGTAGAAGAAAAGTTGGTCGATTTTTTTCATGGCTACAATTCTTTACTGAAGAATTTTTAAAGTCGGCATGAAATAAAAATTCACCCTATTCAATCTACTTTTTTAAAATGCATGTTATAGGTATTGTTGTTTGTGCAAATGTGCTATTTTATAAAAAATAAAAAATTCAACCTTGTTTAATCAATGCAGGGTGTGTGTAGGATTTAAAAATGATATTGAAGGCTTTTAAAGACCTTTTTTTAAAAACCTGCACAAACAAAATTAATACAAAGTCAAAGTTTTGACAAAAACAAAAGGTTTTATAAAATGGTAAACCTCACATTTCAGCCATTTTTTTAAAGGAAAGGCATGAGTCAAAATGATAAATGATTCTATTTATATTCATTTAAAATATGATATATACACTCCTGGGCAAAGAAAAAAAAGCACAATATTTAGTGGTCTTTTAATGGTCTTAACCATTTAAATCAAAAATCACTGGTCAGGAAATTAGCAAGAGTTGCACAAATACTGTAGATAAAGTAACTTAGCAAAGACAGCTTTTCACAGGAAGAAGAGCCAGTGTTGTTACACTCAACACTGTAAACAATTATATGATCAAGAAGTTATGACAACACATATTTTTACATTGCTTTAACTCATCAAAATAAGTTTTAAAATTTTCAAGTCATCCAAGATTCGACTAATTTTTTTAAATGTAGTTTAATGTAATTTAAGTTAAAACGTCCAAGTTGATAGTACTTGTGAGACCAAATATTCACTTATATATTCAACTTTTCATTTGTGGGAAGCAAGCCATGATTCTGCAATATCCTCCTGTACTCCAAAGCATTAAATGACTTTTCACAGTAAAGTAGCTCACCAACACCAGGCTCCCCACACAACGACACTCTTCCTCATGCTTCACTGTGGTAGAGATGCATTTATTACTATATTTCACAGCAGATTTTTGAAGCCGCCGCTCTGGAGCATCACCATGCAACATGCAACTCATTGTGATTCATCAATCCACACACAACTTCCCATATTCTGCCAAAAACTGTCTTTCTGTGGGACCAATGGCTTTTTAAGTAGTGCATTTGCTTAAATGTAGCTAATTTCCTGACCAAATCTTTGTGGTTAAGACAATTAAAAGATTAGTATTTAGCCATTGTGGGCGTGGTCCATTTTTTTGCCCAGGAGTGAATATCCTAATTGTTTAGATTTTTAGAATGCACATTAGCTTCTTTTCGATCCACCGGCTGAATAAAAAAAAAAGCAACTTTAACTTTCTTAAAATCTTAAAAGTATAGTAGTAAATGTTGAGATTAACATGAACTAAGATTTTTTTTATTTTTTTTATTTTATTTTTATTTCGAACAACAAAAAAGATATGTATGGTTGCAACATACCGAACGAAAAAAACAACATCTATAAAGTATTATAACAATAATTGTTCGAAAAGGAGCGGGATGAAGCAAAAGCTTATTATTAATAAACACTGTAGAAGTATTGTTCATCTTAGTTCATGTTAAACTATTGTTAACATAAGTGGTACCAAAAAAGAATGGAATTTGAAAAAAGTAGGCTGGGCTGCAACAGCTGCAAAGGTCAGATTGGTTAGTTGTATTTTTAAGGCGGGGCTTAGCGAAGGGTCAAATCCTGGCACCTGAGAGGGTGTGGCCTTACCTTTGGGATGGCCAGCTTCTCTCCCTTCTCCGGCAGCTCCTCGGAGTCGGAGCAGGTGTGTGCGTCGCTGAAGGCCAGCAGGGGGCTCAGGCGCGGCCGGTGGTGCAGCGGCTGGAAGGTGAGCTGGGTGCTGAGCAGGTTACTGACGGCCCGCAGGGTGCTGCAGGTGTTGGGGGGGAGGGACGGGTCAGCCAGCAAATCTGAGATCAGTCCGTGGGCCTCACCCATCACCGCGATGTCCACCGTCACGCTGGTGCCCGAAGACTGGACGAGAGGAGAGAGAGAGAGAGAGAGAGAGAGAGAGATGGTAAGTTAATGTAAGGGAGAGATAGAGTTAAATGCACAGGTATCGGGAGAGAAAGAGACAAAGGGGGGAGAGAGAAAAAGCACCGTTAGCTCATCCGCACCTCGCCGGTGACGCGATGCAGGGCTGACGTAAGGCACACTGACGCACGCAGAGAGTGACGCCGCACTGCTACACACACAAGGGGAGCGAGAGACACAGAGAAAGAGAGAGATTTCCAGGGCAAGAGAGAAGGAGGTCATGAGAAGTACAGGAGAAACCAGGCGAAAGACAGAAAGAGGACATGAGAAGAGCATGAAGAGCACGCGCAGCACGCACGCACAAACACACACTTAAATATTATTTAATATTCATTTCATATTTCAATTTTTCTAATATTTTCACTGTATACTATTATTGACTTTTCATTTTTACTTTTACATTTTTTACCATTTTCATAAATAATTTGTGAAAATATTATTTTAATAATAAATATTTAAAGGGGACCTATTATACCCTTTTACAAAGTCTTGATTTTGTGTTTGGGCTCTATAGAATAGGTTTTCATGCTTAAATGTTTCTCATATTCTCCATTGTTGCGGCTCCTCTCTTCCCAGTCTGTCAGTAACGCTCTGTTTAGTTCCTGTCTCTATGAAGCCCCTCCTTCTGAAAAGCACACTGTGCTCTAATTGGTCGGCTGGATCAGTGTGTTGTGATTGGTCGAGCGCTTCGAGTGTGTTTGGGAAATGTCCCGCCCCTTACCATAACCACCAGTTTAAAACACTACTAACTAACTCAACCAGGGCCCGCCCTTTTATTCTGCGTATGAATTATTTAAATGAGGAATATTGTGACGTGTTCGTTCCCGGAAGAAACTCAAGACTACAATGGAGTTCAGAAACACTGACACTGATATAGAGAATAACTCAATTTTTCATGCTCAAACAGCAACATTACACACTAAAGAGAGTTGAACATGTACAAAAGCATAATAGAAGCCCTTTAAAAAGGCAGTCTGAATTTAGATAATCTGCTCTGTCTTAATCATCATCATCTGTGAAATCTCATAAACCTCATTTTATTAGACATGTATGAAGCAAATGTATAGGAAACAGCTGGGTTAACCAAGAAGTGACGCATGTGTTTGTTTCTGTCATGAGAAGTACGGGAGAAACCAGACGAAAGACAGAAAGAGGACAAGAGAAGAGCATGCAGTTTAATCTCACAGTCTTTCCTCAGTAAACCGCACACACACACACACACACTGAAGACAGAGAGACAGAGAGAGAGAGACATCAAAAGCAGATGATGGAATGACACATACAGAGAATAACTAATGGAGGAAGGAGAGACTGACTTGCATTAGGCCTGAGGGCTGCTCATATTGGGCCGTGGATGTTCATTGTTCGAGAAAGAGAGAAAGAGAGAGAGAGAGATCTTCAAAACTCAGAGCATCTTCACGACAGGCAGCATCTGCTGTAGCGTATGTTCAGATGCTAACAGAACGTGCCTCATTTCAAAGTCCACATAAGCACTCAATGCTCTCTAAAGCTCACGTGTGTCATTTCTGCACCTTGAAAAATCATCAAACGGAATTGCAAAATGTATAAATATATTTATTTCAAGAGTTTGCGTTTCATTTGCTTTAGCTGAAGTAGCTGGACACGAAACACAACACATGTAGGAGCCAGCAGAAGCCTAGCTCAATCAGTTTATCCAAGCAAAGTTGCTAAAATTAAACTGCAAAAATGGCTCATTCTGAAATAATCATGTAATCTCACTACCACGAATACATTGTTGATGCCTTTTGAGCTGTTAGAAAAGTGACCTTCTATCTATCTATCTATCTATCTATCTATCTATCTATCTATCTATCTATCTATCTATCTATCTATCTATCTATCTATCTATCTATCTATCTATCTATCAGCAACATTGGTATTTTTTATAAATAAATCTGACAAAATTGAAATATATACACTACCGTTCAAAAGTTTGGGGTCAGTGAGAATTTTATTTTTATTTTTTGGAGGAAAGAAATCAATACTATTATTTATCAAGGACAGTAAAGACATTTATAATGTTACAAAAGATTCTATTTCAAACAAATGCTGTTCTTTTGAACTTCCTATTCATCAAAGAATCCTAAAAAAACAAAAAAAAACTGTACAACTGACAGACCAACAACTGTTTCAACATTGATAATAATAATAAATGTTTCTTGAGCATCAAATCCTCATATTATACTGATTTGTGAAGGATCATTTGACACTGAAGACACTGACACTGGTGATGCTGAAAATTCAGCTTTGATCACAGGAATAAATTACACTTTACTATATATTCACACAGAAAACAGCTGATTTACACTGGAATAATATTTAATACTATAACTGATTTTTGTTGTATTTTAAATCAATAAGCGCAGCCATGGTTAGCAGAAGAGAATTCTTTTAAAAGTATTTAAAATCGTACCGACCCCAAACTTTTGAACGGTAGTGTAGCTATATATATATATATATATATATATGTATATGTATATGTATATATATATATATATATATATATATATATATATATATATATATATATGTATATGTATATGTATATATATATATATATATATATATATATATATATATATATATACATACATATATATATATATATATATATATATATATATATATATATATATATATATATATATATATATATATATATATATATATATATAGCCAGCAGCCATATCACCCTGTAGCCCAAGACTGGTTGCCCACTGAAGCTAAGCAGGGCTGAGCCTGGTTAGTACCTGGATGGGAGACCTTCTGAGAAAACCAGGTTGCTGCTGGAAGAGGTGTTAGTGAGGCCAGCAGGGGGCGCTCACCCTGTGGTCTGTGTGGGTCCTAACGCCCCAGTATAGTGACGGGGACACTATACTGTCAAAAGAGCACCGTCCTTCGGATGAGACGTTAAACCGAGGTCCTGACTCTCTGTGGTCATTAAAAATCCCAGAATGTCTTTCGAAAGAGTAGGGGTGTAACCCCGGCATCCTGGCCAAATTTGCCCAGTGGCCTCTGTCCATCATGGCCTCCTAATCATCCCCATATATATATATATATATATATATATATATATATATATATATATATATATATATACACTGATTGGCTTCATCACTCTGTCTCCTCTCCACCAGTAAGCTGGTGTGTGGTGAGCGTTCTGGCGCACTATGGCTGCCGTCGCATCATCCAAGTGGATGCTGCACATTGGTGGTGGTTGAGGAGATTCCCCCTTCCATGTGAAGCGCTTTGAGTGCCTAGAAAAGCGCTATATAAATGTAATGAATTATTATTATTATTATTATTATATAAGAAGAGACAAATACTGATAAAGTATAATCATTTAAAATAACTTAAAAGTAATTTAAGTTTTTTTTAGTGTATGGACAATGGCAATCATCTTAGCAAACACAACTAACAAAATTAACGAGTGGTATTGACTTATTTTTTTCGCAATAAATTGATGAAATTTTGTTTTAGGAATGAATTAAAACATTTAAAAAGACAGTCTGAATGGAGATAATCTGTCCTGTCAACATCAGCATCTTCTGTAAAACCTCATATTTGTATAAAACAAACTTGCAGGAAACCGGGATGCATGATAACTGACCAAGAAGTGACGCGTGTGTTTGTTTACATGTTTTCCCTCCATCAAAAACTCCTTCTGACAGCACAGCGCACGTGAGGCTGACGGATGAGCTGTTGCCATGGCAACGGGTCTCTGTTTGTGCATAAAACACACAAACACACACACAGATGTATTAAGTGCTCAGCCTCATCGTACTGTATCGGATTTTCTCTGTAACGCGCTCCTCACAGTGAGGTCAGGAAACTACCCCCGGTGAATAATGCAAAATCCCTCACTTGGATTACATAAAAGAAACATTAAGTAGAGCTGCTTTAAAACAGATCACGAGGGCTAGATATTACTAATAATTCTCACCTGGGCACACAGCAAAAGGGAACATTTCTGTTGCCACATCAAAGAAAAATAAATACAAGTATTCTTGCATTTCCAATCTTTTATCCAGGTTTAAATGCTTAAACTCATGTGGCCATTTTGAGCTTGAAGTCTTGGCAAAATGACACAGATACTTCTGACTCCAGTCTGATTGTGACCAAATTTGGTACAGTACGTTCAGACTGGCATATACCTGTACTATTCCTGGACAGCAACCATAACTAAAGACCAGAGAAATCTAGTTATGCTTCCTCCATACAAACACATAACAGCATCAGAAAAGCATTGCACTGGCAGACAGATATGGTCACACACATAACAGCTGCGTTCATAATGCGATTATAGCAGTACTGCGATTAAGTGCAAGCTCTTGTAAACAGAATTTTGTGATTATGTTATTATGATTATGCTCATAATTAGAGCAGCCATAATGACAGTACCGCAGCTTTCTGCATACACTTTAATGCCCTAAAACGGCATGTGTTTGTGCTATAGACAGATGATGCATTATGCAAATGCATGGGTTTGAAAACACAGACTGAACAGATTTGAACATTTCTGGAGAGCTCAGGAAATCTAGCATTTTGCATTTGAAAAAGAGCAGCAACAAACAAGCCTATTGCGTTTGCTTCAGTGTGCATTTAAAATGAAATGTTGTCAGCATCACACAGACGCTGGCGTGTGGCGTGTCGGAGCTAATGTAAGTTCATATGGCAGCGGCGTAGCTCACGCTCCCTCTGACTGAACACGCCTGGAGTGAGGAGCGTTATTAGCCACTGCGCTCGGGGCAAAGCAAGAGCACGACTGGAATGACAAACTCAAACACACTGAGAGTGTGATCCAGTGTGACAGAAGAAGCATTCTGGGACTCCTCTGACATCCGTCACTCAGGCTACAACGAGAACATGTGGAGGATGTGTACACAACGCTACGCTACATATCTCAGAGTTAGCCACTGTTACACGCCAAAAAACCGAGTGAGAGGCAGATGGGACTTGGAACGAGAGCTTCCGCAAAGCGTTTGGGTTGTAAAACTACAGTATGTAAACACAGAAACTGTCTGCCAATGTGCATATTTGGGAAAAGAATGGCTGCTGGGTTCAGCTTTAACTGTCGGAAACAGGATCAGCCGTGACGTGTAGGCACCGCTCAAGAATTATGAGTGTGGTGAACTATTAATGAGAGCTGTGTGTCGATGTGAAGAAGAATGCTGTGACCTCACGATCTGTGCTCTCCTGCGACGGAGGGTCACGACCTCACGACCCACAGCAGGGGGCATGAAAGTGACCCTTTGTGGAAAAAAGCAGACCTTTCTCAGATTCAGTTGTTGTTTAGGTGTAGGTGACTCTCACAAAAACATGTAGAAGTCACATTCTTCCTCCAAATCAAAATTGATCAAAATAAATTTGACTGTAAATGGTTATAATATATATTCATACATACACTCATTATGTACATACAAAGATATATATTAGTGCTGTCATATCGATTAATTGCATCTAACATAAAAGTTTTTGTTTATATAATGTCTATTTTATACATATATATTTGTGTGTGTGCACATACATTATATATACAAATATAATTAAAAATATATACACATTATATAAACAAAAACTTTGTCAGATACGATTAATAGCAATTAATCAATATGACAACACTAATATATACATTAATGTATAATATATAATCATGTTTATATACTGGAAATATTTAAATGATACATAATACATGTATGTGATAAAATTGCAAATAACAAATAATAATATGCATAAATATGCTTACATCATATACTAATATATAGTAATACAATATTAACATTTAATTATATATATTGGAAATGAAAATAAAATACATAATATTTAAATAATATACAGGACATAATACATATTCACAATAAAACATATTTATATCTAATAATATAAAAATAAATATATAAACCGTACTGCATTACAGTCATATTTTAAATTTACAGTAATTTTCTTTACGTTAATGTGTTAAGAAAACAGAAAAAGTAGGCTCCATTATTATTTATAGGTCTACTTTAGTATTTTTGGTGTGGTAAATGTGACCTGTGCGCATTCCTGACAGATTTAGAGAAGTGTTTGTTAACAGAAACTCCGGTGTTTCTCCGCTCTTCCACTAGGGTCACACGCGGATTGCCGGGAAGTGTAAAAGGGCGATTAAATATAGAACGCGAGGAAAGTGAGGTTAAGTGGACTGAGACAACATCGCTCCTTGCGTGGGAGTCTTTCAGCTCCTTCCTTTCATTACATTTATTCCTCTCCCGTCTCAATCCGTTATCAAAACATCAAGAGACGTGAGTCAGCCAAACATGAAGATGCTCTGTGCAAACAATGGGCCATAAAACCAAACCTTGCCTCTCTTAAACTTTAGCACATGGGTGTTTGTGTGTTTTATCACGGACTAAAACAGGAGAGGTGTTTATGGGAAAGTTGCTCAAGCACTTTCGCTTTGAGAGCGGCTGACAGAACCCAGAGAGCCCGGCCTTAAAAAGCACACATTATCTTGCTCTTCAGCGCAACCTTTACGACATCCTGTGATAGCGAAATCTGCCCATTACCTGACTGAAATGGACTCTCTCCACGGCTAATGTCCTCGGATTAGTGTGATTGTGTCTGTGTGCTTATGTGTGTGTGCATAGGTGATATCAACAACAGATCCAGGGAACAAAATGAGGGTTGCTGGTGGAAACAGTATTGATCCGCCCTGGTCGTTGTGAGCGGCGGTACACACACATCCAGTACACACAGCCGGGAGGGAAAGTCCTCTAATAGCGTCTCATTGATCACAGTGAACTAGGGCTTATACACTAGACAACTGTTTAGCACAGCACAGAGAGCTGCTGAGTCATGTTATTATTCTCCGTGCATATACATTCAAAACACAGCGTCCGATGGGATGTGAATGTGCTTTAGCATAACAGCGAGAGCGAGGGCTTTGATTCATGCGCAGGCACGTGTTTCTACACTCGGCTCCTCGGAGGAACACACACACACACACACACACGAGACCGCATCACGCAGATGGTAAAGCTCCATCCACGGGCAGAACAGATGCAGCGAGGCATGACGGAGGAACAGCCCTTTACACCACACCAGCTGAGATGTTTCTCTTACTCTTCATCACGACTGTACCGTAGCATCAATGAGCCCTTTCTGTCAGTTCACACAATCTAGCACTAATGTGGTGCTCACATCCAAAGTGTTTTATTAAGTGTATGTCACAAAACCTGTAAAGAACATGTAAGGTTCCTATATATCACCCCAAAATTAAAAGAAAATTTAATTAAATTAAGCGTGTTTTATGAGTATTGAGGTTTTTTTGTTGCATTTTTACATGAATAGTAAGCATATTTCACCCTCAAAATAAATTAATGTAATGCAAAGAAAAACAAAAACATTATAATGATAGATTGTGTATTTTAATAATAGTTGTGGGCAGGGGTGCGCATAACTGGTGCGCATGCGTCGTAAATATAAACCATGCGCATCAGAAAACGTGGAGGGAAGCGCTTTTGAGTAACATTTTTACAGACAGGGACACATTTACTTACTGGAGTAGGATTATTCTCCATCTCTGGTATGATAGCAATCATGATGATAAGCGTGTTCATTAATGAATAGGGGCGCAACTGATCTCAGATTATCATGTGATCGTACGGACCAGACCCCACGGTTCGGCACGCATGTGATTCGCGGATTAACTGCTAACTTTAACCATCACAGAGTGAAAGTCTATCATTTGGAAGTGTTTTGTCTTGCCAATTTACACAATCAAATGATTTTAAACGCGAAGAGAGAGAGAGAGAGAGAGAGAGAGAGAGAGAGAGAGAGAGAGAGAGAGAGAGAGAGAGAGAGAGAGAGAGAGAGAGAGAGAGAGAGAGAGAGAGAGAGAGAGAGAGAGAGAGAGAGAGAGAGGCATGTTTCAGACAGCGCTCGAACACCGAATTAATTCCTCTTAGGCGTTTATTGCGCTTGAACACACTCGTACACACAAAATTATGTCAAATATACCATGTAAGATTTTTTTTGTTTTTAAAAAAGAAGCTCTAATATTCACCAAGGCTGCATTTATTTGATTGAAATTTGGAAATATTATTAAAATTTTAAGTATCTATTTTCTATGTGAATATATAGTAAAAAAAAAAATTAATTCCTGTGATTAAAAGCTGAATTTTCAGCATCATTACTCCAGTCTTCAGTGTCACATGATCCTTCAGAAATCATTCTAATATGCTGATTTGCTGCTCATTAAACATTTCTGATTAATATTATATCAATGTTGAAAACAAATGTTGAATTCTTTTTTTTCAGGATTCTTTGCTAAACTTTAAAAGAACAGCATTTATTTTACATTAAAAAAAATGTGTAGCATGATAAAATGACTTTACTGTCAGTTTTGCTGCATCCTTGATAAATAAAAAGATCAAAAATCATTCTGACCCCAAACTTTTGAATGGCAGTGTCCATAAATATAAATAAATATATATACAAGGCACATGCACAAACACATTTAAATCATCAACCAACCCAGATCTTTAACCACCAGCTCCAGATCTCTGCACCACCGCCTGAACGTAATGATATTACAGTCTTGGCCGGTGGAATGTATTCATGTTTGAGCATGGAAATGAGTTTTTAAGCATGAGAAGTGACACAAAACAAGCGTGACAAACAGTCGTAGCTCTTTAGCACCACACTGACTGTGTTTCGGCATTGCTCTCGCCCCACGACGGCAGTTTTAACAGCCAATGTGTCACAACGGCATCATAAAAATTACAGCACGACTAAATTGTGAATGAACTGAGCTGCCTGAGGACCTCACAAGACAAGAATGTTAATGGCTGCTTGTGGAAAGAGCTCTTAGATCCAGCATTTAAAGGTCCAGCAGCACAATACTGAATTGGCGGAAGGAGTCACATCGCTTTGACACTTTCACCCATGTGCAAGAGCCAAGTGTTTTTAAACCTCTAGACTGCCCTAACTACTACAAAGCACGTCAATTGTGCACTGTTGAAAAATGAGGTGGTTTTTATATGGGGTTACTTGAGATTCTTGGTGTGGCGTCCCACAAATTCCAGGAGCTCAACTCTTGTTCTGTGACGTCTGACTGCGGTGATGTTGGATGCAGACGTCTTTATTCTTGACTCAGTGTTACCGAA
This sequence comes from Rhinichthys klamathensis goyatoka, assembly GCF_029890125.1. Lineage (NCBI taxonomy): Eukaryota > Metazoa > Chordata > Actinopteri > Cypriniformes > Leuciscidae > Rhinichthys > Rhinichthys klamathensis. Next base: position 3,775,672 of record NW_026606579.1, read on the forward strand.
GGTAATGATCTGAATCCAATGAGCTTCCAGCTTTGAACCAAAATATTGTATTTGATAATTTTTTTCTTCTCTCCGTTCAAATGTTAAAAACATAATTTTTTGTCATCGTAATACACACTTAAAGCCGACCCGGGGCCGTTGTGTGAGGTGAGTTGTCTGGGAAGGTGATCGAGACGAAGATATATCCATAAGTGGACTAGTGATTTACACAACCTCTGAGCTTCCCTGACACGCCACAAATCTCCTTCTCCACACAGACACACGGCGTGATTCACAGGAAATACTGTACGACAGGAAAATACATCCTTTTGATGCCTAAGAAAACAGAGACCCTGAGGATCCCTTTGGATTATGAGTGAGTAGAAGCTTGAAATAAACATTTTCATTACACAAATAAAATATCAAATATAACATCTGTCCCACGGTTTTGATATTGTAAAACTATAAAAACAATTCTTAAAAAAAATATATATATATATATATATATATATATATATAGAAAAATGTATTTTTATTTCAGCTATAAAACCGTCATTTAAATTAAGTTGAATATATAAAATAACTCAAACTAAGTAAATGAATACTAAAAACTAAAACTAACGAAGAGACACATTTTTTTTAAATATATAAAAATATTTTTAAAAAACTACACAAAAACAACAAAATTACTAAAACTTTAAATTAAAATAAAAACATATATCAATGATATTTCTATTTCTATACAATTATATATATATATATATATATATATATATATATATATATATATATATTTTAAAGTGCACTACATAGTCAAAAATTTTGACACATCTACCCCTTTTTATTCTGAATATCTTCCATATTTAAGAATAATAGTATCACAGCTTTGAAATATCACAAATAGAAATATTGGAATAATGCCGTTACCAAAAATAAAAAAATCTTTCATTAAAAAATGAGTTATGCTACGAAACACATGTAGGCACAATGTATTTTTTGTCCAAAAAATTATATAAAAATTCTATATATATATATATATATATATATATACGCCACCGGAAGCATTTATATTGAAAATAGCCTGTTGCTAAGGCAAGCCAGGCAAAAAGAGCGTTACCTCAGGGCCCAGACCAATAAATGGTTGTTTGGGGTAAATTGGTCAACAAAAACGCCTTCTTACTCCCACTTTTTTACGACACACTGAGACTTGATCGGTTTTCTTCACTCACTCTAAAAGGGACGTTCACACTGACAGTGAATTTGCAGCGGCAAGGCAACCGGAAGTCATTTCGTTTAAATAAAAATTAGCGATTTCCATGCGGGAACACGAGTGACTATAATATAAAATAATATAATATCTTTTTTTTTTTATTGGGGCAAAATACGACAGAACATGTTCATTTGTGAGAAAAGTTTGTTCATGCAAATGAGCAGTGACGCAATGTGGCGGCTACTAATGAGTGTGAAGGTGGTTGAGCACTAACACCAACACTACATCCACTTGGGAGACCCAGTGCACCCTGGGAAAGTTTGAGGAAGAGCAAGGTCTCCTGAGGACCACACACTCACACTTCTTCACTTTCTCTCCTCTCGTCAATGTCACAAGTTCAAATATCAGCCGTGTTTGCACTACTCCACACCTTTATAAGGCATTGGAACCTGGAGATGGCTGCTTTCCACAGATCAATAAGAGGAAAACAGGCAGAAATCACGCACACGAACGACTGCACTTTGAAATGTTGTGGGTGAACGAGAACTTTGAAGTGCTAATCAGTGTTTCATGCAGCAAATAAGATACAGAGACAAAAGAAAACCACGTCCCTTAATTGACAAATGATAAAACCACTCGGTAATTAGAAAAGAGAGCAAGCTAGTGCACACGCACACACACACACACACACACACACACAAATATGTATGAACACCATGTGTGCCTGAATATGACTGTGAAGCAGAAAGAGCAGCATCGATCCTCAGGGGGAGGATATCCTTCCGATAAGACGGCTTAGACACTGAACACACACACACACACACACACACACACACACACACACACACACACACACACACACAACTCGCCTCCTACTATTCATTTGCCACTAAGCCCTGAAATGAAGACACTAGTTATTCAAGCTTGATTGTTGCACCACAGACAGGCGTGTAAAGAACATTTTGCATTCTCAGAGTTCCCACATGGAACGCTATATTTTAAACAATATTAGCATGAGCTGTTTTCTTCTACAGTCAGTTTTCACTTTAAAGTCACCATGAAATAAAAATAGGCAATTCTTATTTTTTATGGAATATTGCAATATTTGTTATAAATGATTTATCCATGGACATATTTTTTTTCTTTTTTTTTTAATTCATGTGCATCGTAATCTTGAATCAATCCCACCCCCCTCCCCCCTGCAGCTCATCTCTTCTCTGATGACGAGGGCGGGGCTTAACCTGTCACTCACATGAGATCAGCCAATAGCAAATCACAACCATCCAATCAATTCCCCATGGACAAAATCAAGCCCCGGCCACATTTGTTCTTGTTCGAGAAGCCGTTTCACTAGGGATTAGGCAAGAAAAGATGATAGCTATTTCTGCTTCATGACGACATTTAGGTCAACTACTACTTATACTAACTAGGCACTATGTACTCAACAGTAGTATAATAATTTTATACAGTTATTTTGTCATTCAGCATCAGAGTCTGTTAGCTCTTCCCCCTCAACATCAGAGTCTGTTAGCTCCTCCCCCTCAACATCAGAGTCTGTTAGTTCCTCCCCTCAACATCAGAGTCTGTTAGCTCTTCCCCCTCAACATCAGAGTCTGTTAGTTCCTCCCCTCAACATCAGAGTCTGTTAGCTCCTCCCCCTCAACATCAGAGTCTGTTAGCTCCTCCCCCTCAACATCAGAGTCTGTTAGTTCCTCCCCTCAACATCAGAGTCTGTTAGCTCTTCCCCCTCAACATCAGAGTCTGTTAGCTCCTCCCCCTCAACATCAGAGTCTGTTAGCTCCTCCCCCTCAACATCAGAGTCTGTTAGTTCCTCCCCTCAACATCAGAGTCTGTTAGCTCTTCCCCCTCAACATCAGAGTCTGTTAGCTCCTCCCCCTCAACATCAGAGTCTGTTAGCTCCTCCCCCTCAACATCAAAGGGTGCTTCTCATTTCTTATTTGTGCATCCTCGTTTCCTTTCCTCGCTTCCTTTCCTCGCGTCTCAGCTCCACCCCCTGTAGGACGCGAGGGAAGGCTGCAAGGAAAATATATTAGGACGGAGGAATTGAATGAAAGCTTTTTTATACATTGGAATACTTGATCACTCGAGCGTCACTTCACTGCGTCATCAGCAGTGCTCAAAGGATCTGCCCTTATGTTGTTAAAGTTTGTTTATTTACGAAATTCATAATACATAATAATAAAGCAAGATACCTTGTTGAAATATGTGAGTTGTGTGGTTTATGTAAACTACAAAAGTAAAGTATAAATTAAAATGATTGTGACAGATGTGAAGGGGAAGGAGAATTGATACGTGCGTCACGTTTAGTCGATAAAACTCTTCCGCAAAGGGTACACCTGTGTATCCTCGCTCATAGCTCCTCTGGAAGCCTCCTCACTCCTCGATCCTTGCCTCCTCGCGGTGCAATTAGAGAATTGAGATGTCCTTCAAGATGGCTGAGCTCGATTGGTTTCCGGGTCATAGGATGGAGGACGGAGAAGCGAGGAGACGAGGAGGGATATTGAGAAGCACCCAGAGTCTGTTAGCTCTTCCCCCTCAACATCAGAGTCTGTTAGCTCTTCCCCCTCAACATCAGAGTCTGTTAGCTCCTACCCCTTAACATCAGAGTCTGTTAGCTCCTCCCCCTCAACATCAGAGTTTATTAGCTCCTCCCCCTCAACATCACAGTCTGTTAGCTCCTCCCCCTCAACATCAAAGGGTGTGTTTGACATCGGCTGTGGCTGGATGTAACCGATCGGCGAGAGTAGCCGCGTGCAGGCGGGGAGGAGCTGCAAATGGAGACGTGAAGTCGGACACTTTCTGGTTCCCGTAGTGACAGCTCACGTGGTTTTTGAATACTTTACCACAGCTGAAGTGAAATAAATTCAATATTTGCCAAATGCACAGATGTTTCAGACACATTTTCATTCAATACTTTATGTACTGCTTCATACTGCATCTGTTTGAACAAGAATAAAGTTCAAAATAGCCACTATCAATGAAGTGCAGTCGACGTTTTTAATCACTTTTATTTTGATAAACATAACACAATATAGCCTAACATCACGACTACATGAAAAGAGTGTTTACTGTTATAAAAAACTGATTTGTGAGCTTTAGTGGAACTAAAGGTGTGAGAATAAACACGAAACGCACGTGATCGTTGTCATGCGGTGAATCCGGCCAATCGTGGAACAGCTGTGTCGTCATCAGAGCTCGTGCAGCCCCGAGCAGCCGCTCTTCAGAAGCTGCGCTGGCTGAGTTCTCCGGCTGCTCTCGAATCGCTCTCGCGGTATTTTGATGGCATACGTCACAGTCACGTGGCGTCGGCGCTGTATCAAGTCGGACAACATTTCTAACCGGCAAGCACTGCTTCAAGTCAGCCGCCGATCGGTCTGCGCAGAGCTGCATGAAGTCGAACAAGCCTAGAGTCTGTTAGCTCCTCCCCCTCAACATCAGAGTCTGTTAGCTCCTCCCCCTCAACATCAGAGTCTGTTAGCTCCTCCCCCTCAACATCAGAGTCTGTTTGCTCCTCCCCCTCCACCATAAAGTGCACTTTTTCTTTTTATAAATTTCAGCGTGAACAAACAACTACCACTATTTATACTACAAAACGGCGCATAAGTACATGAATGGGGATGTGTTTCTCTCTCTCACACACACACACACACACATACATAAATTGCAAATCACTCACAAAGAACAACGATTACACACACAAGTGTTCTTTCCTCATGTGGATTGTTCCTGCTATCAGCTCACAGCCTTATGGTCGTCTCAAGGCCCAGTGCATTGTGGGAGGTTGGCCCAGCACGCTCTGACAGCTCTGTTGTAAGACACGCTGACTGACAGCTGTTTTCTAAGCTCATGTTCATCTCGTGCGGTGCACGCTCATGTAAGCCCTGATGTGTATTATGCTTTAACGTGTGTCTCTGTCAGCGCTGTAATAGCTGTAACTCATCTCTGGCTGTGTAGGTTTACCACAGCAGCTTTTGATGCAAATCCCCTCGCGGAAACAACAGACCTCCGTTCACACACGACCCCGGATGAAATCACTGTCCTTCTGACGGGCTGCACCGCAAGGCCCCGATGCCAAAGTCTCGAGTGACCCGACAGAAAGAAAAAAAGAGTTTCCTTTCTGTCAGAGGCAAAGGCATAAATAGGTGGAGGTTACACCGCTGGGAATGAAAGAAACACCAAGGGACGAACGCAGGGGCACAGAGTACAGAAACACGTCAGTAAAGACGTCAACACTACTCCCTGCTCTCACCCAGCCGTGAAGAGAACTAGATAAAATGTGCAAACACATTAGCATATGTGCGCGCACACACACACACACACGCACACACACACTAGGGAGTTCCTGAATAAAATAAAATAAAGTGTAAAAGCACAAACTCAGTAAATCTAAAACACACACACACATCCAAAATAATCATTCTGGGTCATATGTCAACAAATGTCTTAATCTATAAGATAAAATATTATCCATTACATAATTCGGTAACACTTCACAGTCTTCACATAACTCCAAAGTTGGGATTAAAAAACAAAACAAAAGGACATTCACAAGACGCCAAATATAGATTCATAGTACTTTACCATTGATGTACCGTTTATCCTTGTAGTTCTTTAACAACATCATCCTCCATGAAGTGACATTATTTTGGTGGGAAAACATACTTTAATGGGAAAGCATGTTGCTTAAAATCTGATGTACTTCTTTCCATTACACAAGCATATCACAAAGTTGCAAAGTTCAAAAGGAACTGCAGGAACAGGACAGACTCTCTTCTTGCCAAGTGTAATGTCGTCACTGATGATGTTTAAAAGACATCATATCCCGGGCTACAACCAGGAGGCCAGATAGGGGTCACCACCTCACATATTCATTTACACTGCGGTCATAATGATTAATCAGAGATCTAGCAACAAAACAAACTACTCATAACTCACATTTCACCACAAAATCAGAAGATTAGAACTGATATTTTGCATAAAAAACTTTTTTTGGACTTGCTTAAGTGTCACATTATTTTCATGACAATTAAGCACAAATTAACCTCCACTTTTCATTAATGACAATTTTAACTTTTGAACTTTGTAATATGCTTGTGTAATTTAAAGAAGTACAGCAGACTTTAAGCAACATGCTTTCCCACTAAAATATTATATTATAATGTCATTTCCATAATGCAATTCAAATTCATAAAATTTTCAAATTATTTTCAATGATATTGCAATTTTTTAACTATAATATACAATAATTTTTTTATGAACTTAAATAAGTGCGACTAAAAGGCAATTCAACAAATATTACTATGATGAATAAATAAATAACTTTTCAAATTAAACTAACGAGAAATTAAAATATGCTTAATTGTTTTGAAAATAGTGTCGCAAGGCAAATAAACAGAACATAAGAATAAAAATAAACAAATAAACGTTTTCTTTAAGTAAAAATTAATTTTTTATTTCTCTGATTTTGCGGTGAAATGTAGCCCAGAGATGTTCTTTCAGGTTTCATCAGGTTCAGATCTTTTTCAATCATCCACACACACACACACACACGCACACACACACACACACACACACACACACACTGACCTGAGATCCTCGGGCACCTCTTTTGTGGTCCCATTCTTGCTGTGGGAGCATCTGTGGACAGACACACAGGATGTTTTGAGTCACACACACAGAACGATGCAGCACATATTCCATTCACCATTCATTATACAGCATCTAGTGAGGCTACACGCTCTACCTCGCTCACTAAAAATACAGCACACAGAGAGAGAAAGAGAGAGAGAGAGAGAGAGAGAGAGAGAGAGAGAGAGAGAGAGAGAGAGAGAGAGAAATCAGGGCCTCCAGGGATGCCTCTCTCTCTCTCTCTCTCTCTCCCCCCTCCCTCCCGCACACTTTCCATTTTGTTCAGTGACACACGCTCATAATTCAATTTCACAGTCAGGCTGCCTTTACTCTGTGCTCTTCGCCTCTTAACAGCTCCTCAAAGGCTGTAAACTTTACACACTCTAATTAACAGACAGTAGGAGGTTTCCGCAGGCGGCAAAAAACAGGCCTCGTTGACTCAAGAGTCGCAAAAAAAAAAGAAAAAAAGTGTTGCCCACAATTGAATAGCACCCTTTTCGAGAAACACCAGCGGACGGAAAGCAGGGGAGCGCGGGTCGCCCTCTCAACCCCCGCCGAAATAGCCTCAGGACTCAAGCCTGGGAAACTAGACTTTTATAAATAAAATGTAGCTATTTGGATGAATATTTTCCTTTGGTTTGAGTGGAGAGGAAGCCAAACAAATGGCATTCTGGCTGGGTTTATTGTATACAGCGAGACAGGCTGTAAATCAGGGTACTTGCTCCGGCCACCCTCAATCCCGTCAGCTCCCTGGTACACGATGTGACCTGGCACTGCATGTAAACACCACGCCATAGCAGAACTACAGGAGTATTCACAGCTGGAGGACGTCCTAATAAATACAAATAGACTTTCCAAAGTTGGGCGAAACGGTCATGGAAAACTCAAAAATAGTTCACATTTGACATAATCTGTCAGCGAAGGAATATATTTTGCAGTCCCTATTATGCCTTTTCGATATTCTGACATGTCGTGTGTAATATACAGTTGCGGTTTGTGAATGTAAAAGATACAGATGTACAGATAAATGGAGTTATTGTCTTCCAAAAGAAAGAACCGATTCTGAACTGCTGAAACTGAACAGTCTTCCTGCTCGAACCCATAGGGTTTGTAACCAATAGGCATAATGCCAGTCTATGTCTTCATTGGCTGCCCATGAATAACGTCTACTTTGACCCTCAATCAATCTTTGACCAATCAGAGCAGAGTAGACCAATCACAACAGACTGGGCCATCTGACCAATCAGAGCAGAGGAAGCTCTCGGAAAGGCGGGGTTTAGAGAGACTGAATCCTTGATCAAACCGTTTCAGACGCTGTGAGAAAACAGGTGATGCTGCAATGTATATTATGAGAAAATGTAAATTATAAGAAAAAAATAAAACTTTAAAATAAGTCTCTCTTCTTTGTGCATGTGAATATGACAATCATTCAGTACCATGATACCGGCACTGAACTTTTTGCAAGTTTTCTTTCTGTCTTTCACATAACAGCATGATATTATGACAGGCTGTAAATGGTTCTGTCGTTAACTCCGTGTCAATCAGAGGAATCTCGGCCGGGCCGCTGCGGGTTACATAATGTTACGTAAAGGCTCTTTGGCCGAGCCGTGTCCTCAACCCAGGTTTTAGGTAACCAACGGCTGTCATTCATGACATTGCCATCGTGCATTCATTCATTACTGTGAGTGATCATTTGCTAGCAAAGAAGTCCTTTCACAGGCTCTTAAGAGCACAATCCTGTTTCTATTCATACATAAATAATAAAGATGATTCACAAACAAACTGCTCCTTTAAGCAAGTTCTTTTCGTTTGGTTTGGCATTGTATATTGAAACCATGAGAACATGAACAATTATTAAAAAAAAATCAGAGTGACAGAAGCATCTGACGGAACCCTTTAAGATTCTATATAGAACCTTTTCTTTTAACAGTGTATCAGTTTTTATTTATTTATTGAATAAACCATTTGAACGAACTGATTCTCTAAAAGTACGTATGCAGTGTAGCTTAAAAAGTGTTTTAGTTGCAGTTATTTGATGACAACAAATATTATATAGATCCAGACTTATGATGAACCGTTGTCCTTCGGTTATGACCAATATTATATCAGAAAATAAGACATCAGTGCATCCGCGAAGGAGAATACACAAGTCAGTTTACTTGCGATTGAGCTTCTGGACAGGCGTATCTACCGTCACAACAAAACATCTTTAGCAGGAATCCTTCACACGTTTGCAGCCGACTTCCAGAGAGAAACGCTTCTTTGAAAAGTCAACATTGCACAGACAAAACCTGCCAGCCTTTCTGTCCGGGGGTTCATTTCACTGAAACGGCAGTGTGGCATTCAGCTGCTATATTAATAACAGAGCCTGACGTAGATCCAGCCTCATCTACCGCTGTCAAAATCATTAAACTATTCATAAAACACAGGAGAATGGGCAAAGGAGAGATTTTCCAAGGTATTTCAAAGGCTTTCCATCTGACCACAGCCAGCGCCGTCCCTCAGATCAGCCTTTATTTACACATAATTGAACCATTACCTTACTTGCCCTCCATTTAAAAGCAAGAGAAAGATATTCGCAAACACAAAACAGCACCTAAAATTGGATTTAACAGCATCTTCACAAATATTTATCTACCCTGATTCAAAAGCGGCGCTCGCTAGAGAGGATTTCTCAGGGGACCGACACTAACGGGCCGTGTTAATGAGATTTCTCTTTATTCAGACGTCATTGTAGCGAGGACAGACAATAATCTGCCATTAATAACCGAGCTCTCCATTTTCTAAGCGAAAGGGTTGAATGGAGGAGAACTAGTCGTGACAGAATGGCGCAGCTCTCAGAGGACTAAGTGACAGATGAGGCAATCCTCATAATAAGGCGCATGATGCAGCAGTGCTTTAATATTGCATGAACGAGCTGCAGCCGGCAGTCCCGCTAACAGCAAACACTCGCTCTTCCAGCGCTCTCTCTCTCTCTCTCTCTCTCTCTCTCTCTCTCTCTCTCCAGTGATGTTCGGAACAACCCTTCTACTACTTTTTCTGCAGTATGCATACTGTGCACAGTGCGTGTGTGTGAATTTTCCTTATGAATGGAATACCGCATAACCTACTAAAAATTGCAAAAATGTGAAGTAGTATGCCTAAACAAGTAGCACTGCATGGGACTGCATTTTTTATTGCCTGCATCCCTTTTATGGGACTTCATTTTTATTCTACTTTTGGTTTTTAAAAAACAACAACATAAATGGACTTAAAAAAACTAAAACTAAAAACTATATATTAATAATGTATTTATTTAATATTTATTACTACTACTACTACTACTAATAATAATAATTATCATTAATTATATAATGATATTAATAAATTATAGTTAATGAATAATATTTATTATTTTAAATAAAAACTATGGGACTCTAAAGTATCTTTTATTGGCTTTTTTTTATTCTAAATGGTTTAAGAATAACCATAAATAGACCTAAAATAATCCAAAATAAAAGCTATATATAAAATGTATTATTATTATATTTTATTGTATACTATTATTATATTACATTTTAATAAAAATAACTATAAATTTAAATATTTGTTTAAATAAAAATAAATAGATTTAAAATAACCCAAAATAAAACATAAAACGTATTAAATATTAAATCAATATTAAATATAAAATATATTTAATACAAATATAATGTAAATCATTTATATTGGTTTATAATTACAAAAAATATAATATTTAACCCTAAAAAGGTAAAATTTGTATAAACACATACTAAGACTAAACTGGACATTTCTTTAAAAACAGTTGATGTAACAACAATGTAGCATGCTACTATTTGAAAACATTGCATATTATAAATGGTTCCTTCTAGTATGCAGTAAAGTATGCAGTATAGTATGCAGTATAGTATGCAGTATAGTATGAAGTATGCAGTATAGTATGCAGTATAGTAGTAAAGTATGCAGTAAAGTATGCAGTATAGTATGCAGTATAGTATGCAGTATAGTAGTAAAGTATGCAGTAAAGTATGCAGTAAAGTATGCAGTAAAGTATGCAGTATAGTATGCAGTAAAGTATGCAGTATAGTATGCAGTAAAGTATGCAGTATAGTATGCAGTAAAGTATGCAGTATAGTATGCAGTATAGTATGCAGTATAGTATGCAGTATAGTAGTAAAGTTTGCAGTATAGTTTGCAGTATAGTATGCAGTAAAGTATGCAGTATAGTACTGTTGTCAAAAATATCGATATTTCGATAAATATCGATACTGAAATATCTGAACGGTACCAATACTACTTACCCGAAGTATCGATACTAGCCGAGCGGTCACTTTCACTTCTCTCCAAAGGCGCGTTGACGCCACACGTGACGCACTCGTCTCATTCGCTCTGGTTAAATAGCAAAAGTGAAGTGAATGGAAAGATTGCGAGGGTGGCGCCCCCGCGACCGGCTTTGGTTGATTGATAAAGAACACCGCGATCGGGCATGTCGGAGAATAGCGCGCACACGCATAGAAAACACACCGCGAGCAGGCATGTCGGAGAATACGCGGACACGCGCTTCACACTGTGAGCGTGCTGCGGGCACCCAAAAGATTGTTTGACTATCAATAATCCCTAACATCACTCATTTTTAAAAATTATTTTATAGGTGAAAACAGACTTAAGGAACAGGCTCCAGGGGTAGGCTACTATTTAACAGCATATGCTCAGCATCAGGGGTGTTTGTTATTTGGACAGACCTGTCCCCACTGCTAAAAAAATCCTGAAAGAAACACTGTAACTCTTCTCATTTTAACTTTTCTGAAACATTATCCAAGATGGCCTAGTATTGTTGTTGATATGAGTCTCTGTTGTCTAATATTTACACCGTTTTCTTAAAGTTAACATAATCTGACTAAGGAATCTTAGACAAGTAAAAATTGTTGTGGTCAAATGTAAATTAACTTGTGCCTATTTAACTTTATTCAAAAATGATTATTTAATTCTGCAATTTTCCTTCATTAGCGATTACCATCAATTTGATTACACAGATACTAATTAAACTAAAAAGCTAGACAATGGCATCTCTGAATTCAATAATGAAATGCCTTTAACTGAAAATTGAATGTTTAATCTTATTATTATACATTACTGACACTCTATCCTCCAATTTGATATTGTTAAGTGCTTTTTTGTTACAGTATATTTTAATCTTTGATAACAGTAGGTAATAAAAATACAACGGATCATGTAAGCTCTGGTCCAATTAAAAAAATATTAACAAATAGAACTCGGGACATTTTTGTTCATGTAAAATATACCTCATTGTCATGTTCTAGACTTGTTATATTTAGCTTTAAATACAAAAAATACCCCCTTAATATTGTGGCATTTTTTTTCTCTGTGGTATCGAAAATGGTATCGAATATCGATATTTTCAAGGTATCGTATCGAAGTTAGAAATTCTAGTATCGTGACAACACTACAGTATAGTAGTAAAGTATGCAGTATAGTATGCAGTATAGTAGTAAAGTATGCAGTAAAGTATGCAGTATAGTATGCAGTAAAGTATGCAGTAAAGTATGCAGTAAAGTTTGCAGTATAGTATGCAGTATAGTAGTAAAGTTTGCAGTATAGTTTGCAGTATAGTATGCACTATGCAGTAAAGTATGCAGTATAGTAGTAAAGTATGCAGTATAGTATGCAGTATAGTATGCAGTATAGTATGCAGGAAAGTATGCAGTATAGTATGCAGTATAGTATGCAGTATAGTATGCAGTAAAGTATGCAGTATAGTATGCAGTAAAGTAGTAAAGTATGCAGTATAGTATGCAGTAAAGTAGTAAAGTATGCAGTATAGTATGCAGGAAAGTATGCATTATAGTATGCAGTAAAGTATGCAGTATAGTATGCAGTAAAGTAGTAAAGTATGCAGTATAGTATGCAGTAAAGTAGTAAAGTATGCAGTATAGTATGCAGTAAAGTAGTAAAGTATGCAGTATAGTATGCAGTATAGTATCCAGTTTAGTATGCAGTAAGCATTACTCTAGTATTCCATTCTGGAAACTCTGGCTGTTTTCTTCACGTGACCTCCCTCAGCTTGAGCCTAAAGCAGGACTTGAGACGCATCTCTCAGCCATTTCGCCACTAATGCGCTTTTAATAATGTAGAGACTGTGGGTGAGCTGGAAATCACACAGGACTGAACGCAGCCCAGTGCTTGACTACTGCTCGCTTATTTCACAATGATTCATTCATATCCAGCCTCCTGCACATTCACAGAGCTTACTCCACACACACTTGTGTTCTCTATCGCTTCATTTGAATACATGTACAATAACTGAGCCATTTCTCATGCACTGCTTTCAGTTGTTTAAGAGAAGGATAATACGGGGGTAAAAGCTATAAATATGCTCTTTATTTGTGCATCTGCAAATGTCTGTCTGTGTGCAGAGACTGTAAAGTGAATAATCATAACTGAATAATAGCCTCCAATCATTCCAAGCTCACGACACTTCTCGCTTGCATGTCATAACGGGTTAGATTAAGTGCAAATTATGCACACTTTTTAATAAGGCTGGATTTTTAGTCAAGAGTGCTTGTTCACCCCCTCGCTCCCCTCCTCACTTTCGCTTGTTCTGCCCATTTAATTGACTTTATTGACTGCTCCTCCTCTGACGGCCTGCAGGTGGCGCAGTGAATGGAATCCTAATGGCGCCAGCGCAGCGTTTCTGTGAGAGGAGTTACTGTGGAACATGAGAGAAAAACACTGCTGAGCTGCCAAAACACTTTAAAAGGAAAACAGAGAAAGGAAAGTGACATGCGGTATAGATATAAGACCGTTCTCACATCTGAATATATCTATCATAATTCACTGAAAAGATTCACTTTCAAACTAATTTCGGTCAGAAATTGCAGGCTGCAAATATGATTTTCTAAACAAGTATTTGTGTCTTGATTTCCTGTAAAATATCTAAACATTCTTAGGATACATTTACTTGAGAAGCAAATTGACATGGAAAGTCTTGTTTACTGAAACAATTCGGCAAAATTAAGTATGCTTAAAACAATAACAAATATCTGCCAATGGGGTAAGAAAAATAAAACTAGTTTTCCGTTTGAATTGGGTTTATTATTCTGATCCCATTGGCATATATTTCTTTCTTCTTTTAAGTATAAACTCACTTACATCTCAAAATGTTTTAGTACACAATACTTAATACATAAGAATATTTAGATATTACTGGAAAACAAGTAAAAAAAAAAATACTAAAGAAAATAATTTTCTAGCAGTGCATTGAATTAAACAGACAAATTTGAAGTAGAAAGACTGAAATTTTTACTATCATATCATAATCGGACATATTTTAGAGAATAAAGCCTGATATTCAATTAGAGAATATGTAAGGGACGTGCATTAAGAAAGTAAATCAGGCCATTTTTGATTTTATGACGACTTTAATGAACATGAAATCAAATTTAATAAAGCGGAGAGGCGTTGCATTTAAACTCAATTGATAGGTAATGATCTTTAAGATGTTAATTCCTATTATTATGACATTGATTGAGCAAACACAACGGCATTCGTCACTTGTCACAAGCGTCACCTTGGTTGGTTTGATCTGCTCTGTTGAGAAACAGCATAAATATTTGTTAAAAGATGACAGCGACTGACAAAAGCCCATGCGAGTGATATGGATGCGGTCATACGGTGCGATAATGACTTTTCAGGATCTGTTCTAGGTCACTGGGCCTGACTGGCGGTGGACATCCCTGTGCGCTTGTGAAAAGTGATTCTGTCCACACTAATATATCCTGGTCTAAAGACAAAAACAAGAGAGCTGGACAGGAAATGCTTGGCCTCCCCTGAGACCTCGACCTCTGACCTGACTCAGATCCAGTCCCAGAGGTTTGGTGGAGGGGTGTTGGGTGAAGGAACAAAGGACCCTGGAGAAGGAGTTTTAGGTTTCCAGGAACAGAGAGACAGAAGCACTGGCCAGACAAACCTTCATATCACCATTAAAATACTGGAGCAATGAACTTTAGCACAGCCTCTACATATTGCACAATACATCAAGTTCATAGATAGAGTGAAATAAAGAACGCTAAAATGATAGAACGATAGATAGACGGACAAATAGATCAAGCGGTAGATAGAACGATAGATAGAACGATATACATAGATCAAACGATATAACAATAGATGATAGATAGATAAATAGATAGATAGATGGACAGATAGATCACGCGTTAGATAGGTAGATAGAACGATAGATAGAACGATAGATACATAGATAGATCAAACGATATAACAATAGATAGATAGATAGATAGATAGATAGATAGATAGATAGATATAGATAGATAGATCAAGCGGTAGATAGATAGATAGATAGATAGATAGATAGATAGATAGATAGATAGATAGATAGATAGATAGATAGATAGATACATAGATAGATCAAACGATATAACAATAGATATATAGATAGATAGATAGATAGATAGATAGATAGATAGATAGATAGATAGATAGATAGATAGATAGATGGACAGATGGATAGATAGATCAAGCGGTAGATAGATAGATAGATAGATAGATAGATAGATAGATAGATAGATAGATAGATAGATAGATAGATAGATAGATAGATAGATAGATAGATAGATAGACAGATAGATCAAGCGGTAGATAGATAGATAGATAGATAGATAGATAGATAGATAGATAGATAGATAGATAGATAGATAGATAGATAGATGGAAAGATAGATAGATGGACAGATAGATAGATAGATAGATAGATAGATAGATAGATAGATAGATAGATAGATAGATAGATAGATAGATAGATAGATAGATAGATAGATAGATAGATAGATAGATAGACGGACAGATAGATCACGCGGTAGATAGAACGATAGATACATAGATAGATCAAACGAAAGAACGATAGATAGAATGATAGATTTGTGATCATATCATTTGTAATAAGATTTGTTTTAAACTATCAAGAGTAATTCCCTACTAATTCTTGCTAAATGATTTTCAAGAAATATAAAAACCTTTTTAGAAAGTTACAAAATTCCTGACAGAATAAAAAAGAAATTCCACATTCACGCTGAACCTCACACATCATTAACTACACATGCTAATCAAAGTGAGGGTGTTGCTAAAACATGTTCAACGCCAATAAATCCCCTACTGTATTTGCTATTTGACTGAGCTCAGGCACAACTCTGGCCAAATCTCTCTGTCACACTTGCGTCACTCCACAGGAAGGCCAAATTTACTGTGTGTGTCAATATGCATCGGGAATTAGCCAACTGCCTAGCAAAGAGGAAAACCCAGCACTTCAGCACAACGTCTTTCAGCGTTCTGTTCGCGCATCTAACCTACATTGCGAAAGCCGACACATTCCAGTCCATTTGCAGTTTGCGTGCAGCTCCGCACAAAAAAACCCTGGCGCGTTTGGCCCGCGGTGTAAAGCTTTTAATGCCGCCAACAGTCTGACTGCTGAAACGTATCCTTCAGTGCCACAAGGGCCGCTGTTTAAACCCAGCGAACGGCTCCACACTGTAACCCTCTGTGCTCCAGTCAAAGCGGCCAGAGGAACAAATTGCTCCCCAGGACTCCATTTTCTGTTTCTTAGCTGCTCGAAACTGAGCGGAGCCACAACAGCGTTAACACCATATCATTACATGTTACACAGCATGAGCAATGGAACGGCCTGAGCTAACGGGACCGCATGCACTGAGCCATAAAACCTCGGAAAAGACACACGAGGCAGTCCGTTTGGCAGCGCGGGCATTTTCAGAACAAAGAGCTATTCGTTTCAAACTACGCTGTGCGCTAGTACAACACTGACAGAGCGTGATTAAGTTTACCCGCCGCAACTAATATATTCTGGGCCTGTGAGAGCTGTCAAGTAAAGGCTATTAGAGGACACTTGCATTGACCAGATGAAGGGTTTTCGCTCACTGAGGTGTAATTGAGTGTATTAGGGATGATGGGATTGTGAGCAGGAGTTTGGCCGCTGTTCGCTGTCAAGCCGATATGGCCCACATTCTGGAAATGTCAAGTTTGTAATGAATGAAGTGCATTGCAGATTCAAGACAGGGATGAGGGGTGATGAACCTTTTGCATGCACAATTGTGACTGACATCCACATTCCCTGTGAAGGATCTGTGTGTGAGAAAGAAAGAAGGAATGTGTGTGTCAACATGATTATTAGTGCTGGTTTGCGAGGCAATAGAGGAGAACAGGGACTGTAAATTGCTTTTCTTCATTTCGTTCATGTGCCGCTGCTTTGTTAAATGCAGAACGCGAATTCTCACTTTGGGACACTGGGACAGATAAAAGATGGTAAAAGAAGCCCGAATGCAATGATGCGTAAAAGACCGTCAACAGGAAGATGAAGGAGGAATGACAGGAAGAGGAAGTCAACACAGGTCCACAAAAGAGGACCAAATAAATTTGACATTTTTACAAATATTATTTATATTACAATTATATTAAAAAAATATTTAACAGTATATTAAATAATCAAATATTTCATATTAAATACTGATGAAATATTAATCAAAGTTTTTAATTTGTTATTTTTTTAAAAACTTTTTATTGGTTATTTTATTTCTTAAGCATGTTATGATTATTTATTGATTATTTTTTAAACCCCTTTTACGTAAAGCATTTTAAATTACAACTACGCAATAAATGTGCTATCCCTAAATACTAATTTTAAAGGAAAACACAAATCTATTAATTTTTAAAAAAAAACTAAGGCTTTTAAAACTCAAAATGTGCAAACTTTTTTAGTTATTCCATTGCACCGCTGTCGGTGTATGAATGAGTGAGTGAATGGGTGAATGCGAGTCAATATGTAAAGCGCTTTGGTGGCCATTGGGTCTGTGAAAGTGCTATATATGGCGCTTTTCCACTGCATGGAACGGTACGGTTCGGTTCGGTACGGCACGCTTTGGCGCTTTTCCACTGCATGGTCCGGTTCGGTACGGCTCACTTATGGCGCATTTCCACTGCATGGTCCGGTACGGTACGGCTCGCTTCGGCTCGCTTTAAATGGTACCTGCTCTGTTGAGGTTCCAAGCGTACCGTACCTATACTAAAATGTGACGTGAAAACACAACAGATCACTGATTGGTCAGACAGACAGAATCGTCACTATCAGCTTCATTGTATTTGCGACACGAGACACTAAACCCACTCGATTTAAATAGCCAGTAGACAACAGCCACCGCTGTAGCACCTGTTTTAAAACTACTTGCTTGACTTGCTTGAAGAAAAAAGAAAGAAAGAAAACTTCCATAAAAAAGAAATGGCTGAATCGTGGTCAGTGGACGAAGTGCAGACGTTCGTCTCGTTGGTTGCCGAGGAGCGGATAAACTATAACGGTCCATCTATAATCCCACCCACTTTGAAGCGGTACTAACTGCAGTGGAAAAGCAAACCGAGCTAAAGCGAGCCGAGCCGTGCCGTGCCGAGCCGAGTCGTACCAGCAGTGGAAAAGCGAAGCGAGCCGAACCCTGCCGTGCCGAGCCGAACCGTACTGAGCCGTACCAGCAGTGGAAAAGCGCAAATAAATGCAGTCCATTTACCATTTCTTTCAAATGCAATTCATTCATAATTCAACTTACATTTAATATTAAAATTATGCAACTGAATAAGAGTTCTGCAGCAGAGGGGAACATTTCCAAATCATTAATCCATTTCTTTAATTGTGTGCGTCCAAACAGGAATGCTGTAGAGAAAGCATGCTGTCAAAGTTGTGCAGGTGAGAACAAGCAAACAGCGAAACCAGCCCCATATATTGACACACGTTCAGGGCCGTTCGCTCACACACACAGTCATAAAGATTCCTCTTCAAGATGGTGTCAGCTCCAACAAGCTCGAGCTGGACCACCCAGCACTGTATATGCTCACCGCTGTGAGTTACAGCACATAAATATGGCATCCGACGTCAGTGACAAACGGGCCGTCCGCGCTTCAAGAGGTGACAGTCGGCGCCTTGATTCTCACCGTCTCTGTCTCCTTAATCTAAACAACCCCTGCTCTGTTAAAACGTCTGAGACAAGTTCACATGCAACCTTCACGGTCCGCCAATGGGCACAGGTTAAAACGGGGCAGCGAGAAGCAAGTGACGAATCTGTTCTTTGTTCGTACGACAGGCCCGCCGAGAACATTGTGTTCAGTCGAAGTGCTTCTGGCCAATTAAAAGCCTCCTCTCTCAGCGCTGCTCTCCAGGTCGCTCTCGGGGAGTGAGTGAGAGTGACGTAGGCGGCCTGAGATCTCATGCTGTGTTCACGTTGCCTCTGGCAGGGCCTTGTATGGAATAAAAGCACCGGAGAGGAGACTGCCAGTCACACAAAGGCTTGGGGAGAACAGCCTGCGAACGAGAGAGCTGCAGAAGGTCTTGGCCTCATTAGCGTAACGAGAGATGCACAATGAGGCTCATCGAAGCATCTGTCGATCCCCCTGTGTGCCTTCGCGAGGCGTATTGCATTTACAGTGGCGTTTACACTGTCAACAGGCCTCGACTGCTTCGCAACACACATACCCCGTCACATTTATTTGTATAGCGCTTTCACAATACACACCGTTTCAAAGCAGCTTTACTGTTATGTCTATGATGTCAATAGTGTCAGTAAGATGAAAATTAAGTCATCATTTACTCATCCTGGTGTTGTTCTCATGCCACATGCCCTTCTTTCTTTTTTAGACCACAAATGAAGAAGTTTTAAAAAATGTCCCTCTCGGGCTTGTCCATATAATATAGTATATCATTTATGAATAGTGCTTTTCTAATAAGACGCTAAAGTATCACAGAATGATCCCATGTAACACATGCCTTATATTCCAAGTGTTCTGGGGGAAAACTGAAATTTAATTTAATTAACGAAGAATCTGACCTTGGCCGTTGGTCTTCTGTCCTTGACTGTGCGTTCATGAGACTCTATTAGCGCCGCAGTTCACTCCAACACACTCACAAAACACACACAAAGTTGTGAGAACTCAAGATTAATGAAAACGTGACATGAAATGCAATCCCTATAATGTGAATATATCTGTTGTGTTATTACGTTCACATCTGTCAACTATCATTCTGACTGTCATCAGACAACCAGAGTTAAGATCCGGAGATATTATAATACACTGAATTTCAGTTTGCTTTCACCATATACCATATCGTATATCAGTATTGTTAAATTAAGAGATTTAAATATTGGTCAGTATTGTTCTATTGAGGGTTGTTTGTTTGGGTCTCAAAAAGCTTTAATGACGACATGAAAAAGTCTGATGCTCGAACACACGCCGCGAGAAAGTAATTATGGGATTTAGAGTGTGTTCAACCTTGTAGTTTGGTTCGCTTGGTTCAGTTGGTCTGGACCAATGAAGCCCCCCAAAAAACAAAACAAAAATCATTTAGTCCTGGTTTGCTTAGCGTTCACATTGGCATTTTAACACCGAACCTAAAGATACTAAACCTAAAGGCATAGGGATATGTTCACAGCCTGATTGGTCAAATTATATTATGTATATTTTGCGAAGGAACTTACCGAACATTTAAAACAATACTGTGTTCTGGGCTAAATAAGCGAATCCCTCCGTCACACACACACAAACGAAGATCTGCTGTGATGAGACGCGGTTCTGATGCCTGTACTGAACTGTGATGGGCAACATCGCGACTATGAAGAGGAAAAACAGGTTTGCTTGAGCATTCTGTCCTTTTAAGGGTTGCATCTTGTGACATCATGTCCCGTTTTTGGTTCGTTTACATGTTTGGTCCATGTTGCGCTCATATTTCATTCGAACCGCAGAGTTTGTTTGGAAGCGGACTGAGACCAATCTTTTCAGCGTCTCGGTCCGCTTGTTTGGTGGCACCAGGGTTCAAAAGGCAGCGTTCACACTTATTCAAATGAACCAGACTAACAGAGCAAACGCACCAGGGTTTGTTTTAATCCAACCAAACATGCCAAGTGTCAACACACCCTTAGCCAATAGTTGGTTTTGTTTTAAGCAAGAGTAGACAATTCTCAAATCCCCTGCAAGACAAATGAGCCGGCACTGCGGTAAACTCGCTGGAGTGCCTATACCTAATGAAGTTCCCTGCACTTTTCTGAGAGAGAGAGAGTGTGTGTTTCTCCTTCTCGTGCATTATCTGGTCTCGCGCATGCATGTGTACCTATTCATTTGACTGGAGGGTAAATATTTGTCTTGGCAGTGTCAGCGGGGGTCCGGCCTGAGTAAGTGGCACTGAGGGAATTCTCCCATGTTCCGGGGGGAAAGACAGGCACTGGCAGCGCCTCTCAAAGCCCAGCTGAGCTCACTGCCAGCGGTCTGCACGTGGAGCCCGCACGCTGCTTTTTCCCTTCGTCCATCTCTCGCATAAAACGCGGACGGAGTCACTGCAGCTCTAAATGTCAAGTGTGATATAGAGGCACTTACGTCAAAATGAGATAAGATTACAGTGGGCTCTGCTGGGGCACTGAAGGCAGAACCCTCAAGAGCACCAGGAAAATGCATTAGTGCATGACAAACAGCGAAAGAAAGGCGTCTTTCTTACTTCAAACGCATCGAATGCAACTGTCCACGGCATGTCTTACACTGAAGAATTTCAGACATATTACCACAACTTAAATGCATGGTTGCAAGTTACAAATTTGAATGTATTCATTTAATTAATCTTTTTAGTTGCAAACATAAGTTGCAGTAACTATGAAATTGTCTTGAAAATGGGTCATGGATTCCTAGTTTCCAGCATCCTTTGCATAGCAATGGATAAATGTTGAAATTAGGTGTTATTTTATGTGTTTTTTTAGTAAAGGGAAAGACCTATAATATCGTCCTTATTCATTCAATGCTAAATAGGTTACATTTAACATCTGCTATGCTAGCTGTTGATTTGAGTTCTAAACACCAGCATTCTACGTTGAAATTGGTTGGAACAATTAGTTTTGAGTAATCGACTTTTCTTTTTTTTTATGCTCAATGTAGTTGTTGGTTGAACATAATTTCATTAAACTGTTCACTGAAAGGTTCTTTGGGGAACCAAAAAGTATTCTTTTGCACCACTGCGAAAACCCAGGGTAGTAAGCATGTGCTAACTGTCGCAAAGCACTATAAATCCATCTTTAATCCCTCTCAGATATGTTTTCCCTTCCTTGGAAATGTGCTTAACTCTTCCCGCTGTTTCGTGCCTCTCATCTCTGTGCAAATCTCCACACCTGCCTGGCCTGGCCTCCGAGGAATCCCCCTCGTCCCGGACGAACCCCTACTCTAAGCGGGTTAGACCCGCTGCCCATGTCAGATGGGTGAGCGATGACTCACGCTGCTCATCAATGGCGTAAATCCCCTCAGTGATGCTCATCAATGCTAATTAGGCCCAAATCTGCCGGGCAGGAGGCCTGTCGATCTGCACAGCACTTGCTCCCCGATTGCTTATTGATTTGATTTACCTCTTGCGTCACGACGGCCCCCGCAGACCAGTGCCGATTCAAAGGGACAGGTGAGGAGGATCATAGGAAAGAACATTAGAAGATTGTTTCATTACTACAGGAAAAACAAACAACACGGCCAGCTGGAGAGAATACAGACGTCTCCAGGCTCATTAGTGAGGGATCTGGCCACCTCTGATTATCCATGACGTTAAATGCAAAACTGCCTGTATGTACAGTATGTACCAGGGTTGGACAAAGTTTAGAAACGAAAAATTTGAGAATTTAAAATAGATTGGACACAACACAGTTACGTTGGGTGAACTCAGATACGAGGAAGTGCTGGATCCAAAGACAAAAGTACAAGTAACCTCGAAAACACCAGGAAATTAAGGGACAAAAACTGAGCATTTTTTTCTAGCAATTCTGACTTTTTTCTCTCGCACAATTGCGAGTTTAAATCTCGCAATTCTGACTTTTTCTCGCAATTCACAATTGCGAGTTTATAGAATTGCGAGAAAAAAAGTCAGAATTGTGAGATGGAAGTCGCAATTAACTTTTTTATGTTTTATTATTTATACAAGCTTCCATAGTCCCACAGAAAGAAGCTCTTGCTATAAAGCAGTCTGGAGAGATTGAGAAACGCATGTTCGGTTAGTTAGTGTAAAAGCAAGCTGAAACATTCCCTCTAAAATGAAAACAGAAAACTGGGCCACATTTGCACTGTAAAGTCTGAAGCCACCCCGAAGCATACAAATCTGGGCCCCTGGTCAACACTGATTTTACTCCATATGGGAAATTTGCACTTTTTATTACAAATTGCGCATTAGTCTAATAAGAACCAGACAAGACACAGACTACACCTCCCCAAAATGCCAACCCACAGCCAAGCACATTTGAATGGATCGTTCTGCTCGGAAAAGTCGTTTCAGGGCAGCCAAGTCTGCATTTTTCACAACGTTTACCTTGATTTAACTGTTTACAGTATCAGTGAATCATAACTAGAAGCTTTTTTTAGAACAACAGCATGTAATTTACACAAGCCTCAATCCAAAATAAATTCAGGATTGCTCATTGTCATTACGGATCTCTCTCGTGGGACTGAGAGATGGCACCAAAATAGCCCATAAACGATGCACAAATTAAACTCGCAAGCGTCGCAACTGTGATCAAGGGGGAAATGTTACGTCTCATCTGTCTTTGAGGCCATTCTGAGCCTTTCCAATAAGGTGATGTGCTGTTTTTTCCACTGGTTTGAGCACGGGTGACATCAGTGCAGGGTAGCGAGGGGTTCTGGACGGGCTGTGATTGGGTTAGCGACTCTAATGGCCGAGTTTGTAGAGGGACTGCATTAACCTCACAGCCACACTACTGATTACATTCATAATACTAATGAGAACGTGTCTGGTGTCCCAAATCAGAGTAATAGAGCCTAACAGAAACCTGAGAAAACACACACTCACACAAACCTTCTGCTCTCCATCTGTAATATGATCCAGTTGGTATGACTGAGAACAATATCTCTGAAACTCTCTGAATATTCAGGACATGCCACATTTGGTTGGTTGAACCACAACTGACTTTCTACACTGTTGTAAGTTGTAAATAAAACAGATTATTGAAGTATGTTTTACCTTCAAAATTTCACATTCAATTCAATGTGTTACTTGCCGTTTCTAGTTAATTATTTGTAAAATTTACTAGCACTTTAGACATTTTTTTTCAGTGTAGGTTTTTCATTGTCAGAGCATGATTGTGGAGAAATTGAGAATATTTTTTTTTGTTTAAAATTCTGCACAGACAACTAAACCAAATAACGTAATTTACTAGAGGTTCTGACAAAATGTTCATTGCTGTGGTCTACTTAATTTTTTTTTTAATTTGAATTATTTAAAAAAGTTTGAGTGAATGATTCAATGACTCACTCAAAGAATTCACTTGTTTCATTCATAGACAGTATAAGAAATGGACAGAGCCATCTCATTGGAACTCAGTTGAGACAGTTGAAGCCCATTTTTAGCGATTTCTGAGCACTTCCGTTCCTGACGCGCAGACTCAAACCGACTCAAACTAAGCTTGATGACGTGAGCAACCTGTCTGACAGACGTTAATCTTCTAGTAGCTGTGCGTGAAAATTGCCAACGTTAATCTTGCAGAGACGGGGAACTTGAGCAAAGAGTTCTTTGGCGTGAGTGAGCAGGAGTAAGTATTCCGTTGCTTTTATGGACTCATTATCTATGGGCTTCTCCCTTGACGGGGCGTCCCCCCGATTGCCTGCGAGCTTCTCCTCCTGACTGTACGGTAATTTCTGTACAGCGCGACAGAGAGTCGAGTGGTTATGACGCAATCGTTAGCCTATTTTTACTAAAACTGTTTCTACGGGGCCATAATGTAACATAGAAGGTAATGGAGCACTTTATACATTGTCGTGTTTCTTTAGAAATAAATAATGGACAAATGGAGTCTTTAAACGCCTCAGATGTAAAGTTATTCGCTGTCAAAGTGACGCCAAAATGAATGGGAGTCAATGGAAATGCTAACGCAAGTGAAGTTCTGCTACAACATGGCGGCACCCGGCCGGCTTCAACTTCCGGTCGATGGATTACCCCCTTGGTTTCATTACTGGATGAATCAGCGTTTTTGAACGAATCTCTTGAATGAATGATTCCATGACAAATACATTTTTAAGTCACTTGTTGCCACCTACTGGTGTAACAGTGTAATTAATAAAAAATATATTTAAAGCATCAAGTTACTTTCAAAAGGTGATTTACTCTGATTTGATCGCTACCGTATACATCATTGTTTATATCTGAACTATAAACGTGTTACAGTGGAGTTTGGTTTAGTTTGTTTTCATTTGGACTTGTCTGCCTGTCATCACGTCATGTGTCATCTTCACTGTCCGATCTCAGTTGTAATTAGTGTGTGTTCCTGCCTGATTTTTGATCATCATTAAACCTTTGTGTTGAAAAGATACCTTCATCTTGTTCTGTCTTCCTGCAACCACCCGTGACAGAAGATTGGACCAAAACCAAAAGGAGTGGAAATGGAGAACATGGGCATTCTCCACACCATCTTCGAACCCGCGATTCGACTGGTGACCTGTTTCCACAACGGCCGCCAGATCGATGAATATGTTGATGAGTTACTGGAAATTTCTCATGGGGTAAACTGGGCAGATGACGTCCTTAAGACTGTGTTCTGGTACGGACTGGACGATCATCTGCACCAGCAAGCTCCAGCGGCTGCGATCCCAGACACTTTCGCACAATACCTGGATCATGTGCTGTTGTTGAGCGGTTCAGCCTTCTCCGTGGGTGAGGCTGATGATGACATCGCCACTCAACCACCATCACCAGCCATCTTCCTCACCACACCGCACCATATCTTTCCGTCCCTGCTGCTCTTCCAGAACCTTGTTCCGTCATGGCCGCCACCTTTCCAGAGTCTCGTCCCGCCGAGACCACCCTTCCAGAGTCTCGTCCAGCTGAGACCACCCTTGCAGGGTCTCTTCCGCCGATACCACCCTTTCAGGGTCTCTTCCGCCGATACCACCCTTTCAGGGTCTCGTCCCGCTGAGACCACCCTTGCAGGGTCTCTTCCGCCGATACCACCTTTCCAGGGTCTCGTCCCGCTGAGACCACCCTTCCAGAGTCTCGTCCAGCTGAGACCACCCTTGCAGGGTCTCTTCCGCCGATACCACCCTTTCAGGGTCTCGTCCCGCTGAGACCACCCTTGCAGGGTCTCTTCCGCCGAGACCACCCTTTCAGGGTCTTGTCCCGCTGAGAACACCCTTGCAGGGTCTCTTCCGCCAATACCACCCTTCCAGGGTCTCGTCCCGGCGAGACCACCTTTCCAGAGTCTCGTCCAGCCGAGACCACCCTTCCAGAGTCTCGTCCCGCTGATACCATCCTTCCAGGGTCTCGTCCCGGGGAGACCTCCTTTCCAGGTGGTCTCGAGACTCTGGAAGGGTGGTCTCGCCAGGGTCTCGTTCCAGCGAGACCACCCTTCCAGAGTCTCGTCCCGCTGAGACCACCCTTCCAGAGTCTCGTCCCGCTGAGACCACCCTTGCAGGGTCTCTTCCGCCGATACCACCTTTCCAGGGTCTCATACCGCCGAGACCACCTTTCCAGGGTCTCGTCCAGCTGAGACCAGCCTTCCAGAGTGTCGTCCCGCTGAGACCACCCTTCCAGAGCTGTTTCACGTCATACCCGTCAAGCCTGAGCTTCACGCCACGCCTGAGCCCTCGTCTCCAGCCAGGATGGCCGCCGCCATGTCAGAGCCTGTCCCAAGACCTGTTCCTGTCCCTTGACCTGTTCCTGCTCCAAGACCTGTCCCTGTATCTGTTCCTGAGCCTATATCTTTTCCTGAGCCTGTATCTGTTCCTGGGCCTGAGTGCGAGCCCATAGATCCGCCTAAGAAAATATGGGTCCCCGGCCAGAGTGGCTAAACCTGAGTCCCATGGAAAGGTCACGATGGCCGATCCGCCCTGGCCACCTGAACTGCAGACTCCACCCTGGCCGACCCGAATGGAAGGCTCTTTCCTGGAGGCTTCTGGTCCCTCCTAACCATGTCCTCGTCAGCCTCCAGGACGCCCGCCCGCCCTCCCCCTGGGTAGACTCCTTGATATTCTGCCTGCCCTCTCCAGCCCTTCGCCCACTCCTGTTACCAGCCCTCCGCCTGCTCCTCTTCCTCCTCCCAAACCCCCACCTTCCCACCTTCATCTCTCTCGTTACGGCACGAGGACGCGCCTTGCGGGGAGGGGCGTTCTGTTACAGTGGTGTTTGGTTTAGTTTGTTTTCATTTAGACTTGTCTGCCTGTCATCACGTCACGTGTCATCTTCACTGTCATTATCAGTTCAGCTGTATCACCTGTGTTTAGTCAATCATCGTTATCTGTATCACCTGTGATTCGTTAATCATTGTCATCTGTGTTTGCATTTAAGTTCCGTCTGTTCAGTCATTCTTTGTCCGATCTCAGTTGTAATTAGTGTGTGTTGCTGCCTGTTCCGCTGTCCTGTATTTTTGATCATCATTAAAACTTCGTGTTGAAAAGATACCTTCATCTTGTTGTCTTCCTGCAACCACCCGTGACAAAACGTTTATCCAGTAAAAGTGGTTCGTAAAGCTGTTTCATACCTATACATGACAACTGCTCTCTCCGCAAACGCAGATCTGAATGTTCGCTGTGATCGTACTTATCAAACGTAAGATCGCATAGGTGTTTGAATTGAGATCAAGATCTTTTAACAATTAATCAGCTCTATTGTTTGGTTTTAGTTGAGTTTAGCATTATAAAATCTCCTAGCTAAGGCATTTTTAAAAGATTTAGTATTCCACAAAGTTAAACAGTAATACATCTTAAAGATACCAGGATGAATTCTTCTCAGAAAATCAATAATTTACTTTTAAAGATGACAATGCTCCAGACAACACAAATGACAGCAAGAACAGCGATTTTTTAAAAGCATATATGACACAACAAACTCTCTTTTCCTAGAATCACTGAGCACTCGGGACACAAGCTTCATTGTCTGTCGCAGGTCCTTGTGTTTACAGCCGGCGGCTTTCTCTGAAACCTGGATAAGAGTTTTCCAGAAACTGGGAGCATCTTACTGAACCTGATGTTTAATGAGTCAGAGAAAGCATGGTGTTCAATGGTGCCATGCATGACTGAACAGACACCATCCATACTATCCACAGACCAAGGTCCATTTGCAGGTGTCGGTGATGCTGAATACGGGAAATGTCCCCCTTTCAACCGTCCAGGAAGACATTCACGTCAATGATGTTTCGGCAATGTTTATACAACTGCTGCTTATGGACCAACACTCAGAACGCTTGACTGGGGTTTGGTGCTTATAAGAAAGAAGTGAATCTTTATGCCTTGTGCTAATAGATATTTAGCACAATACTATTTGATTTCACCTTCCATTTCTAAATAGCAGTATGCTTTTTAGCATACTACTATTTGCATGATGTCAAATAATGAGGAAGGGATGTTAAAGCTAGCAGTTTATCTTCTGGGCTAATCGTCGCGCTGGAAATGGAAGGTGAAGTCGACAGCATTGCATTGTGGGAGCCAGTATGCTACTGTATGCAGTGCGCTCTGGTTCTATATTTTAATATATTTAAACTTTTAATGTTATAATCATTTTTCATCATCATACATAACATTAATATTAATGATAATAATACATTAAATGATACATTTTAACATATGTAGTAATAATAATAATACATTTAATATAACAATATTTTAATATATTACTTTTATAATTATGTTTCATTATCTCAATAATAATAATAATATAATAATTTAATGATTTAATACTATATGTAATAATAATAATAATAAAAGTTATTATTACAGTTAATATCAAAAATATTTTTTAATATATTTAAACTATTACGGTTATAATCATCTTTCATTACCACAATAATAATAATAATAATACATTTAATTATCCATTTTAATATATCTAATAATAATAATGCATTTAATATGAAAAAATATTTAAATATATTTGAATTATTACTGTTATAATTATCTTTCAATACCTTACTAATAATAATAATAATACAATTGAATATATATCTAATAATAATATTACATTTATTATAAAAAATATTTAAATTAACACTGCTACAATTATCTTTCATTGCATCAATAATAATAATAATAATAATAAAATGTTAGTTTAGAGCTTTATTAACCCCTTTGGTGCTCAACATAAATAGACAAAACATACACTTAAAAAATCAATCAATCAAAGATCAAGATACTACTGTCTTTCAAACATATGCAGTATGACATTCTGAAATGTGCTATTCCTTCAACCGTAACCTTAGAGCAGACTTAATCCCAGATAAGAAGGTAATGGGGGAAAAAAAAATAAAAGAGTATTGCTTGAGTCAGCATCACTCAGGGTGTAAGGGGACCTTGAAAGTACAGGAGTGCATCTTTGTGTGTGTGTGTGTGTGTGTGTGTGTATATAGACTTTTGCCAGTTTGCTGTAACCATGGCGACGAGAGTGACGGGTGATGAGTGGAGACATACTGTGGTGTGAACTGATGCTGAGGGAGGAACTCGTATACAAGCACAACATCCTCTCAGAAGCCTGACTCAGCATGAACACAGATGGGACGACTGCATGGGGAAACTACTTCAGAAACCACCTAGCAACCATCTATCCTCACCCTGGCAACACACTTAAAATCCCTCAGAACATGTGAACAACTGCACAGCAAGCACCCAAAATGGTGAGTTTTGCAGGGGTAAGCATCACTCTGTCTACTTAAATCCGGATAACCTTTTATATTAAAAGTTTTTAATAATGTATATATGTACAGCGGGAACACTTTCGCTGATATGATTACAAAATAGCTGATGTCCAGCATTTTTCCCCCAACCAAATTCTTCAAGGGAAGCACAATAGGGAAGAGTTAAACCAGAGTTCATATAGCGAAAGAAGTACGTTCCTAATTATTGTTCAGCGGCAGATGATCATCATTGAACACAAATGGATATTTACCCTGATTAGTTACTAGATTTTTGACTTGTAAGCACTTTCTATAATAAAAATAATAATAAAAAAAATCATAATTTATGATTATGACCATTCTGATTATCTATGCATCATGTAAACACGATAAAGCTAAACAAAACACCACAAATTATAATAAAAAGGCTTTGGCTAAATACAATTTTTAAAAAAAGAGGAAGAAAGGCCTATCCTCCATCCCCAGACTTAACGTCTTTGTTATTTTTTCCTAAACCTCAGTCTAAATTCTGTTCATTTTTTCCCCCTCATAATTGTCCTTTTCCCGGAGCACAATTCCACACGAGCAGGAATCCCTCTTGTGAGCGAGTCCGTTGAGCGCCTGAGGCTGACCGCTCTCTGTCCTAACACCAAACAAATGAGCATGCCAGCGCACGCTTCTCCTTCTTACACCAAAGACCTCGTTCAAGACCTCAAACAAACGGAAGCGCTAAGTGCCGAACGGTGATGCACCACTTTTCTGGCTCATATCTGCCATGAGACAAGAGATAATTGGGGAAACTGGGACAGGGTGGATCTTTCAATCACTTTCTCAAGCTTTTAGATCTCAGAACTTTTGAACGAGATTAGAAGCAGGCTGTTCCTGATTTATCGCAGCGCTGCGTCTCAGTAATTTAGTTTTAAATCTCAGCCAAAAATAAAAGTTGTCATCATTTACTCGCCCTCATGATGTTCTGCAGCCGCAGACTTTTGTTCTCTTTGTCCTTACCAAAAGAATTGTGATGCAGGTTGTTGACCTCTCAAATGACCATAGTAAAACTTGTTTGACTTGTGCGCTATATTTAGCTAACCAAACCATAGCTTTGAAATGTAAGTTATTATTCACTGAAAAACTTAAATCATTTGAGTATTGCATGGCATGCAACCAACTGCAAACCAACAAGCTGATGAATAATAAAAACATTGAGAGCCAATCAGAATCCTGCTTTAAAGAGCTCGAGCATTTAAAGCGGCAGACGTCATAACTGCAGCGTGTGCTTATAATAAACAAACATTATCGTCCGTTAGTGTGGATGCTGATATACAGTAGTTATCATTACGGTTATCGTTATAGTTAAGGTTCTTGGTGTGAACAGGCCAATGAAATCAAAATGGACAATTCCTACTTTATGGAATATTACAGTATATATCATAAATGATTTATCTGTGCACATCGTTTTTAAAATTCATGTGCCTTGTAGTTTTTTTTTAATCAAAATAACTTCCCTTCCTCTTCTTGCAGCTCATCTCTTCTCTTCTCTGATGACGAGGGCGGGGCTTAACCTGTCACTCACATGAAATCAGCCAATAGCAAACCACAACCATCCAATCAATTCCCCACAGACAAAATCAAGCCCCGCCCACATTTGTTCTTGTTCCAGAAGCGGTTTCACTCGGATATACGTCACAATAGACTATTGCAACATCTGTTTCATGCCGACTTTAAGACTTTGAATATAGTATATCCTACTTTTATAATATTTTTCTTAAAGGTTGTCAGTCTGAGTTCCACACTCACTTTCATCACAAAGCTTTTCTAGTTCAGCAGCCAGAACCAAGACAGTCACATTGAGCGTGAATAAATGATAACAGAATGTTAATTTTTGAGTGAATCTATCCCATATCTGGTCGGAGTGATGAGCCGAAGCCAAAATAGCGTGTTTGTTGGCTTGCTGTTCCTGTGGCCTTCTGGACTCCTGTATTCCTGCTCTTTTCTCTCTCTCTCTCTCTCTCTCTCTCTCTCTCTCTCTCTCTCTCTCTCTCTCTCTCTCTCTCTCTCTCTCTCTCTCTCTCTCTCTCTCTCTCTCTCTCTCTCTCTCTCTCTCTCTCTCTCTCTCTCTCTCTCTCTCTCCTCAGCCAGTTTGCTAAGTGGAGCGTTTCTCCCCGCATTAACGGCACACTGCTGTTAAGTTACACACATGGCTCTCGCTTCCATTAACGTCAGACTGAATCACGTCGTCAGCGTCAGAGCTCGTGTACGCGCCGTGTATTAGCAGATGCGTTCTGCCCTGTGACTGACGTGAGGAAGGTTGCGTGTAGAAAACACACAAAGCTCTGGATCACCGGGGGAAGTTGCTACCTAGACACAGCAACTGCATTTCATGGAATGATATTGATTATTTAACATGCATGTGATGCTAAGCGATATAAACTGCAGTCTTGCGGGGAGATATGAATCATTTATAATTCTTCATGAAAAAATATGGAAAAAAAACACCAGTTTTCCACATCTAATCCACAGTTAGATATTTTTAATTTACTGTGTTAAGTACTTTAAATAAATCAAGAGTATACACATTAGGGATGGACGATATGGGGAATATTATATAGAACCAGATTTAATCATATTTATGAAGCATTAACTCAAATTTTTGCATTTACTCAAATAAGTAAATGTTTCAAATAAATGCTGTTCTTTCGAACAACTTTTTATTCATCAAAGAATCGTTAAAAAATGCATTATGTTTCAACCAAAACATTTAGAAGCACAACTGTTTTCAACATACACTACCGTTCAAAAGTTTGGGGTCGGTACGATTTTAAATACTTTTAAAATAATTCTCTTCTGCTAACCATGGCTGCGCTTATTTGATTAAAAATACAACAAAAATCAGTTATAGTATTAAATATTATTCCAGTGTAAATCAGCTGTTTTCTGTGTGAATATATAGTAAAGTGTAATTTATTCCTGTGATCAAAGCTGAATTTTCAGCATCACCAGTGTCAGTGTCTTCAGTGTCAAATGATCCTTCACAAATCAGTATAATATGAGGATTTGATGCTCAAGAAACATTTATTATTATTATCAATGTTGAAACAGTTGTTGGTCTGTCAGTTGTACAGTTTTTTTTTTTTTTTTAGGATTCTTTGATGAATAGGAAGTTCAAAAGAACAGCATTTGTTTGAAATAGAATCTTTTGTAACATTATAAGTGTCTTTACGGTCCTTGATAAATAAAAGTATTGATTTCTTTCCTCCAAAAAATAAAAATAAAATTCTCACTGACCCCAAACTTTTGAATGGTAGTGTATATAACACACACACACACTTTGTCATTATAGCATGAAGTTAAAATGTAAAAAACAACAACAACAAAAACGGTGACACCTATTCTGGAATATTCAAGCTTTTTAAATATTTGAATTCTGATTATTTTCCTGATCACAATACTAAGACGTCTTATGTATTATGTAAAACTTCAGACAAAAAACAATATTGCAAAACAATTAGGGCCTTGTTCTTTGTAACTTTGCAGTTTGTTTACATGCACAAACAGCTACATTACACACTAAAGGAACGGTCAAACCCCTTTAAAGTCAGTTCCAGATGATTTTGCAGGGAGTATGTGATTGATGACGCAAGCGCAGAGATATATTGGTAATGATGAGAGCCAGCTGTGGCTTCTTCTACAGTCCCCATGTTTGTGTTTATATCTCACTCCGTATGATCAGATGTCATTTTGGTGCCACGTCAAGTTTAACGTCAATGTTTTCTTTTGGTGGAGGCAGCCAGATCCCGACCGCAGCTTGGGGTTGCCCCAACAATCGCCATGACATTACAGTATGTTTTTAGCACAGCTTGCATTCAGTTTTATGTATTTAGAGTCAGACGGAGCAGAACTGTTTGGCCCTTCCAAACGATGGCAGCGAACAAATCTGACGGATGCTAGAAAGCAGGCATCTATCCAGGCCCACAGACCGCGGGTGGGACGGACCTTATGGAGGTTAATGGAGGTCCTGTGTTGTTACAGTACACTTCCTTGATTGCAGCTTCTGTGCGGCTCTCATGGGAAAAGCAAACCTGCACGTACTGTAACTGCAGCGTGATCCACGTGAGGCTTGTTCTGAGCGACTGGCGCTCTTGTAGCCATCACTCTGACAATGTACACACATCTGTACTCCGCATGTGCTTTCACAGGAGGAAAAAACGGGGTTTGTAACGCTGAATTATGTTCACGAGGGGTCACATTTTTGGCCCCGGTTTGAACATGAGTGTTCACTCTAAGACAATCATATAAATCCATATGAATCAGGGAATATCATGTACTGATACTAATTAAAAACAAAAGAAGATCACTTTTTTCATCCACTTAAGGATATTTTTCAACAAGATTTGCTTGCACAGGTAAAAAAAAATAAAAGAAAGCAAACAGAAAACAAGTCAAAGCCATGACTCAGGACTTGCCATCACACACACTAAGACGAGGGGATTTGAAAGACGAAATCCTGTTTTAACCTACTTCCCCCAAATCACATTTCAATACGAAGGAATTCAAGTATCAAATATGCCAAAAGTGCAGCATGGATGTAAGCTGCTTTTAAAGGGGACCTATGATGCTCTTTTACAAAGTCTTGATTTTGTTTTTGGGCAAGAAAACATTCATGCTTGAATGTTCAAGAACCACATTATTTTCCCCATATTCTCCATTGTTGCGGCTCCTCTCTTCCCAGTCTGTCAGTAACGCTCTGTTTAGTTCCTGTCTCTATGAAGCCCCTCCTTGTGCTCTGATTGGTCGGCTGGAGCAGTGTGTTGTGATTGGTCACTGTTTGGGAAATGTCCCACCCCTGTTTCAACACACTACTAACTAACTCAACCAGGCCCCGCCCCTTTATTCTGCTATGAATTATTATAATGAGGAATATTGTGACGTGTTCGTTCCCGGAAGAAACTCAAGACTTGCATTTAGTGTTTTTTGCTTCTTTTACCCTTACAGTGTTCAAGGTACGGTTGCACCAGCCGTTCATAAGTTCTTACATAAATTGCAACGTAAAGCCCACACTAAATACTACCTAGTTTGTAACGAACACTATCCTTTATTTGTTTGCACCATTTGTTCTCAAGGCGGAACTTAGCTAGTATGTCTTAAGGTCTCCATAAAGTAATGCGTAGTCGCGTAATATGATAATCAGGAAATAACACACTTAAAAATGAAATGAGTCTGTAAATAACATTTCAGACAATGTATTTGAAAAGCAATAAAAAAAATACTGATAAAAAAACATAAGAAATGACACTGGGTTCGTGTTAAAGAGCCGCTACCAAAGTAATTTGGTTACACTTTATTTTGATAGTCCACTTTTGATGGTTAGAAGACATTATACTAACTATAAGTAACTTTGTAACAACATGTCAACTAACTCTCAGAGTACTAGTAGACTGTTAGGTGTTCGGGTTAGTAGAATAAGTTGACATGTACTTGCAAAGTTACTTACAGTCAGTAGATTATCTGTTGAAGAGCATCAAAATAAAGTGTTAGCAGATATTTATCAGACGCTAATACTCTAAAGACTGCTCGTTGACATGTAGTTGCAGAGCTATTTATAGCTAGTAGAATGTCTAAAGTGGACCATTGAAATAAAGCGTTACCAGTAATTAACTCAAATAATCTCGCTCTTAGAATGTGAAGTGCAAATGTCACAAGATTCGCATTTTGTCAGGCAAAACAAGAGCTTATTGATGTAATTCAAATCAATCAGCTCTTTTATTCCAACTATTCCTTCTGGTCAGAGGCTTCTGTAAATATTTAGTTTTTACGAAGAGTTACATGTCAACTAAGTTTATTGGTGCAATTCATATTTTTTAGTATTGCATACTGTAAATTGTAACTTAGTGGCCATTTACGTCACAACTAGGATAAGTTGTAACATGTGCACAGCTGGTGCCACCAGCATTTTTTGCTATTTTGAATTGTTATGGCATATGAATCTGGACTGTTGGGTGGTGAGTTTATGTTGATTTTTCAATACATGTTATTCCAATTATAGGTTTTTTCACATTGAAATGCATCACATGTGATGCAAATGGCATTTCATGTAAAAAATGAAATAAAAAAACAAGGAAAATGGGTGTCAGCAAGAACAACACACAACAAGCCACAAGAGTTAATTTCCTAGAACGATGGGGAATTGTTTCTAAGTAAAATACTTGCCTTCCTTACCACAACAACCTAATCCAATAAGAGATTTTGTGGTGGATGAGAGAGAAAGAGAGCGAGTGCTTAGTGCTGAATGGACAGTCCAGAGAGTGAATGGGGATATCATGCCCAGCGGCCCATTCTGACATTAACACAGGCCCTTATGTACCCTGAGAGCCCGACTAATGATACCATCCCAGCACTGCCAAACAGAACCACTGGGGCTCTCAGAGGTGTGTGTGTGTGTGTGTGTGTGTGTGTGTGCGTGTGTGTATGTGTGTGTCGCTTTAATGGCTCCAACCAGCGTCATACACTTACTGCACCCTCTCATCTGTGACACAGATGAGCACTTCCAGAGAAATCCATTTTCCAATGTATGCGTTTATACACAATTACTCTATTAGAGAGAAAGGGATAAAACAAACATTACAAGAAAGTACAAAGAAAGAAAGAAAGAACGCTACTATGTAACTATGTTCAGAATGGAATATTATATACTGAATGCTTTTTTTCTGTTTACTATTTATTATTCTTTTTAACTGCAATCAATTCATATTTAATCTTAATTTATTAGTTACAGTGCAGTGCAATTAAAAAAGGATTTTGTCTTTTTAACTATATTTTGTTTACTACTTGTGTGTGAAACACTATGCCATATGTAATGTTCCCATTTTTGAACAACTTCATTCCGTGACTTTTTCACAACCTTTCCAGATGTTTGTGGTTACTGGATAAGGATTCTTAACAGATCATTTTGATTCAGAGTGATTCGCTAAACTACTTGGAAAGAGTCTTGAAATTCAGCTCCATGGCTTGTGAGAATGTTTTATACTAGATAAACGACGCAAAATCATTTAGCCAATGACGTTGCACTGCAAAAAATAATG
The DNA here is from genome assembly GCF_029890125.1 of Rhinichthys klamathensis goyatoka. Classification (NCBI taxonomy): domain Eukaryota; kingdom Metazoa; phylum Chordata; class Actinopteri; order Cypriniformes; family Leuciscidae; genus Rhinichthys; species Rhinichthys klamathensis. The sequence goes on from NW_026606579.1 coordinate 3,812,291, forward strand.
GTCTTACTCAGCATTTTGGCATGTACAAATATAAAAATGTTCTCAAATTAAGATACATGCGCTTATGAACCAATGAGATATTAAGTCTTGCTTTCTGAAAAATGTATCAAAATTAAGTTAATCTATCTAACTTGTTTTCCCTTTGAATTGGGTTTATTTTTCTGACGTTTGGCAGTTTAAAGCATAAACTCTATTTTAAAACATTTTTTTTACACAGAAAACAAGACTTAATATTTTATGTCATTTTGCATCTCAAATAATCTTGATTTAAGATTTTTTTTTGCAGTGTGAAGACAACAGCGTAACTAAAAACAGAAAAGTTCATGACTTTATGGAAGTGTTTGCATGCTTAACTCGGCAAATTAAACTAGGAAATGAATATCAAAATAAAAAGATTTATAAAAAAAAGGAAATAAATGTTGGCTGACATTACTTTCAGACCATAGTCACATGGAAATAAAAGGTCAAGTTGAGCACACTGATCTTTTATATCAAGCAAATTCTAGTAAATAAAGCAGGTCATAGAGAAAATGAATATCGTATACACACTTTAAAGTGCAAAAAAAGCTATTCTGAACGTAGCCTATAACAGCCACATACAGATAAGCTCTTCTCACACACCAGAGATGAATCCATTAGCCCTTGTGATCAGGGACAGTGCTTGCACAGAGTCTCGTGACAGCCATTAGCGGCGGGCCGGAGAGCGGGAACACCTGGACACATCTGTTCATCAACAGCCCAAACCCTGAGAGAAGCTCTTCAGCTCAGCCCGCAAACCAGCGCCAACAGGCTCTGCTCTGTTTATTTGACAAAGCCGTCTGCCGCACGGCCGGCCTGGTTTGTTTGAAATGTCAGATGTGCTGCTTCACAGGTTGGGGTCGAGAGACAGCCGGGTTTAAACCTCCGAGGACGAGATGGAGAGTGACTGACTGTGAGACTAGTATCATGTGGAAATGAAGCCAGGGGATTTGAGGAATCATTCATGTCTGGGGCACAAGCAGTGCAGCACAAATACATCTCAAAGTCCAATGCTTAGTTTTAGGGGTTTATTCAGATCACAAACCAAAAGTTTAAGCACTATTAATAGTGATGCTTGACTTAGATAAATGATTTAAGAAGCTTACTTGTCCTTTTGTTTCATTTAATAACCCTAACCAAACAAGTCAGTCTCTGAGTAACATGTCATTTATTTAAGCCACAAAATAAACTTCATTCCGTATAATGAACTACGTTTTTTACAATTACCCAAAAATCAAACATGGCTCATCCCTCACGCGTGTTATCACGTCTGTCATAAACTAAGGCCGGCTGTCGGTAGGAATATCAGACCTAAAAACATCGACGTAACACACGAATACTTGTCGGCAAAGAAATGAATAATAAATTACCTTACAGTCCATCTGTTTTCAAATCCACATCATTTAAATATCACGACATTGATGTCTGTCAGAAAATAAGGTGCATGATATGGCAGTGATTACGAGAAGCAGAGGACCAGCGAGTTTAGCATTCCCTGGACAACTTCGTCATCGCGGCTTCAACATGCAGTCTGTCAGAGACGATAACGTATGATACATAACGCAAGTGAGTATAAACGTGTTCTTCACTCGCTGAAGTCGAAATAATCAGGGAACTCAGTGAAATACGTCACACTGCTAAAGAGAATAAACGCCAATCCAATTGACAAATCTTGCCGGACACTTTTTATGCACTAACTACACATTCTGATTCTGACATTCCTGATGTTAATATTTTCAATAATTTTCTATTCTTGACTGATCTTTTTTTCATAATTTTGGCAATAGATGAACAGTTAAATGAGAAATTTGAAAAATTTGAAAGAGAAAATGAAATTGTCCCTGTGGTCGTCCAATCTGACTCTCATATGCTGATGTAATATGTTATAAACTTGACAGGTGATTTTAATGAAATGTAATTTGATCACTATCTTCTCATTTTTGAAACAACTCTCTTATGCTCAAAAAGGCTGCCATGCTTGACCAAATACACAGTAAAACATTAATATTGTGAAAAAAGATCACAATTTAAAATATCTGTTTTCTATGTAAATATATTTTAAAATGTTTTTTTTTCCAGGATTGTTTGATGAATAGAAAGTCCCAAAAAACAAACAAAAAAAACAGCATTTATTTGAAATAGAAACTTTTTTGTAACATTCTAAGGCCTGGTTTCACAGACAGGGCTTAGACTAAACTAGGATTAGGCTTTAGTTCAATTAGGACATTTAAGTAACTTTTTTAAAAGTGTCTATGAAAAAAACAAAACATTACTGGTGTGCATCTTGAGACAAAACACATGCACTGACATATTTTAAGATAAGTTTCTTTCAGTTGAAACAGCTCAAACATGCAATTTAATCTGGGACTAGCTTAAGTCTTGTCTGTGAAACCGGGGATAAATGTCTTTACTGTCACTTTTGATCAATTTAATGCATACTTGCTGAAAAAATAAAAAATAAATAAATGTACTGACCTGTTCTACAAATGGTAGTGTTTGTATAACATCAGCAAACTAACAAGAGGAAAGATAAAATAAAGCTTGTATTTGTTTTCATTTGACGATGGGACGCTGTGACTTTATTAAACAAACAATTGATGTAGCTACAGTAGCAATGCATCATCATTGTAAATTTCTTTGGATTGAAATGGATCATATATTCATTTGTAAAACGAACTGATAACATTGAGCTCTGAAGATAAAATAAAAGATCTGAAATGTCATTAAAGATGATGAAAAACAATGGCCAGTGTTATATAAATGCACATGATTGAAACAGGGATTGGGTCAGTGTAGGTCTATCTGGGTGGTTTAATGCAGGACACACGAGGACAATCTTTCTGTTGGTACGATTGACTTTAGCATTTAGTCAATCGGTCTCACAGAACTGACCCTCATCCAATAGGTCAACCTCCTTCACCGCAGAAGCGTCCCGTTATGTAACGGCGAGACGTAAGTGCAGGACGGCAGATGAGGTCCACGGTGGAGGTGCCAGATGTCATTCGAGTGCCAGCCGGGCATCGCCAATGGGACGCAACTCATCTGCTCTGACTTTAATGTTACATAACGGCAAACTGATGATGTTGTGTATGGTAGAATGAGGAGAATCATGGAGATCAAATCGAACAATATGATTAAAGTAGCTGTTTGCTATACTACCGTTCAAAAGGTTGGTAAGATTTTTTTCATGGTTTTGAAAGAAGTCTCAAAAATACAGTAAAAACGTGTGAAATATTATTACAATTTAAACCTGTTTTCTGACGAATCTACTTTAAAATGTAATTTATTCCTGTGATTTTCGGCATCATTACTCCAGTCTTCAGTGTCACATGATCCATTCTAACTCTTAAAATCACACTCTCTCCAGTCAAACAACAGTATTACGGTCGCTAAAGGTTGTTTATATGCTTAACTAACATCTAAGCCCAAGTATTAAACTTGCACGGTAGTACCAAGACTATACCAAGCTAAGATCAAACACAAAACTAGTTCACACTTTTGGCTTTCAGGATCAGGATAACCTCTCCAGATATGACATGAATCACTAAAATGAACATTCCCGTCTCTGTAGGCGTCACACACAAAGGAACGCAAGGAAGCTCTTGCTGTTTGGGGTCACTTTCATCAGGTCAAATGCCTGCAGCACACCATTACACACACACACACACACACACACACTCCCCCTCATGCATCACTTTAAATTACCCACAAATACCAATTCCAACCAAGGCTCATTGGAAAAACATTTCTGCAAAATGCACTGATATTAGTATACTTGAAAATATACTCGAACTTTACTTAAGTATTCTTAATAAAATTAACTTTCACTGAAAGGTTCTTTGGAGAACCCTCTCTTTTGGGACCTGTAATACCATGGTACATGAATAATCATTCAGTAGACATGCCTACATGTCCATAAGTTAATATGCTCACTGGTTCCACTGTGCATTCTGGAAATTTCTATGGAGCAACCATTTCTGAACAGGTTTTGCCAATGGGACAGACCTAGAAATGTCCGATTCTCAATGCTTATTCTGCTAAAAGAAATGCACGAGTGTTTCTTTCAGGTCCTGTACAGATGGATCACATCTGTGAAGGAAGCATGCCCTCTTTCTCTCTTTATCCTACCCTCTCTCTTGCTTTTTCCTTTTCTCCCTCCCAGTGAGAAGAACAGGAAGAGATGTGGCATAAAAATCCCTATAAGTTTTAATCGCCTCCAATGAAATTGTTAAAGCAGCATGACAGCAAACTAAGCAAACACATAAATGACTTTATCCATGTGAGTCCACAAAACAATTCTGTGCATATCTGCACACGCACATACATAAACAAACGCTAAGTGTGCTTAACATTTTTAAGCATGGCACTTATTGAACATAAAAACAATGTTGTCTTTGTTTCTGCTATAATGTCTTCAGTGTTTAGTAGATATATCTTTACTATCTGTTAAATGTCAAGCCTTAGGAGAAATGTTAAACAAACAGAATAATTTGTACGATGGTCTTTCAATATATTCCTAAACATCACTTAGTATAAGCAAAACTGGGCTAGCCACAAATAGCTATAAAGCCAAATACATTAGTATGAAAAAATACAGTTTTATTTCCATACCAATACTGCTACTGTTGTGTCTTTACCCCAACATAGTATATTAGAATAAAGGATTCAACTCGGAGGTGAAATGAACGTGCCTTTACTTAGCTTCATCGGTAAACAATGACACAGTATCAATGCATCAGCGGATAACCTATAGGTAAACTCAGTAGCTAGGGGAGTGGTTCCGCAGAAGTAAATAGATCCACTTTATATACTACATTCCTCCCCTTTTAGATTAATGCTACATAACTAAGTAACATACAACATTGCCAATGCATTAAACACAATTTGTTATTCAGTTGACAAATATTGAAACCCCTTTTTTTTTGTTTTGTTTTTTTTGTTTTTTTGAAATGCATAAGTCTCATAAGTGAACTCATAAATCCAATCTTTTCGGGGGTACCCTGAGTCGTTCAGGGTTACGCCTGGGCACTTGCGGAGTGCTCACTGCAGGGGGCACTTCCTCTGTAACTGTGGGTGTCACTGTACTGTGATCAGAGTTGGTTCCAGGATCAGGTGGACGTCCTGGTTGCTCCGGTGTCTTTGGTTGAGCATTCAACAGCTGATCCACATGACGTCTCCAGGTCTGCTCGCCAGTGTCCACCTCATACATCAGAGGGCCGCTCCTAGTGACAATCTTCCCAGGCGTCCACTTGTCCCCTCGGTAGTCACGTGCCAGTACCTGCTGTCCCACATCGAAGCTCTTTGGTTGTTCACTTGAAAAGCCACTGAACTGTTTGTTCTGCACTTCTCTCCTCAGGTTTGGTTTCAGAAGGTCAATGCGAGATCTCAGCTGTCTGTTCATAAACAGCATTGCAGGTGTCCGATTAGTTGTTGCATGGACAGAATTGCGGTACACCAGGAGGAAATTGTCAATTTTGTGTTGAAGTGAGATGTCTTCTTTTGTCATTGCTTTTATGGACTTTTTGAATGTTTGTACGAACCGTTCTGCTAATCCGTTTGTTGCTGGATGGTGAGGTGCTGACTTGAAATGCTTGATACCATTCTTTTTCATGAAATCTTGAAACTCTTCAGAAGTATACTGTGGACCATTGTCACTCACAATTTGCTCAGGCAGGCCATTCCTGGCGAAGATGGTTCTCAGAACAGAAACAGTCTTTTCTGATGTTGTTGATTTCATTGGGACTACTTCTGGCCATTTTGAGTGAGCGTCCACAGCTATGAGAAACATAGAGTTCATGAAAGGGCCAGCAAAATCAACGTGCACTCTCTGCCAGGGTGCAGACGGCCATTCCCATGGATGTAGGGGAGCCTGTGACGGTGCATTTTGAATGCTCTGGCATCCTGGGCAGGTTTTGGTGATGATCATCATCATCTTTTCCTGTTATGATAATATCGTCCAGGTAGCATTGTGTTCCAGGGATGTCCTGGAGCACCTGGTCCATGGCTCTTTGCCAAATGGCTGGGGCGGACGCAACACCAAACACAAGTCGGTTGTATTGGTAAAGTCCCTTATGCGTGTTGATGGTTAGGAACTTTTTGCTTGACTCCTCCACTTCCATCTGGAGATAGGCCTGTGACAAGTCGATCTTTGAAAACTTCTCCCCACCAGCCAATGCTGAGAAGATGTCTTCGATTCGTGGAAGGGGGTACTGCACCGTGCGCAGCACCGGGTTGATGCTCACTTTGAAGTCCCCACATATGCGCACTTCACTTTTCCCTTTCTTCATCACGGGAACAATGGGCGTAGCCCAGTCACTCCAGTCAACTTTTGAGAGAATGCCGGATGCCTCCAAGTTCTGCAGTTCGGCGTCTATCTTGGGACGTAGTGCATACGGCACCGGGCGCGCCTTGTGGAATCTCGGGTTGGCATCTTTGTCAAGTTCAATTTTTGCTTTCAGGTGTTTAAGTTTACCAATGCCTTTCTCAAACACGTGTGCATTAGCCTCCAACAACTGTGGCAGTCTCTGGTCAAGCCTGCAGGTGGAGCTCTTGAGGCCTATTGAGATATTCAGGGCTTTTATTGCATGCCAGTCAAGCTGAATTTTCCTCAGCCATTCACGCCCCAGTAGTGCTGGGCCTGTGGTTTTTTAGGACATAGAGCTCTAACTTGTGTGTTTGGTCACCATAGACCACGTCCACATTAAGCTTCCCTTTTGGTGACACTTTTTCACCTGTATACGTTTTTAACATCAATGACGTTTTTTTCAGTGATAAGTGGGAGAACAGCCTGTCATAGTCGGTCTCAGAGATCACTGATAAAGCTGAACCTGTGTCCAGTTCCATTTTGAGTTTCACTCCAGACACTGTTGTTGTGACCCATATTATTTTTCTGTCTTCTTCAGTTATGCTATGCAGCTCTAAGCATGACAGGTCATCTTCCTCACTGCTGTTTATGAACAGACAGCTGAGATCTCGCATTGACCTTCTGAAACCAAACCTGAGGAGAGAAGTGCAGAACAAACAGTTCAGTGGCTTTTCAAGTGAACAACCAAGGAGCTTCGATGTGGGACAGCAGGTACTGGCACGTGACTACCGAGGGGACAAGTGGACGCCTGGGAAGATTGTCACTAGGAGCGGCCCTCTGATGTATGAGGTGGACACTGGCGAGCAGACCTGGAGACGTCATGTGGATCAGCTGTTGTAAATAGATCCACTTTATATACTACAGCTACAGAAGCTAAACCTTAAACTTTCTGCGATACTAGTCCTCAAAACTGCTGGGCAGAAACTAACTGGGTTGCGCTAATGCTGGTAGCCTTTTTCAGAAGCACAGCAATAGCTTAGCTGTTAACAAAACACTGTAGCTTTTCCAGTAACAAGCTACTGTTTCCAACAATTAGCGGTGTAGCACGACAGAATTCAAAGTGTGTCCCAATTCGTGTACTTATGCACTACTCTACGCCATATTGTAGTATAAGTAGTGCAAGTACTGTTCACAATGAAAATTCCAAAAAGAATGACGGTGCTTAAAAACAAACAGGAAAAAGGAAGCGTAGAATGTTGGACACTTCATGAACTCAAATGTTATAGCTTTCCTTATATGGTGGAAGGGGAGGGGCTAATAGACTCTGATGTTGAGGGGGAGGGGCTAATAGACTCTGATGTTGAGGGGGAGGAGCTAACAGACTCTGATGTTGAGGGGGAGGAGCTAACAGACTCTGATGTTGAGGGGGAGGAGCTAACAGACTCTGATGTTGAGGGGGAGGAGCTAACAGACTCTGATGTTGAGGGGGAGGAGCTAACAGACTCTGATGTTGAGGGGGAGGGGCTAACAGAGTCTGATGTTGAGGGGGAGGGGCTAACAGACTCTGATGTTGAGGGGGAGGAGCTAACAGACTCTGATGTTGAGGGGGAGGAGCTAACAGACTCTGATGTTGAGGGGGAGGAGCTAACAGACTCTGATGTTGAGGGGGAGGAGCTAACAGACTCTGATGTTGAGGGGGAGGAGCTAACAGACTCTGATGTTGAGGGGGAGGAGCTAACAGACTCTGATGTTGAGGGGGAGGAGCTAACAGACTCTGATGCTGAGGGGGAGGAGCTAACAGACTCTGATGTTGAGGGGGAGGAGCTAATAGACTGATGTTGAGGGGAAGGAGCTAACAGACTCTGATGTTGAGGGGGAGGAGCTAACAGACTCTGATGTTAAAGGGGGAGGGGCTAACAGACTCTGATGTTGAGGGGGAGGAGCTAACAGACTCTGATGTTGAGGGGGAGGAGCTAACAGACTCTGATGTTGAGGGGAAGGAGCTAACAGACTCTGATGTTGAGGGGGAGGAGCTAACAGACTCTGATGTTGAGGGGGAGGAGCTAACAGACTCTGATGTTGAGGGGGAGGAGCTAACAGACTCTGATGTTGAGGGGGAGGAGCTAACAGACTCTGATGTTGAGGGGGAGGAGCTAACAGACTGATGCTGAATGACAAAATAACCTCCAGAAACTACCGGTACACAGTTGAGTATAGTGCGTAGTATAAATGCATAATGTCATTTGGGACACAACTTTAGTAGTCAAATATTTATTATATGCCATTTCATAATGTTTAACGCTGTTTTTGTGCCAGATAAATGTTCTGAATGCAGAAATAAATGATATCATTTGATGTTTATTTACAAAAACCTCCTAAGCTACAATAGGTTCCATTGCTACAGATACATTACGAGTTTAAAGTCTGAAACTGAAGTAGCGAGAGATCTTTTCTTCCGTATTGTGACGTACATCCGAGTGTAACGGATTATTACAAAAGAAAAACTGTGGGGCTAACCATCAACCATGGTTATATGCAGCGGTGGTTGATTTTGAGATGTGGGCATGGCACTCAAAAAGTGGAGGGGCGGAATTTAAGCGCACTGAATAATGGGAGAAATCGAATTCGAAGTTAGTTGTTTTAAATGGAAGAGATCCAGTTAAGACATTTTGATTAAACATTACGAGGTCAAGACATTTTTTACAAATTAAAATGCACGGATGAATTGTTAATGATAAGATGCATTTTGAAAAGGAAAATGGGGTGAGTTTTCATTTCATGCTGACTTTAGAGTACCTTCCCCACCAGATCAACAGATCTAAGCACAGTGGTTTTACTGGTCAGTTGTCAGAGATTCAGATCTAGCAGTGGTGGGTGGGCATAAGTGTGCATCCGTTCTCACGGTACCTGTCAACTCCTGACGTAAAGCAGGGGCCGATTTCTCACACGAGCTCTGACGGTAAAACTTTGACTGTGTGGCTTCACGTTATTAGGCCAGTTACACGCTTAACCCGGCTAACAAGCGGCCGAAAAACACTTCCAGCTGCAACGGTCACAATTGCGCATGCAATTATCTGATAGACCAAACACACACACACACACACACACACACACACACACACACACACACACACAGGCAGCTAAGGTGCAAGCTGCAGTAACATGTCAACTAAGCAAGTTTGCGTGTTTCTTGGCTGCAGTTAAAATCTTCCAGCTGCCGTTTCATTGTTTCCTCTGAGAAGCTGGTGGTAAAACGTAGCGCCGGCTGTTATCAAAGCCTCACAAAGAGCTTTTGCGTCAGGAGTCCCCTCAGGATACGTGAGGGGTTTGCTGTGATAACAGGGAACTCTAGAATTCTGTTTCCCACCCTTACTGATAAAGATATTAGTCACAATTAATGAGGTGGATTTAAGAAGCTTCCCAGAGACTCACAAATACGGACACGGTTATTTCATGTTTAATTATTGTCATAAATTCATGTTACAGGATACCACTGAATTTTTTTAAGCTAATCTTTGCTCAAACAGCATGACAGCAAAAAAAAATATGATCATATTTGTGAAACATGAGCAGAATAAATGTATGTAAATAGTCTGTAAAACCTTTATGAAAATAATTGAGTTAAATTAAATGTGAAAATTTCCATGAAAGGAAATTAGTGCTGTTAATTGATTAAAATTAAAGGAATTTAAAGGAATTAATTATAATAATGTATTTAACTAAACTGGTCAATTAATTTGAAATATGTAAATAATTGAATGAATATTAAAAAATTATAAATACAATTATACATATTATAATACAATAAATTAATTTAAAATAAATATAAAATAATGACAAATTGTTAAATAAATAAATTGCACAAAATTAAATAGACAGCGTTAGCTAAAATGATCAAGATAATCAGGATGAAATTTTAAGCACTTTGTTTGCCTTTTTGAGCACATGTTCTATAAACGCTCCAGGGCAATGCTTCCCTAATTCAAAAATACTTTGAAAAAGAAAACCGTCCCTCAAAAGCGTAAACCTTAGCGAGAACGAGTGAGAGAGACGGTCTGACAAACAGACAGATGTACAGACGGCGTTTTTGTCAATGACTGGCTCAACTCAGAAACTTCCCCCATCACTACACCATCTGCCATCCATATTTTCGAAACTAAAACATGCCACTGAGCGAGTTAACAAGACAGGCCTTGTCTGAGGCGGGCCGCTCATATGGGAGAGAGAGGGGCGCTGGGGCTCGGCCAGCACAGGTTAAAATAACAAGCGCCCTCTCGCCAGCGGCCGTCCATCGGCTGGGGAGATGAAATATGTGTGACAAACAACACACACCAACAGAAAACACTAATGTGTGTGCACTCAGCCGAATTCAATTTATATATTTTATATGTATTAATACATGTAATGTACATGAAACAGAAGTTGAGATAGTCTTTTCTTCCCTTATTGTGACGTATATCCGAGTGAAACGGCTTCTGACTGGAACAAGAACAAATGTAGGGCTGATTGCTGATGCAAACATATCATTGAATCATCATTTTGAATCAATTCACTGAAAGACTAGTATTCATAATAAAAATATATTTTTTAGCCCTTTGGCCAAACTCAGTTTATACCACCAAATATTGATGTATTTTCTTTTAAATGTTTAAAATCACCCCCCACAAAAAAAAAAAAAAAAAAAAAAATCTGAGGAACCATTGTTGTAAAATCTTTAATTAGTTAACTGGATCAGCTAATTAGGATCTAATTAGTATAAAAAACTTAGTTCAAATCACTGAATCAAAATTCTGAATTGATTCTCAGTTTGATTCAGCTGATTCACATAAATGTAATGCCATTTTTGCCATGTTTAGACGTCACAACGTTGCTTTGATTTCATAAATCACCAGCAAAATAAGGGGAAATATATTCACAGCACAGTCCTAGTCTGCAAAGAAGTGAAGCGCAAGCATCTCTCACTTCTGGGCATCTCATATAGGCGACTTCGTCTTCAAATCTTCAATGCTTTTTACATTTCCAGAAGCCTTTGAACAGCCTTTATTCTCAAGACACGCTTTTACAGCAGCTGGAGGTTTCTGCAGTTCATTTTTAGATTGACATATGTAGAACAGCTAATGTCATTTGGTTTTCTTTGCTCCGTCAGTTAGCGCCAGCTGCGCACCTGGTTCAGATAGTCCTCTGTAAGCAAACCTGCTTGTCCAGCTCCTTCTAGGTTGTTTGGAAAGAGTCAAACTGCTAGCATTTTTAAAATGGATGAGGTTTTTGGCAGCCGCCCGCTCAGGCAAGACAGCTGAGGCTACACATTCCAGGCCTGGCACGGTCCGACTGGACGCGAGGCCTCTTACAAGCAAAATACAGCGAGTCGACGTCAAAGATCCCTCTGTCTGCCGCAGCGACGCAGACCAGACCAATTACAGTGAGAGCGAGCGGAGAACCGTAGACTGCAGGAAGGAAAACAACCCTCAGCGTGTCGAGTGCTCTGGTGTAGATTAAAAATCTCTCAGCTACTGCAGGTAAGGGCAGAACCGCGAGGAATGAAGCACGGTCCACTTCAGACAGGAAACCATTACCTTCAGGGCACATCGGCTGCTTTTTCAGATCTCATTGAGCTGAGGTTTATTATCAGTCCTGGCAGGCAGAAAAGTCCCACCTACTAACCTCATATCTCCACCAGGCTGGGAAAAGGACCTCTTAACAAAAAAAGAAGAGGAGAAAAAAAGGCCCATGGCACAGAAACATACTCCAGGTCTCTATGGATCTCCATTTGCGTCATCCCTCAAATAGCTACTCGCACACCCTTTTCTTCTCCTCCAGAAATCTAAGACATTATCCTCTCCTCCATCACAAAAGAAACAGAAACATCTTAATTTCTCAGGCCACTAAAAATGCCACTGTTTTTCTAGTTCTGGGGAGGAACAACAAGAGGGGAGGACCTTTCATTTAATCATCCGGAGAAGAGATGTGACAAAAGCGTCAAACTCTTTCTCTTTTTAAGTCGTTTGGATTGACCTTTTGTACTTTCTTAAATGCATTCACTGCATATTTGTGCACATTTCCGGGGTTCTCAGAAGTGGAAGTCGTAACAGTTGGATAAAAAAAAAAAAACATGATAATGTCTCTCTGACTTTAAATCGAGGGGGGGGGGGGGGGGGGGGTCAAGAGAATTAATATGTTGGTCAGAAGAGAGAAAGATGTCAAATGTTGCCGTCACATGCTTAGCCGTTGAATAAGCAGTTTTTTGTCATTTAATGCCAAGAAAACATGTTAACACTTTACTTAAACTGCCCCTTATCTTACAGGTTCATAATTTTGTTTTAGAGTCTCCTACAATAGGTTTATGTGCATCCAAGGTCAAAAAACACTTTAATTATCTCGCAATATACATTGCACCATCACCACTTTTCTCACAGCGTCTGAAACGCTTCAAACTCTCTAAACCCTGCCTTTTTGAGAGCTTCCTCTGCCCTGATTGGTCAGAAGACCCAGTCTGTTGTGATTGGTTTACCGCTGAGAGTGTGTGATGGAAATGAAATGCCTATATTACCATATCTGAATTTTAGCTCTAGATCTTCCTCAGCGCTTGATACACAGTAATACGAACAGTAACAATGGTGTCGGTTTTCCCGTATCAATCCCAGTTCGAGTCCTCATCCTTTAGAAAAGATGCAAAGTATGTTTTATATTTTGCAGCGCAGAAAACAGAATTTTCTCAGCATGAACATCACAAACCACACTTTTATGGTCAAAGTAGACTTTGTTCGGGCAGCCAATGAAGACCACTATGCAGATGTGTTACACTGTTACATAGGTATGTAACAGGAAGTAAGACTGGACTTACTGACGACTCGTTTCAGCAGTTCAGAATCAGTTCTTTCTTTTGGAGACAATAACTTTCATCTGCACTTTGATCTTTAAAACTATGCAAACCTTTTACATTCACAAACAGCTTTATTACACACTATATGAGAGGAAATATCTGAAAAAAGCATAATACGGGCATAAAGCATATGTTTAATGTATTATAAAGGTACACATAATGTATGTTATAAAGCATTATATCTTTTCAGAAATAATTTGAACAATACTTAACTGCAAAGTTAAAATGCATTATGATATTTGCACAGTACTTGCTACCTGAAATTGGTTGTTTGTCATTGTGTTTTAACGCATTATACTTTCTAAAAGTATGTTCAATGAAGTATTATAATGTATTATAACTGTGGTTACAATTATTCATGAGAATATACAATGCCTTATTAGGTGCATTACAAGGCATAATTAATGCATTAAAATACTTTTATAGTGCATTCTACATAAAGGCTTTCAGTAAAGTATTTAAAAAAATGTACATAAAAATCGCTACTACATTTTCCGTCGGTCTTAGTGCACGATGTAACTACAGAAGAGTCAAGTTTTAAATAGGAAAAATAGCGAAAATCTTTGGTCATTTTTTTATTAGAAATGCTAATGGTCTTGTCCACTTCAATGATGTATGCTAAGCTATGCTAAAAGTGGTACCGCCAGAACCGGAGATCGGCTGAATGGATTCAAAACGGTGAAACTCAACAGTTTAACTCTGGGGGAGTTGTAAAATGAGCCTATTTCCAAAAAAAAGTGGAGTATCCCTTTAACAACTGAGGAAATGTGTCATTACATTCTGTGAAAAGGGTATTTTGCAACCTTACTTTAGTAAAATGGTATTTTGGATGGATCACTTCACTATATATATATTTTTTTCCTCACTGAATATTCTGCTTTACTCCAAATACCATTTTATTGAAGTAAAATGGGTTGCAAATGATTATTTCTTCACCCGATATGCCTAAAGATGACGTCTTGGGCCACTCAAACAAACAGAGCAATGTTTTTGAAGCGCTACAGAGCCAGTGTTTACATTCATGCAGACGTCAACCTACAAATGGAACCTAATTCACACTTTAAGACAAAAACCTGTTGCCCTTTCAGTCTGCCATAAAACACCCCAGATTTTACACAACATGCTAGTGAGACATGCGCTGAATCCCTGCTATGACAGACTTCAAAAAGTTGAAATTGCGAGAACACCAAAAATTCTAAACAAGAACAAAAATTCTAAAACTTTAAATTCACACAGCTTGTTTTAGTAGGCGTTGAACCTTGATTATACTTATCTGTGCATATTAAACTGGGACAGGAGAAAGTATTTTAACATTAAAAAGGACACACTTCCCCTTTAAGAGAAGATTTAAATACTCTCTGCTGTGCCCAGAGGCTCCGGCTCACAGCGAACAGCTTTTCCAGGCAGCCCTGGGCTAATCGCAACTCAGTGACCCGCTAAAGGCTTCTAAAGACTCCATGCGGTGAGGTGTTTGAGTTGAAACGACTGCTCGTGTCATTAAACGGGGGTTTTCCACGAACGCCGTCCTCTGGAGGCCTGCGCTTAAACGCATGTGAATGCAGCGAGGTACGGTTCAAGTTTACCACCCAGAAACACTCAAGATGAGATACATTATCTTTTAGATGGGGTACGGTCATCTAGGGCACTAGTTAACTACAAGTAATAGTTGCAACTGTAAGGTCCAAAACTGCATGTTTCTACTGTATCATTGAAGGTTAGTCAAGTCTATAGAAAGGCCACAAGTGAGTGAAGAAGGAAGACTAATTCAGCGTTTCAGTCCTGTTCTCAGTCCATTTGAAGAACGTTACGTAACTCACTTCACACAGCGATGTTCATAACGGGAATGATTTTAAGTCACTGAAAGCGCCCAGGGCATGTGCTCTGCTGAGTGGGATAATGGTCACAGCGACTCTGAGGTCACTTCCTGTTTACCTCGCTGGGCAGCATTGGGTGATACGAGCCGATAACCAACCACCCCAAATTAAACATTTACTGGACGCTCGGTACGAATGAGAGATTAGTACATAGTACTTTGGTTCTCAATTGTTTTTTTTTTACATTTGGCTGTTCTGTAGCTCAAATAGTTGAATGCTTGCAACGCCAAGCTCACGGGTTCGATTTCCAGGGAATTAACTATAAAAGCTAGCTAAATGAATAAATGTGCTTTTTATACAAATTGGGCAGTTAGTAGAATGTCTAAAGTGGACTTCTACTACCTTTGAAACTACATGTCAACGAGCAGTCAGAGTATTAGTAGACTGTCTGCTAAATATCTGCTAACACTTTATTTTGATGCTCTTCAACAGATGTTTTATTGACTATAAGTAACTTTGCAAGTAAATGTCAAATTATACTAACCCTAACAGTCTAGTAATACTCTAATGAGAGTCAGTTGACATGTAGTTGCATGTAGGAGGTCTACATTTTTTTTTTTTATCCAATTTTTTTTTATAATCAAAAGTGACTTATGTTGCATTTGATAAATTCATGCATTCTCTTGGGAATGAAACTCATGACCTTGGTGCTTTGCGATACATAAACACTTATTAAATGTGAGCTGTTCTGAACTGTCATCATGTAGCTCGGTTATGACTCAGGAGGAGAAGACGCATGTTTCACTGTGTTTGTCCCTTTGGATTTACCAAGTAAACTTCACAAACTGGCATTTGTCTGCAGATGCATTTCAAGAATGGGATTTATACAGACACGAGCAGTTGTGAGAAACGCGTCACACTAGAATATATATGACAGGAATGTGCAAAGATGCAAACTATACATCATCAATACATGATCACGTGCAAACCCTGTACCAGAACCGTTTTCAGACCAACAAAACACGTGGAGCAGACATTGATCCGCACTTAAAGCTCAGAAGAGCGACGTCTTCATGTGTGCACTCGAGCTGTTCTGTGTGGCCTGTTGAGACACACAGGTTATTGTCGGAGCAGACGTGAACGGTGCAGGGGTCACACACTGGTATGTTTACACAGCCAGACCACACAGATAAAACAACTACACATAAACCTTTATACGAACTAATATCACTGCAGACATCACACATGTGCACCAGGTGTGTGTGTGTGTGTGTGTGTGTTATACAGAACATGGAAAACACACTCAGGGGTCAGTGTTCTTTTCCATTTCACACTCAAAGCAAATATGCCAGAAGTATTGCAACGACAATGTATTGATTCGTCACAAATGTTCTTCCTTTTAAGGTTCCCATTGCAAATACATTAATAATGCGGCCACTAGAGGGTGCAAACTAAATACTCGCAGACCAAAGGCAGCAAAAAGACCAACTTCTCTGTGAAAAACAGTAAACGTCCCAGGAAAGATAAACTGCTTAGAGACCTTCAAATTAAATTCATAAAAAATCAATTAATCTCCATTTACATTCACTACAGGATTTAACACAAAACTTGAAATGGCAGCTTATCGTACACTGCATATTTTCACATGCATGAGCAGTAAACAGGACAAAAACATGGGCAAGTGTGAATACAGTGAGTTCAAGGAATCACACTGCAGTAATTCTTACACTTGATTTAACAGTTTAATTTCAACACCGTGCGTAACAATAGCCAATTATTTAGACTTTGAGATAGCTTTATCTATAAGTAGAATTTTTCAGCTAAATATTTTGTGCACTTTACCAATCATCGGTCTAAGCATTACTAGTGTATAGTAGACTTTATGCTTACAATGCAGTATATACTGGAATTTTTTATTTATTTAATATAATTCTAATATAATAATGTAATAATTATATATAAAATAATTAAACAATATAAATAATTATATATTTTTTCTCAAAATACAAAAAAGCTTTGATGATCAAAAATGTAAAGAAATAATGTGTCAAATGTTATGTTCTTTTAAAATACTGCATTGCTGAAGAAATTTACAATTGGCCACACAATGACGTCCCGTTGACAAGCCAAATCGCCAGTCTTCTGTACTTGTGTGTATATAGCAAAAAATACCACAAATATGCACAAATGCAAGCATAAACATTCACATCAAATAACCTTCTGCATGCTTTTGCAATTTGGTTGTGCAGAGCACAAAATCTCCACTGTAGTCCACATGCACGCTAGTTCTGTAATATTTTTGTTTAGGTCAAACATGCTAAAATATAACAGCACACCTAATAGTGTACAAGAGGTCAAAGTTCACTCCTTTAGCTATGAGCTTTTCCTGTAGGTTCTGCTGAAATTATGCCATACATGAAAACTAATGCATGCTGGAGTGAAAGTGCTCCAAAGTGTCAGGACAAACAAAGAATGCTGGAAAAACACAACCCACAGAAATATTCCTCCCCCCAAAAAACTCATCTTTATATTTTTATAGATGTTTTATGATCATAATGTGATGATAAGAGGCAACAGCAACAACAGTAAGTGCGTGCAGTTTACTAGCATTACTATTATTTATCCAAATAAACACTAAGGTAAAGTGTGACCTAATTATCATGATCAATAGCAACAATAAGATAGTCGTGTTGTTAAAACGACCTCTTAATTTCCTATTTCAGAAGTAATCACATACAGTCTAAAAATACATCATTCCAGTTATTATTGGTGCGATTGTTGTTGCTGCGATCAATATCAACAATATGAGCTTTCAATTCATGAGCAGCGACAGTAACTTAAGCACGCTGCGCAAGTATACTTCTAAAGAAATGACTGTATACTAATTCCGAATCGTACTGTATTTGTGATCAAAAGCAGGAGCAATAAGTGTACCTGGTCTCTCTGCAGACAGGGCAGAGACGTCCTCCTGTGAGATTTGCTCCTTGTCTGGCCGTGATGTGCCATGTCTGACGAGACTACGGAGCTGGACCTCCTGCGCCTCTTAAATACCGGAATATCTCCCCTCGATCCCTCCCGGTGTGATGCGCCCTGCTCCGGCAGCAGTCTGTCCGCATACCTCGCCAGCAGGACCCCCAGCACCCCGAGCAGGTACGCCAGGTAGGGTCTCCAACTGGCGCGCACCTTCTGCAGCGACAGCAGCGACACGGTCCTGATGATGCTGATGAAGAGGAGCACGGAGATGCCCTGACCCAGCCGCACCACCATGAGCGCCCCGCTGGCCAGGCAGGCGAGCAGCACCAGCGCGGTGGCCGTGAACGAGTAGAGCTGATGCGCATCCAGCAGAGACTGCGCCGCCGCTTCGCCCAGATGGCACACGGTGAGCAGGAACACGGCCGTACGGATGAGCACCCCGCAGCGGAGCAGATACACACCCACCCAAAAGAAGGCACACACGAGCGTGAAGACGGGCGAGAGCAACTGCCACACGAGCTCCACGAGCGTCACCAAGTGCAGCGCCGGAGATCCCGAGTGCGCGTGTGCGCGCTCAGCGTCCCAGTCCGCGGACTGATGAGCGAGCAGCGCGAGGAGCACGGACAGCGAGGCGACACACACGGCCGAGGAGAGGCTCCTACGGCTCCGCAAGCACGAGTGCCAGCAGTCCTGCTCCACGGGAGTGACACAAGTGCGCACATAGCCGTTGCGCACGGATTCCAGTGCCATCGGTCACGGGAGAGCACGCGTACGCGCTCGCGCACACACGCATTAATGCGCAGAGCCGCTGTTCCTTTTCACGTGAGTTAGTGAGAGAGTGAGTGAGTGAGTGAGTGAATGACTTTCCAGCGGCGGACTGCCACGAGTTCGCATTCAACGCATCCTCGCTTGAAAGCACAAGTCAAAAGTAGTGAAGTCGGGGTGCACGGAGGAGGAAAGCGAGCCCCTTTTCTTTGCAATGCGTAAAATCCCTCATCGTCTTACGATCCAGTCGAGCAGAACGAGGAATAACTCCTGATGTTTCTAGGCCACCATCATCATCATCATCCTCATCAGTGATCTCCCTCCCTCGCGCTTCCTCTCTTTGTTTTTCTCTCGTGCCCTCGTATCTCGCTGGATTATTCCACCTCTTGGATCATTTTCACGCGTGGAAACTCTAGCGGCAGAAAGATTTCCTTGACTTTTGGATAATATTGGCCAGTGTCCCGTCGCCCGCGAGGCGGTCCTTAACACAGCGCGCGAGCTGCGCTCCGTATCACCAGCCGAACGATTACCCTGATCAGACCCAATCCAAAGCATCAGTCAGCTGATTTATTGATTCCAGCTGCTCGCACCCATGAGCACTTTTACAACTCATTTACATCACACTTCAAAAAAATCTTCGAAATTAATTTGATTAAACATAACTACAAAAACTTTATTTTATTTTTTTTATTTGCATGCTCCGTAAAAAGTGAAATTGCGCATGACTTGGTGCAGTTTTGGACTTGAACAGTTCATTTACCACGCAAAGCACATTTGTAGATTTCTTTTCTTGATTTCTGACCGATTTTCCTCTTACAGTAAAATGTTATAGTTCGTTAACTAATAACCACAATTCCCTGCGGTATCAAACAAATCACTGGCTTTTATGCTTTCTTGACATTTAGTTTTATTGACTGACTTTCCCTTAACTATAATATTTGAGCAGATCTAATTAAGATTTGTGCATTTCTACAAAAACAAAAACCTTTATTTATTAGCCCCAGATATGAAGAATTATTTCCATTTTGGGGTTTATCTGATTTTATATCACCGTTTTGTCTTTCTTTCTTTGGTCTTTCTGACTTATCTTTCTTTTACAGTAACATTTTTATATTCATTATGATCATGATTCCTTGCGATATTATTGAAAGTCACTCTCGAGGTTTCCTGCTTTCTTTGTGTATTTTTTCCACGCAAAAATTCCTTTATTAGCACCAAATATGAAAAGATTTCATATTTTTAGATGTTTATCAGATTCTCTCACTTTCTTGTCTTTGATTCTACTGGTTCTTGCTGACTGATCTTCTGTTTACAGTTCATTAACAGTTCGCTCGTAAACTTTTCCCAGTCAATGGCCGATGAGATCAAACACAAATCACATGACGATCATTTGGTTTTCTTGGCAATTAGTTCTTTCCGACTGTAATGTTTTATATAGCTAGTTAACATTCACTGG